>NC_134841.1:1202500-2402500 GCF_965363235.1 Mytilus galloprovincialis
ACAGACATGAAGATTTAAAGACAATGTTAGACAGTAATAGAGATAACCAGAAACTAGAAGCCATGAAAAGAATTGTAGGGGTCAGTATATACATGTAGCAAAAACAAACTATAGGTCATGCAAAGACTTGTAGGGGTCAGTATATAGCAAAAAAAAAAAAAAACAAACTATAAGTCATGAAAAGAATTGTAGGTGTCAGTATGGTATATAGCAAAAAAAAGACTATAGGTCATGAAAAGAATTGTAGGTGTCAGTATATAGCAAAAAAAAAACTATAGGTTATGAAAAGAATTGTAGGTGTCAGTATATAGCAAAAAAAAACTATAGGTTATGAAAAGAATTGTAGGGGTCAGTATATAGCAAAAAAACTATAGGTTATGAAAAGAATTGTAGGGGTCAGTATATAGCAAAAAAACTATAGGTCATGAAAAGAATTGTAGGGGTCAGTATTACTTGTATTATAAACAAAATAGAGGTCATCATGGTCATGGCAAGAATTGTATGGGTCAGTAATACTTGGACAAAAGAAAAGTATAGCTCCAAGATTCTCAATTAATAGGTGAGTCCTGGCCTTCAAGTCATAAAACTTTCCAGCCAATTTCGTACTCATACTCCAAAATCAACCAATCAAAATGCTGGATTTCATGGTTCGAGCATGATTTTTGTGCTTCAAGCACTGAGCAAAGTTTTGTAACTTCAGCACCAGGAGTGCTGGACTCATGCAAATCATGAAAACAGTTGAGTCCAAAAATGCATTAAATCTGTAAAATGTTGAATCAACTGAGCACATATTTTTGACATGGAAACTGATTAATTACTTTATATAGACAATAATACATGTAATAGAAGGTAATTTTCACCCTCTCATTATTGGACTCATCAATGTTATCATGGCCAAAAAAAGAATGAGTCAATGGACTCGCCTTGAAAAAAACAAAAAAAAAAAACACTAAAAAAACATTTTACATTTGTACTTAAAAATATAGAATACGTTTTCATGAAGTCTGAACATAAGTTTCTACAATTTACTTCTTTATATGTTACATTGTATCAGAGTTAAACCTTTAACTTTACAATGTTTTCTATGTTAATATTTTGTAGATGGTTGCCAAAGGGAAAGATGCCTCAGATCTGTTTCCAGCTGTGGTTAAGAATGTAGTTTGTAAAAATCTCGAGGTAATGTATTCATATGGTCAGACTTTTACTTTAACAGTTTTCAACAATAATGTTAAGGTCAATGATCATAAAGTTTTAATCTTTAGAAACAGAACCAGACAAAACTGTACACTTTCCGTAATCATGAGACAATATATTTTGCAAAATGTATGTAATAACCATGAATTGTAAAACTAACAAACTATCTATAAATATGAATTCACTGAATACACATGGAATAAATTCCCTGGTTATCCAGTGACTAAATCACAGGGATACTCGGCCAACTGGCCCTTGAACACAGTTATTTCGTAGTGCATTTCTTTTAGACAATTCAAATTAAAAAAACCGCACCTGCTCTTTCTCAAACAGATTTTTACAGTGTAGTGTACCAGTGAGACAAATAATATCAAAATTATAGAAACTTCTATCAGCTCTAACTCAAAGTATTGACAATTCTGTGTTAAGGGGGTGTAAAATTCAGTTTGACAGCTTCAGACATGATAAAATTTGACCTTTTTGAACTGAACCAAATCACTACTTAACATAAAGATTCAGCACCCAAAATTTTTTTAACATGTAAATACATCCCCCTACTTAATTTTTCATGCATTTATTATCAAAAAATAAATTGGGAAAGTGTATCAAATAAAACATGCAAGTTATACACTGTTTACACTAGGGACTATATTCGTAGACAACGAAAACCAAAGGACGATAACTGTGTCCTTGGACCTAATAGGACAGAAAGACTTGACCAATCTTTATAAAACTTTGCATAACCTAAGCTTAGGCAAATTATGAGATAGTTTGCCAAGTTTCATGGCCATGTGGCGTATATTAGAGAAACTAGGGTCATTTTAGTATTGACATTTGGATGTTTATTTTTGACGTATAAATTAAATATCTTCAACTGTCAAGATTTTGGCCTAAAAATTTAAAATTTTGAAAAAAATTTGCTTTTTAAATGCTCTTGAATATTATATATTAAGTATTAAAAGCATCTAAACACTCATTTTATTTATCAGATGTATTGTAATTATTACAAAGTCAAATTTATATGAGCCTATGCCTGAAAATAGAGATTTTCCAATTCAGGGAAGCCAACATAAATATGCATTTTTCTCAGCCAATTTGAAGTTTTTGAAGTTTTTTAAGCCTAAATTATTCTTTCATATATATTAAATGTACTTTAAATGTATAGAAAAGTTACAAAAAACATACCGCATGTGTATAAAATGGTCTTGGGCTATGTAGTACTGAGAATTATTTAGAGTCGATTTAGGCAGTAGCCCATATTGACATATAAAAATGCACACAGAAGCTTTCAGAAATGAAAATGTGTTACTTTTTGCTCATTTCTATGCTTAGATGTTATGATACAAGAAGTCTAATTGCAAAAGGACTCTTGCATTTAAATTTTTTGAAAGACAATATGGTCTGATGTCCATTTTTTCACTTTTCAATGGAAAACTTGCATTTTAGTTTTAGTCTCAATAGACAAAACTTTGGACCACTTACTATCATACAGAAAAAAAATATCGTAGCCTATGAAAGGAGTAAGGTGTACTGAATATAGTAAAGTGCTTTATTTACAGATTTACTGAAATATTTGTGATGGACTACAGATTTGATGTACAAAGCTCTTCACTTTTTACATACATCAATTAGGCTGTTTAACCAGGGCCATGAATACAAAATATGCTGCACTTTTTTTCTGTGATAATCTACTTTTCTCTATATTCAGAGTTCACAAATGGTTAATTAAATTTGATTTAAGCATAGAAACACAAATATCAGAAACAAAATAGCTGTCAGATAGAAAGTCAGCATGCCTCTTAGGCATAAAATGTAAACTGCTTTAGAATGCTTCTCATAGCCGTAGAATGCCAAAATGGCACATTTTAACAGAATTTCTGGAAACCAAAGATGTAAATCCTTTACTTTGATTGAGTTTGACAACTTGAAACCAGCAAATCATTCAGGAAAGTTGACAAAGTACAAAATCTAGATTTCAGGAATCCATCTCTTAGGCCCGAGAACACAGTTATTTCATAGTGCATTTCTTTTAGACAATAAATTCAAATTAAAAAAATTGCACCTGCTCTTTCTCAAAATGATTTTTACAGTGTAGTGTACTACCAGTGAGACAAATAATATCAAAATTATAGAAACTTATACCAGCTCTAACTCAAAATATTGACAATTCTGTGTTAAGGGGGTGTAAAATTCAGTTTGACAGCTTCAGACGTGATAAAATTTGACTTTTTTGAACTGGAGTGGACCAAATCACTACTTAAAATAAAGATTTAGCACCCAAATTTTTTTAACATGTAAATACATCCCCCTACTTAATATTTCATGCATTTAATATCAAGAAATAAATTGGGAAAGTGTATTAAATAAAACATGCAAGTTATACACTGTTTACACTAGGGATAATATTCGTAGACAACGAAAACCAAAGGACGATAACTGTGTCCTTGGACCAACTGCTGTAGGTCGAGACGGTTGAGTAATTTGTCATAACAGCAAAGAAAAGTGCAATAAAGATATTATTTTAAGAAAAAAAAAAGAAAAAAAAAGACATTTACTTTATTCCATAGATCAATATACTGATACATTTTAGAACATGTAGAATGGAACCAAAGGCAAGAAAATTATACATGTTTGCATCAATAATCCCATCCATCCATCTGTACACTACATAAACATAATTTACATCATGTACATAATATACATAATATACATAATATACATAATATACATAATACATGTATACATGTATACATAATACATGTATACATAATATAGTTAGATTTTCAGGATATATTTTATAATGTCACTGTGATAGTGGAGAGGACATTAAGTTTTACCCGTTGTTTGTACATCTGTATGTACATCTCAAAAGTAGTTACTGTTCTATGACCTATCTTTGCATGAAGCAAAAGTTATGAAACAGGGCTTTATTTCAACATTCTTGAATTACCTTTATAAAAATTGCAAAATTTGCCATATCTATATTTATGTATTATTTAGTTCATGACACTCAAATATACATGTACAAGAACTATTTAAGTCTGACAATCTATGAACGATGTATACGTTTAACGGTGCAGGTAAACTAAATAAGAATCCCCTAAACAGACAGTAAAGGGAGTTTCTCAGAAGATATGTAGTTACAGTATACCCAGAGGTCATGTGTGATAAAGCCTTCAATGAAAGAGTCCTCTCTCAATTCAATCAGCTTATTAAGAAGACCGGTTCATCGAACGTAATCAGAATAGGAAGAAGATTATTGACAAAACTGCTTGATAAATATATTTTATGTACAATGTTCAATTAAATATCACATATTTCTGTCATTAAATTTGTCCGGATATTATTTATATTTATTTTCGAGTGTAAAAGTTGATCTCGAAAGTTTGATAACAAAAAAAAACCCACTTATTTTTATCAAGTAGATACTCTTTTGAATGGGGTTAAATGAGAACACGAAAATGGTATTCGTTTTTTTTTATTTCCTATACATTTGTATTAAACCGTCATATAACTTTACTAGTATAATATTTAGGAAATGTTCCTGTATGTCTCTCAATTTTTCACAATATAGAAGGAAATGTTTAATGTCCTCACTTCCTTTGCCACATAATTTACATGCTGAATTAGTTCCACCAGATCTGTCGAACTTAGCTCTGTCATGCTGTAAGGTATAAGTTCCACACATGATTTTTGCTTTTATGCTGGCCATAGTTGAAGTAAACGGCTCTGTTCCACAGCTATCCCAGACATTGTGGGTTTTTCCTTGAGTGATATTATTGACATTTAAAAACTTTAGAGATGACTTTGATTTTACATCAGATTTTAGAAGATCAATCCAATACGAAGAGATAGATTTTCTTACAATATTTACAATATTTTTCCACTCGATTTTCCCCGGAGGCACATTAATAAGATCATGTGGTGATGGTAAGCCATACTGTTCTGTTAAGTCAATAATTTTGACAAACCAACTATTTGAATCCCTTGGCATTACAGCCAGTTGTCTTATAGCAACATCACGCTCGACAGAACCATGGTTTCTGATGATATTACCGAAAAAATTCAGCATACGCTTATGCAATTCGGCCTCAACTGGAATTTGACCGAGAAGTAAGTAGACAGCACTAGTGGAAGTGCGCTCTGGCAAATGCTGGATCTGCTTTAAAAGCTTGGTGTAATATACGGAGAGTAATTTCATATCGGAGACAGAAAGTATTATGGAGTCTAATCCATACAAAAGTCTGGGTAGCACATAAATTTTCACCAGGTGCATAGAGACTTTAGGGTTAAGTCCATTCAAACCATGGAGCCCAGCTCCCATGAGGGCATACACTGTTTTCCTAGCTGTCTGAATTCTATTAGGTACACAATCTTTCACACCATATTTAGAATTGACATCATGATCTATACCAAGATGAGTCGCTTTAACAGAATTTTGAAGCGGTTGACCATTCAGTGTAAATAAATGTTCAGTTTTACTTCCATATTGTAGAGTACATGACTTCTGGCTACTAATTATGTAGCGATGTTTATTTGCATAATCAGACAAGACATTTAACATTGTTTGCATCTCATACGGGTTGTTGGAAATCAGAGTAACATCGTCGGCAACAGTGGGTATTCCACAGTAAATAGAACCCAAGTGAGCACCAAGACCATTCATTTCAAATGTTTTCAGTAGTGTGTTTATGAAGACCTTATAGGCAGTCGGGGACCAAACTCCACCCTGGCGAACACCCTGGAATTCGTGAACTGGTTTTGATTTGATACTTTGCCACATTACAGAGGACTCCAAGTTCTTATACCACTCATTGAATAATAACCAATTGTCACCGGTCATTCCACCTTTATACATCTCTCTCATTAGCCCAGAGTGCCACACAATGTCAAAGGCTTTTTGAGCATCACTAAACGTTATAATTAATTGTTTTTTTAATTTCTTAGCTTCAGCCTTGAGTTCAGTTAAGATTAATGCTGCTACCGAAGGACATTCCCCAACTGTGAAGCCTTTTTGCAACCGACTTTGTTTATCTTTAATAATGTTCACATTTTTTGATAGATGAAGTTTTTCCACAACTTTTCCAATAGTACTTGTTACGGTAATTTTACGATAAGAGTTAGGCATTTCTCTAGGTTTGCCCCCGTTTTTGAATACTGGATAACATATACCACTTTTTAAATTTGATGGGAGGTTAATATGTTGAAATATAAAGTTTACTAATTTCACTATAATTTTAATAACAGGTTGACCACCATATTTTAAATGTTCAATGGTAATACCTTGTTCATCAGCTGCTTTTCCATTTTTGAAAGACATTATACACTTTCCCACATCATCCTCAGATAAAAATTCTAGGGGTTCTTTATTAGTGTTAAAAAGATCCTGTAGTATTTTTACATCATCTTCGACCAATTGTTTATAGCTGTTATCAAAAAATTCATTATCAAAAGGGGTAGACAGCTCTTGGAAATAGTCAGCCCATGTTTCACAAATGGCTATAGAGTCACTAAAAATCTTGTCATTATATCTAAGAACAGATGTTGATATATAGTTGTGGTCCCTTTGGCGTTTGATAAGTTTATAAAATTGTTTTTGATCAGTTTCACGAAGTTCCATTATATTGATAAGGTTGTCTTGACGTTTAGATGCTTCAAGCTGTCGCTGAGCAGACCTGAGACCTTTTTTCGTTTGTTTCAATTCATTAAAATATGTGTTATCTTTGCTTTTTGGTTGACCAGCTTGTTTCCATTTCCAAAAACAATGTTTCTCTTTCCTAATAATATCCACAATATGTGGAGGCCAAACTCTGCCTTTCCTACGAGTACGTGATCCAGAATTTTGTTTAGATGGGACAAGCTCCCTGGCTGTGTCAGTAACAATTTCACACAGATTATCTATAAAATTATCAAGCGATTCCAAATCTAAATTTTGGAGTTCAGAGTCTAGTTTATGGCTCAATTTTCTTTCATATTCATTAGTGTCAATTTTATTCCAGTCAATTTTCCGCACACACTTGTTATCTGAGTTAGTCGACTCATCAATAGACTTTTCCATTGGAACAGTTATAGTAATTGGATCATGTGTAGAGGTGTTACACAGCTCTCTTGTCAGTACGTTATAGGATGTCACAATATCAGTATTAAGAATAAAGTAATCAATTTGTGAAGAGTCTTTCCCATTAAAATGAAAAAAAGTATCTTGTTCTTTACAAAGTTTAGGTAAAGAGAGATTATGTTCATTGGCAAATAGTTTAAAGTCAATATCTCTAGTGTTACTACTGTTACGATGAAACGAGGCATTCATATCTCCTCCAAGAATAATTGTATATGAGTCATTATATTTTTGAATAATTTCCGAGAGTTCATCCAATATCGCTTGGTAGTCATCACGGGAATATCCATTTCCTCTTGTTGGAAGGTATACACATAACAGAAGTATTGGTTTTGCTAGTTTTATTAAAACCCCAATAATTCTGTTTCCACCATCCGGAATTTCTTTAATAATTGTTTGCAATGATTTTCTATACATAATTGAAACACCAGCATGACCCCGACTTCTTTGAATAGGAATATCGAATTTATCATCATCAAAGCATTTAGTATATGAATTAAAAAGGTTAAAATCATCATGAATTCTATATTTATCTCTAGAATGCAGCCAATGCTCTTGAAGCATAATAATGTCAAAATGTTCACTAAGATTTTGAAGATATACATTGTTGCTTAAAAATCCTTCAATGTTAAAAGATAAAATACGTAAACTATCAACACCATCAGCTTCATCTAACAAGTCCTGACCTGACCTAGACTTATCTCTTCCCAGTCGGAGGGGTGCATGCACGGGGTGCTCGGATAAGATTGACACACCTTTCGCTGTTGGTTTATCATTTCCCTGTTCGGTTGTGTATTTGCACAGATCGGCACTTTTGGAGATAATGTTATATTTTGTACAGACTTTTTCCT
The DNA here is from genome assembly GCF_965363235.1 of Mytilus galloprovincialis. Taxonomy (NCBI): domain Eukaryota; kingdom Metazoa; phylum Mollusca; class Bivalvia; order Mytilida; family Mytilidae; genus Mytilus; species Mytilus galloprovincialis. Next base: position 1,210,661 of record NC_134841.1, read on the forward strand.
GCCTCTTGGGCGATTGCGCATGTCTAAAAAAGTACTATCGATACTACCTGAAGTTGCCTTTTCAGGGGTTTGCATTAAATAATTATCCATTTCATTTTCAAGGGGATCATTTATTATTACAACAGATTCATCCCGTCTGGCTGGCGTACAGAAATCATTATAATTATCATTGCAAAAATTGTGTAGAGAACTATTTTCCACATTTTCAGTTATGTCAGATGGCATATTATTAGCCTGTTTATGTGTTCTATGGCGATTGTTATTGTTGTTACCATTGCGCTTTCGTCTACCCCTTTGTTTCTCAGGGTTATGTTTGTTGTATATATGATGAATATGCATTTCATTAACTTTATCTTGTACGTTTGCCATTTTATTATCTTGCTTGATTATATCAAATTCAAGAGTCTTAATTCTTTGTTCCAAAACCCAGACTTTTATGGAATCTTGCTCGGCACTATGATGACAATGAGATTGAACATTATGTTTTTGTGAATTTTTAACTGATGGATAATCATCATTATGGGATAATTCATTGGCAAGCTTCTGCTTATGTATACGGAGAGAATGCTCTAAGTCTAATTTATCACTTTCTAGAGTTATAATATATGACCTACTAGTAGTTAATTCTTTTTGTAGGCTAGAAATATCAGTTTGTAACTTATAAATTGTGGAGTCTTTAGCTCTTAATAACTTTTCTTTCTTACACAGGCAATCTTTAAGATGCGCAATTTCTTGTTCATAAAAATATCTTTTACCAGTGTCACCAGGGTTGTTTGTACTTTTTCCAATTTCAGAATGAGCATCTGGAACATGTGGAATATTCGGTTCATTTGGTACTACTCTTATGTCATGAATATCACCCAAGTTAGTTGATACAATTGACCTTTGTTTAGAGACGCTAGGTTTTTTTTGTTGGATTTCTACCCGTTGTTTTACTACATTAATAGGTGATTGATTTGCATCAGCAGTATTAGATATAGGCATTTTAGGTATAGTTTGTTCCATAACCTTAAACTTTGACCTTTCCAAATTTTCACATGCGCTAGGTTTATCAGAGATGTTGAGTATAGGATTTTCTAGATTCGCAACAAGATGGTTAGGGACGTTAGAGCCCTCAGAATCATTCGCAACAGAGGCTTGTAAACTCATGCAGCTACGACAAACATATTGTGCTGAGTGATCAGATTCATAGTATCTTATGTCTTTAGGTGATAGATGTTCACACGAGTAATGAAGCCATTTATCGCACGTATCACACCCTATTGCTTTTGAGGAGAATTCACATGGAACGTTACAGACAGGGCAAATATTGGCTGGAGTCACTGACTCATTGTCTATATGTTGTACACTTTTGATGTCACTAGAATTGTTGCATTTATTACTTGCATGGTCATTTGAACTATCAAGAGTTTCAAGATAATGTTTACAATAGTGCTTGATTGTGTTGTTTATACTAGTAAAGTCCTCACTCTGATCTAACACACTCATGATTTCTTGTAGTGTTGTTTGTATAAAGTCAATCATGTAATTTTGTTTACCATTAAGCAGGACCTTTGAGCTCGAGTGATAGAAGTTCAGCACATATAGTTTTACAGATTTCGCTTTGACTGCGACAGAGTCATATATTACAGCACCAGATTGGTCTTTTGTGCTTGTGATGTCTAATGAGTATTGTAAGTTGTTTAATACACCAAATGTGACATTCTTAAACGTTTCATATGCAGCAGCTGAGAATACCAAGACAAGATTACCAGGGCTAATTTCTGGCGTGACTGAGAAAGATCGGTTGGCAGCATCTAGTTTTTTCTTAACAGCCTTTTGTCGATCTAGAGTATACTGAACAGTTTGATCTCTGATAGTAGACTTAGTGTTTTTATGTTTTCTCGATTTAACAACTCCCTTGCCAGGTGTAAAAGGCAAGTGTTTAGCCTGGACACGAGAACTTCTACGCACCACATCCATTATTGTTTTGTTTTATCGTTGTAGAGCCTAGACGTGGGGGTCATGTACACTCGGGACTGACTCAAGATAAAAGCAAAGTCAGAAATAAACACACTTTAAAAGAATTTATAATAGCTAAAAAGGCTAAAAAAATAAAAGAATAATGTACAAAGGATACGCGGGGATTATGATAAGATATTTACAGTAAAAATATACGTACAAGAGGGACAGTATCTTCGGATGGCAGGAAAATTAAAAATTTTCAAGATGGCGGTACTTTTTTTAAACGGCGGCAAGTACAAAACAGCTAAAAGTGTCAATGGGATAATTTAAAATCTACCAAGGAGCACTAAAAGTTAAAATCGAAGTTAAAATGTGATTGTGAGCACACAGACTTGATCCAGAATTAAAACTATGGTATCTATAGTCTAAAAACTTCTAAAACTTCTTCTGCTATAAAAAGCCGCTGTCAGCCATAACACATGCCGGAAGTAACATCCTCCCGCAATCATGGAGTCTCCGTATGCCGCATTCATTTCGTGTATTACAATTTCAAAACAACTTAAGATTCCTGACACCGATTTTTACACATGATTAGGCATCTGAATCATTTAATTTGTAAATTATGATTGTAAAACAATCACTATCGTAAATATGACCCTTTTATTTATGTAAATTATTAGATTTCATCTCATCCACATGACCGTTATTTGTTTACTTGTAACAGGATGTTTAACTGTAGATATTTGTATTACGCATGCGTGAATTTGGTATCGGGACAACTCGCCCTGTTTACAAGTTCGCCCTTGAAGTTACGAATTTGCAATCCTGCAGACAAGAAGATTTTGTTTTTATATAAATAAAAAGGATATATAAAGTGTTGTCTTTATTCATGGTTTTCCTTTGTCATGTGAATTGGATGCCCTTCGTATTACATGTGAACCTGCCGACGGGAGTACAAAACTCCCGTTTTCAGGGGTCTCCTCCCGTCCTCCCGTTTAGGAGAAAAAACTCCCGTGTATGAAATATTTCATGAATGAAAATTTTCAGACGCCATATTTGATCATTTCTTACTACTGTACGGGTGTAATTGACACCTGTGTTAAATTTTACCTGAACATCAAAGAAGATGTATAATTATATGGCTTCACTTGACAGCTTGGGTGTCAAACATACTGGTGATCAACGATGTTTACCTCCGGCTAACTGCCGTTGTGTTATCAAAACGATGTGTATTGGGAATATTGAAATACTTTTTTGTTACTTCCCTTTGTTTTATCCTGTTTTCAGTTATTTTGCTTTTAAAAATGTAAATTGTAAAAAGACTATAAATGATTAATATTTTAATCAAATAATCATAAAATGATGTTGATTAAATGAATTTAAATGATTTTGGACAAATAAAAAAATTAAAATTTATAAATTATTTTAGCAATCTAGACCTCCTTTCAAGAATTAAATTGAAGTTTATATGATAAATTTGTTTATTATTGATTAAAAGTCACCATACAATATGTGCAACTAGACATATATTAGATTTTATTGTATAAGCTAAGAAATAGCAAGACGTTTTACACTGTTTTAAAGTCTTTATAAGCTTTCTACAAATATGACCTTTAAGAATGCTTAAAATCCATGCAGTACTAGTGTTAGTGTATGTTATTTTTTTTAATAAATTTACAATGTTGCAAATATACATGTGGAGCTTATTTCTACTTATTTGTCTAAACATTTACAAATGATAAGGAGATGAAGACATGAACAAAAAATATATGCAGATAAGATATATAAATATAATGATTCATTTGCAAGCAGTGAACAATCATTTGTCAAAAACAAAACAAAACAAAACAAGAAACAGATTCTTATTATTTTATTTTATTCAAATAGAGAGGCAATAAGGGAACTATAAACATTACAATTTGATGGAAATTTGATAAAAAAACACAATTTCTACATCATTTGGTTACATTTATGACAAAATTTATGTCGATAAAAAACATGATGTTTTGACCATTCAGTACTTAATAGATGCATAGTTCTTGGGGAAAAGTTTCATCAAATAATATAAATATAAATGACTTTTTTTGTGCTCATTTTTTACAGTGGGTTGTGATGATCTTCCAGTTAGGTTACCCTCATTTGGAGTGTTGTTCCCAACCTGTTAAAGGTCCATCTTTGTGCATAATTCAAAATTAGAAATTTCAACAAGCATCTAATATTCTTAATCTGGAAAATAAACCCTGGTCTGCTAGCTTCATGTATATTTTTTCTACCGATTTAATATATAACTAGAATCATGCAAACAGACTTAAGGAAAAGGCATGTAAGTTCATCATACAAATATGACACTTTTTCTAGACAATCCAGATCTTGCAAAATACGTCGCTAAAAATTGTAACCTTTAAAATTGTTGTTGTGCAGTAAAAACCCATATGGGAACTTTCAAAAGTTGGCGGGTATGTAACAAGTCTTACTATTTTTATGCTCCATTTATGGGCAATATGTTTTCTAGTCTGTCCGTCCGTCCTGCTTCTGGTTATAAAGTTTATGGTCGAGGTAGTTTTTGATGAAGTTGAAATCCAATCAACTTGAAACTTAGTACACATGTGTTCCTCTTGATATGATCTTCTTAATTTTACTGCCAAATTAAAGATTTTACTTAATTTTCATAGTCAACTGAACATAGAAAATGATTGTACGGATGGGAAATCCATGTACTTATGACCTTTTCTTGTTTGAAGAAAAAAAATACATTTTAACGATAATGGAACAAAGCAGCCTGGGTAAGTGGGGCTGCTTTTATGGTAATTCAAGTTACCTTTTATTCACCTTCTTTCACTTCAGAGCTATCAGCTCTTTGATTTTTTCTAGAAATGAATACAATATCGATTCCAGTGATACCTTTTATTTTAAGAATGAACAAGAAAGATAAAAATAATTAAATCAACTACCCACCAGAGTACCTGTACACATGTGGTTTATTACATAATAAACCAAACAGACACATGATCTCGTCTTTCGGGTTATAAATGTCATTTAAAAGTAGCCTTCTTACAACAACTTGGTGTACACATAAAATCAGATTTGCAAATCAACAAATATGCTACTTGAACTGTCTACTTTAGTTTTTTGAGGCAAATAAATACACAAGAAATAACTTCCCATTATAAAATCACACGACACATGGTCGTACACAAATCGTCTGCTGCCTTTTCTTACTTATTGATTAACAGTAAATAAAACAAAACGACATACACCAAACATCGCTCTATAATAAGTGATGAACAAAACAACTAACACCAATGAAAAACATCGGTCAGCTATATTTTAGAACATCCTAATCTTCATTCAAAAGAAAAAAAAGGTTATCGGGGAAAAGTTTAAAATCGAAAAGAAGTATTTACTTAAATATTCCCATTAAATCACATGACACATGGTTTTACAGGAGAGTAATTCCTTTGTTTTGAATAGCGTAATCGAAGGCTTTTCATAATTTATGACGAAATTTTAAAGGTAATCAACTAAAAAAGAAACTGATTGTTAAATCTGTCATTCAACCTGAAAAATAAATTAATACAAATCAAAAATACACTATGAATACATTTCTTTATAAATATCTTATCGAGATACAGCTACAGGTAAAATAACTGACAAGAACTGATCACTGTCCATATGTAAAATCAGGTGTCGTTTATGACTTTGAATAGTTGTGTGAAGAGGTCAAACACCGCAGGTGTTAGGTAGATTAATTAACCTGACATGTCGGGCACTGTGTCGGTAACCCCATGTCGGGCAAAGACTGTGTCGGTCATGTCTCTCAGTATGTCCTTACGAGTACTGTATGTATACTAAACTATTGTTGTTTCTTTTTTTTATTGTCTGATTTATGTCTTATATTGTACTATGCTCCTTGTGAACCCATTTAATGGAAATAAACTTCTTCTTCTTAATCTTTAAAAAAAAGCTGTGGTATGATTGCCAATGAGACAAATTTCCACAAGAGATGAAATGACACAGACTTTAAATCACTGTACAGCCTTCAACAATGAGCAAAGAGACCAAATGAGACACAAATTTACAGATTTAGGTCAGCATAGTGCCTTCAACAATAAGCAAAGCTCATACCTCATTAGTAGCTTTAGAAGGCCTCCAAATAATTAGAGGAAAAAAATTCTAACAAGAAAACAAACGGCCTTTATAAATTAATGTAAAAAAAAAAACGATCCAAAAACAAATATGTAACACAGCAACAAGCAACAACCACTGAATTACAGGCTCCTGACTTTGGAAAGGCACATGCTTTCAGAATGTAACAGGGTTTAAACATGATAAAACTAGAACTATAAAAATCAGTTGAAAAATGCTTGACTCATCAGATAGATACAAATAGAAGTACATTTAACAAAATCATGTAGATGTGACTAGGTACTTGTACATCCCAACAACTATAAAGACATATATTTACAAGCTGTTACCCATGTACATATTCCTCATTTATTTAGAATGATTTTAAGTTTCATTTCAGATTATTAATTTAAAATGATATATATACAATTTTAGGTAAAGAAGTTGGTTTACGTCTATCTGACCAGATATGCAGAAGAACAACAAGATTTGGCTTTGTTATCAATAAGTACATTCCAGAGAGCTTTGAAGGTAGGGTTACTTTTAAAGAGCATTGATTTCATTTTTGATTTTTTTGTGTTTTAACACAACTTTTAAGCACAGCATTTCAGCTATTTTTGTGGTGGCCAGTTTTATCGGTGGAGGAAGCTGGAGTGCTCAGAGAAATCCACTGACCTTCCTTGGGAAAACTGACATTCCTAGTCAATTAAGATTGGAGTCAAGTGCACCCGCAAGAGCGGGGTTCAAACGCACAGCCTCAGTGTTGACTTGCTAGTGATTAAAGTAGTAACCACTTAGACCACTTGGCCACCATGGCCCCTTAAAGAGCACTGAAGGTATGGTTACTTTTAAAGAGCATTTAACAATGTTTTAGGTATGCTAACATTGAACGTAGACCATTGAAAGTAAAACAACAGTGAACATGGAGCAATTAAACATCATTGACTTATTTTTATAATGATTGGGAGAGATGCTTCATAGAAATTAGAATCAAAAGACAAATTCTACCACACAATTATGATACTTATAAAAAAAGATTTGGGAGTTAAAAAAATTGGTGTGGGGGGGGTCAATTCGCAAGCCAAAACAATGAATATCACTTCAAATCACATAACCAATTAAAGTTCTTTAACTACAGTTATTCTATTAACTCTTCATGGTTGGACTTCTGTGGATGAATCCAATCGTGCTTGGCAAAGCAATTAATTTTATTTTTTTATTTTTTTTCTCAATATTCCACTGATGGCAGTCAACAAAAAATGAAATGTAGAACCCTTAACCTCAGATTCTTGTTATTGATCTCAAGTAAAAATAATTAAGAGGAGGGGTGGGGGAAACATAAGCATGCATTTGACGAGGGCAGTGATAATATTTTGTGATCTCTAGTTTGCATAACCTTAAATATTGTAGGATCCTAACCAGCTGATCAGAGCCAGTGCATTGAGAGTGTTGTCAAGTATCCGTGTACCTATGATTTCACCTATCATGATGCTGGCTATAAAGGAAGCTGTCAATGATATGTCACCCTATGTCAGGAAGACAGCAGCTCATGGCATTCCTAAACTATACAGGTATATTAATATCAAATACATAACTGGAATGATATGTCACCCTATGTCAGGAAGACAACAGTTCATGGGATTCCTAAACTATACAGATACATCAATATCATATATACATAACTGGAATGATATGTCACCCTATGTCAGGTAGACAGCAGCTCATGGCATTCCTAAACTATACAGGTATATTAATATCAAATACATAACTGGAATGATATGTCACCCTATGTCAGGAAGACAACAGTTCATGGGATTCCTAAACTATACAGGTACATCAATATCATATATACATAACTGGAATGATATGTCACCCTATGTCAGGTAGACAGCAGCTCATGGCATTCCTAAACTATACAGATACATCAATATCATATATACATAACTGGAATGATATGTCACCCTATGTCAGGAAGACAGCAGCTCATGGCATTCCTAAACTATACAGATACATCAATATCATATACATAACTGGAATGATATGTCACCCTATGTCAGGTAGACAGCAGCTCATGGCATTCCTAAACTATACAGGTATATCAATATCATATACATAAATGTAATGATGTGTCACCCTATGTCAGGAAGACAGCAGCTCATGGCATTCCTAAACTATACAGATACATCAATATCATATATACATAACTGGAATGATATGTCACCCTATGTCAGGTAGACAGCAGCTCATGGCATTCCTAAACTATACAGGTATATCAATATCATATACATAAATGTAATGATGTGTCACCCTATGTCAGGAAGACAGCAGCTCATGGCATTCCTAAACTATACAGGTACATCAATATCATATATACATAAATGTAATGATATGTCACCCTATGTCAGGTAGACAGGAGCTCATGGCATTCCTAAACTATACAGATACATCAATATCATATACATAACTGGAATGATATGTCACCCTATGTCAGGTAGACAACAGCTCATGGCATTCCTAAACTATACAGATACATCAATATCATATATACATAACTGGAATGATATGTCACCCTATGTCAGGAAGACAGCAGCTCATGGCATTCCTAAACTATACAGATACATCAATATCATATACATAACTGGAATGATATGTCACCCTATGTCAGGTAGACAGCAGCTCATGGCATTCCTAAACTATACAGGTATATCAATATCATATACATAAATGTAATGATGTGTCACCCTATGTCAGGAAGACAGCAGCTCATGGCATTCCTAAACTATACAGGTATATCAATATCATATACATAACTGGAATGATATGTCACCCTATGTCAGGTAGACAACAGCTCATGGCATTCCTAAACTATACAGGTACATCAATATCATATACATAAATGTAATGATATGTCACCCTATGTCAGGTAGACAGCAGCTCATGGCATTCCTAAACTATACAGGTACATCAATATCATATATACATAACTGGAATGATATGTCACCCTATGTCAGGAAGACAGCAGCTCATGGCATTCCTAAACTATACAGATACATCAATATCATATACATAACTGGAATGATATGTCACCCTATGTCAGGTAGACAGCAGCTCATGGCATTCCTAAACTATACAGGTATATCAATATCATATACATAAATGTAATGATGTGTCACCCTATGTCAGGAAGACAGCAGCTCATGGCATTCCTAAACTATACAGATACATCAATATCATATATACATAACTGAAATGATATGTCACCCTATGTCAGGTAGACAGCAGCTCATGGCATTCCTAAACTATACAGGTACATCAATATCATATATACATAACTGGAATGATATGTCACCCTATGTCAGGTAGACAGCAGCTCATGGCATTCCTAAACTATACAGATACATCAATATCATATACATAACTGGAATGATATGTCACCCTATGTCAGGTAGACAGCAGCTCATGGCATTCCTAAACTATACAGGTATATCAATATCATATACATAACTGGAATGATATGTCACCCTATGTCAGGTAGACAGCAGCTCATGGCATTCCTAAACTATACAGATACATCAATATCATATACATAACTGGAATGATATGTCACCCTATGTCAGGTAGACAGCAGCTCATGGCATTCCTAAACTATACAGATACATCAATATCATATACATAACTGGAATGATATGTCACCCTATGTCAGGTAGACAGCAGCTCATGGCATTCCTAAACTATACAGGTATATCAATATCATATACATAAATGTAATGATGTGTCACCCTATGTCAGGAAGACAGCAGCTCATGGCATTCCTAAACTATACAGGTACATCAATATCATATATACATAAATGTAATGATATGTCACCCTATGTCAGGTAGACAGGAGCTCATGGCATTCCTAAACTATACAGGTACATCAATATCATATATACATAACTGGAATGATATGTCACCCTATGTCAGGAAGACAGCAGCTCATGGCATTCCTAAACTATACAGATACATCAATATCATATACATAACTGGAATGATATGTCACCCTATGTCAGGTAGACAGCAGCTCATGGCATTCCTAAACTATACAGGTATATCAATATCATATACATAAATGTAATGATGTGTCACCCTATGTCAGGAAGACAGCAGCTCATGGCATTCCTAAACTATACAGGTATATCAATATCATATACATAACTGGAATGATATGTCACCCTATGTCAGGTAGACAACAGCTCATGGCATTCCTAAACTATACAGGTACATCAATATCATATACATAAATGTAATGATATGTCACCCTATGTCAGGTAGACAGCAGCTCATGGCATTCCTAAACTATACAGGTACATCAATATCATATACATAAATGTAATGATATGTCACCCTATGTCAGGTAGACAGCAGCTCATGGCATTCCTAAACTATACAGGTACATCAATATCATATACATAACTGGAATGATATGTCACCCTATGTCAGGTAGACAACAGCTCATGGCATTCCTAAACTATACAGGTACATCAATATCATATACATAAATGTAATGATATGTCACCCTATGTCAGGTAGACAACAGCTCATGGCATTCCTAAACTATACAGGTACATCAATATCATATACATAAATGTAATGATATGTCACCCTATGTCAGGTAGACAGCAGCTCATGGCATTCCTAAACTATACAGATACATCAATATCATATACATAACTGGAATGATATGTCACCCTATGTCAGGTAGACAGCAGCTCATGGCATTCCTAAACTATACAGATACATCAATATCATATACATAACTGGAATGATATGTCACCCTATGTCAGGTAGACAGCAGCTCATGGCATTCCTAAACTATACAGATACATCAATATCATATACATAACTGGAATGATATGTCACCCTATGTCAGGAAAACAACAGCTCATGGCATTCCTAAACTATACAGGTATATTAATATCATATACATGACTGTTTTAAAATTAGCTTAGGGTCAGAAACTTGTCACAAACACGAAGACAAGGTAGAAATATGATATTTTCATGTGAAAATATTTTGACACTTTCTAAATTTAAGTGATGAAATTAATTTCAAATACTTTTGTCATTTTTAAAACTGTTTTGTAAAGATGAAAATGATGAGCGCTTGCAAAATCACTGGTTATAACAATATCATGTATACATAACTAGAATGCTATGTCGCCCAATGTCGTGAAGACATCACTCATGACATTCCTTAATTATACAGGCATATCATTATCATATATACATAACATTAACCATATGTCACACTATGTCAGAAAGACAACATGACATTCCTAAACTGAACCAGTCTGAGATAAAATTTACACACTTAGTATTTCAAACTCTGACAGGTGATGTCCATTTTATTTTTCAGTCTTGATCCAGAGAACAAAGAACAGCTTGTTGAAGTCATTGAAAAACTTTTAGCTGATAAGACTACGGTAGGTTGTATTGTGCTTAATTAGACAATGGTCTATGTAAAAATGACCTTAGATTTAGACATCCTGAGTCAGGTGCTTCATTGAGCAATGGTCAATGTATAAATGACCTTAGTTTCATTAAGAATCAACAGATTAAATTCATGATAATAAAATTAAGTTGTTAATTGTAGACCTTGTATTGGAATACATATTTAATTGTTGGTTGTGTCCTTCTGAAACCAACATTCATTATACAATGAAATGTCACATTCATGATAAAAAGAATGTAATTATAAGTATTGAATGCTTCTTTTTGTTATTTCATAGGACTATAAAGTGTTGGCGCTTCTGCACCTCATACAAAATGTATTTTGGTCAACGCTTTAACACCCAATGAATTTACAAAAAGAAGCATTCAATTCTTAAATTAATAAATGTACATTATTTTTGTAGCTTGTGGCAGGTAGTGCTATCCAGGCTTTTGAGGAGGTGTGCCCAGAACGGATAGATTTGATCCATAAGAACTATCGTAAACTCTGTAACCTACTGGTGGATGTAGAAGAATGGGGTCAAGTTGTTATTGTTAATATGTTGACAAGATATGCCAGAACTCAATTCATCAACCCTAATAAAACGGTAAATTATATATATTTTAAATAGTTAGTTTTATACTCATGGAAGTGTCAGGACTGTAGTTTTATAGTCATGGAAGTGCCAGGACTGTGTTCATCAGTACCAACAAGTATGATGACTGAATTCTTATGGAGATTATTCTAAATTATGTTTCATAGGATAAGGAAGCTCATGAGAAAGTCTACAAGTCTTTATATACAAATGTTATATGTTTAAAAACTAAAAAACTGACAATTAAGGGGACTTGTAACAGTCATATTAGGTAGCTACGTCAGTTTTGAAATTCAAATAATTGAAATAAAATTGTTAATTTTTGTCAAATTGAGTTTAAAAATGACCATGATAAGATTTTTCCAGGATCATTTTGTTGGAAATTGCATATTTCGGGTTATCAATCAATAAATCCTGACTTAAAGCTTTCCAGTAATAAAACTGCCACTGCTATATGCCATTGCTATATGATAATACCAAAGATTTTCTAAGTGACAGTTACCCCTGGAGACATATGGCTAATGTTTACTAATCAATGTTTCCTGTGACCTTACACATCTGACAGGAGAATATATTGAACACATACTTATTACTTGATAATTTATGTCTTGCTTTAAAAAAAAGTCGAAATATGAGACTAAGGCTTATATAAGTTTCATTTACATGAAGAGGATATGTCCCCACCCTCTTATCATGATTTTGTTTATTATATAGTACCTGATTTAAACTGCAGAAATAAACTGTTTAATTAGATGAATATTGTCATGGTTGTGGTTGAAGCTTCATCAATGATATTCTTGTTTGACCAAATAAAATTATTGCTGACCCAATTATGATATTTCTACAGGAATTCTATATAACAACTGATTATGTAATAATTATGTCATAATGAAATTATCACAGTTTGAAAGATTAATCCTTCTTCTTTCTTTTGGTACCTCATTTATAAAATATAAAGAAGGATGAAATGAATTACATCAGTTTAAAGTTGTCTGATTGGGAGTGAACAAATCTTTGTATTGTGCTACCTTAATGCTGACTTTTTATATTAAATCAGGATAGTTCCAAAGAAAATAAAAGTTTTTATGAAGATTCAGAAAAGGAGGAAGAGGAGGAGGAGGAAAAAGAAAAGAAAGAACCAATTTATATCATGGACACGGATCACCGACTTTTACTGAGACAGGCCAAACCATTACTTAATAGTAGAAATTCTGCTGTAGGTATTATAACTTGTATCAGGGACATGGATCACCGTCTTTTACTGAGACAGACTTAATCATTACTTAATAGTAAAAACAGTTTTTAGACCTCACCTACAATAGTAGAGGGGTTTTATGTTGTCTGATCTGTACATCTGTTTGTTCATTAGTTATCTGTTCATCGGTCCGTTTGTCCCTTCGTTTGTCTGTCCTGCTGCAGGTTAAAGTTTTAAGTCTAGGTAGTTTTTATGAAGTTCAAGTCTAATCAACTTGAAACTTAGTACTCATGTTCCCTATGATATGATCTTTCTACTTTAAATGTTAAATAAGATTTTTGACACCAATTTCAGGGTCAACTGTACATAGAAAATGATATTGCGAGTGGGGTATCTGTGTACTATGGACACATACTTGTTTTTACTGAATTTTTCACTTATAAATTTATATGAAGATGCCAAATTATCTCTAAAACATTACATTATGTTCATTCACAACCAATAACAGTACATGAATGAATTACATTATACAAAACTAGCCATGATGTATGGTATCTTATGTGTGAATCATATTAAAAAATAAATGAAATGTCTCTTCTGTAATAAAAAATACTCAACATGTAAAATATAGATCATAAAATATAAAGCAGTTATTATTACACATTGCAGTGCTGGTGACGATGTTCTATTTATTTTAAGGTTGTGATGTCAGTGGCTCAGCTTTATTACCACTGTGCTCCAAAGGCAGAAGTAGGAGTTGTAGCTAAATCATTGATTAGACTACTTAGAAGTCACAAGTAAGTAAACATTTGACTAATCTAGGTCACTGTGCTCCAGTTGTAGCTAAATCATTGATCAGACTACTTAAAAGTCACAAGTAAGTAAACATTTGATTAAATTAGGTCACTGTGCTCCAGTTGTAGCTAAATCATTGATCAGACTACTTAAAAGTCACAAGTAAGTAAACATTTGTTTAAACTAGGTCACTGTGCTCCAGTTGTAGCTAAATCATTTGATTAGACTACTCAAAAAGTCACAAGTAAGTACACAGATGAACATTTTAGTAGCAAACTTAATTGATTTTCTTTTTTTTAAATTTCAATTTTGGTCTGATGAAAATACTGGTATTTGTAGTAAAGAATATGTTTCCCTTTTCTGTCTACCAGATTGACCAAAATGGCAAATGTCTATTGATATGAAATGTCAGGGGTGTGATAACTCTGTTAAAATCAGAAATTATCTACTAAATAGCTGTATGCTATTAAGGTAGCACAATACAAAGATTTTTTCACTCCCAATCAGATAACTTTAAACTGATGTAATTCATTTCATCCTTCTTTATATTTTATAAATGAGGTACCAAAAGAAAGAAGAAAGATTAATCTTTCAAATTGTGATAATTTCATTATGACATAATTATTACATAATCAATTGTTATGTAATTAGTTGCTATATTGTGATGTCCACACTTGAATGAATTTAGCTTCTTTGTTATTCATAGCATCCCAAAATATTTTATAGATTCTTGTACAACACAGCTTGACCTCCAAACCGTGTCTCAGATTTCCAAAAATATCAATAGAACAAATGTTATACCCAATTGAATTTAGTGCTCTCTTATGAATTGATGTTGCAAACTTCATTGAAGATTTATGAGAGAATGAAATACAATAGGAAAAATCTGAGACACAGTTTTGGAGGTCAAACTGTGTTGTGCAAGAATCTATAAAATATTTTGGGATGCTATGAATAACAAAGAAGTTAAATTCATTCAAGTGTGGACATCACAATATAGCAACTAATTACATAACAATTGATTATGTAATAATTATGTCATAATGAAATTATCACAATTTGAAAGAAAGATGAGTGAAATAACATCAGCTTAAAGTTGTCTGATTGGGGATGAAAAATCTTTGTATTGTGCTACCTTAAATGGCCAGTTTGTTTTAATTTTTTTTGTAGTTAGTATCAAAGAAAAGGAAAATATTATAGAAAACATCAATATTAAACACAAATAAAATACACAAATAAATATTCATGTGAAGAATGTGACACTTTTAAAGTACGTTTTTTTTTTAAAAATGCTACAATTACAAATGCTGTTTACATTGTAAAAAGTTAAATGATCATCAATAGAAGATTTAGAAAAAAATGATACTGAGTTTAATTTCAAATAAGTAAAAATAATAGATTGCAATAAAAGTAAATAAATACATGATTCAAAAATGCATATTTTCACCTGTTGAGAACCTGTCAGATTCTTGGGAATCTCTTGTTTATACCACAAAGTTGTGAAAAGTTAGAAAGTTCATTGAGTAATTAGCTGTATAATTGTTTTGATTATTTATTTTCTTTTTAGAGAAGTACAGTATATAGTCCTGAGTAACATAGCTACCATGTCTATTGACAGAAAGGTGAGTACAGTATATAGTCCTGAGTAACATAGCTACCATGTCTATTGACAGAAAGGTGAGTACAGTATATAGTCCTGAGTAACATAGCTACCATGTCTATTGACAGAAAGGTGAGTACAGTATATAGTCCTGAGTAACATAGCTACCATGTCTATTGACAGAAAGGTGAGTACAGTATATAGTCTTGAGTAACATAGCTACCATGTCTATTGACAGAAAGGTGAGTACAGTATATAGTCCTGAGTAACATAGCTACCATGTCTATTGACAGAAAGGTGAGTACAGTATATAGTCCTGAGTAACATAGCTACCATGTCTATTGACAGAAAGGTGAGTACAGTATATAGTCCTGAGTAACATAGCTACCATGTCTATTGACAGAAAGGTGAGTACAGTATATAGTCCTGAGTAACATAGCTACCATGTCTATTGACAGAAAGGTGAGTACAGTATATAGTCCTGAGTAACATAGCTACCATGTCTATTGACAGAAAGGTGAGTACATTATATAGTCCTGAGTAACATAGCTACCATGTCTATTGACAGAAAGGTGAGTACAGTATATAGTCTTGAGTAACATAGCTACCATGTCTATTGACAGAAAGGTGAGTAGTCAAAAAAACTTATTACAGTTAAAAAGTATTTTTTCACATTGTGGAGATTCTTGTTATAACAGGATTGACACTTAATATCCTTGTGACACATTTTGTGTACATGTAGCTGCTACAGGAAGATACATTATTTTAAAATGCAGATTTTTATTTTCCCCATACACAATAACTCAATGGAATCTTTGACCAACATCAGTAGTAAATACACAGACAGTCGACTCTGTCAGAGATCAGCTTACATATGCTGTTCTCTCCACTATCATTTAAATAGCTTCATCTCCGATACATAGTTTTAATCACTACATATGTTCTCTAAAACGTTTTGTATATACCTAAAATTTTAACTAGTTTTAAATAAAAAGGCCAGGTATGCACCAGTTATTAGTCATCTTTATTCAGATGGAAAACTGGAAAACTTAAAGAAGAAAAAATATAATGTGAATTAGATGTAGGTGTTGCCTATTTGAAGTGTACATTTCTATATAATACCTTGAAACATACTTATTAACACAATTACTTATATGTTGGACTCCCATAAAAGCAGGAAAAGATTGATGAATTATCACATTATATATATTGTGAATTATACACACCACTAAAATAAATTAACAAAAACACAACCCAGATTAGCTAGAATTTTTATTGTGAAAATAATTTGATTTATTTCAAAATAGAAAATTAAAATCTTTCTCAAACTTTTATAGGAATAATCTTGATTTATAATATACAGATTTTGTTGTATTATTTCAGGGAATGTTTGAACCATTTTTAAAGAGTTTTTATATAAGATCTAGCGACCCAACTCACATCAAATTATTAAAGGTAGATACATAACATATATTTTAAGCTAGTTAATCAAATGCATGCTCTTCAGTAGTCAGCACTTCTGTGTTGACTTGAGTTATCATTGATATGTTCATAATTATAAATTAACTGTTAACAAAATTTTGAATTTTTGAAATACTAAGGCTTTTCTTCCTCAGGAATAGATAACTTTAGCTGTATTTGGTATAACTTTTAGGAATTTATGGTCCTCAATGCTCTTCAACTTCGTACTTTATTTGGCATTTTAACATTATTTGAGTGTCACTGATAAGTCTTTTGTCAATGTTTGTAGACCAAACACGTGTCTGGCGTAAATATAAAATTTCAATCCTGGTATCTATGATGAGTTTATTTTATATTCAAATATTTTTAGTTTTACTAGTCTGTCTGTGTGGAAGAAATGATCTTTGCATGATTACTTGAGTATCCTTTGCTTGATTTGAATGAAGATATGCTAAAAGGGTAAAAGCCATTGAATAAGGGTCAAAGGTCAAGGTTGTTGTTACTACAAATAGAACAAAATTTGAAAGAATGTTTTCTTGATGGTTATTTGAGTGTCTTTTCTTGATTGGAATGAATTTTATTCAGATAAAAGAAATGAAAAGTGAAAAGAATCCTATTTGATTTGTGTCAAGAAGTCTAGGTATCTGTTGTGTACTGAAGATTGTGAAAATAAGTACATGTTTGTTATATTCCCGCTTTAAGAAGTGGGGTATACTGTTTTAAGCTCTGTCTGTCCATCTGTCAGTCCATCTGTATGTCCATCTGTCAGTCCATCTGTCTGTCCATCTGTCAGTCCAACTGTATGTTTATCCAATGAATAATTTTTGTCCCCTCTCGCTCAGGAACTACAATACAAGGACTTCTGAAATTTGGTTTCAGGGTTTACATAAATCAGCTAAACCGTGTGATGAGTTTTCAGATTCATCACTCAATAACTTCCTGTTTTCCATGTTTACTATATACTTTTAGTGGGCAGGGTCATCACTAGATACACTTGTTTGTCCAGGCATGCTAGTAACTTGAACCTTATGAAACCCTTATAATTTATGTGCAGATCAGGGAGCATCAGTTGGAAGTTCAAGATAAGCATTTTCAAAAGAAAGATGGTATAAATTGTTTTAGATGCTGCATCTGTTAAACATTTATGTGGTTATAATTGTTCATAAAGTTTTTTTATCAAATAGAATAGCATTTTTTTTCAATCAGTTAATCAAATCATAGTTTGTATTGAAAACACAAAATTACTTATATTAAATAAAATAAAATAACTTGCTGAAAATTAATAAAGTTTTGTTTTCCTTTTTTGTTTTCAGTTGGAAATTTTAACAAATTTAGCAACAGAAACCAACATTTCTACAATTCTGAGAGAACTACAGGTAAGAGAAACTCATTCATTACTGTGTTATCTATGTACTGTATAGTAATTTGTTTTATAAAAGTTATATAATTTCAAACCATTAATAGACATGCTACAGTTATTATTTGAATGTCTGTCTGTCTTCATAAACTTAATATTTTCAAAATTATGAATTTCTAAAGATTTGATATTATGTATTTTAAGACATATGTGACCAGTAATGACAAGGAATTTGCAGCAGCTACCATTCAGGCTATAGGGAGGTGTGCCAGTAATATTGCAGAAATAACAGATACCTGTCTAAATGGACTAGTCCATTTAATGTCCAATAGGGATGGTAAGGTCATTATATCAGAATTAAAGGTTTGAGTATTTTTTACAGATGCGCTACACCAATATTCCAATGAATGTAAAGTTTGAAATACACTTCATTTTAGAAGTTATATGAGTCAGTTGAAAACATTACAGCACTTACTACAAATTAGACAATATATCTGCTTTATTTGTCTATTGGTGTTCCTTCTTTTGTTTATATCGGTCTGTCCTAAAAAAAAAATGTGCTAGGGCTCATTTATATTATTAATTGATTTAAATAAGGGAAAAACTGGTCTTGATTGTACATATGAATGTATAATGTCTAAATAAATATAAAAAGATGTGGTATGAGTGCCAATGAGACAACTCTCCATCCAAGTCACAATTTATAAAAGTAAAACATTATAGGTCGAGGTATGGCCTTCAACATGGAGCCTAGGCTCACATCGAACAGCGAGCTATAAAGGGCACCAAAAATGACTAGTGTAAAACTATTTAAAGGGGAAAACCAACAGTCTAATCTATATAAAAAATGGGAAACAAGAAATGCCTATGAACAACATCAAAAAAGACAACTACTGAACATCAGATTCCTAACTAAGGACAAGTGTAAACAATTGCATCGGGTTTAAATGCATCGGGTTTAAATGTTTTAAGGGTACCAAACCTTCACCCTTATCTGAAACATTAATGTAACTTCACAATATGACAATGTATAAAGCATGTAAAGGTCATTTATAGTATTTGAACATAATGAAATTTGATAAACGATAATGGTCTTTTTAAACAAAAGCTTGATCACTTTGACATTTATTTTGTGCACATGTAACTTCAGCTAATGTGTTTTATGTTCATGTTCTACTTAAATATCCTCTGCCACAAAACTCATTAATTTGTAAAGTCCCCCTTTGTATGATTCTTGACAAAATAAGTTTATGCTGTTCAACCAACTAGATTTCTGTAGGAGTTATACCCCATGGAAGATTCACCTGTTTTATAAAAAAAATAGGGTTTCTAGAAGAAGAAAAATTAAATAAGGGAGATAATTTGTTACTACCCATTTGAAAAAAGTAACTTCAGGTTTATTTGATAGTTTACTTGACACTGATTCCAAAAATATATGGTTCTATATAATTGTACATTACACAAGTACACAAAATAGCTACTTCTTAGTTCTAGTTTACACAAGGTCACTTCTGGTTGGCTTTTCCAAGGTCATATGGCTTACAACCTGATGCAAAAAGTACCATGGCTTTATTATGTATACATAAAAAGTGAAAAAGGAAAAAATCTAGAACATCAAATTTACCTATAACCTTGAGCTCAATTTGAAGGTCATAAATCACAGAACTCAAATCAAAAGACACAAGCTCTTTATTATATGTGGTGAATTAGTTCTATCACCATACGCGTCATTTTAAATATAAGAGGAAAGAAAAGTCCAATTTAATGCTAGCGTACCTTTTCAATCAAAATGTATGTGTTATTACATGGCACAACTAATTATTTAGTAAACATATGTTGTCAATATCTTATACTTACAAGTGAAAATAAGCCAAAATCAAAATTTAGAATATGATCATGACCTATGACCTTGCTCTCATTTTTTTCGGACTAAGGAAGTCAAATCAAAAGACCCTAGGTCCCTATCACTTATGATTTACAAGTTAGAAATGTAACATAATATCCTGAGCATTTTGGAAAAATAAATATGTCGCTTTCTTTTATGGTTGCAAAGGAGATCTCATAACAAGATAAACAGTGTTCAGGGAGATAACTCTTACAAAGAAAAGTGTTTGATTGATTAACCAGTCAGTTTCAAAAAAGCATAGCCTGAATGATAATATGAGGCAGGCATTACCAGTGAAAGGGGACGAAGTCTGTATGAATTATTTTTTTTGTAACTTCAAAATCTGTTAAGAAAGAAATGGAAATACCTTAACGTTTCCGATTTTGGTTCTGTTGTTATGGATTTTACTTTGTTATTTAAGTTATGACACCATGTTCAATGTATACAAAGAATTGCGATCATCAGGTAACGTTTATTCATATCAAAGACAAAGAATTATTAAAAATGAAAATTGGTATTGTGTTCCTGCAGTTCCTATATTTTACAGGACTACTCAAAGTCTTATAGCAACAACACGGGTAGAAGGAAGTAGATTTCTGCGTTCTGCGCAAATGCGGGAATTTAAATAAAGTGACAAAAAAAAGTTAATGATTTTGAGTTCATCAGTACAATGAAAATTTCAGGAAATTTTCCTGATTTTTAAAATTTTTTATTTTATTGATTTTACTACTGTTACAGGGGACTTCATCCCTTTATTATATACCAAAAAATGAGCGACATCTTTTGAAACAAAAGATTTGGCAGAAAAAATAAATAAACAATAATCAAAACAAAACCAATAGGTCTTTCCAAGGACCAGTGGAAATGCCAAAATATGTATGAGGTATTGCATGTGTACAGATGTGATATGTTTATAACTTGAAGGCATTAGACAGCTGTTTTATTTACATTGATATGATGTTTTACAGAGAGTGTAGTAGCAGAAAGTGTGGTTGTTATAAAGAAACTTTTACAGATGCAGGTTAGTTTAGAATACTTTACTATCTTCTGATACATAAAATCAACATTCTAAGAAAATGTTTGTTTCACTTAATGCCTTTGGATATATCATAGAATTAATGTCTTCAACATAGATGTGTAAGCTATTAACATGCTCCCTGTAATTAAATATCGAAGATAAACATGCTACACAAAAGACTTTTTTTCTAAATTTATTTTTTCTAAATTTATTTTACTTTATTCTAAATTAAAAGATTTTGAACTAACTTGTAAAATAGATATAATTATAAATTTACAAATTATTCCAGAGAAACAAAGGGTCGCGGGTTCATCCTTACAGTTTTGCGGTATCTTTATAGTGTTTATTTAGCCTCTGTTGTAGATAACTAATGCTTTAGCTTTCTCTCTCAGGTAGACATTTCTTCATTAGATCACATATTCAGACTTTTAATACATTATATCACAATACACAGAAATATAGTTAGTACTATCTATATGTACATCTCTCTCACCTTTAGGCAATATCATTAAAAGGAAAGGTTTGCGTATAAAAAAAGAAAAAAATTGGTATGATTGCCTATGAGACTACTCTTCACAATAGACCAAATGACACAATAATTAATAACTTAAGGTCCTTGACAGCTGTCAACAATAAGCAAAGTCCAAGAATTGTAAATTGTTTTACTGGATAAAATTCAAAAAGATATGGTCTGCAAAAAGGGTTAACCTGAATGAAGGTTGGAAATTTCAACTGCAGCTTGAAAACTTTGACTCTGTTTGATAAAAAAAAAATGTTCTTATGAACCCCTGAACAAGTTATAGCAGGAGTTCTTTTACGTGTAGAGAGCTTGGCTTTGTTCATCAAAATCATCAGATTCAATATCCCTATTTAGATATGGCTGTGTTATTTGCAAATCCTGTTCAGCCAAATGACCACCCCTCATTAGAATATATTTTACTGAAGGAAAAGAAAGTACAGAAATGTCCATATTTCTATTCTTAGTCAACCATAGGGTTTTACTGTAGGATAAATAAGTACAGGAATGCCTAAACTTCCATACTTAATCAATCCTAGGTTTTACTGTAGGATAAATTAGTACAAGAATGTCTAAACCTCCATACTAAATCAATCCTAGGTTTTACTGAAGGATAAATTAGTACAGGAATGTCTAAACCTCCATACTCAATCAATCCTAGGTTTTACTGTAGGATGAATTAGTACAGGAATGCCTAAACTTCCATACTTAATCAATCCTAGGTTTTACTGTAGGATAAATTAGTACAAGAATGCCTAAACCTTCATAGTAAATCAATCCTAGGTTTTACTGTAGGATGAATTAGTACAGGAATGTCTAAACCTCCATACTCAATCAATCCTAGGTTTTGCTGTAGGATAGATAAGTACAGGAATGGCTAAACCCAAATACTCAATCAATCCTAGATTTTACTGTAGGATAAATATGTACAGGAATGTCTAAACCCCCATACTCAATCAATCCTAGATTTTACTGTAGGATTAATTAGTACAGGAGTGTCTAAACCCCATACTCAATCAATCATTGGTTTTACTGTAGGATAAATTAGTACAAGAGTGTATTAAACTCTATACTCAATCAATCCTAGGTTTTACTGTAGGATAAATAAGTACAGGAATGTCTAAACCCCATACTCAATCAATCCTAGGTTTTACTGAAGGATAAATATGTACAGGAATGTCTAAACCCCATACTCAATCAATCATTGGTTTTACTGTAGGATAAATAAGTACAGGAATGTCTAAACCCCATACTCAATCAATCATTGGTTTTACTGTAGGATAAATAAGTACAGGAATGTCCATATTTCTATATTCAGTCAATCCTAGGTTTTACTGTAGAATAAGATAATAGTTCCTGTTTTACACTTTTTCTACCTTTAGCAAATATTTCTTTGCACTTCATAGATGTATATTTCAAGTGTTCCTATATATTTATGTCAGTATAACATGCTTTCTTCTTCTGTTGCATTTTCTGTTGCTTAGATACACAAACATTACATTCATGAGCTGTTTTTATCTCTGTTCAAACATGGGTTTTTTTAGGGATGATTCTTTTCATTAGTTCATTATGCTTGCTACACTATTTCTGTTATATGCACTAAAAATAATTTCAACAAAATTCTAGTCATCTATAATAACCTGTTTAAAAATCAGCATAAAACAGAATAATTTGTGTTGGAAATTAAATATGGTAATTATTAAGGGGAGATAACTGAATTTAAAAATCATTAAAAAAGATTTGCAAAACCAATGTTTTTGATTTTAATGCCTCATTTATGGGCATTATGTTTTCTGGTCTGTGCATCCATTCGTCTGTCTGTCCGTCTGCCTGTCTCGTTTCAGGTTAAAACTTTGGTGAAAGTTTTTGGTCCAGGTAGTTTTTGATGAAGTTAAAGTCCAATCAACTTCAAACTTAGTATACATGTTTCCTATGATATGATCTTTCTAATTTTAATGCCAAATTAGAGATTTTATCCCATTTTTGCAGTCGACTGAACATAGAAAATGATAGTGCGGATGGGGCATCCGTTTACTTGGGACACATTCTTGTTTTTAAAAGAAATTATATGATATTAAGACAAATTCAAAACCTTTTTCTAATTATACCAAGATTTGCATTCTATACAAATTAACAGCTACAGTGAAAGAATGCATCAAATAATATTTTAGAGAATACAAAATAAATGCATTTCCTTTTTCAATTCTCAGATCAACACACAATTTTTTCCAAAATCTGTTCCTTGACCTTTATTCTGCAATTTCACTAAATACTTCTAAAAAAGTTGCACTATAAGCTAAAATAACAATAGAAAAAAAATAATTTTATGTTTTATATGTGTGTGCTTTGATCCAATATAACTTTGGCTTGAATCTTTAAATATTTAACATATAATTTATTTTATATATCATGGAGAACAGGATTTCCTTTAAATGCCATTGCTTGATATATATTGTATTTCTTCCTATTCTGCCTGCATCAAACTTTACTGCTTAACATGATTAATTATAACAATGTATAAAAGGAACTTTATGATAATTACATTCAGTTATTCAGACGTTAAGTAGTATATGAGAGTTCTGAGAGATACTAACAAATAGATTGCCATAGAACATCAGTTATTTCGACACTAAGTAGTATGTAAGAGTTGTGAGAGATACTAACAATAGATCACCATAGAACATTCAGTTATTCAGACATTTTAAGTAGTATGTAAGAGTTGTGAGAGATACTAACAACAGATCACCATAGAACATTCAGTTATTCAGACATTTTAAGTAGTATGTAAGAGTTGTGAGAGATACTAACAACAGATCACCATTTACCACAAAATTGTAAGGATGAAACATTGCATTAAATATAGTCTCTGATTTGTTTATACGCAAAAATCTAAGGTTAAAATGTCTTAACTCAGATGAATTTTTATGTATAAGGTGTATTTTGTATTCCAGTCAATCATGGATATTTTTGTGTATAAGGTGTAGTTTGTATTCCAGTCAATCATGGATATTTTTCTGTATAAGGTGTATTTTGTATTCCAGTCAATCATGGATATTTTTGTGTATAAGGTGTAGTTTGTATTCCAGTCAATCATGGATATTTTTGTGTATAAGGTGTATTTTGTATTCCAGTCAATCATGGATATTTTTGTGTATAAGGTGTATTTTGTATTCCAGTCAATCATGGATATTTTTGTGTATAAGGTGTATTTTGTATTCCAGTCGATCATGGATATTTTTCTGTATAAGGTGTATTTTGTATTCCAGTCAATCATGGATATTTTTCTGTATAAGGTGTAGTTTGTATTCCAGTCAATCATGGATATTTTTGTGTATAAGGTTTATTTTGTATTCCAGTCAATCGTGGATATTTTTGTGTATAAGGTGTATAAGGTGTAGTTTGTATTCCAGTCAATCATGGATATTTTTCTGTATAAGGTGTAGTTTGTATTCCAGTCAATCATGGATATTTTTGTGTATAAGGTGTATTTTGTATTCCAGTCAATCATGGATATTTTTGTGTATAAGGTGTATTTTGTATTCCAGTCAATCATGGATATTTTTGTGTATAAGGTGTATTTTGTATTCCAGTCAATCATGGATATTTTTGTGTATAAGGTGTAGTTTGTATTCCAGTCAATCATGGATATTTTTCTGTATAAGGTGTATTTTGTATTCCAGTCAATCATGGATATTTTTGTGTATAAGGTGTATTTTGTATTCCAGTCAATCATGGATATTTTTGTGTATAAGGTGTATAAGGTGTAGTTTGTATTCCAGTCAATCATGGATATTTTTCTGTATAAGGTGTAGTTTGTATTCCAGTCAATCATGGATATTTTTGTGTATAAGGTGTGTTTTGTATTCCAGTCAATCATGGATATTTTTCTGTATAAGGTGTATTTTGTATTCCAGTCGATCATGGATATTTTTCTGTATAAGGTGTATTTTGTATTCCAGTCGATCATGGATATTTTTCTGTATAAGGTGTAGTTTGTATTCCAGTCAATCATGGATATTTTTGTGTATAAGGTGTAGTTTGTATTCCAGTCAATCATGGATATTTTTGTGTATAAGGTGTATTTTGTATTCCAGTCAATCACGGATATTTTTGTGTATAAGGTGTATTTTGTATTCCAGTCAATCATGGATATTTTTGTGTATAAGGTGTATAAGGTGTAGTTTGTATTCCAGTCAATCATGGATATTTTTGTGTATAAGGTGTATTTTGTATTCCAGTCAATCATGGATATTTTTGTGTATAAGGTGTATTTTGTATTCCAGTCAATCATGGATATTTTTGTGTATAAGGTGTATTTTGTATTCCAGTCAATCATGGATATTTTTGTGTATAAGGTGTAGTTTGTATTCCAGTCAATCATGGATATTTTTCTGTATAAGGTGTAGTTTGTATTCCAGTCAATCATGGATATTTTTCTGTATAAGGTGTAGTTTGTATTCCAGTCAATCATGGATATTTTTGTGTATAAGGTGTATTTTGTATTCCAGTCAATCATGGATATTTTTGTGTATAAGGTGTAGTTTGTATTCCAGTCAATCATGGATATTTTTCTGTATAAGGTGTAGTTTGTATTCCAGTCAATCATGGATATTTTTGTGTATAAGGTGTATTTTGTATTCCAGTCAATCATGGATATTTTTGTGTATAAGGTGTAGTTTGTATTCCAGTCAATCATGGATATTTTTCTGTATAAGGTGTAGTTTGTATTCCAGTCAATCATGGATAGTTTAATATTTCTATACTGATGATTCATTCTTTGGATATCAATATTTGTGGCTATGAATGCAAATATTCAACGAAATACACATTTTCCTTCGGCTTGTGTGCCAACTTTGGTGAAGCCACAAAACCAAATATCCAAATTTTTTCCTCAATCTTTATACTCTTGGCCTAAAGCACTTTGGAAACATTTATTATGCACATCCAATCTGCAGTAAAAGTTTTTTTCTTAATCATAATTTTCACTGTTGAAATAACAAATGCAATAATTAATAATGCATAAATAATCAATTATTATAACATATCTTGTGCTTGGAATTTAGCGTGAACAAGAAAAAAAGGTAGCTACACATATTGAATTTTATGGTGATGGGTCAGTATGCTAGGAAAAGTGGATATATAAATTAATAGGAGAGGAATGCATGATAAATTAAAAATAACGAAAATGTTAGAGCATGATGGCATAAGGAGTATTTAATTTAAGACATAGTCTATTTTGTTTTTTATGATTCAAACTGAGTCTTTTTAGCTCACCTGACCTGAAAGGTCAAGTGAGCTTTTCTCATCACTTGGCGTCCGTTGTCCGTCGTCCTGCGTCCGTTGTCCGTTGTCTGTAAACTTTTGCAAAAAACTTCTCCTCTGAAACTACTGGGCCAAATTTATCCAAACTTGGCCACAATCATCCTTGGGGTATCTAGTTTAAAATATGTGTCAGATGACCTGGCCATCAAACCAAGATGGCCGCCATGGCTAAAAATAGAACGCAGGGGTAAAATGTATATTTTAGCTTATATCTTTAAAACCAAAGCATTTAGATCAAATCTGACAGGGGTAAAATTGTTGATCAGGTCAAGATCTATCTGCCCTGAAATTTTCAGACGAATCGGACAACCTGTTGTTGGGTTGCTGCCCCTGAATTGGTAATTTTAAGGAAATTTTGCAGTTTTTGGTTATTATCTTGAATACTATTATAGATAGAGATAAACTGTAAACAGCAATAATGTTCAGCAAAATAAGACCTACAAATAAGTCAACATGACCAAAATTGTCAGTCAACCCCTTAAAGAATTATTGCCCTTTATAGTCAATTTTAACAACTTTTTCGTCATTTTTTGTAACTTGTACAAAAATCTTCTTCTCTGAAACTACTGGGCCAAATTTAAACTAACTTGGGCACAATCATAATTGTGGAATATAGTTTAAAAATGTGTTCGATAACCCCACCTACCAAATATAATGGCCGACATGGCTAAAATTAGAACATAGTGGTAAAATGCAGTTTTTATACGCCCGTCTTTTAGACGGGACATATTATGGTATACCGTTGTCTGTCCGTCCGTCTGTCCGTCCCTCCATCCATCCGTCCGTCGTCCACACTTCGGACAATAACTCAAAAACTCTTTCACCAATTTCCATGAAACTTAAGTGAATTGTTTATATCTATTGACGTAAGCTCCCTTTCCTTTTTTTTTTAATTTCAGATTTTAAGTTTTGGATTTATGGGGCTTTATTCATAAAAAAGGGGGGATTTTCAACACTTCGGACAATAACTCAAAAAGGCTTTCCCCAATGTCCATGAAACTTTCGTGAATTGTTAATATCTATTGATGTTAGCTCCCTTTCAATTTTTATAAATTTCAGATTTTAAGTTTTGGATTTATGGGGCTTTATTCATAAAAAAAAGGGGGATTTTCAACACTTCGGACAATAACTCAAAAAGGCTTTCACCAATGTCCATGAAACTTTGGTGAATTGTTTATATCTATTGATGTAAGCTCCCTTTCTATTTTTATAAATTTCAGATATTAAGTTTTGGATTTATGGGGCTTTATTCATAAAAAAAAGAGGATTTTCAACACTTCGGACAATAACTCAAAAAGGCTTTCACAAATGTCCATGAAACTTTGGTGAATTGTTTATATCTATTGATGTAAGCTCCCTTTCAATTTTTATAAATTTCAGATTTTACATTTCCGTGTTATGAATTTTTATGCTTAAAAAAGGGGGGATTTTCCAATTTTGGGACAATAACTAACACTTTCACAAAATTTTATGCAACTTTGATAAATTGTTTATATCTATTGACATAAGCTCCCTTTCCATTTTTATAAATTTTAGATTTTACGTTTTCTTAAGTAATGAATTTTTATACTTAAAAAAGGGGGATTTTATGAAACTTTGGTGAATATATTAATGTAACATCCCTTTTGATTTGTATATATATTTCTAGTTGATCATATAAATTCATTTAAAGCATAAAAGACAAGTTAAAAGAGCAACGGGTGTATCATGCGCTAAAGCACAGCCCTTTATTGCTTTATATCTTTGAAACTAAGACATTTAGGGAAATCTTTTAAGATTTATATGTCCATCAGAATAAGATCTATCCCCTCGCTAATTTTCAGATGAATCCTACAACCCGTTGTTGGGTTGCTGCCCTAAAATTGGTAATTTTAAGGAAATTTTGCAGTTTTTATACGACCGCAAAATTTGAAAAATTTTTCGTCGTATATTGCTATCACGTTGTCGTCGTCGTCCGAATACTTTTAGTTTTCGGACTCTAACTTTAGTAAAAGTGAATGGAAATTTATGAAATTTTAACACAAGGTTTATGACCACAAAAGGAAGGTTGGTATTGATTTTGGGAGTTTTGGTCCCAACATTTTAGGAATTAGGGGCCAAAAAGGGCCCAAATAAGCATTTTCTTGGTTTTCGCACTATAACTTTAGTTTAAGTTAATAGAAATCTATGAAATTTTGACACAAGGTTTATGACCACAAAAGAACGGTTGGGATTGATTTTGGGAGTTTTGGTTTCAACAGTTTAGGAATTAGGGGCCAAAAAAGGGCCCAAATAAGCATTATTCTTGGTTTTCGCACAATAACTTTAGTTTAAGTAAATAGAAATCAATGAAATTTAAACACAATGTTAATGACTACAAAAGGAAGGTTGGTATTGATTTTGGGAGTTTAGGTCCCAACAGTTTAGGAATTAGGAGCCAAAAAGGGACCCAAATAAGCATTTTTCTTGGTTTTCGCACCATAACGTTAGTATAAGTAAATAGAAATCTATGAAATTTAAACACAAGGTTTATGACCATAAAAGGAAGGTTGGTATTGATTTTGGGAGTTTTGGTCCCAACAGAATAAGGGGCCCAAAGGGTCCAAAATTAAACTTTGTTTGATTTCATCAAAATTGAATAATTGGGGTTCTTTGATATGCCGAATCTAACTGTCATGACTGTGTATGAAGATTCTTAACTTTTGGTCCCGTTTTCAAATTGGTCTACATTAAGGTCCAAAGGGTCCAAAATTAAACTTAGTTTGATTTTGACAAAAAATGAATCAGTTAGGTTCTTTGATATGCTGAATCTAAAAATGTACTTGACTCTTGATTATTGGCCCAGTTTTCAAGTTGGTCCAAATCGGGGTCCAAAATTAAACTTTGTTTGATTTCATCAAAAATTGAATAAATGGGGTTCTTTGATATACCAAATCTAACTGTGTATGTAGATTCTTCATTTTTGGTCCTGTTTTCAAATTGGTCTACACTAAAGTCCAAAGTGTCCAAAATTAAACTTAGTCTGATTTTAACAAAAATTGAAATCTTGGGGTTCTTTGATATGCTGAATCCAAAAATGTACTTAGATTTTTTATTATGGGCCCAGTTTTCAAGTTGGTCCAAATCAGGATCTAAAATTATTATATTAAGTATTGTGCAATAGCAAGTCTTTTCAATTGCACAGTATTGTGCAATGGCAAGAAATATCTAATTGCACAATATTGTGAAATAGCAATTTTTTTTTTAATTAGAGTTATCTTTCTTTGTCCAGAATAGTAAGCAAGAAATATCTAATTGCAAAATATTGTGCAATAGCAAGATTTTTTTTTAATTGGAGTTATCTTTCTTTGTCCAGAATCAACTTAAATCTTTGTTATATACAATATACAATGTATATTCACTTTTTACTACCAACTGATAAATTAAAATAATCTTTACCATTCAGTGATAACAAGCAGTTTTTTTACATCTTAATATTTTATGATGTATTTAAATGAGTAGTTATTGTTGCAAACTCCATTAGAAATTTTAATTGAGATTAGTTTTGGAATAAGGGAAAGGGGGATGTGATTAAAAAAATTGGGTTCAATTTTTCTCATTTGAAATTTCATAAATAAAAAAGAAAATTTCTTCAAACATTTTTTTGAGAGGATTAATATTCAACAGCATAGTGAATTGCTCTAAGAGAAAACAAAAATTTTAAGTTCATTAGAACACATTCATTCTGTGTCAGAAACCTATGCTGTGTCAACTATTTAATCACAATCCAAATTTAGAGCTGAATCCAGCTTGAATGTTGTGTCCATACTTGCCCCAACCGTTCAGGGTTCAACCTCTGCGGTCATATAAAGCTACGCCCTGCGGAGCATCTGGTTGGTTATTATCTTGAATACTATTATAGATAGAGATAAACTGTAAACAGCAATAATGTTCAGCAAAATAAGACCTACAAATAAGTCAACATGACCAAAATTGTCAGTCAACCCCTGAAAGAGTTATTGCCCTTTATAGTCAATTTTAACAACTTTTTCGTCATTTTTTGTAACTTGTACAAAAATCTTCTTCTCTGAAACTACTGGGCCAAATTTAAACTAACTTGGGCACAATCATAATTGTGGAATATAGTTTAAAAATGTGTCCGATGACCCCACCTACCAAATAAAATGGCCGACATGGCTAAAATTAGAACATAGTGGTAAAATGCAGTTTTTATACGTCCGTCTTTTAGACGGGACATATTATGGTATACCGTTGTCTGTCCGTCCGTCTGTCCGTCCCTCCGTCCGTCCGTCCGTCGTCCACACTTCGGACAATAACTCAAAAACACTTTCACCAATTTCCATGAAACTTAAGTGAAATGTTTATATCTATTGACGTAAGCTCCCTTTCCTTTTTTTTTTAATTTCAGATTTTAAGTTTTGGATTTATGGGGCTTTATTCATAAAAAAGGGGGGATTTTCAACACTTCGGACAATAACTCAAAAAGGCTTTCACCAATGTCCATGAAACTTTTGTGAATTGTTAATATCTATTGATGTTAGCTCCCTTTCAATTTTTATAAATTTCAGATTTTACATTTCCGTGTTATGAATTTTTATGCTTAAAAAAGGGGGGATTTTCCAATTTTTGGACAATAACTAACACTTTCACAAAATTTTATGCAACTTTGATAAATTGTTTATATCTATTGACATCAGATTTTACGTTTTCTTAAGTAATGAATTTTTATACTTAAAAAAGGGGGATTTTATGAAACTTTGGTGAATATATTAATGTAACATCCCTTTTGATTTGTATATATATTTCTAGTTGATCATATAAATTCATTTAAAGCATAAAAGACAAGTTAAAAGAGCAACGGGTGTATCATGCGCTAAAGCGCAGCCCTTTATTGCTTTATATCTTTGAAACTAAGACATTTAGGGAAATCTTTTAAGATTTATATGTCCATCAGAATAAGATCTATCCCCTCGCTAATTTTCAGATGAATCCTACAACCCGTTGTTGGGTTGCTGCCCTAAAATTGGTAATTTTAAGGAAATTTTGCAGTTTTTGGTTATTATCTTGAATACTATTATAGATAGAGATAAACTGTAAACAGCAATAATGTTCAGCAAAGTAAGATCTACAAATAAGTCAACATGACCAAAATTGTCAGAGAACCTCTTAAGGAGTTATTGTCCTTTATAGTCAATATTGAACAACATTTTGTCATTTTTGAATTTCTCTTGTTCCATTAGTCTCACTGAAAACAGTATCCCTTGTTAGCAAAAAATTACTATTTCAAATGTTTTTCTTTTAATTTATATATTGCTTTAAATAAACTGCTATGAAATTTAATTCAAAGGTGGATGTTAAATCACGTACATTTATAAGAAATAATGTTGTTAGTTTATACTCTTTTACCTATTTTTATACATCTAATTTTCCTGATCAGCTAATAGAATCAAAACTGCATGCCTGTTGTGACCTTTGTTTATTTTATCTTTAACAATTTATGAAATTACACGATACAATATTCTATTTATAGCCAAGTGAACATAAGGATATAATAAAGCACATGGCTAAGATGGTGGACACAATCACTGTTCCTATGGCTAGAGCCAGTATTCTGTGGTTGATTGGAGAATACAGTGAACGAGTACCTAAAATAGCTCCTGATGTACTCAGGAAAATGGCCAAAACATTCATTAATGAGGTGACCATTTATTTATACTGTTCGATAAAAATATTTTTTAATTTAAATTAATTAACAATTTTCAATGTTAAGATTTCTGCTTAAGTCAGTTTGATAAGATCTAATGGGGATAGATCAATGATATGTTATATAATGTTGCATCATACATATCATTTTAATGATTATTTTCAGGCCCTGCCCAATAACATAATGGTCCAGTGGCAAAATTAATAAATCATGTTGCTGTCCGTCAGATTGTCTTTTTTTTTTTAAATTTTATCCCAATAGGCAACATATCTGTGTCAACAGTTTATTGTAAAATTATTTCTTATTTTAGGAGGATATAGTGAAATTACAGATAATAAACTTAGCAGCCAAACTATGCATCACCAACCCTAAACAGACGAAACTTCTGTGTCAATATGTGTTTAATCTAGCCAAGTACGATCAGAACTATGACATTAGAGATAGGTGTAGATTTCTACGACAGATGATTTTACCAGGAGAAAAACCAAGTGCTCTAGCAAAATACGCTAAAAAGATATTCCTAGCTACTAAACCTGCCCCTGTATTGGAATCAAAGTTTAAAGGTAAAACTTGAGGTTTATGATTGTCTCAGCTACTTTCACCTTCATCTGTGTTGGACTCGAATTAAAAAAAAACCAAGTGCTCTAACAAACATGTAAAGTGTGCTTAAAAATTATTCCTGTCTTCTAAACCTGCCCCTGTGTTGGAATTTAAGTTTAAGATAAAACTTCAGGTTTAAGATTGTCTCAGTTATTGATATTAAAAAAAAAGATGTGGTATGATTGCCAATGAGACAACTCTCCACAAGAGACCAAAATAACACAGAATTAAACAACTTTAGATCACTAACGGCCTTCAACAATAAACAAAGCCCATACCACATGGTCAGCTATAAAAGGCCCTGAAATGACAATGTAAAACAATTCAAACGAGAAAACTAACGGCCTAATATATGTACAAAAAATGAATAAAAAACAAATATGTAACACTTAAACAAATGACAACCACTGAATTACAGGCATCTGACTTTGGACAGGCACATTTGTAATATTGGAATCATGTTTAAAAAACAAAGTACTTTAGCAAAGTATGTTTTTAAATCATCCCTAGCTAGTAAACCTTCACCTGTGTTGAAATCAGAGTTTAAAGGTTAAACATAAGGTTTAAGATTGTCTAGGTTACTTAACCTCCACTTGTGTTTAAAGGATGAAAATTGAAATGTTTTATTATCCCACTTGACCCTGCTCTAAAGGAGGAAGGATTTACCATTTTTGTCCCCATGGACATTTAAATACCAGCCTTCTGTGTGTCAGTCTGTTAGTCTGGTCATGCAAACAATTTTGCAGGATTCTTTTTATTAAACTTATATCATAGGTTTAGGTATTAAGCCATGTCTTGAATAAGTTTGAAATTGGCACTGATTAATATTTTATAGTTATATCCCAGTGAATGTTTAGTTTTATAGGAAACATTGTTAGTGATACACTTTTATTTACATATTTAGATCGTGAACAGTTCCAGCTGGGTACCCTATCCCACATACTGAACACCAGAGCTACAGGCTACCAAGAACTACCAGACTGGCCTGAAGTAGCTCCTGATTCCTCTGTTAGAAACATAGAACTACCAAGTCTATTTGATGAGCCATCTAAACCTAAAGTCAGAGATAGAAAGAAAGTAGTCAAGAAAGAGAAATCATTTTATTCTGATGATTCTAGTTCAGTTGGTATGTACCGTAATGCTTTTAAAGGAAATTAGAAAGGGGGGGGGGGGGATATACACATGTTATTTACGACCTAAATCTAAGGTAATTGGTGTTAATTAACAGTGTGTTTGACATCAAAGCTGTCAAGTGAAGCCATGCACTTAATGGGTCAGTAAATTTGACAGTACACACACAGCTAGTTTAACTTCCTGCTTATGGAAGAATTACCATTTTGCTGATAATTCAAAAGAGATGAGTCTGAAGGTTCCAGAATCTCTGTGAAAACGGATAATTTTCGGAAATCTCCAGTTATTTAATTTGATTAAGAAGTTTTTGTTCTCAAAAACAGAATTTTTTGACATTTATATATAATCATAATCTGATGATAAGTCAATTGTTGTTTTCACATGATACCTTAATCCACAAAAACTGGTACCAACAAAAACTGGTACCCACAAAAACTGGTACCCACAAAAATAAATGAATCTACAGTAAACGATAAGGTGACATTATTTTATTATAGAATATTAAGTTAACTTGATTTATTACAGATGAAACAGAATCAAGTGAGGATGAGGATAGTGACGAAGAAAGTGATGATGAAGAAGAAACTGACAATGAAGAGGTCGATGAAAGTTCAGATGAAAAGTCATCTTCATCAGAGGAAGAGGAGAGTGACGAGGAAGACTCAGATTTAGATGAGAAACTGGCAAAATTTACGGGAAAGAAAAAGGAAGAAGTTAAAGTAAAACGTCATGTAGAAAGTGATGAATCCTTGGATGATGATTCTGATGACGAGGATAGTTCAGTGGAGGATAGTGATGAAAGTGAAGAGGAAGTAAAACCAAAGTCTAAACCCCAGCCAAAGGTACAGGTCTTGTCGGACTTAATTTTTAATTTTTTCCATTGGAAATCCACAGAAGGATTTTACTTTCTCTTGTTTTCATTTATTGCATTTTCTTGACCTTAAGTATTTTAAAGCATGTACAGTGAGTACATCAATGTTGAATGTGGTGTCATTCTTAAGGTGGCTCAGCTGTCTTCCTCCATCTTGGCTTGGACTCTGAAGTAGTTAGTCTAGATCTTAAATGAAATGTGTAAATTTTGAGAGTAGTAGGTAATTCATGTGTAAAACACTTAAAGTAAATAAAGAATTATGTGTGGGCTGTAATATCCTAAAAAAAACACCATATTTTTCAATTTTGCCAAATAAGGGGAAATAACTCAGATAAAGTAATTTTTTATAGAAAGTGTTCTGAATTTATCTATTTTAATCTGTAGCAAGAAAACAAATTCAGTTACCCATTTTTAGCTCACCTGTCCCGAAGGGACAAGTGAGCTTATGCCATCTCTTGGCGTCCGTCGTCTGTCGTCGTCTGTCGTCGTCTGTCGTCGTAAACTATTTCAAGAATCTTCTCCTCTGAAACTACTGGGCCAAATACTTTCAAACTTTAACTGAATGTTCCTTAGGGTATCTAATTTATAAATTGTATCCGAAGTTTTGATCTCATGGTCGCCATTGCTAAAAATAGAACATAGGGGTCAAATGCAGTTTTTGGCTTATAACTCAAAAACCAAAGCATTTAGAGCAAATCTGACATGGGGTAATATTGTTTATCAGGTCAAGATCTATCTGCCCTGAAATTTTCAGATGAATCAGACAACCCGTTGTTGGGTTGCTGCCCCTGAATTGGTAATTTTAAGGAAATTTTGCTGTTTTTGGTTATTATCTTGAATATTATTATAGATAGAGATAAACTGTAAACAGGAATAATGTTCAGCAAAGTAAGATTTACAAATAAGTCAACATGACGGAAATGGTCAGTTGACCCCTTTAGGAGTTATTGCCCTTTATAGTCAATTTTTAACCATTTTTCGTAAATCTTAGTAATCTTTTACAAAAATCTTCTCCTCTGAAACTACTGGGCCAAATACTTCCAAACTTTAATTGAATGTTCCTTAGGGTATCTAGTTTGTAAATTGTATCCGAAGTTATGATCTATCAACAAACATGGTCGCCATTGCTAAAAATAGAACATAGGGGTCAAATGCAGTTTTTGGCTTATAACTCAAAAACCAAAGCATTTAGAGCAAATCTGACATGGGATAATATTGTTTATCAGGACAAGATCTATCTGCCCTGAAATTTTCAGATGAATCAGACAACCTGTTGTTGGGTTGCTGCCCCTGAATTGATAGTTTTAAGGAAATTTTGCTGTTTTTGTTTATTATCTTGAATATAATTATAGATAGAAACAAACTGTAAACAGCAATAATGTTCAGCAAAGTAAGATCTTCAATTAAGTCAAATTGACCAAAATTGTCAATTGACCACTTAAGGAGTTATTGCCCTTTAAAGACTTTTTTCACAATTTGTTCATCATGTTGACTTACTTTAAAAAATCTTCTCCTTTGAAACTGCTGTATCAATTTCAGCCAAACTTAGGCTAAATGAGTTTCAGAGTATCTAGTATAAATTTTATATTTTATTTCCTTGTATGTCAAGAAACATAGCTCCTATGGCTAAAATAGAACATAGGAGAAAATGATTATTTTTTTTGGCTTTTGAAGAAAATAGGACGATCCAAAAAACATTTAAATAAATTGAAAAGCCAAAATAATCATTGATGAGAGATTTAACCAAAAGAATTAAGGTGAGCGATTCAGGCTCTTGAGAGCCTCTTGTAAATTACCTCCTTTACACTGCTTTTAAATTATGTGTAAAGAAATGTTTTTTATACACCTGTCAAAATTTTGATGGACTGATTATGGTATACAATTATCTGGCATCTGTCCGTCTGTCTATCTGTCTGTCCGGCATAAACATGTAGCAGTGTTAATCCAAATTTCATGGAACTTGATATAGTTGTTTCTTATGATGGTCAAAGATCTGTATACTTTTTGGTGAAAATAAGATTAAAACTTCTTGATATAGGGGACTTTGTAACTAAAACAGGGAAGTGTTTATGTCACATGTCTTGCCGTATCTCATAAAACGATTGATGATTATTGCTTAAAACTTTACAGACTTCTTAATTAATCTCAGGCCACGGTTTTTTTATTTGTTGGTTTACGGATCCGCCGACCCGATTTTGCCGATTTTCAGAATAAAAATAAAATTGACTTTTCATGCTTTTTTATTCCCGCCGACCCTTTTAAATGCATTATCCCTGAAAAATAATTAAATTTTTCTTTATTATGAAATGAAATGCATTAATCATTAACAAAGTTGACTGTAAATAGTTACCAAAAGTACCAGGATTATAATTTTATATAACCCTTTCTATTGTGAAAAATAATTTACGTTTCTAAAAATAGACAAATCAATTATAACTGACCTTGAAATGTCTTTTGCGCAAATAATTTTGTGGAACGAAACCTGTGTTTAAAACCACTTACAAAATAAGTTTGTTTCCCTTATTTGTCATCAGTCCGTAAGATGCATCATCTCAGAGAAATAGACTTGTCCAAATGTGGACAGGTGGAATACATCAATTAAAGTACTGAATATTAACAAATCATTTGAAATTTTCATGTTTCATAGATAACAAAAAATATCGATCATTGGGATAAAAACCGGATTGCATGACAACTGATTAACCCGATATTGTCGTTTTTCCAGTGGACGAGTCTATTACGTTTTTCGACACGTGTGTTGAAACTTATTTTTGTACGACGTTTTTATATTTTTTTCTTT
Organism: Mytilus galloprovincialis; assembly: GCF_965363235.1. Lineage (NCBI taxonomy): Eukaryota > Metazoa > Mollusca > Bivalvia > Mytilida > Mytilidae > Mytilus > Mytilus galloprovincialis. The sequence goes on from NC_134841.1 coordinate 1,249,031, forward strand.
ATCAGCTTTTGTGCTTGAAGATCATTATTCACCAAGTTTTCTGGAATTGATTGAGAGCTACGCGAATCTGTTTTTCTTGTTTGTGAAATGACGATTTAATTTCGTCTTTGTCCGTGCAACCCCCACTTTTTTACAGGAAATTATTAAACGATGTCATGCAATTTTCATGATCACTGATCAATAATATTTCAACGAACTTAATGTTAAGAAATGATGACAAAACAGCATATAAGACCAACATTTTGTTAGTAAGGTGAAATATATATTTTATTTTGCGTATATTTTCTGTTTTGAAAGATATTTTTTTTCTTTTTTTTTCCGACCGACCGACCCGACTTTTTTATGCGATAAATCCGTAAACCAACAAATTAAAAAACCGTGGCCTCGACAAGATATGTATACTTTTTGGTGATGATTCAAAATTCTATTTTAGAGTTTTGAGTTTTTTTGTTAAAAAAGGTGGGTTTTTATTCTTATAGATGCATGATTTTCATTAGTTGTTAGTGGCTTTGAGCTAGCTGTCAGATATCTGCGAGTACTCTCAGATCTGTTTTTGTGTCTTTTTGTGTCGGGATGTATAAGTACCCGGCCACGTCCACTTGTATGTTTGTCCATCTGATGAGTTAAGCCTTTTTCAACTGATTTTTATAGTTCGTTCTTATGTTGTACTGGTATACCACTGTCCCAGTTTAGGGGGAGGGTTGGGATTCCGCTAACATGTTTAACCCTGCCACATTATTTAGGTATGTGCCTGTCCCAAGTCAGGAGCCTGTCATTCAGTGGTTGTCGTTTGTTAATGTGTTGCATATTTGTTTTTCGTTCATTTTTTTATATAAATAAGGCCGTTAGTTTTCTCGTTTGAATTGTTTTACATTGTCTTATCGGGGCCTCTTATAGCTGACTATGCGGTATGGGCTTTGCTCATGTTGAAGGCCGTACGGTGACCTATAGTTGTTAATGTCTGTGTCATTTTGGTCTCTTGTGGACAGTTGTCTCATTGGCAATCATGCCACATCTTCGTTTTTATATTTCATACATGTATGTTGCACTGTATCTCAGAAACTATTTATACTTATTGCATAAAACTTACCCACAAGACGACGGGCGTATCATGCGCTCATGGTGCAGCTGTTTATTTTGTGTTGAGGTCATAAGCTGTCAATTTATTTTTAGAACTTACATATTTAAGAATGCTGATAAATGGTTATTTAATTGTAGCCATGATTATATATGTCATTTTCTATTTTAAGACTTTTATGAAGTATTGAAACAGGTTTTTATAGTGTGCAAACTTCATTGGAATTTGAATTGAGATTATGACCATATCTTGAGGAAAGAAATTGTATGGAAAAGGGGGAGAGATTTAAAAAAAATTAAAAAGCTAAAAAATGAATATGAATTCAAATCACATAACCAAATCAAGTTCTTTGACTACAGTTATTCTGTGTTAGAAACCTTTTATGTATCAAATATTTAATAACATTCCAAATTCAGATATGTATCAAGTCTTTGCCTGATGTTTAAGTGTAAATTTTGTGTCCATTTTTGCCCCAACTGATTAAGGTTGGACCTCTGCGGTTGTATCCAGCTGCAATTTATTCATGTTAAAATGTTGATAAGACATCTCTCAATCTGTTGTTATGTGTTAAATTCTAATCTCTCTGACCAAAATTGTACTATTACTTATTACTTCAGAAACAACCAAAGACAAAAGAAAAAGAGATTTCTAAGAAGAAAGAAGATTTACTTTTAGATCTAGATGATGCATGTAGGTTACAGTACGTTTACATAAGTCTCATTAAAATCATAAGACGTTTTGAAAAAATTGAAAACCCCTTATTTTAGACTCGCTTTCAGTGATTACATGTAACTTTTTATTTCATTCTTATTGCATTCATTGTTTAAATGTTTAACACCTCTTTCAACTGCATTGATTGTTTTAAGTTAAGCCCTTGGAGTAATTTTAATTAGATAAAGAGCTATATAAATATTGTAAATAATAAATAATAATAAGCAGTGCTGCTTCATGTATAAAGTGGAGAAATAAGTTGGATCCCACCCTCAGTCATGATTTATTGACTTTAAACCTTTGCTTAGTTTACACGTTAAAAGTTTGTGTTAATGTCAGTTTAAATGGAGCCATTTATGATTTGAATCTGTTTAGTATTTATTATGTAGAACTAGATGTAATTGATTTTGGCATTTCTTATGTCCATGCACAGAGTGTTGGACTCTTTGCCTCCAGTCATGGTTCATTGACTCTTTGCCTTCAGTCATGGTTCATTGACTCTTTGCCTCCAGTCATGGTTCATTGACTCTTTGCCTCCAGTCATGGTTCATTGACTCTTTGCCTCCAGTCATGGTTCATTGACTCTTTGCCTCCAGTCATGGTTCATTCACCATTAAGATTTGCATTGTTTCAAACATGCTTAAGAATTGCCATTTTAATTTCACTATTAGCTTTATTATATACTATCAAAATTACATAAAAAATGATCGTCAAATCACCCAAAAGTTTTGAAGTTACACATAGGAGTAGAGCACATTAGGAATCCTTATGTAGTTCATTATCCCCTGAGCTTTTGGCTAAGATGTCAAAGGACAAATGTATGAAATATTTAATCGCCGAAAATCTCTAAAGACAAGTAGTTTAAATTTCCCAAATGGCAAAATTCGTAGAGATATTGTTTGTCATCAACACGTAATCAATTACGTCAGTATTCTATTAAAATAAGTTCAACTGTTCATGCTGTTGGCCGCAATTTTGAATTAGAAGACAAAATTGTCATATCTTTTCAATTTGGAGGCAGGGGTTCAATTTAGCGGTTGTCGGAGGTCTGCAATCTTCAGCTTTTGCAGTCGGACTTTCAACTTGGTTACTAGCTACGCCCGATGGACTTTCCACTTGAAAGAATAAAAAAAAATAACTTTGCAAACCTCTTTACCAAAATCTCTTAATAAACGATCTCAAAACTTAGTTTCATCATTATAATTCATGACAGCGATGTTCATTTTGTTCAACCGCTAGCTTTATACAGAAAATTGTTGACAAATAATGTGTAAATTCGAGTTACATCATTTCTGACACAAACAACATTGAAAACAAAACTAAGACACAATTACAATATCGGATCCGATTCCAGAAGCGGATAAGGGTAATTCTGGATTTTGGAAATCAACTAAAAAAAATCCAGACAGGTAAAGAAATACATCTATGCATGGTAAATAAATATAAACACTAGAATTGAAAACTAAAAGATATATGTAAAAGAAAGAAAAAGCAGAAAATATTTTGTACAGAAACTCAAAATTACTTTTTGACAAATTTTAATTTCAAAATCCAATAGAATGTGACAGCTGGGAACAGTATATCTAACAATATATATGATTCTGGCGGCAGTATACATTTTCTTTATCAGTGATAAATGTTGGTAATGCATGTTAGATGCTTTTTAAGTGTACCGTAAACATATTACTGAAATTTCAATGGGTATTTTTTTCTCAATTTTGATGGGTCAGTTAAAATAGCTGGAAGTTTTCTTACTTTATTTTCACAAATAGTGCAACTAGATTATATGATACCTGAATGTAAGCAAATCATATGATATATAGGTGGAGTCCTTTGGGTCATTCTACCCCTCCTGTTTGAAAACTTTGAAACGGATGAGATCCCCACCCCTCAACCATATACATTCATGTATCGGACTATATAACTAATTAAATGAAATATAGGGGGAGGCCCTAGAATCACCCAACCCCTCCTGTTTTAGAACTTGGAAACAGTCGACACCCCACCCCTAAACCATATTTATTCATGTATGGGACCATATAAATCATATTAAATGAAATACAGGGAGTCCCTGGGGTCACCCCACCCCTCCTGTTTGGGAACTTTGAAAGAGTCGAGATACCCACCCCTAAACCATATATATTCGTGTATGGGAATATATAATAAATCAAATGAAATATAGGGGAGTCCCTGGGGGTCATCCCACCCCTCCTGTTTGAGAACTTGGAAATGGTCGAGATCCCCAACCTAAACCATATGTATTCATGTATGGGACAATATAACAAATCATATGAAATATAGGTGGAGTTTGTGGGGCCACTCCACCCCTTCCTGTTTAAGAATTTAAAAACAGTCGAGATCCCCTCCCTTGGATCATATATATTCATGTACGGGACAATATAACAAATCAAATGAGTTAAAGGGGAGTCCCTAGGGTCACTGTACACCCTCCTGTTTGAAAACTTGGAAACAGTCGAGATCCTCACTCATTAACCATATATACTCGTGTATGGGACTATATAACAAATCAAATGAAATATAGGGGGAGTCCCTACAGTCACCCTACCCCTCCTGTTTGAGAACTTGGAAGTAGTTGAGATACCCATCTCTAAATTAAATGAAATATAGGGGGAGTTCCTGCGGTCATCCCACCACTCGAACTTGGAAACAGTTGAGATCCCCACCTTTAAATTCAACCATATATATTCATGTATGGGACAAAAGAACTAATCAAATGAAATATAGGGAGAGTCCTTAGGGTCACCTTACCCCATCCTGTTTGATAACTTGGAAACAGATGAGATCCCCAACCCTCAACCATATATATTCATGTATTGGACAATATAACAAATCAAATAAAATATAGGGGAAGTCACTGGGGTCACCCCACTCCCTTTTGTTTTGAAACTTGATAACGGTCAAGATCCCTACCACTAAACCATATATATTCATGTATGGGACAATAGAAAAAATCAAATGAAATATAAAGGTAGTCCCTAGTGCAACCCACCCCTCTTGTGAGTGTTTTCAGAAAGATTGAGATACCACCTCCTAAACCATATTCATTCCTGTTTGTTATTTCAAAAAGATTGAATCACATACAAGGTCAATCTCATAGGCGTCACATATGCATATCACTTTGCTAGACCTAACAGCATTATGTTTCAATTATTTCTTGTTTATTTTAAAATTTTATTGATAGAAAAAAATTAGTAGGTTTGAAGAATTTACCTTAATTTTGAATTTTGAATTATTTCTGGTCCTATAAAAATTTTCATTTTAATATGGCTGATTTTAAAGAAAACAGCCCAAGAATGTTTGACCAACTGTTATATAATTACCTGTCATTTTATTCCAAACTTATACATCATGGACTTGGGGTGAAGGTGGTTGTCATTTACATTTACTTTGGGCAGGTCAGTCAGACCTCACCTTTGATCCCTGTAGTAGTAAACATTTGTCTCATATCTTTTGTACTGTAGAACACAAACTCAGTTTTCTTTCAAGGGAAGCAAGTCCATTCATTCTTTTACAAGCTCGTGCTTAAGTCAACTACTAACAGTCAACTAATACCAACATTAACTATCAACTTGAAGAACTGCAATCATTGCAAACTTGTACTGCTGCAGACTCATGACCATGAAAAAAATATACTTGATATATGCATTGCTTTTGAAAACCTTGATAAAATATTTAATGATTAATTCATTTAATGAACATATATGTACAATATATGAATGTTAAATGTTTGTTCTTTTAAGTCTTTGAAAAAGAATTGAAGCAACATTGCCAGTTTTCATAATTATGTTTGCCTTTGTTTTTGGTTAACTGCCTACAGCGCTTACAGTGCTTTGATTTTTTTTACACTAACAAAAAATGTCAATGGACTTTTGTATTGAAAGTACTGACTTTGAATGAATTGTGCCATGTCAATCATTTTATATTTACTATATCCACATTATGAGTGATATATTGTTTTCCATGTTGACAGTTGGACCTAATGGGGGTACCAGTTCAACAGGAACACCAGGTGACATGTTGACACCCAGTATGGCTGGTAGCCTAAGTAATATGTCTATTAGTGATAAAGGAATGTCAGCAACTAGTAGTATGAACGTGAGTTTTACACATTATGTTATTTCTACTTTTTAGCACCTGTTTCTATTATTTTTAGCAATTTTTTGAAATGATCAAATAATAAACAATCTTAATATTTGATTATACAGTGAGTTTTCATGGAGATTATAAAGCCCCACCCACTCATCATGGTTCATTGACTTTAAAATTTTTACATAGCGTACAAAACTTTGAATTTTTGGAAAAAACTAAGGATTTTCTTATCCCAGGCATAGATTACCTTAGCCGTATTTGGCACAACTTTTTGGAATTTTGGATCCTCAATGCTCTACAACTTTGTACTTGTTTGGCTTTATAATTATTTTGATATGAGCGTCACTGATGAGTCTTATGTAGACGAAACGTGCGTCTGGCGTACTAAATTATAATCCTGGTTCTTTTAAATCCAGACTATTGAAGAACATTCATGATATGCAATATTTAAATATTTTGATCACAATTTCCCTCCAATATGACCCATTTTGTTTCTCGGGGGCAGTTATTCATTGAATGGTGTTTGTGTTACAAAAAGTTACTTTTCTGCCTGTGATTTTAAGCCCAATACCCACTCCTAATGCAGGGCAGCCTGTTTTAATATGACCTCCTGGAGGGGACTTATTATGGAATACTGTTGTCTGTCCCTCCATTGTCAACATGTCAGACAATATAAACACAAAAACACTTTCATCATGTCTATGAAACATTCATGAATTGTAGTTTAGATATTGAAGTAAGCTCCTTTTTTATGTTAATTAATTTAAGAATTTAAGTTTCTAAGTTATAGGATTTTATTCATAGAAGATGCTTGATTCTTCCAGTTTTGATTGATTTCTGGCTTTTATAAAACTTGAAAGAGCCTTGAACAAACTTCATGATACCTTATTAAATTTTTAATTATATATATTGATATATCTTCTCTTTCTATTTTTAAACATTTTTGATTTCACGTTTTTGTCGAGCCTGCAACTTTTGTTGCAGAAAGCTCGACATAGGGATAGTGATCCGGCGGCGGCGGCGGCGGCGGCTATGGCGGCGGTGTTAGCTAACTTCTTAAAAGCTTTATATTTTAGAAGGTGGAAGACCTGGATGCTTCATACTTTGTATATAGATGCCTCATGTTACAAAGTTTCCATCAGTCACATGTCCAATGTCCTTGACCTCATTTTCATGGTTCAGTGACCACTTGAAAAAAAAGTTCAAATTTATTGTAATGTTGAATTCTCTCTTATTATAAGTAATAGGATAACTATATTTGATATGTGTGTACCTTGCAAGGTCCTCATGTCTGTCAGATAGTTTTCACTTGACCTCGACCTTATTTCATGGATCAGTGAACAAGGTTAAGTTTTGGTGGTCAAGTCCATATCTCAGATACTATAAGCAATAGGGCTAGTATATTCAGTGTATGGAAGGACTGTAAGGTGTACATGTCCAACTGGCAGGTGTCATCTGACCTTGACCTCATTTTCATGGTTCGGTGGTTATAGTTAAATTTTTGTGTTTTGGTCTGTTTTTGTCGAGCCTGCAACTTTTGTTGCAGAAAGCTCGACATAGGGATAGTGTTCCGGCGGCGGCGGCTACGGCGGCAGCGTTAGCTCACTTCTTAAAAGCTTTATATTTTAGAAGGTGGAAGACCTGGATGCTTCATACTTTGTATATAGATGCTCCATGTTACGAAGTTTCCGTCAGTCACATGTCCAATGTCCTTGACCTCATTTTTATGGTTCAGTGACCACTTGAAAAAAAAGTTCAAATTTTTTGTAATGTTGAATTCTCTCTTATTATAAGTAATAGGATATATATATTTGATATGTGCGTACCTTGCAAGGTCCTCGTGTCTGTCAGACAGTTTTCACTTGACCTCGACCTCATTTCATGGATCAGTGAACAAGGTTAAGTTTTGGTGGTCAAGTCCATATCTCAGATACTATAAGCAATAGGGCTAGTATATTCGGTGTATGGAAGGACTGTAAGGTGTACATGTCCAACTGGCAGGTGTCATCTGACCTTGACCTCATTTTCATGGTTCAGTGGTTATAGTTAAATTTTTGTGTTTTGGTCTGTTTTTCTCATACCATATGCAATAGGTCTACTATATTTGTTGTATGGAATGATTGTTAAGTGTACATGTCTAGCGGGCAGATGTCATGTGACCTTGACCTCATTTTCATGGTTCAGTGGTCAAAGTTAAGTTTTTGAGTTTTGGTTTTTTTATCTAATGCTATATGCCATAGGTCAACTATATTTGGTGTATGGAAATATTTTATGATCTTTATGTCAGTCGCACAGGTTTTATTTGACCGTGACCTCATTTTCACGGTTCATTGCACAGTGCTAAGTTTTTGTGTTTTGGTCTATTTGTCTTAAACTATAAGTAATAGGTCAACTATATATGTTGTATGGAAGCATTGTTAGCTGTACATGTCTGCCTGGCATTGTTCATCTGACCTTGACCTCATTTTCAAGGTTCATTGGTCTATGTTTAGTTATCTTGGTTAATGTTAAGTTTATGTGACAGTTGTAATAAAGCTTAGCTTTATACTTAGGACTATCAACATAATATCAATGATTAGTATAGAAGGCGAGACATTTCAGCGTGTGCACTCTTGTGGTATATTGGGACTATTTTCACACAAAGGGTGGAATTTCCAGTATTTCAGACAATAACTCAAAAACTTTTAGAAGTTATTTTGAAACTTTACTGATTTGTTCATCTTTTGAATTAGCTCCCTTTTTAACTGGATTTTTGTGACAAAAATGTCGGTAATTGATTTGGGGATGTACAGCGGGCAGCCGGTCGGTCGGGCGGGCGGCAATCAAATGTTGTCCGTGCATTAACTCATGAACCGTTCAACCAAAGCTTTTAAAATTTTAATATGTTGTTACTGACAACTAAATGAAGGTCAAGTTCAATAATGGCGATTTTAACTTTTACCTTTCAGGAGTTATGGTTCTTGAAAGATTGAAAAATGGAGTTTTCAGTTGTGTCCGTGCATTTACGCATGAACTGTTCTATCAAAGCTTCCCAAATTTTAATATCTTGTTACGGATGACAAAATTGAGGTCAAGTTCAATAATGACGATTTTGACTTTTACCTTTCAGGAGTTATGGTTCTTGAAAGATTGAAAAATGGAGTTTCCAGTCGTGTCCATGCATTTACGCATGAACTGTTCTACCAAAGCTTCCCAAATTTTAATATGTTGTTACTGATGACAAAATAGAGGTCAAGTTCAATAATGACGATTTTGACTTTTACCGTTTACGAGTTATGGTTCTTGAAAGATTGAAAAATGGTGTTTCCAGTCGTGTCCGTGCATTTTCTCATGAACCATTCAACCAAAGCTTTTGAAATTTTTATATGTTGTTACTGATGACAAAATAGAGGTCAAGTTCAATAATGACGATTTTGACTTTTACCGTTCAGGAGTAATGGTTCTTGTGATATTGCCAGGACACAAATAAATGTTAATAAATCCGGTTTGCTGTCGTTGTGACAGCCTCTTGTTTAAATTTATTTTATATGTCTTTGTGTGGAGTTTTTAGTTGGAAAATTGTTGAAAACTGTTCAGTTTGGGACAGGCGTATCATGGGTTCATGACAGCTCTTTTTCCCTAAAAGTTTTACCTAATTTAAATTTTTGTTTCAGTTTGTGCAGCCTCCTCAGATTGTACCGAAGACTTATGAGTTACTGAACAAGATATCAGGAAATGGATTATGTGTATCATATAAATTTACAAGGACTATATCTGTCTTTTCTCCAAAAATGGTGTCTATAGAACTTGTTTTTACTAATAATAAAGATGATGCAATATCTGCCATCAAAATTGGTGACAAAGTGAGTATATAATTATAAAAATAAGTATGACGCAATGTTATATTGAGAGAAGATATAAGATGAATTCAAGAGGGACAGTCAAGGGTTTACATGATAAATTTATTTTTTTCATTTTAAAAGGTGAAATTGTGTAAAATATCTGTTTAATTCACATGAACTTAACTAATCAAAATAAATGAAAACTAAGTAATGACATGAAAAGCTTGAAACATGACAAATTAAAGTATAATAGTACTGTAGTTAAAGAGTTACCACCCTCAATTGTCGATTTGACAGTTGCAAATACAGTTTTACTGGCGACGTGTAGCGAAATCAAAATTGACGATGGCAACTCTTCAATTTACAAAAAGAAATAATATGTTCGAGCTTAAAAAAATGTATACATTTGACATACAAAACAAATTCTGCTTATCTTCATGAAAGATTTTGGCACAAAGACATTGTAACTAAACGTGACGTCATACAAATGAAAACTTACAAACTGGAGGTTATTACGTTACCACTATGCTTCAAATTTGGATAAAATCACATTAAAACGGAGAGTTTGAAGTATTTATTTTCGATAATTATGTAGTAATCGAACATTATTGGTTGATCCAATCAATTCAAAACTGCGGGTCCCTCCTTAGTTACGCCTGGTCAACTGTGGATTAGGCGGTAACTTTTAGCCAATGAAAAAAACTGTTACATAAATATTGCATTTGATTATGTGTACCTTTCTATCCTTATATTCTAGAAACTTCAGCCTGGAATGGAAATACAAGATTTCCCTGAAATAGGTTGGTATATTGTATTTATTACTTTCAGGTTCCCACAACTTTTAATTAGCAGAAAAGTTTCTACATGTATATAGATAAGAATTACAAACCAGTGTGATTTTTGAAATTTGAATCCAGATTTAATTTAACATCACCTTTTCAGAACACTTCTATAGTCTTACACATAATGGCAATGAATAAAATTCTAAGTTTCTCACTGCAACTACAAATAGAACAGCTTGAAATATAATGTGAAGGAGTTTAACACTTACTTTTCTTCAACCTCCTACATACAGAATACTTAAAGCTGGGATACACAAATGTTATAAAATAATCTTGTTTTCAGACTCACTAGGTGAAGGAGCCACAACAACTGCTGTTTTCTCTATAAACTTTAACGACACAACACAACCTGCCAAATTTGACTTGTGTACTACAGACCAAAAATTTAATGTAAGCATAACGGCTCCTGTAGGAGAACTGTTACAGCCACATACTATGAGCGAGGGAGAATTTACTTCACAACAAGGTAAGAATAATATTTTAGAGATAGTGAAAATTTTCATACATTAGTTATAGAATTTAACACAGAATTTAGAATTAACTTTCTCATGGTAACAAATTTTGTATTAAACAAAACTTTTATATACTGTACAACAGTCAGGCAATGGTCAAATTTTCAAGTCATGGTCTCTTCCTAAAGATCCTTGACCACAAAGTATTCTCGGTTTGATTTGAAGGATTAAAAAAATTTGTAATTTGACCTTGTCCTAGATTTTAAACTTAATTCAATACTAAATTGTAAAATTGCTATTCCAGTATCTCAGCAGATAAACTATTCAGTGTAAAGATTTATATTTTGATTGTAGGTATCTCAGTAGATAAACTATTCAGTGTATAGATTTATATTTTGATTGTAGGTATCTCAGTAGATAAACCATTCAGTGTATAGATTTATATTTTGATTGTAGATATCTCAGTAGATAAACTATTCAGTGTATAGACTTATATTTTAATTGTAGGAATCTCAGCAGATAAACTATTCAGTGTATAGATTTATATTTTGATTGTAGGTATCTCAGTAGATAAACCATTCAGTGTATAGATTTATATTTTGATTGTAGATATCTCAGTAGATAAACTATTCAGTGTATAGACTTATATTTTAATTGTAGGAATCTCAGCAGATAAACTATTCAGTGTATAGATTTATATTTTGATTGTAGGTATCTCAGTAGATAAACTATTCAGTGTATAGATTTATATTTTAATTGTAGGTATCTCAGTAGATAAACCATTCAGTGTATAGATTTATATTTTGATTGTAGGTATCTCAGTAGATAAACTATTCAGTGTATAGATTTATATTTTAATTCTAGGTATCTCAGCAGATAAACTATTTAGTGTATAGACTTATATTTTAATTGTAGGTATCTCAGCAGATAAACTATTCAGTGTATAGATTTTATATTTTAATTGTAGGTATCTCAGTAGATAAACTATTCAGTGTAAAGATTTATATTTTGATTGTAGGTATCTCAGCAGATAAAATATTCAGTGTATAGACTTATATTTTAATTGTAGGTATCTCAGCAGATAAACTATTCAGTGTATAGACTTATATTTTAATTCTAGGTATCTCAGCAGATAAAATATTCAGTGTATAGATTTATATTTTAATTGTAGGGAAACTTGGGGGTATGAATGAGAATTCAGGAACGGTAAAACTTCCAGAAAATAAACGTGATTCTGCCAGCATATGTAAATGTGTGCACACAGTGGCTAACGTGATACAGATACCCTCACAAAATACACAACTTTACCAGTTTGCTGCCCAGACTGTGGCTTCTAATACATTGACATTAATTATTATTAAACAAACTGATGACTCAGCTAAACTGACTGTTAATTGTGAAAAGATGGTTATAGGCTCAATGTTGTTCAAAGACCTAAAGTCAATTTTTGTTAAGGAGTAGCTTATGTTACTAGAGTATTATGAAGTAACAGTATTCATTTCTCATTCTTTTGGAATTTATATGTCAAATTTTGCATTGCTTCCTTCAAATATTGATGTACTGTATTCAAAGGAGTAGAGCCTGTCAGACCACTTTTTGACCAAAACTAGCATTTTAAAAATTTGTTTAAATGTAAAGTTTTAATTATTTATTGTAAAGAATACTTTTTTTTTAATTCACAAAATTGTGACTTTTTTTTTTACATTTAATTGTACATGCATCAGGTACTAGCAGCATTGATTCCTGCAAAATTACTGAAATCTTCAAAATTGTAAAATATGTGCTAATTCTAGATATTTTTGTGTAATATGGCCGGGTTTGAATATATGTTGTATTTGATGATGATGCATAGCATGTGTAAAGATTGAGACATAACATGAATGGGGCCACTTCCCTTTAGGGAAAAAAATGCCTGAAAAGTAACCTTTTGTGGCATATTTGAGAGAATTTAATGTTTAAGTGTACATTTAGATAAACTGAAGAAGACGCTTTTTTAAAAGTATTTCATAAATGTCAAAAAACTTTGATGATATGAACTTCAAATTTTAGGTCAGAATCAGGGTCAAAATAAGCCCATACTAGACCTCCTCCCTTATAATGAAAGATGAAAAAAACATTGCATTCCACCATGATGTCATTCTAGGGTATATGATAAGCAAATCTTAAATGATTGAATGGAAATGTCTAGTCATTGAATGTAATAAGAGTCAGAACCATGCCAACAGATATGGTCTGTGTTTTAAAACATTTAAATTGCTGGTCTTTGTTAATGTGTCACAAAATAATTCATTTTATATATATTCTATATGGACCATTGTTTTGTTGTTGTTAAATTAAACATTGAAGCTTGGAAATTAATATTGATGAATTTACTAAATGATAATCTTATTAAACTAAATGATATTTAAATCTTATTAAACTAAATTTCAATATTATGTGTATGAATGTCAAAATGAATTTTTGTATCTTTACAAATGTAGACATTGTCATCAGGAATTTGAACAGTCTCATAACAAGAGCCAATCACCTGTCTTAAAACATTTGAAATTGAAATATCATATGTGTTTTTATCCCTTCTAGTTGTTATGATTAAGATGATTTATTATAAAGGTATACAATCAGTGCTATACTATGTGCAATATGTTCAACAATTTCCTTAATAAAATTCATTATTATTTACAATGATTTGATTTAATTCCAATAGTGTAGGCATGGTAGGGGTAGGTGTGTCCTGAATTATACCATAGGTGCACAATTAGTTTCCATTGAAATACTGACTGTGTTGAAATATCAATCCTCCAAACTCAACAAATATAAAGTCGATCATAAAGTTGATCATTTCGATAATGTCATCTTCAGTATATTTTCTGGTAGATTCAGTGTGGTTCTTCACAAAATATGAATTATTGTAACCCAAAACAAGGCATTTGTATATTCGATTGCAATTTTTATAGGAAAATTTCTGTTAAATGAGATGTTGAAGATGATCTTTCAACTGAGCATTGGGAATAGTAGTGTGAAGCGTAGAAAAATCAAAAGTCTTTATATTGTTGCAAAGCAGTAGATCTTTCGAATTTTGAGAAACCACATCTGGTTAACACCACTGGTAGAATATATCTCATCACAATATTTTTGAAGCCTATCTTTAACTGTAGAAAGAATAGTAGTCAGTACTTTAGAAAGATGTTTAGTCGAACATTTTGATGACCCAGCTGTATATCGTTCTCTATATGGAGTTTTGTGAAGCTTTGGTATTCAGTATAATGACGGTAAATTTTCTTTGATGTTGATACTAAAAGATAGGACAGATTTGTGATTTTGTAAAATTTCATCCTAGGTAAATGATGTTAAATAAAATTGAGAATGGAAATTGGGAATGTGCCAAAGAGACAACAACCCGACCATAGAATAAAACAACAGCAGGTCCGAGACCACAATTGTCGTCCCTTGATTTTCGTTGTTCACGAATATAGTCCCTAGTGTTAACAGTGGGTTACTTGCCAATAATTTTTATACCCCTTCCAAATTTATTTCTCCATGTTCAATGCCTCAAATTGCAAGTAGGGGGATGAAATTACACTGTAAAAAAAATTGGGTCCAGAATTTTAAAGGAAAGTAGTGATTCGGTCCAGCTGAAAAAGGTTAAAAATTAGCACTTCGGAAGCTGTCAAAAGATTTCAAGACACCCTAAACACAAAATTGTCCATATTTTGAGTTTGAGGCGATGAAGTTTTCTATAATTTTGATATAATTTGTCCCAAAAGTAGTACAACACACTGTAAGAATTTCATTGAGAAAGCGCAGGTGGGATTTTTTTAATTTTCATTAATGTTCTAAAAGAAATGCACTACGAATTAATTGTGTTCTCGGACCTAAGAGGTGAAGTCTGTAAAAATAGAATCTGTAATTTGGCAACTTCCCTAAATGATTTGGTGGTGTCAATTTGTCAAATAGCATGAAACTAAAGGATTTAAACTTTTATTTTATAGAATTTCTGCAAAAATGACTAATTTTGGCATTTTATGGTCAAAATAGGCATTTTAAGGCTTTTTCAATATTGATGCATACATGGCATCCTGACTTTCTATCTGACATGTTTTCATGTGTCAATACTTGTGTTTCTAGGCCTTTATCTAGTTCTTTTACTTGTTTATGAACTCAGAATCTACAGAAAAGAAGATTATCTCAGAGAATATGTACAAAATGTGTTGTATAAATGACCCTTGTCTAACGCCCTGTTTGGATTAAGTCAAAAGTGGGGTTCTTGGTACATAAAATTTGAAGTCCACAATTAAGACCTCACTAAATTTGTATCCAAAGCTCTTTACAATATCTATTGTACCTGTTCCATCTCACATAATATCTTTTTTTTCTTCTGTAGGATAGCAAGGGGTTTAAATATAAGCCTGTTGAGACTAAAATTGCATTCAAGTATTTCATTAAAAAGGCAAAAATCTTTGTATCAGACCATACTCTCTGTAAGAAAAGTTAATTGCAAGAGCCTTTTTGTGCTCAGATTTGTTGTATCATGTCTCATGAGTATAGAAATGATAAAAAAGACACAATTTTTTATTTCTTATAGCCTCAATATGCATTTTTAAATGTAAATATGTGGCACGGCCTAAATTGACCCTTATTTTTTCCCAGTCTTACTTGGCTTAAGACCCTTTTAAACTAATATGATATGTTATTTTTGACTTTTCTTTCCATTTAAAGTACATTCAATACATATGCAAGGATTATTTATAACAAAAAAGCTTCACAAATTTAAAATTGCTGGAAAATATTACATCTTCATGTAAGGCCCCCTTTCATTGAAAAACCTCAATTTTTAGGTCCAGGCTGATATAAATTTCACTTTTGAATAATTATGCTAAGTCTGATAAATCAAATGAGTACTCTATTGCTTTAAGTACATAATAAATGATATATTAGGGCATTTAAAAAGTATTTTTTTGCAACATTTTAATTTTCAAAGCCCATAATGTTGATAGTTGAAATTATTCAATTTTAACGTCAAAATTTAACACGCAAAGATGAGTATTGAATTTAACATATTGTCTATAATATATATCCCATTGTTATGAAACTTTGCAAGCAGTGTTATAATTAATTAAGCTTTGGTCATACCAAGTTTTTTTAAGATTTGTCAACTCTTTCTATCCTATTAGGTCCGAGACCACAATTGTCGTCCCTTGATTTTCGTTGTTCACGAATATAGTCCCTAGTGTTAACAGTGGGTTACTTGCCAATAATTTTTATACCCCTTCCAAATTTATTTCTCCATGTTCAATGCCTCAAATTGCAAGTAGGGGGATGAAATTACACTGTAAAAAAAATTGGGTCCAGAATTTTAAAGGAAAGTAGTGATTCGGTCCAGCTGAAAAAGGTTAAAAATTAGCACTTCGGAAGCTGTCAAAAGATTTCAAGACACCCTAAACACAAAATTGTCCATATTTTGAGTTTGAGGCGATGAAGTTTTCTATAATTTTGATATAATTTGTCCCAAAAGTAGTACAACACACTGTAAGAATTTCATTGAGAAAGCGCAGGTGGGATTTTTTTAATTTTCATTAATGTTCTAAAAGAAATGCACTACGAATTAATTGTGTTCTCGGACCAGCAGAAGGTCACCAACAGGTCTTCAATGTAGCGAGAAATTCCTGCACCCGGAGGCGTCCTTCAACTGGCCCCTAAACAAATATATACTAGTTCAGTGATAATGAACGCCATACTAATTTCCAAATTGTACACAAGAAACTAAAATTAAAATAATACAAGACTAACAAAGGCCAGAGGCTCCTGACTTGAGACAGGCGCAAAAATGCGGCGGGGTTAAACATGTTTGTGAGATCTCAACCCTCCCCCTATACCTCTAGTCAATTTAGAAAAGTAAACGCATAACAATACGCACATTAAAATTCAGTTCAAGAGAAGAATATGTAGGATTATCAGTGGTTCTATTCAAGCTCTGATGTGAGACATTGCAAATAATAGTTTTTACATATGAAGACAATATTATTGGAGGCTTAATCTGCTGAGACAACAACATATTTGTCAGGTAAAGAGGAAAAGAATCCACAACCTCCGGATTCTTGAAAGGGTTAGTAAATCTGTGCTCATAGTAATTATACCCCACGCAACGAAGTTGCGGAGGGTATAATGTTTTTGACCCGTCCGTCCGTCAGTCCGTCCGTCCGTCAGTCCGTCCGTCCGTCCGTCAGTCCGTCAGTCCTGTTTCTTGTCATCGCAACTCCTCTCAAACCACACAACAGAATTTCACGAAACCTTTTCAGATGAAAAGGACATACTATGTAGTTGTGCATATCGACAGGAAATTGCGATTCAAATTTTTTTATAAGAGTTACGCCCCTTTGAACGTATTTGCTTAATGTACTACTGCAACAGTTTGTCATCGCAACTCCTCTGAAACTACACAACAGAATTTCACGAAACCTTTTTAGATAATAAGGACATACAATGTAGATGTGCATATCGACAGGAAATTACGATTCAATTTTTTTTCTAGGAGTTACCCCCCTTTGAACTTATTTACTTTATTGTACTACTGCAACAGTTTGTCATCGCAACTCCTCTGAAACTACACAACAGAATTTCATGAAACCTTTTAAGATAATAAGGACATACTATGTAGATGTGCATATCGACAGAAAATTACGATTCAATTTTTTTTCTAGGAGTTACATCTCTTTGAACTTATTTGCTTTAAGGTACTACTGCAACAGTTTGTCATTGCAACTCCTCTGAAACTACACAACAGAATTTCATGAAACCTTTTAAGATAATAAGGACATACTATGTAGATGTGCATATCGACAGGAAATTACGATTCAATTTTTTTTCTAGGAGTTACATCTCTTTGAACTTACTTGCTTCAATGTACTTCTGCAACAGTTTGTCATCTCAACTCCTCTGAAACCACACAACAGAATTTCATGAAATTTTGTAGATAATAAGGACATACTATGTTGATGTGCATATTGACAGGAAATTATTATTCAATATTTTTTCTTATACAATTTTTTTTCTTACACTTATTTAATTTCTCCAATGACAATGTGGGGACGTGGGGTATGTGAGCGTGCTCACTAAGGTTCTTTAATTTTTGAATGCGTTTCTAAATGCATGATCGAATATCTTTGATCCACTCAGACAAAGTGTCCAATTCAAGCATGAGTTCTATAGACAATACATTAATACTCCATCACTGATAAAGTAAGGTAATTCAAGCATGAGTTCCTTAGACTATACATTAATACTCCATCACTGATAAAGTATAGCAATTCAAGCATGAGTTCCATAGACTTTGTACATTAATACTCCATCACTGATAAAGTAAGGCAATTCAAGCATGAGTTCCTTAGACTATACATTAATACTCCATCACTGATAAAGTATAGCAATTCAAGCATCAGTTCCATAGACTTTGTACATTAATACTTCATCACTGATAAAGAATAGCAATTCAAGCATCAGTTCTATACATTGTTTACATTAATACTTCATCACTGATAAAGAATAGCAATTCAAGCATCAGTTCTATACATTGTTTACATTAATACTTCATCACTGATAAAGAATAGCAATTTAAGCATCAGTTCTATACATTGTTTACATTAATACTTCATCACTGATAAAGAATAGCAATTCAAGCATCAGTTCTATACATTGTTTACATTAATACTTCATCACTGATAAAGAATAGCAATTCAAGCATCAGTTCTATACATTGTTTACATTAATACTTCATCACTGATAAAGAATAGCAATTCAAGCATCAGTTCTATACATTGTTTACATTAATACTTCATCACTGATAAAGAATAGCAATTCAAGCATCAGTTCTATACACTGTTTACATTAATACTCATCACTGATAAAGAATAGCAATTCAGGCATCAGTTCTATACATTGTTTACATTAATACTTCATCACTGATAAAGAATAGCAATTTAAGCATCAGTTCTATACATTGTTTACATTAATACGTCATCACTGATAAAGAAAAGCAATTCAAGCATCAGTTCTATACATTGTTTACATTAATACTTCATCACTGATAAAGAATAGCAATTCAGGCATCAGTTCTATACATTGTTTACATTAATACTTCATCACTGATAAAGAATAGCAATTTAAGCATCAGTTCTATACATTGTTTACATTAATACTTCATCACTGATAAAGAATAGCAATTCAAGCATCAGTTCTATACATTGTTTACATTAATACGTCATCACTGATAAAGAATAGCAATTCAAGCATCAGTTCTATACACTGTTTACATTAATACTTCATCACCGATAAAGAATAGCAATTCAAGCATCAGTTCTATACACTGTTTACATTAATACTCATCACTGATAAAGAATAGCAATTCAAGCATCAGTTCTATACATTGTTTACATTAATACTTCATCACTGATAAAGAATAGCAATTCAAGCATCAGTTCTATACACTGTTTACATTAATACTCCATCACCGATAAAGAATAGCAATTCAAGCATCAGTTCTATACATTGTTTACATTAATACTTCATCACTGATAAAGAATAGCAATTCAAGCATCAGTTCTATACATTGTTTACATTAATACTTCATCACTGATAAAGAATAGCAATTCAAGCATCAGTTCTATACATTGTTTACATTAATACTTCATCACTGATAAAGAATAGCAATTCAGGCATCAGTTCTATACATTGTTTACATTAATACTTCATCACTGATAAAGAATAGCAATTCAAGCATCAGTTCTATACACTGTTTACATTAATACTCCATCACTGATAAAGAATAGCAATTCAAGCATCAGTTCTATACACTGTTTACATTAATACTTCATCACTGATAAAGAATAGCAATTTAAGCATCAGTTCTATACACTTTACATTAATACGTCATCACTGATAAAGAAAAGCAATTCAAGCATCAGTTCTATACATTGTTTACATTAATACTCCATCACTGATAAAGAATAGCAATTCAGGCATCAGTTCTATACATTGTTTACATTAATACTCATCACTGATAAAGAATAGCAATTCAGGCATCAGTTCTATACATTGTTTACATTAATACTCATCACTGATAAAGAATAGCAATTCAGGCATCAGTTCTATACATTGTTTACATTAATACTCATCACTGATAAAGAATAGCAATTCAAGCATCAGTTCTATACACTGTTTACATTAATACTCATCACTGATAAAGAATAGCAATTCAAGCATCAGTTCTATACATTGTTTACATTAATACTCATCACTGATAAAGAATAGCAATTCAAGCATCAGTTCTATACACTGTTTACATTAATACTTCATCACTGATAAAGAATAGCAATTCAAGCATCAGTTCCATAGACTTTGTACATTAATACGTCATCACTGATAAAGAATAGCAATTCAAGCATCAGTTCTATACACTGTTTACATTAATACGTCATCACCGATAAAGAATAGCAATTCAGGCATCAGTTCTATACATTGTTTACATTAATACGTCATCACTGATAAAGAATAGCAATTCAAGCATCAGTTCTATACACTTTTTACATTAATACTTAATCACTGATAAAGAATAGCAATTCAAGCATCAGTTCTATACATTGTTTACATTAATACTTCATCACTGATAAAGAATAGCAATTCAAGCATCAGTTCTATACACTGTTTACATTAATACTTCATCACTGATAAAGAATAGCAATTCAAGCATCAGTTCTATACACTGTTTACATTAATACTTCATCACTGATAAAGAATAGCAATTCAAGCATCAGTTCTATACACTGTTTACATTAATACTCATCACTGATAAAGAATAGCAATTCAAGCATCAGTTCTATACACTGTTTACATTAATACTTCATCACTGATAAAGAATAGCAATTCAAGCATCAGTTCTATACACTGTTTACATTAATACTCATCACTGATAAAGAATAGCAATTCAGGCATCAGTTCTATACATTGTTTACATTAATACTCATCACTGATAAAGAATAGCAATTCAGGCATCAGTTCTATACACTGTTTACATTAATACTCATCACTGATAAAGAATAGCAATTCAAGCATCAGTTCTATACACTGTATACATTAATACTCCATCACTGATAAAGAATAGCAATTCAAGCATCAGTTCTATACACTGTTTACATTAATACTTCATCACTGATAAAGAATAGCAATTCAAGCATCAGTTCTATACACTGTTTACATTAATACTTCATCACTGATAAAGAATAGCAATTCAAGCATCAGTTCTATACACTGTTTACATTAATACTCCATCACTGATAAAGAATAGCAATTCAAGCATCAGTTCTATACACATTTTTCACATTAATACTTCATCACTGATAAAGAATAGCAATTCAAGCATCAGTTCTATACACTGTTTACATTAATACTTCATCACTGATAAAGAATAGCAATTCAAGCATCAGTTCTATACATTGTTTACATTAATACTCATCACTGATAAAGAATAGCAATTCAAGCATCAGTTCTATACACTGTTTACATTAATACTTCATCACTGATAAAGAATAGGAATTCAAGCATCAGTTCCATAGACTTTGTACATTAATACGTCATCACTGATAAAGAATAGCAATTCAAGCATCAGTTCTATACATTGTTTACATTAATACTTCATCACTGATAAAGAATAGCAATTCAGGCATCAGTTCCATAGACTTTGTACATTAATACGTCATCACTGATAAAGAATAGCAATTCAAGCATCAGTTCTATACACTGTTTACATTAATACTTCATCACTGATAAAGAATAGCAATTCAAGCATCAGTTCCATAGACTTTGTACATTAATACGTCATCACTGATAAAGAATAGCAATTCAAGCATCAGTTCTATACACTGTATACATTAATACTTCATCACTGATAAAGAATAGCAATTCAAGCATCAGTTCTATACACTGTTTACATTAATACTTCATCACTGATAAAGAATAGCAATTCAAGCATCAGTTCTATACACTGTTTACATTAATACTCCATCACCGATAAAGAATAGCAATTCAAGCATCAGTTCTATACATTGTTTACATTAATACTCCATCACTGATAAAGAATAGCAATTCAAGCATCAGTTCTATACACTGTTTACATTAATACTTCATCACTGATAAAGAATAGCAATTCAAGCATCAGTTCTATACATTGTTTACATTAATACTCATCACTGATAAAGAATAGCAATTCAAGCATCAGTTCTATACATTGTTTACATTAATACTCCATCACCGATAAAGAATAGCAATTCAAGCATCAGTTCTATACACTGTTTACATTAATACTCATTACTGATAAAGAATAGCAATTCAAGCATCAGTTCTATACACTGTTTACATTAATACTTCATCACTGATAAAGAATAGCAATTCAAGCATCAGTTCTATACATTGTTTACATTAATACTCATCACTGATAAAGAATAGCAATTCAAGCATCAGTTCTATACATTGTTTACATTAATACTCCATCACTGATAAAGAATAGCAATTCAAGCATCAGTTCTATACACTGTTTACATTAATACCTCATCACTGATAAAGAATAGCAATTCAAGCATCAGTTCTATACATTGTTTACATTAATACTCCATCACTGATAAAGAATAGCAATTCAAGCATCAGTTCTATACACTGTTTACATTAATACTCCATCACCGATAAAGAATAGCAATTCAAGCATCAGTTCTATACACTGTTTACATTAATACGTCATCACTGATAAAGAATAGCAATTCAAGCATCAGTTCTATACACTGTATACATTAATACTCATCACTGATAAAGAATAGCAATTCAAGCATCAGTTCTATACACTGTTTACATTAATACGTCATCACTGATAAAGAATAGCAATTCAAGCATCAGTTCTATACACTGTTTACATTAATACTTCATCACTGATAAAGAATAGCAATTTAAGCATCAGTTCTATACATTGTTTACATTAATACTTCATCACTGATAAAGAATAGCAATTCAAGCATCAGCTCTATACACTGTTTACATTAATACTTCATCACTGATAAAGAATAGCAATTCAAGCATCAGTTCTATACATTGTTTACATTAATACTTCATCACTTATAAAGAATAGCAATTCAAGCATCAGTTCTATACACTGTTTACATTAATACTTCATCACTGATAAAGAATAGCAATTTAAGCATCAGTTCTATACACTGTTTACATTAATACTTCATCACTGATAACGAATAGCAATTCAAGCATCAGTTCTATACATTGTTTACATTAATACTCATCACTGATAAAGAATAGCAATTCAAGCATCAGTTCTATACACTGTTTACATTAATACTTCATCACTGATAAAGAATAGCAATTCAAGCATCAGTTCTATACATTGTTTACATTAATACGTCATCACTGATAAAGAATAGCAATTCAAGCATCAGTTCTATACATTGTTTACATTAATACGTCATCACTGATAAAGAATAGCAATTCAAGCATCAGTTCTATACACTTTTTACATTAATACTTAATCACTGATAAAGAATAGCAATTCAAGCATCAGTTCTATACATTGTTTACATTAATACTTCATCACTGATAAAGAATAGCAATTCAAGCATCAGTTCTATACACTGTTTACATTAATACTTCATCACTGATAAAGAATAGCAATTCAAGCATCAGTTCTTTACACTGTTTACATTAATACTTCATCACTGATAAAGAATAGCAATTCAAGCATCAGTTCTATACACTGTTTACATTAATATTCCATCACCGATAAAGAATAGCAATTCAAGCATCAGTTCTATACACTGTTTACATTAATACTTCATCACTGATAAAGAATAGCAATTCAAGCATCAGTTCTATACACTGTTTACATTAATACTTCATCACTGATAAAGAATAGCAATTCAAGCATCAGTTCTATACACTGTTTACATTAATACTCATCACTGATAAAGAATAGCAATTCAAGCATCAGTTCTATACACTGTTTACATTAATACTTCATCACTGATAAAGAATAGCAATTCAAGCATCAGTTCTATACACTGTTTACATTAATACTCATCACTGATAAAGAATAGCAATTTAAGCATCAGTTCTATACACTTTACATTAATACGTCATCACTGATAAAGAATAGCAATTCAAGCATCAGTTCTATACACTGTTTACATTAATACTTCATCACTGATAAAGAATAGCAATTCAAGCATCAGTTCTATACACTGTTTACATTAATACTTCATCACTGATAAAGAATAGCAATTCAAGCATCAGTTCTATACATTGTTTACATTAATACTTCATCACTGATAAAGAATAGCAATTCAAGCATCAGTTCTATACACTGTTTACATTAATACTTCATCACTGATAAAGAATAGCAATTTAAGCATCAGTTCTATACACTGTTTACATTAATACGTCATCACTGATAAAGAATAGCAATTCAAGCATCAGTTCTATACACTGTTTACATTAATACTCATCACTGATAAAGAATAGCAATTCAAGCATCAGTTCTATACATTGTTTACATTAATACTCATCACTGATAAAGAATAGCAATTCAAGCATCAGTTCTATACACTGTTTACATTAATACTTCATCACTGATAAAGAATAGCAATTTAAGCATCAGTTCTATACACTGTTTACATTAATACTCATCACTGATAAAGAATAGCAATTCAAGCATCAGTTCTATACACTGTTTACATTAATACTTCATCACTGATAAAGAATAGCAATTCAAGCATCAGTTCTATACACTGTTTACATTAATACTTCATCACTGATAAAGAATAGTAATTCAAGCATCAGTTCTATACACTGTATACATTAATACTTCATCACTGATAAAGAATAGCAATTCAAGCATCAGTTCTATACACTGTTTACATTAATACGTCATCACTGATAAAGAATAGCAATTCAGGCATCAGTTCCATACACTGTTTACATTAATACGTCATCACTGATAAAGAATAGAAATTCAAGAATGAGTTCCATAGACTTTGTACATTAATACGTCATCACTGATAAAGTATAGTGACCTACCAAATTAAACTATTTACCGGATTTGTTATTTCATAAGCAACACGACGGGTGCCACATGTGGAGCAGATTCTGCACTGGAGATTACCCCTAGTTTTTGGTGGGGTTCGTGTTGCTTATTCTTTAGTTTTCTGTGTTGTGGTATGTGTATGTGTATGTGTACTATTGTTTGTCTGTTTGTCCTTTTCATTTTTAGCAATAGAGTTGACAGTTTATTGTCGATTTATGAGTTTGGCTGTCCCTCTGGTATCTTTCGTCCCTCTTTTAAACTGAACGAATACAACTGATCTATGACACAATGCATATACAAAATTGATAAGGCATGGGGTTAGATGTAACACAATATCGGAAAGACAATCATGAGGTCGTGTAATTCTTGTCCATTCGTTTTTGATGCGATTTGTTATTTGATTTTGCCGATTGATTATGGACTTTGCGAATTGATTTTCCTTTGAGTTCAGTATTTTTTTGTGATTTTACTTTTTCCTGATGGTGTTTGATCTTATTTAGATTTTCACGAGTTTGCCCTGTTTGATATTGCTTAGCAAATGTACAATAGGTAATACAATCAATATAATGGAAAGAAACATACTTACCGAGGGTTTGTTTTTAATCAACACATAATAATAATAATAATAATAAAATTCTTTATTTAACGAAGGTAACACATTTAACAATTACATGTTAATCTTCCATGAGGCCTTCAAAAACTATTAATACAAATAGAAAACGGACAAAAATACATACAAAATAAAATACATAATACAGTTAAATATAGCAGCTTAAATATTGAATAAGCACATATATGCATTCAGTAGAAGAAGAAAAAATATACATTAGTTTCGTGCATGATTATGAATGAGTTAATTTATAAACTACACATGGATTATTACACCTGTTACGTAGTATCAACATTGTAACTTTCATTGATTTGTTTTTGTCTGATAGTTTCTGTCTAAATTACATTTTGTATACATTTTAGATGATATACACAAATCATAAAAATCATTAAACAACCAGTATTGAATTGCTTACAAATACAAGAATAATTTAAAGGATTACCTCGAAAACATCATGGTGGTAGGGAATTAAATTTGTGGTTTATTTTTGTTTTTGAATATATAATGTTTTTGTTTTGCAACAGTACATTTAAGACAACTGTCTTATTTTGATGTGTTCGTTAATTGATACCACCAAGTTTTTATTTGGATTTATGTTGCTCAGTCTTCAGCTGTCTATGCATTCTGCTGTTTGTCGTTTCTTTTTTTAGCAATTGCGAATTCAATATAAAAAAGAAGATGTGGTATGATTGCCAATGAGACAACTATCCACAAAAGACCAAAGTGACACAGACATTAACAACCATAGGTCACCGTACGGCCTTCAACAATGAGCAAAGCCCATACCGCATTGTCAGCTATAAAAGGCCCCGATAAGACAATGTAAAACAATTCAAACGAGAAAACTAACGGCCTTATTTATGTAAAAAAAAAAAATGAACGAAAAACAAATATGTAACACATAAACAAACAACAACCACTAAATTACAGGCTCCTGACTTTGGACAGGCACATACATAAATAATGTGGCGGGGTTAAACATGTTAGCGGGATCCCAACCCTCCCCCTAACCTGGGACAGTGGTATAACAGTACAACATAAGAACGAACTATAAAAATCAGTTGAAAAAGGTTTAACTCATCAGATGGACAAAAATACAAGTGGACGTGGCCAGGTACTTATACATCCCAAATGTCATACACACATATTAACAAATTAGTATTGTCTTACAAATACTATGCACGAAAGCCAATTGTGTTAAAAACAAAACAAAAATATAACTTCTTTTTTAAAAAAAATATATTTTGTTGGTACATTAATTTCTGTTTTACGATACAAATTAACGAGAGGGTTACAGACTTCGTTCTTACGGTTAACAAAATTCCAAGTAGTGGGTTTTTGAAAAAAATCCAATACAACGTTAAAATAATCGTAATGTGCTTGTATTGCAGGCCGCATAACGTTTATTTTTGACGTTTTACCCAACAAAAAGGTAAATAAATTATTAGACAAAAAACAACGTCGGTGACTGTTTGATTATTTCATATTATCAAATTCAGGTATCACCAACATATAGCTTTTTAAGAAAAATCCATGGAGTAGAATTAGATATTGTGCGATTTTAAGACAAACTTGGAAGGTTTTTAGCCGATTTTATGTGCTTTCTATACAAACATTCAACTATATTTAAAGATATTTATCTGTTATATTTCAAATGTCCTGTACAAAGTCATGAAAATGGCAGTTGTTATCTTAAAGTTCGTTTCTGAGTGTGTTGCATTTTCGTTTTGTTTTTTAGTTGCACTTCAGTGTTTCTGTTGTTTCGTTGTTTTCCTCTTAAATGTGTGTGTTTCCCTTAGTTTTAGTTTGTAACCCGAATCTGTTCTTTTTCAATTTATTTATGACTTTCGAACAGCGGTATACTACTGTTACCATTATTCGTCAGATAATAAAAGAGATACACGCATTATTTTTCGATATTCAGTTGTAGTTCAACGAGCCCAGGTTTCATGCCATTTCTGCGACATTTACTGTTCCTTCATCTTAAGCCAATCTCAGACCAAAAAATGATTTCTGATATGTATTGGTAACTTAAACTACACAAAAGCCCGTAAAATATTGTTTCATCTCGGTCTCTGTTGAGTGATTTATTAGAGCGTCACTGATAAGTCTGTAAAGACGTAACGTGAGTCTGGCATAAATATAAAATTTCAATCCTCGTATCTATGATGATATAGAAAAGAAGATTTGGTATGATTGCCAATGAGACAACTGTCCACAAGAGAGCAAAAAAAAAAACACATACATTAACAAATATAGGTCTCATTACGGCCTTCAACAATGAGCATACTACATAGTCAGCTATAAAAGGCCCCAATATGACAATGTAAAACAATTCAAACGAGAAAACTAACGCCCTTAACTACATATAAAAAAATGAACGAAAAACATATATGTAACCCATAAACAAACAACAACCACTGAATTACAGGCTCCTGACTTGAAACATGTTAGCGGGATCCCAACCCTCCCCTTCCTTGGACAGTAGTATAAAAGTACAACATAAGAACAAACTATAAAAAAATCAGTTGAAATAGGTTTAACTCATCAGATTGACAAAAATACAAGTATCACCACCCCAGTAGTCAACACTTCGGTGTTGACATGAATATCAATAATGTGGTCATTTTAATAAATTTCCTGTTACAAAACTTTAAATTTTTCGAAAAACTAAGGATTTTCTCATCCCAAGCATAGATTACCTTAGCCGTATTTGGCACAACTTTTCGGTATTTTGGATCCTCAATGCTCTTCAACTTTGTACTTGTTTGGCTTCATAAATATTTTGATATGAGCGTCACTGATAAGTCTTATGAAGACGAAACGCGCGTCTGGCGTACTAAATTATAATCCTGGTACCTTTGATAACTATATATATTTCTATACACAAGAACATTTATTATAGTGAACTTTATATATTTGTATATATACGTTTAGGGGCCAGCCAAAGGACGCTTCCAGGTGCGGGAATATCTTGCTGCATTGAGACCTATTGGTGACCTTCTGTTGCTGTCTGTTCTATGGTCGTTGTCTCTTTGACACTTTCCCCATTTCCATTCTCAATTTTATGACACCAGAATATGAATATATCGATATCGTATTTGGTCTGTAAAATGATACAATTAGTATATCAACAATGCTCTCAACAAACTTTCTTAAACATAACTAACATGTTTAACCCCGCAACATTACTTATGTATGTGCCTGTTCCAAGTCAGGAGCCTGTAATTCAGTGGTTGTCGTTTGTTTATGTGTTACATATTTGTTTTTCGTTCATTTTTTTTTTACATAAATAAGGCCGTTAGTTTTCTCATTTGAATTGTTTCCTTTGTCTTATCGGGGCCTTTTATAGCTGACTATGCGGTATGGGCTTTGCTCATTGTTGAAGGTCGTACGGTGACCCATAGTTGTTAATATCTGTGTCATTTTGGTGTTTTGTGGATAGTTGTCTCATTGGCAATCATACCACATCTTCTTTTTTATATCACACTCATTTGAGTTTTTGGGAAAGTTTCCCAAACAAGAAAATTATAAGAAGCAGTCAAGAGCGAATTTTCGAAATGCACACCTGGTGCAGTAAAACTGGTACCGATAGTATTATGACTATGAGCAAATGTAACATTATTGATTTACAGTATGAACTCGTAACCGGTACAAATGAAACCTTCAGCAGTCTGTATGCCTACTCAGAACTCACTTAACTTTATCTTTATCAGATACATCCTATATCTGCTATTTTATGATTGTTTCATATATGAGAAAAGGTATGATGAATAGGTCATCTTGGCCAGCCTAGACATTTACTAGATAAGACCTGTTTAATGGCAGTTCCTTTGGAATTTCAACCAAAGATGAAGAACTGGATCTTCCATCACTGTATTGGATACCTAAACTACATAAGTGTCCTTACAAACAACGGTATATTGCTGGGTATTCCAAGTGCTCCACGAAACCTCTTTCTAAATTATTAACATCTATTTTATCAGCAATCAAAGACGGGCTTCAAAGTTATTGTGAAACTGCCTATTCTAGAGGTGGCGTGAATCAGATGTGGATACTTAAAAATTCAAAAGATCTTTTAGAGTACATACAATCTAACTCTCTTTCATCTTGTAACAGTATTAAAACATTTGACTTTTCTACCCTGTACACAAGTATTCCACATTCCAAACTAAAAGACAAATTGAAAGAGTTGATATTACTTTGCTTCATAAAAAAGAATGGCCAACGTAGATACAAGTATCTTGTCTTAGGGAGGGATAAATCCTACTTTGTAAAGAATCACTCTGATTCAAACAAAAAATTCTCTGAAACTGATATTATCAAGATGCTTGATTTCTTGATTGACAACATATTTGTTACGTTCGGAGGACGTGTTTTTCAACAGACTGTCGGCATTCCAATGGGAACAAACTGTGCCCCTCTACTCGCCGACTTGTTTCTTTATTATTATGAGGCTGACTTCATGCAGGAACTTCTTAGGAAGAAAGATAAGAAGTTAGCAATATCCTTTAACTCTACTTTCCGCTATATAGATGATGTTCTTTCACTAAACAATTCAAAATTTGGTGACTATGTGGAACGCATCTATCCAATCGAACTAGAGATAAAGGATACTACAGATACAGTTAAGTCGGCTTCATATCTTGACTTACATCTAGAAATTGACAATGAGGGTCGGTTGAAAACAAAACTTTACGACAAAAGAGATGATTTCAGCTTTCCAATTGTGAACTTTCCATTTCTAAGTAGCAACATTCCAGCAGCACCTGCATACGGGGTATATATCTCCCAATTGATACGGTATTCCCGTGCTTGCATTTCCTATCATGATTTTCTTGATAGAGGTTTGCTGCTCACAAGGAAGCTATTAAACCAAGAGTTCCAAATGGTGAAGTTGAAATCATCCCTTCGTAAATTTTACGGACGCCATCACGAGTTGGTTGACCGTTATGGAATAACCGTTTCACAAATGATATCGGATATGTTCCTTACGTCGTAACTACAATCCCCGTCCCTTTCATGAATATGACCTACCGAATTAGACTATTTACCGGATTGTAATCACTTAAGCAACACGACGGGTGCCACATGTGGAGCAGTATCTGCTTACCTTTCCGGAGCACCTGAGATCACCCCTAGTTTTTGGTGGGGTTCGTGTTGTTTATTCTTTAGTTTTCTATGTTGTGTCGTGTGTACTATTGTTTTTCTGTTTGTCTTTTTTATTTTTAGCCATGGCGTTGTCAGTTTGTTTTAGATTTATGAGTTTGACTGTCCCTTTGGTATCTTTCGTCCCTCTTTAATTTAATCCAACCATTGATTTATCCATCCCTCAACTATTCATCCCTACCTCTATATATCTATACATCTTTTTTTAATCCATCTGTACATCCCGTCCTCCATACTTCCGTCCCTTTATCTCTGTCTGAATTCCTGCCTCAATTCATTCTTGCATTTATGCATGATTCCATTTCCCTACCTCTATTTCGTCCTTTTACCACCCGCACCTCTCCATTCTTCCATCCCACTATCAATCAATCTCTTCATCAATACATTCCTGACTCTATTAGATAGATAGTTTAGAAGCGTAACAAACGAAACTGTATGGATATTCGTCTATTCGTAACATTTTAATTGTTTAAACGTTTTTTCTCCTTTGACATTTTGCTCCTTTTATCAAAGATTTTGTCTTCCATTGTTTTGCAACTTGATAGTTACTAGCATTAATACATATCACTTATATCAAAGACAAAGACAAACAGGAAATAATACGAATCTGAGCAATTTAAACACACATGGTATTTGTTGGTTTCTCTTACAAATGGGAAAAAGTTTACCACAAACTAGTGTTAGGAGAGATAAATCATACAGAGAAAAGAGTTCGGTAAGCGATGTTATTTTCAGACCCGCGCTAACTGTTTGATATTAAACTGACTGACTTTAAATACGCAACACTCATTTTGAAGATTCTTTAAAAAAAAAATCATGTTTGTAGGTCATTTTTTAGTAGCAATAAACAAAACAATTATGTCAACTTGACATGCTTTGATACTATATTTTCACTTGAATTTTTACTAGATAACATTTTTGTTCGCCTAGGAGATTCCGTATATCGTCAGGTTATCGGAATTCCAATGGGGACTAACTGTGCACCACTTATTGCGGACCTGTTTTTGTATTGCTATGAGTTACAATTTATGACAAAAATTAGCAAAGACCCATCGAAACAAAATTTGATACACCAATTTAATAATTCTTTTAGATATTTGGATCAAAAATGACGACTTCAGTATGTATACTAAAGAAATTTATCCTGTTGAACTTACTTTAAATAAAGCTAATAATAACAATGACCACTGCCCTTTCCTCGATCTTGATATATTTATCATTAACGAAAAGCTTAATACTAAAATTTATGATAAAAGAGATGATTTTTCATTTCCTATCGTCAATCATCCATTTTTAGATGGTGGCGTTCCCTTGTCACCATCTTACGATGTTTTTATATCTCAACTTGTATGATTCGCTCGTGTATGTAACAATGTTTTAGATATTAACTAGAGAAATTTATTTATCACCGAAAAATTATTACACCAGTGTTTTCGATATCACAAACTAGTCAAAACATTTACTAAATTTTATCATCGGTATAAGGACATCATTCGGAAATATAGTTCAACATGCAGACTTCTTATACGTTTAGGTATTTCACATCCAACATTTTATGATAATATTCTTTATAAAGCACAAAAATGTCAGTATTCACCTCAGAAGCTAACAAAACCTTTAAATAGACTTATTAAGAAGGAATATAGTTACGATACTGTTGTCAGGTCATTAAAGATTGCATATTTTGGCGTTAATATTGATTCACTTATAGGATCTTTGCATCGAAACTAAACACATTTATTATTAATAAACCAGTTGTTGGCATGACACGGGTTATGTTCTTCTCATATATGTTATGATGGTATGATACTAAACCCCTCACGGGGAGAATTGTGCCTGATATTCATATGATGAAGACATAATGTTTCAATCAGTTTAATTGAAGTCTGGAGCTGGCATGTCAGTTGACTGCTAGTAGTCTGATGTTATTTATGTATTATTGTCATTTTGTTTATTTTCTTTGGTTACATCTTCTGACATCAGACTCGGACTTCTCTTGAACTGAATTTTAATGTGCGTATTGTAATGCGTTTACTTTTCTGCATTGGTTAGAGGTATATAACCCCGCCACATTTTTGCGCCTGTCCTAAGTCATGAGCCTCTGGTCTTTGTTAGTCTTGTTTTATTTTAACTTTTAGTTTCTTGTGTACAATTTGGAGTTCATTATCACTGAACTAGTATAGATTTGTTTAGGGGCCATCTAAAGGACGCCTCCGGGTGCGGGAATTTCTCGTTGCATTGAAGACCTGTTGGTGACCTTCTGCTGTTGTCTGCTCTATGGTCGGGTTGTTGTCTCTTTGGCACATTCCCCATTTCCATTCTCAATTTTATTGATCCTCATACAACTGCTATTCATGCTTATCATACTTCTTTCTCTTTCGAAAAAAACAACAGCTGACTTACTTGTCGTTATTGGCCATACGGTATTTCTGAGATCGCACGAATTTCAGAAATGGAAATTACGAACCAATCCAAGGTTTTTTCATTTGTTTTTCTTTGTGAAACACTTCTTTCAATCATTGGCCGCACTGAAATCAGTTAAAAATGTTGCATCTCCATATTGTGCAGACTTAGGAATAAAAAACTGAATCAACGCATTAGAATACTACAAACAGGAAAACGTAAACGTGCTGCAACCAGACAATTTGACGTCAGAAACTCGTTTTACTGTCCTTTCAACAATGATACCGGAAGACGGGATTTGTTGAGGACCATCAATGACCTGATCACCATGAATGCAACGTCAATTGCTAGACAGGTCTACGGTCGCATATTTTTAAATGGGCTTTAAAAAGAATAATATAGTGTTGCGTTTCTAAAGTTGGTCAGTATATATACAAAAAAATCAAAACATTAGTTTGCAACACAAATAATTGCGCATGAAAACACAGTTAGCGGAAAGACCCTAGTAAATAGGATAAATATAAAACGAACTTATTCACTGGGGTGTAAGAATTTTTTTATTTCAAATTTGTGTCAAATTAAATTTGTAAAAGTATTGTAATGATTTAAATGTTAATGAGGCCTATAAATCTGTCAAGGTCAGTTATAATATGGATTTAATTTGCTTTAATAATTATCACATTGAACAAATATATAGTACAAAATAATGCTTTGTCGAATACTGTAAATTCAGCCATTTTGTTTTTGAATATTGCAAATTTCAAATCGCATTTTAGTCCAAAACAAATAAAACATTGTAATATTATATATCCAATGCCGTATGACATCCTTTGTTAAAGGGAAACTTCGCAAAAAAATCAAAAATTGATATTATGTTTATTCTGTATAAAAATGCTCAAATTCATAGATATTAAAGTTTTATTCTGCTAGATAAGAGATCACCATCGATTTTAAATTTAGAGTATCAATTCTCTGCGGTCAGCCATTTTGTCACCTTCTCCGATTTGCAGTCACGATATGTCTAAGGACCAAAACTACAGTAACCCGATGTAGTCGTAATTGCGTGTCGATATCTCGTCAATCGTATGGTTGTTTTATCCAACTAGTTAACTAGTTAACTAACTTGATACGGAAAATTTTCTTCTTTTTTTTTTAAATAACCATGATCTGTTATTTTTAGACTGATAATATAGGAATTTAATAGTGAAAAAGTCAAAATTTCAAATCATAAATAAGTCTTCCGTGAAACTTGAATTGTTTTCGGAAATCTAATTAGTTCATAATTCTTTTATGTAATAAACTTTATTCAAATAAATTAGGATCTTCGCTCCACTGATCACCCGCATGGCTAAAGGTATTACTCCCAAAGATATTGTAGGGGGTGTGAGGTGACACGTCCAGGTATTCAAGCGATTTCCTGTCGAGAGCAAATTCATGCATCGTTTCACTTCTTAGTGTATTGATAAGTGTACACGGCCGATAACTTATAACTTTCCATTTTTAACTATTCGGTGTATAATATAGATCTCTATCTTTCGTGTCCGAAAGTGATATTACTAAACTCATACGCTTGTTTATGAATAACATTTCTGGTGAAAAGAAAATTATTTATAAAAATATAAATAATACCAAAAAAAAACCAAACAGATTTGTGGATGAAATAAAAATCTATATACGTATTTGTTCCAAGGGTAAATTTGGTAAAATGTAATATATACTCGTTGTCAATGTTGAAGGCCAGAAATATTGATTTAAAAAAATGTACGCACTTGTCGACCATTCGTATATACGCCTGGATTATAAGTTACGGACCTATAGCGCAAATTAAAACATATACATGTATACATAGAACATAAGAAAGAAACATACATTTTGCGTAAATTGGGGTAAAAGTTTTGTAAAATGACAAGTCCATGTATGCCAACATGCAGTATGTAATCATCAAATGACGATAGACTATAGTATACCAAAAGAAGAAGAAGAAGAGATTTAAATACAGGTCGATATATAACTTTATTTGGCTCATCGAAGTTATGGACATTTATATATCACTTAGATTGTTCTCGAAAAAAGGAAGAAATTCGCCATCATCACAATTGTTCCGACATGCATGTAATATATACGCAACTGGAAGTACACTAATACCGAGGGATGTGAATATTTTCCAGGAAAACTATAGAGTATCAAAGTTTCAAATCAATTTCGGGATTTATTTTCTCTCTTGATATTCAATGACAGCAATTTAAAGAATAAACTGCTTGTCCGTTTTAGTGGTATTCTTGCCAGTTGAAACAGACTTATAATTACATTAAAAAACAGGGAAAGATGACATTTAATTCGTTCATTTTTTTTTAATACATCGTTGGTCAAATAGCTAAAGTATTATATATAGTTACGGTGTGAGACAAAGAGTATTTTAAGAAGGACATTCCCGATTATGTATAAATTTTGTTGATGTTTTTCACACCTGAAAAGCATATCTGTTCGTAATTTGTTGATTCCATTCCAATTAGATCCTTTAATTTCCTGTCAATTTTTTAAAACATCTTTTTTCAAATATCTGAAGTATTCATGTGTTGTGAGATTTAAAATATTTTGATGAGCAGTTTAATTCCTAAATAGGTAATTAAAGATCACTTTGGATGGACTAAATTATATAATTGCAATTGTTAATGATCTGTTTGAAATATTTAAGGCTGCCGTTCCTAATTTGAAATAGTACAATTTTTAGTTCATAAACTCGTGTTTAGAAGGCAATTTTATTTATAAATTCTTCAATTAAAATAATTCAGTATTTTATCGTTACTAAAGTAATCAAAAGTCATAATTCATTAAAAGTGATCTTATGCAAAATATAAAAATATACAACAGCTATCCAGTTATTGTGCGATCTTTTTATTCCCGTTATTTAATTTTAATTTTTTTTTTTACATTCATGTGTCTGAAACTTTGTCTGACTCCCGTTTACAATTGATACGAAATGTTGTTCACACCTGAAATGCCAGTGAACCGTGACGCCTAGATTTCACTGAATGAGGATCAAAAGATTAGAATTACATAATGCTAATCTTTTAATTACCTTGAGTTAAACTACGCATTCCACATTCTTTAGGTGTCACAAAACAATACACATTTTATTGTTTCCATCGTACAAGCAAGTGAAAATGATTGCTGGAATGAAGCAAAAAGGTCAGAATACAAACATGTACTTTTAATACACTATCGATCATGTCAGTTTCGTATGTTTGTTTAAAGTATTTTTAGAAAAAAAATCATAAAAATGTTCTATTGTATGATTTACTTTTATTATTAAAATTCGTTTTAAAAAATCCACAGGATCTTATTTTAAAAGTTGCATGGCTATCACTTATTTTTCGTTGGTTAATAGCTACACCAAAAGTCGTCGATGCGCTTTAAATCGCGTTATTAGATGGTTAACGAACAAGACTTAAATGAGATATTTTCACTCCCGGCATGCATCAAAGACTTAAACTACGTCACATAAGTCAGGAAGTTTCAAAAAATAAAATTAATAATTCCCAATTTTCTTCTTTTATAAGATTTCATATCAAAATAAAACTTGGTGAATATGTTTTTTATGGTATTATGAACATAATAAGATGAAAAGTGAAAAATCGCGAATTATCCCTTTAATAATGGTTTGTTGAATACTGTAAATTTAGATTGTTTTTTCTTTCAATATTGCAAAATTATAAATCACAGTTTTAGTCCAAAAACGTCGATTTCGTTATAATATTATACATCTAATGCCGACATCCTTTGTTCACTATCCAACTTGTTAAGTTAAGTTTGGTACCACGTGTATAATTTGTTGAAAGTTTTTCACACACAGAACAATATATAAATGAAACAATCTCAAGTCGTGTATACGGAGCTGCCCAGAACTTATCTTTCTCTTTTAGATAATTACTATAAACGATTTCATTGTCGGCAACTGATTTCAAGTATACCGCCAGCGCCTTTGGGAATTTGAAATCTAGTGTTGGTATAAAAGTCCCAGCAGGCAAAATATCCTTTACATTTGGTGCCCCTCGGTAAACTGGAATTATGTTGAAGTTCTCTTGATACAACCGAAATGCTTTTTCCGTAACGTAGTCTTCACAAAGGGAATTTTCAAAAGCTAAATAAAATTTATAATCACCACTTAAATATTTGAAACATGAGTCGTCATTCCAGGTAGAACACGGTTTGCCACACTTTCCGTATACGTCAACATCGATGTATTTCTTCAGCTCTGCTATATAGTTGTTTCTTGAAAAAAGAGAATTACAGTTGCTTGCTACCCAGGCAACATTTTTTGTCTTTTTCCTATATATATCAGAATAATTTTTTGGTACTGGTACACTTCTTTGTGCGAATTCTCCGTATGGAAGATATATATCTGAATCTGATCTGTAGCTATATGTCCAATCAAAATTATTTCTCCATTTATTTTTCATAAAGTATTTCTGTGTGTGAATATTTGATTCATCTGACATAAATATCCATGTCTGATTTTTTACTTTGTTCGGTATGGCAACACTATTCATTTCACTATGATGAAACAACACAGCGTCGCTTCTGTTCAGATCAGCTATGTTGTTTAATAATTCACAATGATTAGATGCACATTTTCGAAATTTGAATTTGTACAAATATGACGCTATCCAATATGGTTTTGTATACCATAACACAGTGAAAATCTTTGTGAATTCCTTGTAATTTGTTGTCATTTTATTGTTATCTGATAATTTCGGTATGTTAATTGTTTCTGTATTAGACCGGGTTATTTTTGCTAGAAACCTGAACTTCGTTCCTATATTTTGAACAGTGTTCACATGATATCCTATACTTAAGATTCCAATACCTGTTAATATAAACATTGTCACCCTTACGGATATACAAACCGTTATATAAGACGACTTCATTTACAAAAATCTGTTTTCTAACTTCTGTGCTGATCCAGATAAATATAGGCTGATTATATTACGTATGAGTTTACTGCAGTATGTCAATACTTTTTTTATCGTTTTTAAAAACAGTTAATAAAATTGATCAATATATTTTGTATTCGCCTGTGCTGCTTGTTTTCTGAGGAGAAAGAAGAAAATCGGAACTGACAAAAAAAAAAGACAACTTTTTATTAAATACTTTATACATACGGTATTCTGAAAATAACAACATGTAGTATGACCTTTATATGATATTCATACACAAATTATCATATACAGATGTTCATAATGTTTCCGTGAATAAACGTATTAGTTACGAGTGGACAAAATGTCTCTTAAATTACTAGTATCAATGAATGAAGAAATTTGTCAAGAGTGGAAGACGAAACGCTGCTAGGTTATTATTATCAATGAATGGATGGTATTAGTTAAGAGTGGACAAAATGTCTGTTAGGTTACTAGTATCAATGAATGGAAGGTATTAGTTAAGAGTGGACAAAATGTCTGTTAGATTACTAGTATCAATGAATGAAGAAATTTGTCAAGAGTGGAAGACGAAACGCTGCTAGGTTATTATTATCAATGAATGGATGGTATTAGTTAAGAGTGGACAAAATGTCTGTTAGATTACTAGTATCAATGAATGGAAGGTATTAGTTAAGAGTGGACAAAATGTCTGTTAGATTACTAGTATCAATGAATGAAGAAATTTGTCAAGAGTGGAAGACGAAACGCTGCTAGGTTATTATTATCAATGAATGAAGGTATTCGTTAAGAATGGACAAAATGTCTGTTAGGTTACTAGTATCAATGAATGAAGGTATTTGTTAAGAGTGGACAAAATGTATCTGAAGTTACTAGTATCAATGACACTTGATAAAGACGTTAACATATGTTCATCTGTGATAAATTAACATGTGTTAACATAGTAGGTTGAAATATTTATGAAATAGTATCGATGGTTTGTAAACCGTATTTTGTGTTCTGAAGAGTGAAACAGGTAATGTAGTTATCAACTACTACAATGGCAGCAGAATAGTATATCATGAACAGACGAGGCCACAACGTCGTTCGCTCATTACTAGCAAGTATTATGTTGACAAGTATGTTTATAATGTTTCTAATGGTGCATACTCTTGACGTTAATAATACAGCCACGTCACCATTAAATGAAATATCAAAGTCAATAATGGAAAACAACGTGTTAGTAATTACAAATACAGATCTTTCACTTAGACGTTCTATCACAAATGGTCAGAAGGAAACTATGACAAAAAATAAAATGACTGTCAAACATGGTGAACTGTTTTGCAAGAATGTTAATCCACATCCATGTAGATATATAAGTAAGCAATCTGCTGTTTGTAATTTTACTGTTAATAATCCACATCCAATTTACTAATCTTAGTCAAATCAAATGTGTTTCAAATTGGACATCGCATGGCCATCAGAGTCACATGGGCCAACTCAAACAGTGCGAGACACATAGCATTTTTTATTAGGATATTCACCGCTAGTCGAATTGTTTATTAAGATGGAATTTAATGTATATAATGATCTGATCCAAGAGGACTTCAATGACCAATATCGGAACAATACTTTAAAAACGATCATGGGATTTAACTTGGCTGCCTACCACTGTAGGCAAGCTAAATTCGTTTTGTTTGTAGATGACGACTATTTTGTAAATATCCCCAATCTAATTAATCTATTTGAAGATATTTAAAAAATCTGAACAGCAAAGTGTGTTGGTCGCATACAAAAGTTCGGGAACGTTCACAGAAATAAATATAATAAATGGTACGTATCTACTGAATAATATCTTAACATAAAGTAGCCTCCTTTCATCAGTGGTGGGTCAATGTTATTGTCTATGGACGTGGTTACAAAGTTTGCAAATGCCTTCCCGTACGTAAAATCGATATCTCTTGATGATGTCTACCTTGGAATGGTTGCTAAAACTCTTACGATAACAATGACACATAACGAGAGATTTGAAACTCGATTCGTCATTAAAAAGCTTGATAAGTTGATTACTAACCATGACTTTGGCTCGCCAAATGTTCTCGTAGGCGAATTTTACAGATTATTGCAGAGGAAAAAAGCTATATCAATCTTTACAAAATAGAAAAACGTGATTAGCTAAAATGTGTATTAGTTGTTAACATGTTTGCCTAATATATATGTCGTGTACAAGTTGCATTTTTGTACAGGTTATAACATGTACAAAAATGTTGTACATGTTATAACTTGTATAATGCAAAAATACAAGTTATAACATGTACAAAAGTACCTCATACATGTTATAACCTGTACAAAATATTGCTTAAAAATGGTTTTAACTTGTACAAAATCGAAAAATAAGATGATATTGACCTCAATAACTTTTTTATTATTCCTTCATGTTAGTGTGTTTTGTCCTTTTTTGATACAGTTAATGTCTAGAGGTCGGTATTACGAAGCATACCTGTAATAAGATATATCTTAGGACATGTCTTATGATCCTTTTATGACTATCTATGGACTTATCTTTATTTAATGAATTATAATTGTGAGTGTCCACTTGAAGGCAATAGTAAAATACTTTCATTATAATTGACACTAAAAGACGTAAGATGATAGCCAGGATAGATGTGTCTACAATTGAAATTGGGAATTGAAATGGGGTATGTGTCTAAAAGACAACAACCCGGCCATGGAGCACACAACATCCCAAGGCCACAAATACATGCTTTCAAAGTAGAGGATATATTTTAAACATCAAAATGACATTCGCCTCATGCAATGATCCTAGAGTTTACAAAACAAGATTGAGTTAAAAATTTACATAAATCACTCTGAAGGCCAAAAATGTTGAAGAGTAGATCCAAAGATATTGATAATGAAGCGTGGTCCAATGAAAACTATTTTAGCTCTATCTTGCTTTTACAGAGTAAGCATATAAGACATTGTTTTAGTCTTTGCATGCTATAAAATGAGAGGGAGGAGTATTACCCAAAATTATTAGACATCGTTCTTAAATTTTTTGGAAGAATTTAGTTACTAGTATCTAATGTAATTGTCATTGAGTTGAGGAAATGCAAGCTTTTAGTAAATAGTTTCACCCTTATTTAAGCCATGATGGGCTGCATATAACATACAATTACATGAAAACACATTTGCCAACATAAGTCATGAAACATATATTTCTGAAACTTTGTGATCATTGTCCTCTACAGAAAAAGACACGTTCTGGCCTATTTATTGTTGTTCTTTATGCATTGGTGAATTCAAATGTATATTTTACCTCATTAAGATTTTTTTTTAATTTTGGACAAGTTAAAACCATTTTTAAGCAATATTTTGTACAGGTTATAACATGTATGAGGTACTTTTGTTATAACATGTACAATATTTGTGTACATGTTATAACCTGTACAAAACCGCAACATGTACACGACATATATATGTTTTAAAATTTAACGCTTATGGCTTGTTAAATGTTATAGGCTATTCTATAGTCTATTTTTTACTTCATGTTTGTGTTGAAAAGTGTAACCCTTATACTTATGATTGAATAACCACACATCAACACAGTGATTTATAAAGTGACAATTAACGTTCTCTATATGAGAGTTTTATGTGTTATCTGATATGTTAAGATTAAAAGAATTGCCTTTCCTTCGATCAGTTTTCAACTTTTAAGAATCAGATAACATTGCATCAATAAGTTTCTCTAATTAATGTACAAATGTTTAACCATAATCTTTAACAATGATCGTGGTAGGTAAAACTGTGATGAACAAAAATTTCACAATAGTATATGTTCTACACTCAAATAATATATAATAGTATCTATTGTAACTGTTGTTATATACAATGCATGTATGTTGACTGCTGTATCGCAGTACCAAGTCAGGAATATGACAGTTGTTATCCATTTGTTGGATATCCATGTGCTTTTGATTTTGCCATTTTATTAGGGACTTGCCGCTTTGAATTGCGTCGGAGTTCAGTATTTACTAACACATAACAAAAAAAGGAAGTAATGGATTATATGCTATAAATCAAACTTTGCTTGTCAACAAGTAAATCAGATACAATATATCAAATAGAATGCAAGCTATATGAAATGGCATCATTTCTTTGGATTTGGTTTTCTATACCTACTATGATCCTGAATATAAACGCCTGTAAATACAATACAAAAACGTTATGTGAATGTAAATACATAATGTTTTGTGAAATTGATAATAACATTTACTAGTATATATCTTCTTATATTTATTGTTAACTTATATCATTTATAAAGTAATAAAGTATTTTATAAATGTATTTGTATCAAGAGATGCTTGCTCAATGCTCTTCAACTTCGTACTTATTTGGCTTCAT
The DNA here is from genome assembly GCF_965363235.1 of Mytilus galloprovincialis. NCBI lineage: Eukaryota > Metazoa > Mollusca > Bivalvia > Mytilida > Mytilidae > Mytilus > Mytilus galloprovincialis. Next base: position 1,291,672 of record NC_134841.1, read on the forward strand.
AAATATTTTGATATGAGCGTCATTGATGAGTCTTATGTAAACGAAAAGCTCGTCTGGCGAATTAAATTATAATCCTGGTACCTTTCATAACTATTTGCTCTACGTAAATACCTCTTGTTTGCCTTTTGTTTGCTCATGCTTGACATCGAAACCACATTCTCAAACTCAAAACAAGTACATAGAGAATAATGACATTATTATTCTTTTATCGGTAATTTGTCTTAACTGTATGTATTTTTAGTGGAGAATATGAAATAGAAAAAATATACGCTTACAAAACATGGTTTTAGTTGATCGGTTATATGAATGAAGATTGGATAATTCATTGATAAATTGACGTGGACTTACATGCACATGTGAAAAAGTGACGTCGTTGCACTGATTCATGATGTCAATGCCTAATATTTTAGAATAGTTGTACGCACAGGCATTTTGTGCATTTTGTGTGTCGCTTCTCTTCTTCCCACAATAAATTATTGATCATGCCTCTGTGTCCTATAGGTACTATGCATAAGAACATTTGTCATCCATTCTTATGACTGTTCAGTTTAGGTTATTTTGGGAGAAAAACGAAAATAAAGGTGTTAGAATATGGTTTCCGTTATAAAACCGACTTCCGGATTTAGCATTAAGAACCAATCGTATGATAGATAACAAATATAAAAAATAAATAAGCCAATCAGAGCGTTGTCCATATCGTGGTTTTTATATCGTTAGAACCACTATTATACCTCGGTTTTTATTTGCACATTATTTTCATGAGGACTCGGAACGGGGAAAGGACAATTATTTTCGCGTTTATTTGCATTTGTTATGATTTATATACTACTATAATATATAATATAGCAGTGAGATTCCGTCATCAAACCAACTTTTAAGTCAGACTATCGGTTTTAACATTGACAACACATCGTTTGATAGATAACAAAAAAAGATAAACAAATAAGCCAATCAGAGCGTTGCCTATATCGTGGTTTTTATGTAAGAACCACGACCATTTTACCTCGGTTTTAACTTGCACATTAAGAACTCGGATTATCTGCGTGTATACTATGATAAATATACTACTATAATATATAGACACTCTCTATATAATATAGCAGTGATCGTCATGGAGAAGAAAACGTTTAATAACAAAGTAAATACAATTTAGTAATTATAATATAGATATGTATGTGCAAAGTATACAGAAAACGCGAAAATAATGGAATATAACGAAAAACAAAATAATAACGGACTTTGAAAAAAAGAGGGGGCTTTAAAATATTGTCCTGTCTCCATATACTGTGGCTATATGACTTTTGATAGCATTTCTTAAATTCTCGAGACTTAAATCTTTTACAAAAATTCATTCTTAAATAGTTAACATAATTTCAACCAAGCTTAAAATGCCCGCGATTTCGCTTTTATGTCAAACCGGACTTCCGGATTTATACTTGCATCTAAATTTCATAATGGAGTACTCGGGTACAGGACAATAACTATTGCGCTGATAGAGACTGTCCAAATAAAAGCAGCGATCGTCTAGGAGAAGAAATTGATAGTTAATAGCATATACACTTTACTAATAGTATACGTATGTTCATAGTATACAGAAAGGCGAACATAATGGAAGTTAACAAAAAAAAAAAATAACGGACTTTGGATACAGGCTTAAACGGTTTCCAAGTACCTATGAATTTTGATATTTTTTCTGAAATTCTCCAGACACAAAATCTCTAAATGCCCGCTATTTCACGGGTGTGTTCTAGTATTTAATATATCAATATCACAGTCACAAGAAAATATTCCACGAATCGTTTCATTGGCATATTATGAGGCAATACAGAAATAGTGGTTGATTGATGACGTGGAATTCTCGTAAACGAACATACCTGAAATTTAAGATGGAAAGCTAGCGTATACAATACGTCAAAAGTTTCCATAGTTATAAACACAAAATGCAATCACATATAAGAATATCCACTACAACATCTTTCAAAATAGTCATCATTCCATTATATAGATCCGCTATCGGGCTAATAGAGTATTCTTATACAAATTACGAAAATACACCTGTCTATTTTCATAAACGAGAAAGTATCAAATTGTATTTAATGAGGAAAACAAATCATAAACGTTGACTCCAGGTAGATGCAATGGCTTCGACACATCATAGATGATACATCTATTTTGTCATGTATGTAAAACATGATGTATGTGATATACTACAATTCTGTAATGATACATATATTTGATTAAGTAAACGTTTGGAATATATAACATTGCTTTATGTAATCATTTAAAGAATAAATTGGTCGTTTTTAGCTGTATTTTCCTATTAGACCAGGTATAGGTTCTCTTGCTGAAGGAAGGTATAGACAGTTTTTTGGTAAAACATTACTGCATTCTTCAGTTAAAACCATAAATTACGGTTGATAAATTGTACTCATATTTTCATTGGAAAATATCAAAAATTAAGTGTTATGATATCTTCCAACGATTAATCAATCTTATTACATGTTTTATTTTCACTAGTATTTTAGAGCAACTTTCAATGTCATTTATGCATCTAAAATAGTAATAATGATGCTAATATATTTGATATTATTTATAATGTCTTCAATATGACATCCATTTGGGGAATTTTTTATTAATAACTTCTTTACATAATTTCTCACACGTTTCTGACATCCAAAAGTATATAGCCGATCTTTAAATGGACATATTTACAGCTGCAGGAATATCTGCTTAAAACATAGGTCGTGGGCAACCTATTTTTATTTCCAATGATAACACGTATGATTCACTTAATTCACATAGTTTTTTTCATTCACCCCCCTACTCCCTCCTAACTTAATTTGGGAAAATTTGATTGACCAATAAGGATATATGTAAAATCGATGTCAATTAAACAAAACTTGCAGCAATTTTTACCCCCATCCCCAAATTTTTTGAATTAAGTTTTTTATCCTTCATTGATCTTTTATAGTCGTCCCTAAAGCTCTAGCATTCTACCTACATATGTAGAGCTCTGTCAATACAAATACATTATACATTCATATGTAAAGTTCTATCAATAAAAATACATTATACATACATATGTAAACCTCTAGCAAAAAAAAAAATACATTCTACCTACATATGTGCTACTTCACCAAGGAATACACAACGTTAGTTTGGTTCATCATCTATGCACCGGTAATTTTTAAGATCTGCATTAAATTACGTGAGAGTAAGCAGGAAATCATTGAAGCGTGCATTTATTTTAACGCAATTGAACGCATGATTGATTTTCATCAATTTTACATATATAGAAACTTGTCTTCAGTTAAACATAGTGAGAAGTTACAGGTTCTTGACGCCTCTACCGTTAGTTTACCATAAATTTAATATTTCAATTAAAACAAAAAAAAAAAGCATTCATATAATTGTTATAATTGAATATTTTTTTTTTCTATTTTCTGCAAAACCTAAATATGTGATAAATATATGTTATCTATACTTTCTCTAGACTCTTCGTTGTTTGAACTTTCTTCAGTTACTTATGCTGACCGCAGACAATATCTAAGTTTGAATGATTCTTAAATGTTGGCACTATTGGACTATATGATAGATCGGAGTTTTGTTGAATGGTCAACCTTCCCATGTGAATGTAATTGGTGAAAGTCCAAATAAAAACCGTGTATTGGTACTCTAATTTAAATCAGCACAGTATATTCTATTTCCATGCACGTCTAATATAAATTTTGTGTCAGTCGATTGATTGATCGCTAATTAATAAGTTGTATATATTATCTTGTAGAAAAAAATAAGCAAGAAGCAAATGAATGATTTGGGAGTTCTGTAAAAAGAGCATATATATATAAAACAAAAGAAAAATAGAACATTGCACCAATGTCGACTTAAACGAGAGAGAAATTATTGAATCTATATACACCATTCAATACTAAGCTGGCGGAAATGCTCGATGATCCTCGTTTTCTGTGCAAAAACAGTTAACAGAAGCTTGGAAGAAAAACAGTTTTATGGAGACGCGAGATTTTCTTCGATTTTTAGGGAGGTAGAAACCGCTAAGATTTTGCTTTAGAAAAGTTGTATTAGTGAAAATGATTTTAAGGAAACAATGGGATCTCTTCTGACATATACTAATAAAGTTGTTGTCCATTCGTTTGTGATGTGTTTTGTCATTGATTTTGTCATGTGATTAGGGACTTTCCAATTTGATTTTCTTCTGAGTTCAGTATTTATGTGATTTTACTTTTTAAACATCAAAATGACATTCAGCCCAAGGTATTCATATTCTGTAATTATTGCATGTTTAAGAGGGATGGAGAGGGACACAATTCAATATGTTAAGGCATCTTCTTCAATAATCCAGAATAACCTGAGTCATCTACTTGCTTGCCAATTGGAAAATGTATGATTTTTCAAACAGGTTTACACTACTGTAGACCATGTTGGACTGCATAAAACATACAATGACCTGAAAACAAATTATAGTTATAGACTATAATATGTATAAGTCTTGAAGCAATGAAATTCGATCTTATTCATTCATAAAACTTTATGACCACTGTGCTCTTAAGAAAAGACACATTCCGCGCTTTCGATAATTGTTCTTTATGTTCAATCAATTTCAAATGTATGTCCTGCTAGATTTAAACTATTTTCAAACTTTGAACAAATTAAAACCATTTTGAAGCAATATTTTTTACATGTTATAAAAAATTGAAAACAACACGATTAAAAATTTCTTGCGTCCACAGCGCTTTTCTGGATTTATCTTCATCAGAAACGGTCAAAGCCAAACATTTAAAATCCAAAGATTACAGGGGACCTCAATATTGTCCAGGACAGAGAGGTTAAAACTTTTTGAAAAAAGGACCAAAATATCGTCCTCCATCTAACATAGATTGGAAAGAGTGTCGTCAAGTCACCAAAGATGCTCTTTCCTCGTTTTGTAAAAAATGGTGTAAACGGGAAAAAATCTGATAAAAAATGTCTTGATTCTTATTTAAATAAATGTATGAATGTGGTAGATAAAAGAATATCACATTTTTAAAATAATTTAGAAGGAAATAATAGAGTACATAATACACCTATTTCCAGAATAAGAAATAAACTTCAAATACTTTCAAAGCGGTTTGTGTTTGTACTTGCCGACAAAGCAGTCAACAATGTGGTGGTGGTATGCCGTAAATACTACACGGACGTTCTTAAGAATGAAATTTTAAATTCGTCTACATTCAAGTCCATCCGCTCCCCAGAGAGTCATATAGTAAACAAGCATAACACAACCACATCAAAGCTGAAGGCTTTTTCTGAACATTTGAAGGTCCCTACTATGTATTGGCTACCTAAACTTCACAAAAAACCATTTAAACATCGTTTCATCTCGGCCTCTAGTAAGTGTTCTACAACCAATCTTTCAGTGCTCTTAACTAGTTCATTAACTACTATCAAAGAGCTTATCATAAACTATTGTAATAAAATATATGAACATAGAGGTATAAACCATTTTTGGAGTGTAAAAAATTCTTTGGATGTTTTAGATAAATTACGTGCCTTTGATTGTCCTTTTGATTCTGTTAATAGTTTTGATTTTTCCACTCTTTACACTACACTTCCACACTATCTTATTAAACAAAAGTTTTCTTATTTAATTAAATGGTTGTTTGGTAAAGCTGAATGTAGATATATTTGCTTCATTTAAAGCCTTCTTCTCTAATGAGAAAGATAAATATGCTAAATATACTTACTGGAGGTGTGATGAGATGATTGAAGCTGTTAATTTTCTCCTTGATAATATTTATGTACTTTTCGGCAACAGAGTTTATCGACAGATTGTAGGTATCCCCATGGGCACTAATTGTGCCCCTTTAATAGCAGACTTGTTTTTGTACTGTTACGAATCACAGTTTATGACTAAACTCAGTAAAGACTCGTTGAAATTGCATTTAATTGATAAATTCAACAACATTTACCGTTATCTTGATGATATTTTTTCGTAAAATAATCAAGAATTTTCTCAAAATACTGCTGAAATTTACCATTAGGAACTTACTTTAAAACAAATTTATTCGGTAATAACTGTCCTTTCCTGGATTTAGATATTTCGGTTTTAAACGGGAAACTCCACACTACAATTAACAACAAAAGAGTTTTTGTTCCCTATTGTTAATTTTCCATTTTTAGATGGTGATGTTCCTTTGGCACCATCTTACGGTGTTTACATTTCACAACTTGTTCGCTATGCCTGTGTCTGTTGTGACGTTTTAGATTTTAACGAACGCAACCTATGTATTACTTGTAAATTATTAAACCAGGGATATCGTTACCATAAATTACTTAAAACCTTTACTAAATTTTTCCATAGATATAAAGATTTGGTTTTGAAGTTTGGTTGTACCTGTAAAAAATATATTTCAAACGGGATAGCACATCCTCATTCTTACGGAAATGTTGTTAACCGTGCCCGGAAATTTAGAAATGATCCATGTAAACTTGTCGCTCCTTTAAATAAACTTATTCTAAAAGGTTACCTATTCAACACTGTAATAAGATCATTGAATATTGTTTTTATTGGTATAAATATTGATCTTGTTATCAGTAAATTAAAAGCCAACTAAATATTACTAGTATGTTATATACATATACATATACATGGATCTACAATCTGTCGATACCTGTAACTTGGCATTGCACAAGGTCATGTTTTTCTCTGGCTGTTTATGACGTCTTTACACTAAATCCATTGGATGTTGGATGTGTACGAATTAATAGTTTAATCTTAGATGCATGATTTTTTTAGTGGCTTTGAACTACCTGTCAGATAACTACGAGTACTCTCAGATCTGTTCATTGTGTCTTTTTGTGTCGGGATGTATAAGTACCTGGCCACGTCCACTTGTATTCTTGTCCATCTGATGAGTTAAGCCTTTTTCAACTGATTTTTATAGTTCGCTCTTATGTTGTACTGTTATACCACTGTCCCAGGTTAGGGGGAGGGTTGGGATCCCGCTAACATGTTTAACCCGCCACATTATTTATGTATGTGCCTGTCCAAAGTCAGGAGCCTGTAATTCAGTGGTTGTCGTTTGTTTCTGTGTTACATATTTGTTTTTCGTCCATTTTTTTACATAAATAAGGCCGTTAGTTTTCTCGTTTGAATTGTTTTACATTGTCTTATCGAGGCCTTTTATAGCTGACTATGCGGTATGGGGTTTGCTCATTGTTGAAGGCCGTACGGTGACCTATAGTTGTTAATGTCTGTGTCATTTTGGTCTTTTGTGGATAGTTGTCTCATTGGCAATCATACCACATCTTCTTTTTTACAATATCGAACATGTAAATACAAAGTTGAAATATTTATGACTTAATATTGATGAATTTAAGGCCGTATTGTGTTTTTTCAAGAAGGAAAAGAAATAACAAAAGGTCACCTATTCATATGACAGGATAGTATTTGATGGAATCCCGCTCCCTCTTCATTAATGTGACCTATCGAAAAACATAATTTCCCGGGTTTGTTATGACATTGGCAAAACGACGGGTACCACATGTGGAGCAGAATCGGCATTCCCGTTCCGATGCATCTGATCAGAATGCCCGAAGTTTGTGATGAGGTTCGTGTTGCTTAGTATTTGTTTCCTGTGTTGTGTCTTTTGTACTTTTATGTGTCTGTTTGACTTTTTCTTTTTTAGACATGGCATTGTAGGTTTATTTTCGATATATTGGTTGGAATATATATAAAAAGAATATGTGGTATGATTGCCTATGAGACAACTCTCCACAAGAGACCAAAATGACACAGAAATTAACATTTATAAGTCACCGTACGGCCTTCAACAATGAAAAGTCATCTGGTATCTTTCGTCCTTCTTTTACACAATAACAGAAACAATAAGTTTTTCTTTATGATAGCACAATGCGTGTTAAATGTTCAGTAAATCAAGATTTTTTTTCGTAATCACTGCGGGCATGCAGCATTTTGTTTTTTGTTTTTTGTCAATGTAAAAAAAACTCCAGTTTTGATTCCTGTTATCAGTGGAAAATTGTGTATATTTCTTATGTCGGCATCAGAAAACGGACTGGCTATACTAATAGTTCTTGGGCTATTTGTCCGCCACTGCATTGCATATGTTATTAAAAAAGAATATTTGGTATGATTGCCAATGAGACAACTCTCCACAAGAAACAAAATGACAAAGTATTAACAATAATAAGTACAGCCTTCAACATTGAGCAAAGCCGATACTGCATAGTCAGCTATAAAAGGACCCGAAATCGCAAATGTCAAAATCCAAACGAGAAAACTAACAGCCTAATTTATGTCCAAAAAAATAACGAAAAACTAATATGTAACACACTCTACAAACGACAACCACTGAATAACAGGCTCCTAACTTGGGATAGGTACATACATACGGAATGTTGCGGGGTTAAACATGTACGCGGGATCCAAACCCTCCCCTTAACCTGGAACAGTCATTGGTGTATAAGTACAACATAAAACGATTAGATAGATGCAAATAGAAATACATCTATAACACAACACAGAGTAGACGTGGCCGGTACCTTGTATGTGCGTACGGAAGTGCGTGTAATATCATCTGCAGAGCAACAGGGGGGTCACGTGTTATGCGATCACTGATTTTCAGTTTTGAGATAATGACTTAAAACAACAATATACATATTTGTGAAATTTTTTCGAGTTTTAATAATTTCACAAGGGGCTACGATATCATGGTATAAAATTCCAAGAATGATATTATTTAATTACAGTGAACATACTTGAAAGCATAAGGAAAAATGAAAATAAAAGGTGTAGAACTTTAATTTAACAAAAATACTCTATTCGCTAGAGCTGTATAAATTAATTAAATTACCAGTAGCAAGATTGCAAATCATTGCTTTTGGATGTCCATATGCCCATATGTATAATTTGCTACCCCCTGGTGCTCCTAAATCTATTTCACGAATTTAAAAATGCGCAATTGTAAACGTATTGGCCGGAAGTCTAGCTAGCCGGACAAACAGCAACTGCCTTTAAAAAATGAGCAGAACTTTGCAGACGACACATATTGCTGTTGGTGTACTGCGCCAAATATAACCCACGATAGAGAAAATATTAACTTGAATTCGGGTTTTATCGTAAATACATCGGGCCGTTCGTAGGGCATCTTAAGCATAGGTATGAGAACCAGATGCATTTTTTTTCAGGGTTCGGCAGTAGCTACATGTAGTTGAGCGGTGGCAAAATCCTTAGAGTGAAGAAAAATAAAATCCGAAAAAACCTTGCGATGATTCATTTTAGTGTATAATTCGTATGCCCATGTTTCATTGCATATGATCATCGTTAGGGCACCATGTCAACTCGTATCATCATCGTCTCTTCTATGTGTTATCATTGGTACCATTGAGTATATTTTGCCTCACGAAGACAATTTAAAGCCTTGTTTGCTTTTGTGTTTGTTTTATATGTCAAATTTTAATTCAATTATATTTTTTATTTTTTTTAGTATGACCTCCATTTTCACTGAACAAGTACTTTTTTGTTAATGGGACCAGCTAAAGCCCGCCTTCGGGTGCTGGATTTTCTCGCTGTGTTAACGTCCCATTGGTGGCTGTTTTCTGCTCTTTCATCGAGTTGATATCTCTTTAACACATTGCCCATTCCCATTTTCATTTTCCCATGTTACACAGTCGCGTGTTCTGCGGTAAAAAACTCAATAAAAATTCACATCCTTTTTTGTCATTATCGTACTTTTCAGTATACTAATCATGTTCGGAATTAGTTGATACCACACACAGTGCAAACGTATACATCAACAAGGTGTTCGAAATATTTTGAAATAATGTCGACAATTAAAAAATGAAGAACACCTATATGCAAACAACTTTCATTTCGTTCATTACTGCAAAGTCAAATACAAATGCTCAACCTTAGAATATTTTTTTTATTTTCAAATTTATTATGTCAAAATTGAAAACGCTTTATGAGCATTTTTCATTTTCAATATATATAAAGTCAAATAGAAAAATGCTTCACGTTTGACCTTTTTTCATTTTTCAATATTCAAAGTAAAAATGAAAAATGCTCCCCGTTAGATCATTGTTCGTGTTGCAATATTAAAATCAAAAATGAAAAATTGCTAAGGTCAGCAATTCTAATATTTGCTTTTAAAAATTAGATTGAAATATGATTTTTTTTTTCTAAAACAAGCAAATGTAAATGTTTTAATTTATTCAAACTGTCATTTTTCACATCAACTTATCATTATCATTTTTTTCGTTAAATCGAAAAATAAAATCTCATGAAATTTACAAATTTCAAATCTCACTGAGAAAATGATTTTTTATAAAGTGACTTCAAAAGATTTTTGTTACATTTTTCAAACCAATTAACTTTAAAAATTTGCAAAATCTTTTTTTCATTTTGAAATGACAAATGTTTGGTGTTAATGTACACGGACGTAAAATTAGCGGAATTAGCTGGAAGGATCAGGCATCTATCAAACAACAAATAACTCGAGATTAATATACGGCTTCGAAATGAGGGTAAGGCAGACTGTGTAGTACGTAATTATGGGTACCGGAACATAATAAGTTATTGAATTGTAACAAAAGCTTACGTATAACAAGTTCTATGAGAGTAGAAAGACAACTGGTTGAAAGCACCGACCAATCGTCAGTCTCATACTTGGGCTGATGCTACTCCGTTTAACAATGGGTAATGTATAGTATCTGGTGCCATTGCATAACGACTTAAACTCTTACTAGCTCATGAACAATAGTGGTGTCCCCTGTCATAATACGTCTCATGTTGAAGCTGGATAATTTAAATTTTGAAATACAAAGCTTTTCTACCTCAGGAATAGTTCACTTTAGCTTTATTTGGCAAAATGTTTCGGCATTTTTGGTCCTCAATCCTCTGCATCTTCGAAATTTGTTTGGCATTTTTGATTCTTTTTTCATTCGAGCGTCACTTATGAGTCTTTTGTAGACGAAATGCGCGTCTGGTGCAAATACAACACTTCGAATCTTGGTATTTAATAGGAGTTTATTTTCTATACTGATGTTTATTGTAACTAACAACAACAAACAAACGAGATTTGAGTACGTTCACAAAATCATATTTGGTGGAATGTGCAAATGTAATGCGAGATATAAAAAAATCACCAATGTTTCAAAGCTAATGAATTTTATCATACGGTGAATATAAAAACCAGTTAAACTGATAGCATCAATACCTCTGCTAATTGTTTGTTTGTTTTTTATTTAATAGAATGTTACTTATTTTTTTAAGGTTTTTCAATACGGAGAGACAGTGTTGAGAATAGAGTTGTAAGTATTCGCGATCAGTCAAAAAGTGACCAGAAAAATAAAATTATATCACACTTTCTTTCCAATGTCATGTACTTCGCTAATAACAATTTGATTCGTCTGCCACCAAACCTATTATGACTTTGTCTATGAATTCAAAACATGTTTTCGTTTAGTACAATTACATACAAATATCTAACGTAAGCAATAGCATTTCATATTCAAGCAATATACAAATAATAGGTTTCAAGTTTGGATCACTCATTTATAATTTTTAAAAAGTGTAATATCCCTTCATGTTTAATAACTGCGAATTAGCTTTAACACGTCAAGTAGGGAAACAAAGTGGGATAATCAGTGAGACAGCCATCTACCAACATTCAATGAAACACATGTTTTAACCATACATTTCTTTTCTATTGTCGCAATTACCTATGCTTGTATCAACTCATCAATGCTCTCGTTGGTTGTCTATATAAGACTCACCAGTGACGTGCCATGCAAACAAAACTTCTAAATATGTGTGCAAAATAATTATATGGTCAAGTATGTTTGATGGAATAAAACCTTTCTTTTTTCGCAGTTAATTTACAAAAGTGACGTACAATTTATATTCCATTGTTAGTAACTGAGTAGTGCTGACTATAAGACTGGTGTTCAACCAAACTTTGTTCAGAAATAGCATCGACCCTAATATACTACGCTGACAATTTTGCAAGCAAATCAATAGTGTGTCTAAATCGAACGAATTTAGAAATGAAAGATCGATAAAACGTTAGCATTTAAAATGAGACAACTTGATTTTGTTTCATGCAACGATTACTTTCATATTGCTTTCACAAATAATATCATAACGTTTTTGTTTTTCTGGTAAGATGAAGCTGTTGTTTCGATTTGTGGTTGTTGGTTTTCTTTCAATTATATTTGTAGGTTTAACGAGCATTCAAAATACGTTTGTTTTTGAGAGACAATTGTTCCAACCTCGAAATACAACAAATTTGCTACTTATTGATACACCAGGATGCAAAATTCCGAAACTTGACCCTTTTGATTCGTCAATACGAGAGTATTTCCCAACAAGCTCGGTTTTGACTTGCAGAGAGAATGAAGATATCGTGTATGCAAAAGATAATGCCATTTTTATTAACTGGAAATGTGTTCAACATCGGAAACCGAATTTAAAATACTGTAAACATGACGTCATATGGAGACCAATAGATATCAATACTGATCACAATTTTTTCCGATTCATAAATGAGAGTGAACCTTTCACTGATAATCAAACAATTTATGATGATTTTATAAGGGTGCAATGTTTTAATAACTACAATCAAGTTGTGTATAGAAATGCTTTTTCTTTTGTGCATCTTAAAAAGAATGTAGAAAGACGATGTATTGAAAGTTTTAAAAAACATTCCCACGATAAACGTCATTTGAGCATTCTTATGATGGGTGTTGATTCAATTTCCAGGAATAACATGATTCGTTATATGCCAAAAACAAGACACTTCTTACATGAGAACCTCTCGGCTTTAGATTTTCTTGGATACAACAAAGTTGCCGATAACACTTTTTTGAATATTGTTCCAATGACAACAGGAAAATTTGTACACGAATTGCCATGGAATACCTCTTTAACAGGTGTTTCATTTGACCAGTTTGATTTTATTTGGAATAAATTTTCGGAGAGAGGATACAGGACACTCTACAGTGAAGATGCTTCGTACGGTCAGACTTTCGATTATGAAAAGGCTGGATTTAAAAAACCAACAGCAGATTACTTTGACCGACCTCTGTCACTAGCTTTGGAAGGTATGCATGACATATGGAATACAAATCATCACTGCGTTCACGCCCGACCAGAAACTGACATATATCTAGAATATACAAGACGTTTTGTACATAAATTTAAAACTTCTCCTTACTTCTCATTTACCTTTATTACACGACTTACACACGACGAAGTATCTAATACAAAAAAAGCTGATGATTTATACTTCAGATTCTTAGAAGGATTAAGTAAAGAATCAACTTTGAACAACACCATACTTTTATTTTATAGCGACCATGGAATACGTTTTGGTAAGTTTAGACAAACATTTATTGGGAAAATAGAAGAACGCTTGCCTTTTCTATTCATAATTCTACCACAATGGTTTAAAGAAAAGTATCCCGAAATATACCAAAATTTAAAAATCAACCAGCAAAGGCTAACAACTCCATTTGATATATTTGAAACATTGACACACATCTTGAATTTCTATACATACGACATTCAAAACAGCAAAAAACGACCAGGGCTAAGTCTTTTTAATCCAATACCAGAAACTCGTAGATGTGAAGATGCAAATATACTTCCTCATTGGTGCACATGCGCAACACAACATGTTTTGTCAACACGTGATCAAACCGTCACAAAAGTGGCAAACAATTTCATTCAAATACTTAATTCAAAAAAAGGCAAGCTTCAAACAATGCGAAACTTTATTTTTAAAACGTGTAAATTCAGCTACAAAAGTCATTCCTGTCGACGCTGTTCTTAAATATGTTAACACTACTCATGTGGGAGAGAAATCAAGCATTTTGTATGGACATCGTGTGTCAACATATATCGATTATCAAATCTCCTTACAAACAGTACCTGGAGATGCGATGTTTGAATTTACTGTGAGATATGACGAATCAAAGAGCAATTATAGTATGATGGGTGAATTCAGTCGCATCAATTTATATAATCAGACTTCCTACTGTATCGATGGAATTGAACTGAAAAAGATATGTTATTGTAAAGTCCAGCTATAAAAACATAAAATATAAATACTAATACAACAAAACATAGCATAGTAGACAACAAATGAGATTTATACTGTTGAAACCGGCGCTATTTACTAGTAGTAATAAACCCGCTATTGTGTATGATGTACGTTCATCTGTTTTCCTCCATTTTCAATTTTTCCCTAACCATTCGGGGTATTGCAAGCTGATGATTACATATTTAGCATATGTTATCAAACAGTTATTGAGCTTAGTTATGAGTGGCGCAGGATACAAAAAGGACATGTTAATTTCTGTGTCATTTTGGTCGCTTGTGGACAGTTGTCTCAATGGCAATTATACCACATATTCTTTTTTATATTCAACTCATAATTTGAAAAATAACTGAAGGCTACGACTTAAAAAGAAAAAGACAAATAGACAAATAGTAATAGACAAAACACAATATGGATATTTAACTGACAACCGAAAACAAAAACACCACCAAAAACTTGAATTGCGCAAAACCTATTTACACACTTACTTTGCTACCTTATAGCCATAGTGTTGTCGGAAATGTGTTATGCCGATTTCATGGTTATATCCGAGAGATGTCGTGATGAATATTAAAGCTGAAGCAATCTCGAGACTCCCAATGAGCAACTTTTCCTGATGGTTGAAAAAATGATGGGCGAAAGATACTACAGTGACATTCAAACTCATCGATCGAAACTAAACTGACAAGACCATGACTTAAATAAAAAGACAAACAGACAAATAATAGTACACAGAAAACGACAAAGTACACACGAACCCCAGTAAAACAGGCTGTGATCGAGTTGTGCTCCAGAATGTAGGGAGTTTATGTAGTTAAGACAGCAGAAAGAGACAAAGATTTTTTTTATTTGAAGTCCTCGGCCTTGATCGAAAATAAGAAAATAATGTGTACATTAACGTATATATAGGGAGTCTTAACGTATATGTATGGTGTTTGTCTAGTTGAGGCAACAAGGAGACTTCTAGTCAGTAACAGACCTCTCTACATGTTTAGTATGGAGCAGGTCTGTTTACATGTTTAATCTGGAGCAGACCTGTCCACATGTCTAGTCTGCAGCAGACATGTCCATATGTCTAGTCAGTAGCTAGCAGGTCTGTTTATATGTCTAGTCTTGAGCATGTCTGTTCACATGTCTAGTCTGAAAAAGATCTGTCAACATGACTAGTCTAGAGCAGATATGTCCATATGTCTAGTCAGTACCAGATCTGTCCTTATATCTAGTCAGTAGCAGATCTGTCCTTATATCTAGTCGGTTGCAGATCTGTCCACATGTCTAGTCTGAAGCAGGTCTGTCCACATGTCTCTTCAGCAGCAGAGCTGTCCACATGTCTAGTCTGGAGCAGAGCTGTCCATATGTCTTGACCTGTACACATGTCTAGTCTGGAGCATGTCTGTCCACATGTCTAGTCCGGAGCATGTCTGTACACATGTCTAGTCTGGAGCAGAGCTGTCCACATGTCTAGTCAGCAGCAGAGCTGTCCACATGTCTAGTCCGGAGCAGGCCTGTCCACATGTCTTGTCAAGAGCAGACCTGTCCACATGTCTAGTCTGGAGCATGTCTGTGCACATGTCTAGTCCGGAGCATGTCTGTCCACATATCTAGTCAGCAGCAGAGCTGTCCACATGTCTAGTCTGGAGCAGGCCTGTCCACATGTCTAGTCTGAAGCAGGCCTGTCCACATGTCTTGTCAAGAGCAGGCCTGTCCACATGTCTAGTCTGGAGCATGTCTGTCCACATGTCTAGTCCGGAGCATGTCTGTACACATGTCTAGTCCGGAGCATGTCTGTCCACATGTCTAGTCCGGAGCATGTCTGTACACATGTCTAGTCAGCAGCAGAGCTGTCCACATGTCTATTCTGGAGGTGGTATGTCCACATGTCTAGTCTGGAGCAGGTCTGTTCACATATCCAGTCTGCAGCTGATCTGTCGACATATCTATGTTCGGTAAGATAAACTCTTTTATGCAGGTGGAAAATTGTAAACAATATTTCTTGTAATTTTTGTACACAAGAAGAAGATTATGATCACTTCTTTATACTGTGTCCGTATTTAAAACTTTTTTGGAATAACACAATGAAGTTTTTAAGAACAGTAAAATAACTTTTAGGATAAAACTAAGACACTTAGTATTTGGATATAAAACGTCTGAAGAAGAATATTTTGACTTAAACTTTTTTTAACAATTGTGGGTTTTTTAATCTCCAAAGCCTACTACATATCTGATCAAAAGACAAAAAATTTCAATGTTTTCTCAATTTTTCTCATTTGTCTCAATAAGTTAATAGAAGAGTATGTTTGAAAATTAAAAGTAATGTTTTAGCAACTACATTGTATTAAAAAAACATATGAATAGTCATATTAAGTAATTAAGTGATATTATCTAATATACATATGATGTAAAAATGTAATATGTATTTTACAACTAATCACTACCCGGAGTGATTAAAATAATTATTTATTTATGTTGTTAGAAAAAAAGATAAACTATTTTTAAATCATCAATCTTCCTTAACAAAACAACTATGTATTGATTAACAATTCATAATAATATAATTCAGATTTTTACTTGACGTTAACAGGTGTGCAATGTGTCACATCTTACCTTGAAGGAGATATGTGACATATTTTAGAAAGCCCGGGGAGACAGATGTTCATCTGAATGAATATAACTTATATGTCTATTATTTTACAATACAAATATAAATTATACGTTTGTTCTTGAATACAACGCTGACAAGTACGTTGCTTGTATTGTTGAACATATTGATTTGTATACACTGTATCACCATAATATTTCTTTTGTGCTGACATGAATTGTCATTAATATGGTTATATTTATAAATTTACTGTTGACAAATTTTTGAATTTATTGAAATACTAAGGCTTTTCTACCTCAGGCATAGATAACCTTATCTATATTTGGCAAAACTTTTAGGAATTTTAGTCCTCAATGCTCTTCAACTTCGAACTTTATTCGGTCAATACTTAACCAGCAACGTAATGAAAAGCATTTAATTATTATTATTGTTCTCGCTAGTTTTTACTTTTGATGTTGTTATTAAGAAAAGAGATTTCTTATAGTTTAAACAATAATTGTCTTATCAAAAAAGTATTTATTTGTTTCATATGCTTAACATATTTCCTTTTATTTGTTAAACTCAATTAAATGTTATAGTACGTTCAATGTTCATCGCCGTTTAGGAGAACGATAGAATGTTATGTGCCATACATGTTAATGAATAACATAGTTCGTAACGGGATAGACATTCTTTAACATTGGACGCTAGTAAGTAAATTTTATTTAGAGTCGGCATATGTATACATAATAACAGACACAACATGAGCTCTGCTGAGTTCTTTAACCGACTATCAGATACAAAATCATGCAGCATCATGCAAATACTACCAAATAAAAATGGGAAAAAAAAACATGTAAATATAATGAAAGCAAATATATTTGATTTGTGAGCCTCCAGAGTCAAAGTTCATGTGGCAAACGCCTTTATGTGCATTGGACGGGGGAATCAGCAAATCACTTCAAAATCATAAAATAATAACAAACTAAAAACATAAAAACAATAAAAAAATAAATATAAGCACTAGCATTTAATATATTCAATAAATGTATAACAAGCAGAGCAAAAGGCCATTATAAAAAGAAAGAAAGAAATTTCAGCTTTGAGACAGCACTGGATGGAAACGACATGAACTGCAGTTGCATTTTTGACGTCCACACCAGGAATTTATATTATGCCTAAACTGGTGAAAAAAGTCATGATTCTAGCCTCATTAGGAAGGGAGTTCCATACTTGTGCTCCTCAAATCTAAAGGCTCTTTTGCCATAACTTGAGATTCTATGTCTAGGTACCACAGCAGTGTTCACATACAAGAAATTATATGAATTGCTTTTTATTACAACTAAATCTAGCTAGTGCTTATATAAAATAAATGTCGTCATTATATAAACAGTAGCACACATAAATAATGGAAAAATATACAACTAAACAAATCTGACACAAACACCCCAACAAATAATATTACACTTTTTTACTGCTTTTTAGTCTTAGTATTTCATCGCAATAGCACATTTTGTTTCAATAGATCTGTTGTTGAGTACTTGACCTTTGCTTCGAGTAATTTGATTCAACCGTCACGATAAGTCTATATATTTACTTTCTACCTAGGAAATTTCAAATTTGAAATTGTTGCAGGCATTTAATATTGGTTTCTTTAGCAAATTATTGACTTTTATGGTTGATATATGTTTACTGATAAATGATACCGGTTTTATTCTTCTCATATACGTTTTGATGTTTTGATACTAAACACTAAACGGGATAGATTGTACTTGATTTTTATTTGATGAAGACATAATCTTTCAATAAGTTTAATATAAGTTTGAAGCTGGCATGTCAGTATCTGCTAGTAGTCTTTTGTTGATTTAAGAATCATTGTCATTTTGCTTAGTGTTTTTGTTACCTATTCTTACATCGGTCTTGGATTTCTTTTAAACTGAGTTTTAATATGCGTATTGGTATATGTCTTTCATTCCTCTACATTGACTAGAGGTAAAGGGCAGGGCAAAGATCTCACAAAACAAGTTTAACCCAGCTTGTCCAAAGTGAGGAGCTGTTGTATGTTCTGTAGTCTGGTTAATTCTCTTT
This sequence comes from Mytilus galloprovincialis, assembly GCF_965363235.1. Classification (NCBI taxonomy): domain Eukaryota; kingdom Metazoa; phylum Mollusca; class Bivalvia; order Mytilida; family Mytilidae; genus Mytilus; species Mytilus galloprovincialis. The sequence goes on from NC_134841.1 coordinate 1,310,455, forward strand.
GAAACTCTCAATTTTATTACTTTACTTGATACCAGGAATTTTTATTTTCATTTCGCCATTTTATATATCCAGAGAAGTGAAAGATATCAAAAGTTGATTCAAAAACTCATGAGTCGATGGAAAAAACCTGCCTACGCCATAGCGAAAAGGACAAATACATCAGACTAAAACTATCTACAAAACACTACATAGAAAACTAGCACGAATCCACCAACATATCAGGTACTCCCAGAGAGTAAGCAGTTTCTGCCCCACATGTGCCATCCATCGTGCTGTTTATGTAAGATTCGAAAGCACCGACTCTTAAGGTCGGTAAAACTCGGAACACATTCGTTATTTTCTGTAATAACGGTCAACCAAATTAATATTGCATCTGTAAAATTTCTAAAAAATTTTCAATATATCTGAATTAAAAGATAAACCAGAATATTGACATATCTTTGTTTTTTTTTTACTTTTAAAAATAGGACGAAAGATACCAAAGGGACAGTCAAATTCATGAATCTAAAACAAACTGACAACGCCATGGCTAAAAATGAAAAAGACAAACAAACAACAGCACACACGACACAACATAGAAAACTAAAGAATAAACAACACGAACTCCACCAAAAAACTAGGGGTGATCTCAGGTGCTCCGGAAGGGTAAGCAGATCTTGCTCCACATGCGGCACCCGTCGTGTTGTTTATGTGATAACAAATCTATATTTACAAAGGGATGATTTCAACTTCACCATTTGGAACTCTTGGTTTAATAGTTTCCTTGTGAGCAGCAACCCTCTATCAAGAAAATCATGATAGGAAATGCAAGCACGGGAATATCGTATCAATTGGGAGATATATACCCCGTATGCAGGTGCTGCTGGAATGGTGCTACTTAGAAATGGAAAGTTCACAATTGGAAAGCTGAAATCATCTCTTTTGTCGTAAAGTTTTGTTTTCAACCGACCCTCATTGTCAATTTCTATATGTAAGTCAAGATGCGAGGCCAACTAAACTGTATCTGGAGTATCCTTTATCTCTAGCTCGATTGGATAGATGCGTTCACCATAGTCACCAAATTTTGAATTATTTAGTGAAAGAACATCATCTTTATAGCGAAAAGTAGAGTTAAAGGATATTGCTAACTTCTTATATTTCTTCCTAAGACGTTCCTGCATGAAGTAGGCCTCATAATAATAAAGAAACAAGTCGGCAAGTAGAGGGGCACAGTTTGTTCCCATTTAAGTAATGGTAATATTATAACTGATACAAAATTAACATGTCAGTGGTATTGTTAACCTTCATTTTAAAGTCAACACATTTTGTTATACTCTGTATCAGTTCCGATCAATAAAATCAGGTCGAAGTCAGGCAAACAAAGTCTTACACACATGTACACCTTGAAAAACTAAGGATTTTCTTATCCCAGGAATAGATTACCTTAGATTACCTTAGCCGTATTTGCACAATGTTTTGGAATTTTGGATCCTCAATACTCTTTAACTTTGTACTTGTTTGGCTTTATAACTTTTTTTTTATCTGAGCGTCACTGATGCATCTGGCGTATTAAATTATAATTCTGTTACCTTTAATAACTACTAGCAGATTTAAATCACTTCAATTCATATACCAAACAAAGATATCATATGTCTTATAGTTACAGAAGTTTCCATGACAACAAAATATTTTTTTTCAAGCCTACTGAGCAATAAAAGGGAGGTCAAGGACAATATACATACGATGACGAACATTTTGTAGAGGTATAAAACATTAATGTCGTCTACCTTATGGAAACAAGAGTGCACACGCTGAAATGTCTCGCCTTCTTTACAAATCAATGATATTATGTTGATAGTCCTGAATATAAAGCTTTATTACAACTGTCACATAAACTTAACGTTAATCAAGAAAACTAAACATCAATGAACCATGAAAATGAGGTCAAGGTCAGATGAACTATGCAAGGCAGACATGTACATCTAACAATTCTCCCATACAAACAAATACAGTTGACCTATTTCTTATAGTTTAAGAAAAACAGACCAACATATTTTAAACTTAATACTGAGCAATGTACCGTAAAAATGAGGTCACAGTTATATAAAACCTGTGCGACTGACATATAGGTCATAAAATATTTCCATACACCAAATATAGTTGACCTATTGCATTTAGTATTAGAAAAAAAAGACAAAAACTCAAAGACTTAACTTTGACCACTGAACCATGAAAATAAGGTCAAGGTCAGATGACACCTGCCAGTTGGACATGTACACCTTACAGTCCTTCCATACACCGAATATACTTGACCTATTGCTTATAGTACCTGAGATATGCACTTGACCACCAAAACTTAACTGTTAATTGATATATTAATGGCCATTTTTCTGACTTGGTACAGGACATTTTTAAAGAAAAAAATGGTGGGTTGAACCTGGTTTTGTGGCATGCCAAACCTCGTGCTTTGATGGCATTGTTAAATATAACATTAAAATGACAACATAATAATACAGGACTACAATACAAATGAATAACAGAACTTATTAGGCAAAGAACATTTTGTAGAGGTATAAAACATTAATGTCGTCTACCTTATGGAAACAAGAGTGCACACGCTGAAATGTCTCGCCTTCTTTACAAATCAATGATATTATGTTGATAGTCCTGAATATAAAGCTTTATTACAACTGTCACATAAACTTAACGTTAATCAAGAAAACTAAACATCAATGAACCATGAAAATGAGGTCAAGGTCAGATGAACTATGCAAGGCAGACATGTACATCTAACAATTCTCCCATACAAACAAATACAGTTGACCTATTTCTTATAGTTTAAGAAAAACAGACCAACATATTTTAAACTTAATACTGAGCAATGTACCGTAAAAATGAGGTCACAGTTATATAAAACCTGTGCGATTGACATATAGGTCATAAAATATTTCCATACACCAAATATAGTTGACCTATTGCATTTAGTATTAGAAAAAAAAGACAAAAACTCAAAGACTTAACTTTGACCACTGAACCATGAAAATAAGGTCAAGGTCAGATGACACCTGCCAGTTGGACATGTACACCTTACAGTCCTTCCATACACCGAATATACTTGACCTATTGCTTATAGTACCTGAGATATGCACTTGACCACCAAAACTTAACTGTTAATTGATATATTAATGGCCATTTTTCTGACTTGGTACAGGACATTTTTAAAGAAAAAAATGGTGGGTTGAACCTGGTTTTGTGGCATGCCAAACCTCGTGCTTTGATGGCATTGTTAAATATAACATTAAAATGACAACATAATAATACAGGACTACAATACAAATGAATAACAGAACTTATTAGGCAAAGAAACACATGAATAATAGATAACAAAAGGCATCAGGTTTAAAATGCATTACGTCAAAAACACGCCTCGTCCAAATAAGACTTACCAGTCACGCCGAGAAATAAAAGTTCGAAAGTCAAAAAAAGGGGACAGCTCGCTCTGAGGATCAAAAGTTGAAAAAGGTTGTGCCAAATACGGCCAGGATTTTTTGCTTGTGATAAGAACATCGTTATTATATAGAACAATTTATGCTATTGCAAATAGTAAATTTTATCAAATGAATATAAAGATTAACATGATAAAACTGACGTCTTAATTAATTACAGAAAACAAAACCATGATATATAATACATTGAAGACCAACACAAAAAAATAGACACACCCGACTCAGTGACAAACCAGGCCTGAACGCAAAAAGTCATAACCATGACGTCAAATACGAAGTGTTGGAAAGGTACAATATTACGTCATGCAGACATTTGAATTTCTGAAACAGCACAAATATGACGTCATATTTGAAAAATTATTTCTAAAAAATAAGATAGAAATAGGATTGAATTAGGATTATAATAGAACTAAATACTGATATTACATTTAAACACAATGCACATTGCAACACTAATCAATAGCAATTAACTATATTATATATATGTCCGGTTTGTTTTGAATCTAACTTCAAACATAAAAATCGTGCAGATTACGTTGAACAAAATCAAAACTAATATATGAAGGCGGTGATTAATTTTCTTTACCATAACACATGAATTTAATAGAAAAGACGTCAACCAATTTGACAAAATCCGATGAAATTTACAAATATAACATCAAACTAAATACATGACTTTGGGATAGATAACTCTGTTCCTATTGTCTTTCTGTTGTCGGGATGTACAAGTACCCGGTCACGTATACTTATATTTTTTGTCCATCTGATGAGTTAAGCCTTTTTCAACTGATTTTTATAGTTCGTTCTTATGTTGTACTTTTATACCACTGTCCAAGGTAGCGAAGGGTTGGGATCCCGCATACATGTTTAACCCTGCTACATTATTGCCTGTCCCAAGTCAGGAGCCTTTAATTCAGTGGTTGTCGTTTGTTTATGTGTTACATATTTGTTTTTCGTTCATTTTTTTGTATAAAAATAAGGCCATTAATTTTCTCGTTTGATTTGTTTTACATTGTCATATCGGAGCCTTTTATAGCTGACTATGCGGTATGGGCTTTGCTCATTGTTGAAGGCCGTAATGTGACATATAGTTGTTAATGTATATGTCATTTTGCTCTCCTGTGGACAGTTGTGTCATTGGCGATCATACCACATCTTCTTTTTGATATCATCATAGATACGAGGATTGAAATTTTATATTTATGCCAGACTCACGTTACGTCTATTAAAGACTAATCAGTGACGCTCGAATAAATCACTCAACAGAGACCGAGATGAAACAATATTTTACGGGTTTTTGTGTAGTTTAAGTTACCAATACATACCAGGAATCATCTTATGGTCTGAGATTGGCTTAAGGGAAAGGAATAGTAAATGTCGCAGAAATGGCATGAAACCTGGGCTCGTTGAATTACAACTGAATATCGAAAAATAATGCATGTATCTCTTTTATTATCTGACGAATAATGGTAACAGTAGTATAACGCTATTCGAAAGTTATAAATAAATTGAGAGAGAACAAATTCGGGTTACAAACTAAAACTAAGAGAAACACACACATTTAAGAAGAAAACAACGAAACAACAGAAACACTGAAGTGCAACAAAAATTCAAAACGAAAATACATGATCCTATGTATAATGATATAAATCTCTTCCTTACTGTCTTATTATATTCAATTCATAAAAGCACTCATATATCAAATTATAAACAAAAAGACATAGACGCTTATACAGTTTTCAGAAATGAATTTTTAAACACATACGAAATTAACATATATATTAATGCTAAAAACAGCAAATTTTTAAATGATGTAAAAAGATACATATGATCATGAATAGCTAGATACAATATTTTTTTATGTATAGAATTTGTGTAGCAAAAGTTGACAATATATCTGAGCACGTCGTAATATACCAAAAACAGCATGCTTTGTGAAAATGTACAGAATTTTGTCTCAAAATACTTTTATACACACTTTATCACTTAATCAAATGAATTTCCAACTACAACGTCGAAACTTACCACATGTAATTTTTAACTAAAGTTTAAGTTGTTCGTGTGTATCAATAAAATATATAAATTAATCCGGACAATTGATCAACAAGCTTCAACGGTTTTCATCAATAAGGTTAAAGGTCAACGATCATAAAGTTTTAATCTTTAGAAACAAAACCGGACAAAACTGTACACTTTCCGTAATTATGAAACAATATAGTTTGTAAAATGTATGTAATAACCATGAACTGTAAAACTAACAAACTATGATCTTATATATTAATTCACTGAATAAATTCCCTGGTTATCCAGTGACTAATTCACAGGGATACTCGGCCAACTGCTGTAGGTCGAGTAATTTGTTACAACAGCAAAGAAAAGTGCAATAAAGACATTATTTTATTAAAAAAAAAAAAAAAAAAAAAAAAAAAATCAAAACGACAATGCAACACACTCAGAAACCAACTTTAAGATAACAACTGCCATTTTCATGACTTTGTACAGGACATTTGAAATATAACAGATAAATATCTTTTAATATAATTGAATGTTTGTATAGAAAGCACATAAAATCGGCGAAAAAATTTCATTTGACCTTTTTAACTTTTTTTGATTCGAGCGTCACTGATGTGTCTTTTGTAGACATAACAGACGTCTGGCGTATATACAAAATTTAGTCCTGTTATCTATGTTGAGTTTTATTCCAAGTTTGTCTTAAAATCGTACAATCTCTAATTCTACTCAAATGTATTTTTATTAAAAAGCTATCTGTTGTTGATACATGAATTTGATAATATAAAATAATCAAACAGTCAACGACGTTGTTTTTGTCTAATAATTTATTCAGCTTTTTGTTGAGAAAAACGTCAAAAATGAACGTTGTGCGGCCTGCAACACGATCACGTTACGATTATTTTGACGTTGTATTGGATTTTTTTCAGAAAGCCACCACTTGGAATTATGTTAACCGTAAAAACGAAGTCTGTAATCATATTGTTAGTTTGTATCGTTAAAACGGAAATTGATGTATCAACAAAATATAGTTTTTTAAGAAAAGAAGTAATATTTTTGTTTTGTTTTGAACACAATTGGCTTTCGTGCATAGTATTTGTAAGACAATACTTATTTACTAATATGTGTGTATGACATTTGTGTCAATGCATATATTTACATAACAGTATCATTACTTGAAAAGTCCTTTATATATTGATTACTCTTTTGCAAAGAGGAAAACTATTTCTCCGATCATATATATCTTCCTAAATTCATGAAGGCAAGAATTCCAAATAGAATATTCAAACTCATAAGTCGAAAATAAACTTGAATTCGCAATTGCTAAAAAAGAAAAGACAAACAGCAGAATGCAACACACAGCATAGACGGCTGAAGACTGAGCAACATAAATCCAAATAAAAACTTGGTGATATCAATTAACGAACACATCAAAATAAGACAGTTGTCTTAAATGTACTGTTGCAAAACAAAACATTATACATGTATATTCAAAAACAAAAATAAACCACAAATTTAATTCCCTACCACCATGATGTTTTCAAGGTAATCCTTTAAATTAATCTTGTATTTGTAAGCAAGTAAATGCCGGTACCCTTACAGAACTGAAATGTTTGCAGCAGATCTGCTGCAAACTTGCTGCAGGTCTGCTGCAAACAAAATGCTTGCAGGAACCCTTTGAATAATGTTTGCAGATGTTCGCAGCTAGCTGCAAACCTCCTGCAAACATTGCAGCTTTTTGCTGCAAGCTTGCGCCAAGCTTGCAGAAACAAATATGTTTGCAGTAAGATTGCAGGAAAAACTAGAATATAAGGGATGTTCGCAGCTAGATTGCAGGAATCTTTGACAATTTTATATGTTTGCAAGAGCATTGCAAGAAACTACTTAAAACGACTGAGTATGCCTATTGGTAACTTTCTGGAAGATAAAGATTTGAAATTTGAAAATGTTGGTGATGTTTGTGTCATGATATATATTAGTGTTCAGGGAGGCATTATAGTTTGGCAATTAACAGATAAGTTTTTAAAGACATTATTTGTAAGTACATATTCATCGTAGAATGTTAACTGATGAAATTCATTCCTTCCACAGATATCTGCATGAGGTTTAAAATACATTTTCAAATATGTAACCACGCAATATAAAGTACTCCCTCATATGCTTAGAGATTATTACTTACAAAATATGTAAGTCTAGTTGAATTTTGTGACAATTTTAGTTTAACTATAGCTGTATATAATCATATACATGAGCAAAGAAATTTTCAAATAAATCTTTTTAACTTTAGATTCATGCATGTAATTCATTTGAGAACGTACTTGGAATTAATTTAACTTATTAAACATGTTAATTCTCGTGGGATTTTGTCTGATGCTTGGTCCGTTTCTCTGTGTGTTAGTTACATTGTAGTGTTGTGTCGTTGTTCTCCTCTTATATTTATGCGTTTCCGTCAGTTTTAGTTAATTCTCGTGGGATTTTGTCTGATGCTTGGTCCGTTTCTGTGTGTGTTAGTTACATTGTAGTGTTGTGTTGTTGTTCTCCTCTTATATTTATGCGTTTCCGTCAGTTTTAGTTTGTTACCCCGATTTTGTTTTTTGTCCATGGATTTATGAGTTTGAACAGCGGTATACTACTGTTGCCTTTATTTAAAGGGTATAAACTTATGCTATGACAATTTTTCAAATGATAAAGTAATTGAATTATTTAATGAATGAATGGATGTAACATAACTTTTTAAGAATTTGCTGTGTAATATAGATAAAATGATGTGTACACAACATGCATGACATGACATTGGTTAATTGTATAACAGATTGATTTGAATTAAAATGTTTGCAGTAGGTCTGCAGCAAACACGCAGGAGAAAGATTAATTTGCATAAATATGTTTGCAGCAGGTCTGCGACAAACACTCATTTGCATATAAATGTTTGCAGCAGGTCTGCAGCAAACAGGCAGGAGAAATATTAATTTGCATAAATATGTTTGCAGCAGGTCTGCAGCAAACACTTATTTGCATATAAATGTTTGCAGCAGGTCTGCAGCAAACACTCATTTGCATGGTGAATTGTTTGCAGCAGACCTGCAGCGTATATGCAGCAAACACGCCGCAAACACGGACTCTATGTTCGCTGCAAGTCTGCAGCAAGTTCGCAGCAGACTTGCAGCAAATGTTTGCAGGAGGCTGATTTTTTCAGTAAGGGTAGTTTAATGATTTTTATGATGTGTGTATATTATCTAAAATGTGTACAAAATATAATTTAGACAGAAACTATCAGAGAAAAACAAATCAATGAAAGTTACAATGTTGATACTACGTAACAGGTGTAATAATCCATGTGCAGTTTATAAATTAACTCTTTCATAATAATTGATAAAATGTTGAGTAAAAACAAACCCTCGGTAAGTATGTTTATTTTCATTTTATTGATTGGATTACCTATTGTACATTAGCTAAACAATATCAAACATGGCAAACTCGTGAAAATCTAAATAAGATCAAACACCACCAGGAAACACGACCTCGTGGTTGTCTTTCCGATATTGTTTTACATCTAATCACCATGCTTTATCAATTTTGTATATGCATTGTGTCATAGATCAATTGTATTCGTTCAGTTTAAAAGAGGTACAAAAGATACCAGAGGGATAGTCAAACTCATAAATCGACAATAAACTGACAACGATATGGCTAAAAATGAAAAGGACAAACAGACAAACAATAGTAAACATACCATAACATAGAAAACTAAAAAATAAACAACACGAAACCCAAAAAAACTAGGGGTGATCTCAGGTGCTCCGGAAGGGTAAGCAGATCCTGCTCCACATGTGGCACCCGTAGTGTTGCTTATGAGATAACAAATCCGGTAAATAGTCTAATTCGGTAGGTCACATTTATGAAAGGGGAGGGGACTGTAGTTACGACGTAAGGAACATATCCGATATCATTTGTGAAACGGTTATTCCAAAACGATCAACCAACTCGTGATGGCGTCCGTAAAATTTATGAAGAGATGATTTCAACTTCACCATTTGGAACTCTTGATTTAATAGCTTCCTTGTGAGTAACAACCCTCTATCAAGAAAATCATGATAGGAAATGCAAGCACGGGAATATCGTATCAATTGGGAGATATATAAACCGTATGCAGGTGCTGCTGAAATGTTTTTACTGAGAAATGAAAAGTTCACAATTGGAAAGCTGAAATTATTTCTTTTGTCGTAAAGTTTGTTTTCAATTGACCCTCATTGTCAATTTCTTGATTTAAGTCAGTTTAAGTTGAGTTGGTTTTGATAATATATCTTTTGAGTGAGTAAAGCTATTTCAATTGATACTTTTCAGTGTGTTTTTCTATGATGTGATTGAAAATTATTGTTTTAGGTTAGGTAAAGATGGCACCTATAAAAACGCTTAAACTAGCTGCAATTATTTGCAGCTGTCCTTAGTCAGTGGTTGTCGTTTGTTGATGTGGTGCACAAGTGATTCTCATTTCTCGTTTTAATATAAGAGTATACCGTTGGTTTCCTGTTTGAACGGTTTAACACTAATTATTGTTGAGTTCCTCATAGCTTGCTGTTCGGTTTGAGACAAGGCTCCATTTTTAATCCTATACTTTGACATATAATGGTTGACTTATACAAGCTGTGACCTAGCTAGATGGAGAGTTTTCGCACTGCCACACATACCTCAGATTCTTATATCTACCAACCGATAATTTGGACAAACAAACAGTTGCCTTCTTACAATAACACAGCAAAGATTGCGTTTCAAGAAATAAATAAAGTACAATGTTGCATTGCTGTTTGTTTTTTGTTGCACTTCTGTGTACTGGAATTGCATTGTTTTCCTTTTATATTTGACGTGTTTCCCTCGAAGTTATTTTGTTACCCAAATTTCTTTTCTCTCAAACGATTTATGACGCATGAACAATGTTTACCGCATTTAACAGGTGAAAAGGTTAAAAAAAAAAAAAACAAAAAACACCGAACTGAAAGTGAAAGTCCTATAAAGCAGGTCAACACCTAAAGCAAACCATACAACAAATGGAAAACAAATCCTATATTCCTCACTTATTATAGGTATTACCTTATGTAGATAATGGTCGATTGAATCGAATTTTACAACAAATTTTATCTCTCAAATGTATGTTTATCATTCTTGTAAACTTGCAATATTTGCCATGCGAAATTGAACATTATAGTGACTCGTCAAGTCGAATATAATTCCATTTTAATGACAGATATATGTGAGGAAAACAAACCGACTATATGTAAACATGTCCAAATAAATTCATTAAATTGGGTGAAACAGTCAAAATGGTCAACATAGCAATATTATTATAACCTCTTTGAACACAAATATAAAGGAAATATCAAACAGTCTTTATTTGAACAAAGAACATAAGCAAGAAAAAAACAAAAACAAATATTCAAAATTGACCATAGCACAACGCAACAGTGGAGCGATACAAAAATTGTATTACCAAAACAGAGACGACACAGTTAAGTTTTCTTCCAGTTTCGACTTCCGGTACCTTGGTAATAAGTTTCTGCTTCTGTGCTAGACATACTTAAATAAATACTGTTAGTTCTCAACTTTCATAGTGTGTCAATGTAGTGTTAAATATCGTTATCACTATGTTACGAACTTTTCCATTGATCTTACTGACAAAATTATCATTGCCTTTCTCAGCAGAGTCAAATGATCTGAAAAATTATCCCTAGAAACTAGGGGAGCACGTGCGTTGTCAATGAAATTAAGAACGTCTTCATACGTAAAATAGCGATAATCATATTATAATTGGTTATCTGATATCGATTGCTTTTCTCACTTTCGATGTACCGCCTCAAGCGAGAAGATTAATCTCGTTGAGATGACCAACGATAATCTATTATTATCAGGACGGTAACCTTGTGTCACAATGAGATCTTGGTGTGGTTATGGTATAGTAAAACTTTCTTATAACACTTTATGTCTATCATTATTGTAAACTTGCAATATTTGCCATCCGACATTGAACATTAGTGACTCGTCATTATAAAATTATCAAACCAACTTTTCTTACTTAATCGATTGTAGATATATATTAACTATGAAACCATGAGGTCGTTATGATTAACAACAGTCAAAATATATGCCATATCTACAGACAAAATGATAATTAACACAATCATCATCGTAACCATCCGCATAACTCTAACAATAAATCCGTATATCAATTGAAAAATTTAGGCGGTAGTTCGAATCATAAATCTTTAATTATTGTAGCGAGTGTTGACATTTAAAATATATTGTTTTAAAATCTTTATACTTCAACTGGTTTGACGATCCCTTTACATGAAGACTTATCTTTATGACAAAAGAGATGATTTCAGCTTTACAATTGGGAACTTTCCATTTCTAAGTAGCAACATTCCAGCAGCACCTGCATATGGGGCAAATATTTCCCAATTGATACGATATTCTCATGCATGCATTTCCATGATTTTATTGATAGTAGGTTGCTGCTCACAAGGAAGCTACTAATAAAACTAAGAGTTCCAAATGGTGAAGTTGAAATCATCCCTTCGTAAATTTTACGGACGCCATCACGATTTGGTTGACTGCTATGGAATAACCGTTTCACAAATGATATCGGATATGTTACTTAAGTCATGCCTTCAATCCCCTTCCCTTTCATTAATGTGATCTACCGGATTAGACTATTAACTGGATTGGTAATAACATAAGCAACATGACGGGTGCTACATGTGGAGCAGGATCTGCTTACCCTTCCGGAGCACATGAAATCACCCCTAGTTTTTTTGTGGGGTTCGTGTTGCTTTTTCTTTAGTTTTCTATGTTGTGTCATATGTTCTATTGTTTGTCTGTTTGTCTTCTTTCATTTTTAGCCAGGAGTTGTCAGTTTATTTTCGATTTATGAGTTTGACTGTGCCTCTGGTATCTTTCGTCCCTCTTTTATCTGCAATCTCATTACACGTTTCTATATCCCGTATTTATAAACAAAAATGTTTATAATTTTATTTTTTCTTGTCATAAAGCAGAGTGTACACAGCTTTACACAATTAGATATTTGCCTTGTTTATCTTTTACCCGAAACGCTACTGATGCTGAATGCTAATATTCATTTCTCGAAACAATAATATAACATTTTTAAGCAATGTAAAACTGATTTTTTACGATGTAGTACATATCTGATAGTTCTTCTGATTATACGTTAAATCATTTATACAACTATTCAATATACTTTAGAATGTATCAGTTGATAGGTAAACCATGGTCTGCATTGTCAATATTTTCCTCTTTAGCCTTGATACTGTCAATTTATGTTCAACTTAGTAGTTTTAAAGTCAATGTTGTATCGTTCTCCATATTTTCTGTATCCAGTCGAGAAAATGGCAGTTGTCATCAACTATCTCTTTCTATGTATGTTGGCGTTTGTTTTGGTATAGTCCGTTTCTATGTATGTTGGCGTTTGTTTTGGTATAGTCCGTTTCTATGTATGTTGGCGTTTGTTTTGGTATAGTCCGTTTCTATGTATGTTGGCGTTTGTTTTGGTATAGTCCGTTTCTATGTATGTTGGCGTTTGTTTTGGTATAGTCCGTTTCTATGTATGTTGGCGTTTGTTTTGGTATAGTCCGTTTCTATGTATGTTGGCGTTTGTTTTGGTATAGTCCGTTTCTATGTATGTTGGCGTTTGTTTTGTTGAATTTCAGTGTTTCTCTTGTTCCGTTGTGTTTCTCTTATAAATGATGTGTTTCCCGCTGTTTTGGAACGGAACTGGATTTGGTTTTACATAACCGATTTATGAAATAAGAAGATTGAAAATTCAAGAACATTTTAATCTATCGGCAATTCGTTTATTTTCTCTCTGTCACTTACGATATTTTCTAGATCATAGACAGGTCTTACTATTCTAAAATATTAGGCATTGACATCATGAATCAGTGCAACGACGTCACTTTTTCACATGTTCATGTCAGTCCACGTCAATTTATCAATGAATTATCCAAACTTCATTCATATTACCGATCAACTAAAACCATGTTTTGTAAGAGTATTTTTTTTTTTATTTCATATTTTCCACTAAAAATACATACAGTTAAGACAAATTACCGATAAAAAGAATAATAATATTGTATTTGTTGATATAAAATTGGCTGGCATGCTTGATACTTAATCAATAACAAAAACAACAAGGTCATTATTCTCTATGTACTTGTTTTGAGTTTGAGAATGTGGTTTCGATGTCAAGCATGAGCAAACAAAAGGCAAACAAGAGGTATTTACGTAGAGCAAAGGCAAGCATCTCTTGATACAAATACATTTATACATTTATTCTTTATTACTTTATAAATTATAAGAAGATATATACTAGTAAATGTTATTATCAATGTCACAAAATATTATGTATAAAACAGAAGATGTGGTATGGTTGCCAATGAGACAACTATCCACAAAAGACCAAAATGACACAGACACTAACAACTATAGGTCACCGTACGGCCTTCAACAATGAACAAAGCCCATACCGCATAGTCAGCTATAAAAGGCCCAGATAAGACAATGTAAAACAATTCAAACGAGAAAACCAACGGCCTTATTTATGTAAAAAAAAATGAACGAAAAACAAATATGTAACACATAAACAAACGACAACCACTGAATATACAGGCTCCTGACTTGGGACAGGCACATACATAAATAATGTGGCGGGGTTAAACATGTTAGCGGGATCCCAACCCTTCCCCTAACCTGGGACAGTGGCATAACATTCAGATAACGTTTTTGTATTGTATTTACAGGCGTTCATAATCAAGATCACAGTAAGAATAGAAAACCAAATCCAAAGAAATGATGCCATTTCAAATGGCTTACATTATATTTGATCTATTGTATCTGCTTTACTCTTGTTGACAAGCAAAGTTTGATTTATAGCATGTAATCCATTATTTCCTTTTTTTGTTATGTGTTAGTAATACTGAACTCCGACGCAATTCAAAATGGCAAGTCCCTAATCAAATGGCAAAATCAAAAGCACATGCACATCAAACTAACGAATAACAACTGTCATATTCCTGACTTGGTACAGGCATTTCCTTATGTAAAACATGATGGATTGAATCTGGTTTTATAGCTAGCTAAACCTCTCTATTAATAGGAAAGGTACAAATGTCAAAAACAAGGGTACAGCAGTCAACATACATGCATTGTATATAACAACAGTTACAATAGATACTATTATATATTATTTGATACTGAGTGTAGAACATATATTGTGAAATTTTTGTTCATCACAGGTTTACCTACCACAATCATTGTTAAAGGTGATGATTACAAATGTGTACATTAATTAGAAAAATTTATTGATGCAATGTTATCTATATATCTATATGGATGTGTATTAACATTCTTGCCAAACATTGCTCCATGTTTGACAGTCATTTTATTTTTTCGTCATAGTTTCCTTCTGACCATTTGTGATAGAACGTCTAAGTGAAAGATCTGTATTTGTAATTACTAACACGTTGTTTTCCATTATTGATTTTGATATTTCATTTAATGGTGACTTGGCTGTATTTCTAACGTCAAGTGTATGTACCATTAGAAACATTATACACATACTTGTCAACATAATACTTGCTAGTAATGAGCAAACAACGTTGTGGCCCCGTCTGTTCATGATATTCTATCCTGCTGCTATTTAAGTAGTTTATAACTACATAACTTGTTTCACTCTTCAGAAAACAAAATACGGTTTACAAACCATCGATACTAAGTCATAAATATTTCAACCTACTATGTTAACACATGTTAATTTATCATAGATTAACAGATGGTAACGTCTTTATCAAGTGTCATTGATACTAGTAACCTCTAATATATTTTTTCAACTCTTCACTTATATCTTCATTCATTAATACTAGTAACCTAAGATGCATTTTGTCCACTTTTAACTAATATCTTCATTCTTTGATACTAGTAACCTAACAGACATTTTGTCCACTCTTAACTAATACCTTCCATTCATTGATAATAATAACCTAGCAGCGTTTCGTCCACTCTTAACTAATACCTTCATTCATTGATACTAGTAACCTAACAGACATTTTGTCCACTCTTAACGAATACCTTCATTCATTGATACTAGTAACCTAACAGACATTTTGTCCACTCTTAACGAATACCTTCATTCATTGATAATAATAACCTAGCAGCGTTTCGTCTTCCACTCTTGACAAATTTCTTCATTCATTGATACTAGTAACTTAAGAGACATTTTGTCCACTCGTAACTAATACGTTCATTCACGGAAACATTATGAACATCTGCATATGATAATTTGTGTATAAATATCATATACAGGTCATACTACATGTTGTTATTTTCAGAATACCGAATGTATTAAGCATTTAATAAAAAGTTGTCTTTTGTTTTTTCAGTTCCGATTTTCTTCTTTCTCCTCAGAAAACAAGCAGCACAGGCGAATAAAAAAGATATTGATCAATTTTATAAACTGCTTTTAAAAACGATAAAAAAAGTATTGACATACTGCAGTAAACTCATACGTAATATAATCAGCCTATATTTATCTGGAGCAGCACAGAAGTTGTTACTTTGGATTAATAATCCTCTTACATAACAGAATTTTTGTAAATTAAGTCTTCTTATATAACGGATTGTATATCCGTAAGGGTGACAATGTTTATATTCACAGTTATTGGAATCTTAAGTATAGGATATCATGTGAACACTTTTCAAAATAAAGGAACGAAGTTAAGGTTTCTAGCAAAAATAACCCGGTCTACATGGTCTAATACAGATAACAATGAAATGACAACAAATAAGAAGGAATTCACAAAGATTTTCACTGTGTTATGGTAAACAAAACCATTTTGGATAGCGGCATATTTGTACAAATACAAATTTCGAAACTGTGCATTTAATCATTGTGAATTATTAAACAACATAGCTGATCGGAACAGAAGCGACGCTGTTTTGTTTCATCAAAGTGAAATGAATAGTGTTATCATACCAAACAAAGCAAACAATCAGACGTGGATATTCATGTCAGATGAATCGAATATCCACACTAGGAAATACTTTATGAAAACGAAATGGAGAAATAATTTTGATTGGGCATATAGCTACAGATCAGATTCAGATATATATCTTCCATACGGAGAATTAGCACTAAGGAGCGAACCAGCAGCAAAAACTTATTCTGATATATATAGGGAAAAAAATGTTGCCTGGGTAGTAATTCTGATTTTTCAAGAAACAACTATGTATCAGAGATGAAGAAATACACTGATGTTTACCTATATGGAAAATGTGGCAAACCGTGTTCTACCTGGATGGATGACTCATGTTTCAAAAATTTAGGTGGTGATTATAAATTTTATTTAGTTTTTGAAAATTCCCTTTGTGAAGACTACGTTACGGAAAAAGCATTTCGGTTGTATCAAGAGGACTTCAATCAATTCCAGTTTACCAAGGGGCACCAAATGTAAAGGATATTTTGCCTGCTGCACGTTACGTTTTCCTGTTTGTAGTATTCTAATAAGTTGATTCAATTTTTTATTCATAAATCGGAGCAATATGAAGATGCAACATTTTAACTGATTTCAGTGTGGCCAATGATTGAAAGAACCGTTTCACAAAGAAAACAAATTAAAAAAGCCTTGTATTGGTTCGTAATTTCCCTTTCTGAAATTCGTGCGATCTCAGTAATACGGTATGTTCAATAACGACAAGTAAGTCAGCTGTTGGTTTTTTCGAAAGAGAAAGAAGTATGATAAGCGCGAATGGTAGTTGTATGAGGATCAAACATGATGTGGTAAAAGAAATTGTACAAAATGAGTGTTGCGTATTTAAAGTCAGTCAGTTTAATATCAAACAGTTAGCGCGGGTCTGAAAATAACATCGCTTACCGAACTCTTTTCTCTGTATGATTTATCTCTTTTAACACTAGTTTGTGGTAAAATCTACTTTTTCGCATTCGTAAGAGAAACCAACAAATACCATGTGTGTTTAAATTGCTCAGATTCGTATTATTTCCTCTTTGTCTTTGTCTTTGATATAAGTGATACGTATTAATGCCAGTAACTGAAAAGTTGCAAAACGATGGAAGACAGAATGTTTGATAAAAGGAGCAAAATGTCAAAGGAGAAAAACCTATTTATCTAATAGAGCCAGGAATGTATTGGCGAATAGGTTGATTGATAGTGGGATGGAAGAAAGGAGAGGTGTGGGTGGTAAAAGGACGAAATATAGGTAGGGGAATGGAGGCATGAATAAATGCAAGAATGAATTGAGGCAGAAATTAAGACAGGGATAAAGGGACGGAAGTATTGAGAATGGGATGTATAGATGGATTAAAGAAAGATGTATTGATATATAGAGGTAGGGATGAATAGTTAAGGGATGGATAAATCAATGATTGGATTAAATTAAGCTGCCATTAAACAGGTCTAGTTTTGACCTGTAAATGTCTAGTCTGGCCAAGATGACCTATTCATCAGACCTTTTCTCATATATGAAACAATCATAAAATAGCAGATATACGATTTATCTGATAAATATAATGTTAAGTGAGTTCTAAGTAGGCATACAGACTGCTGAAGGTTTCATTTGTATCGGTTACGAGTTCATATATCTGTATATTAAATCAATAATGTTACATTTGCTCATAGTCATAATATTATCGGTACCAGTTTTACTGCACCAGGCGTGCATTTCCAAAATTCGCTCTTGACTGCTTCTTATAATTTTCTTGTTTGGGAAACTTTCCCAAAAACTTAAATGAGTGTGATGTTATGTTTTAGAAAGTTTGTTGAGAGCATTGTTGATATGCTAATTGCATTATTTTATAAACCAAATATGATATCGATATATTCATATTCTGGTGTCACCAAATTGAGAATGGAAATGAGGAAAGTGTCAAAGAGACAACGACCATAGAACAGACAACAGCAGAAGGTCACCAATAGATCTTCAATGCAGCGAGATATTCCCGCACCCGGAAGCGTCCTTTGGCTGGCCCCTAAACGTATATATATGAATAAAGGCAACAGTAGTATACCGCTGTTCAAAACTCATAAATCTATGGCCAAAAAACAAAATCGGGGTAACAAACTAAAACTGAGGGAAACGCATTAGATATTAGAGGAGAACAACGACACAACATTAAAATGTAACACACACAGCAACGGACTAAGCATTAGACAAAATCCGATGAGAATAACCAATATAACATCAAAACCAAATACATGAATTTGGGATAAAAAATACATAAAAATATATATATAAATATATATAATAAATGTTCTTGTGTATAGAAATATATATAGATTACTAATAAATCCAACATTTCCGGTATGAATAGTTTTAATTCACTAGTACATTCATGTTTTAATTAACAATCTTCAGGTGAAACTATACACGTAACTATGTAACGGTAAGTATATAACGTCATATTTGTCGTTGATTATATATAAAGGAAGATAAATCGTATTATCATTAGGTATGTCCATTCCAAAGGGGGAGCAATAGTAATAATGAATTCAGACTACTGTAGATTTAAAGTTGAAGAACAACTTAATGATTCAACATTTTACTCGGAAATTCCTGACAATATAGACCATCTAGTCAAGAGAAGAATGAATACCGTACTGAACAAAAACACAACGGCAACTACGGAAAAGAAGTATGATTATTTGAAAAATTTCGAAAGGAAAACGAGTAATTTTTATGGCCTTTCAAAAATTCATAAATCAAAGGAAATACAATCGACCTTAATTCTACCAAAAAAACGAATACATACAAGTACAAAACCCGTCGGATCTTAAACTTAGACCCATCATTGCAGGTCCAGCGTGTCCCACCCACAGACTAAGTAATTTTTTAGACATAATTTTAAAACCTTTTTGTAAATATGTACCGAGCTATATAAAAAGGGGGACGAAAGATACCAAAGGGACAGTCAAGCTCATAAATCTAAAACAAATCGACAACGCCATGGCTAAAAATGAAAAAGACAAACAAACAACAGCACACATGACACAACATAGAAAACTAAAGAATAAGCAACACGAATCCCACCAAAACACTAGAGGTGATCTCAGGTGATCCATCATGTTGCTTATGTGATAAAAAATCCGGTAAATAGTATAATTCGCATTCATGAAAGGGAAGGGGATTGTAGTTACGACGAAAGGAACATATCCGATATCATTTGTGAAACGGTTATTCCATAACGGTGAAACAACTCGTGATGGCGTCCGTAAAATTTACGAAGGGATGATTTCAACTTCACCATTTGAACTCTTTGTTTCATAGCTTTCTTGTGAGCAGCAACCCTCTATCAAGAAAATCATGATAGGAAATGCAAGCACGGGAATATCGTATCAATTGGGAGATATATACCCCGTATGCAGGTGCTGCTGGAATGTTGCTTCTTAGAAATGGAAAGTTCACAATTGGAAAGCTGAAATCATCTCTTTTGTCGTAAAGATAAGTGTTCATGTAAAGCTAAAATCATCTCTTTTGTCGTAAAGATAAGTGTTCATGTAAAGGGATCGGCAAACCAGTTGAAGTATTAGGATTTTAAAACAATACTTCTTCAAGGTCAACACAGCCTACAACAATTAAAGATTTATGATTCGAACTACCGCCTATATATTTCAATTGATATACGGATTTATTGTTAGTTACGGTGATGATTGTGTTAATTATCATTTAGTCTGTAGATATGGCATACATTTTGACTTTTATTAACCATAACGACCTGATGGTTTCATAGTTAACATATATCTACAATCGATTAAGTTAGAAAAATTGGTTTGATAATTTTATAATGACGAGTCCCTTATGTTCAATGTCGGATGGCAAATATTGCAAGTTTACAATAATGATAGACATAAAGTGTTATAAGGAAGTTTTACTATACCATATCCACACTTAGCTGTCAATGCGACACAATGTTACCGTCCGGATAATAATAGATTATCGTTGGTCATCTCAACGAGATTGATCTTCTCGCTTGAGCCGGTACATCAAAAGTGAGAAAAGCGATCAATATCAAATAACCAATGATAATATGATTATCGCTATTTTACCTATGAAGACGTTCTTAATTTCATTGACAACGCACGTGCTCCCCTAGTTTCTAGGGATAATTTTTCAGATCACTCGACTCCGCTGAGAAAGGCAATGATAATTTTGTCAGTAAGATCAATGGATAATTTCGTAACATAGTGATCGCGATATTTAACACTACATTGACACATTATGAAAGTTAAAATATGCGAATGTCTAGTGCAGAAGCAGAAACTTATTGATATTATTACTGGATTTGTTATCTCATAAGCAACACGACGGGTGCCACATGTGTAGCAGGATCTGCTTACCCTTCCGGAGCACCTCATATCACCCTTAGTTTTTGGTGGGGTTTGTGTTGCTTATTCTTTAGTTTTCTATGTTGCGGTATGTGTACTGTTCCTTTTCCTTTTTAGTCATGGCGTTGTCAGTCTATTTTCGATTAATGAGTTTGACTGTCCCTCTGGTATCTTTCGTCCCTCTTTTAAACTGAACGAATACAATTAATCTATGACACAATGCATATACAAAATTGATAAAGCATGGGGGTTAGATGTAAAACAATATCGGAAAGACAACCATGAGGTCGTGTTTCCTGGTGGTGTTCGATTTGATTTAGATGTTCACGAGTTTGTCATGTTTGATATTGCTTAGCTTATGTACAATAGGTAATACAATCAATAAAATCATAATAAACATACTAACCGAGGGTTTCTTTTTAATCAACACATGAGTCAATTTATAACCTAAACATGGATTATTACACCTGTTACGTAGTTTCATTGTAACTTTCATTGATTTGTTTTTCTCTGATAGTTTCTGTCTAAATTACATTTTGTATACATTTTTGACGATATACACACATCATAAAAATCATTAAACTACCGGCATTTATTTGCTTACAAATACAAGAATAATTTAAAGGATTACCTTGAAAACATCATGGTAGTAGGGAATTAAATTTGAGGTTTATTTTTGTTTTTGAATATATAATGTTTTTGTTTTGCGACAGTACTTTTTAGACAACTGTCTTATTTTGATGTGTTCGGTAATTGATATCACCAAGTTTTTATTTGGATTTATGTTGCTCAGTCTTCAGCTGTCTATGCTTTGTTTTGCATTCTGCTGTTTGTCTTTTTAGCAATTGCGAATTCATGTTTATTTTCGACTTATGAGTTTGAATATCCAATTTGGAATTCTTGCCTTCATTAATTTAGGAAGATATATATGATCTGAGAAATATCTTTGCAAAAGAGTATTCAATAGATAAAGGACTTTTCAAGTAATGATACTGTTATGTAAATATATTAACTGACACAAATGTCATACACATATTAGCAAATTAGTATTGTCTTAAAAATACTACAAAATTGAGAATGGAAATTGGGAATGTGCCAAAGAGACAACAACCCGACCATAGAGCAGACAACAGCAGAAGGTCACCAATAGGTCTTCAATGCAACGAGAAATTCCCGCACCCGGAGGCGTCCTTCAGCTGGCCCCTAAACAAATATATACTAGTTCATTGATAATGAACGCCACACTAAACTCAGTTCAAGAGAAGTTCGAGTCTGATGTCAGAAGATTTAACCAAAGTAAATAAACAAAATGACAATAATACATAAATAAAATCAGACTACTAGCAGTTAACTGACATGCCAGCTCCAGATAGGGTTACAGACTTCATTTTTAGTGTTAACATAATCCCAAGTGGTGGCTTTCTGAAAAAAAAAAACAACAATAAAACGTCAAAATAATCGTAACGTGATCGTGTTGCAGGCCGAACAACATTTTTCTCAACAAACAGGTAAATAACTTATTAGACAAAAAAACAACGTCGGTGTTTGATTATTTTATATTATCAAATTCATGTATCAAAAACATGTAGCTTTTTATGAAAAATCCATGGAGTAGTATTAGAGAAAGTACGATTTTAAGACAAACTTGGAAGGTTTTTAGCCGATTGTATGTGCTTTCTATGTAAACATTCAACGATATTAAAAGAAATATATCTGTTATATTTCAAATGTCCTGTACAAAGTCATGAAAATGGCAGTTGTTATCTCTAAAGATTGTTTCTGAGTGTGTTGCATTGTCGTTTTGTATATTTTTTTTTTGCACTTCAGTGTTTCTGTTGTTTCGTTGTTTTCCTCTTAAATGTGTGTGTTTCTCTAAGTTTTAGTTTGTAACCCGAGTTTGTTCTCTCTCAATTTATTTATGATTTGCGAACAGCGGTATACTACTGTTACCATTATTCGTCAGATAGTAGAAGAGATACATGCATTATTTTTCGACATTCAGTTGTAGTTCAACGAGCCAAGAATTCATGCCATTTCTGCGACATTTACTGTTCCTTTACCTTGAGCCAATCTCAGACCATCCGATGATTCCTGATATGTGTTGGTAACTTAAACTACACAGAAACCCGTAAATATTGTTTCATCTCGGTCTCTGGTGAGTGATTTATTCGACCGTCACTGATTAGTCTTTTATAGACGTAACGTGAGTCTGGCATAAATAGAAAATTTCAATCCACGTATCTATGATGAGATAAAAAAAGAAGATGTGGTATGAATGACAATGAGACAACGGTCCACAAGAGAGCAAAATGAAACATTCATTAACAACTATAGGTCACATTACGGCCTTCAACAATGAGCAAAGCCCATACCGCATAGTCAGCTATAAAAGCCCCCAAAATAACAATGTAAAACAATTCAAACGAGAAAACTAACGGCCTTATTTATATAAAAAAATGAACGAAAAACAAATATGTAACACATAAACAAACAACAACCGCTGAATTACAGGCTCCTGACTTGGGACAGGCACATACACAAATAATGTAGCGGGATCCTAACCCTCCCCTACCTTGGACAGTGGTATAAAAGTACAACATAAGAACGAACTATAAAAATAAGTTGAAAAAGGCTTAACTCAATAGATGGACAAAAATATAAGTAGACGTTAGACGTGGCCGTGTACTTGTACATCCCGACAACAAAAAGAAAATAGGAACATATCTGAGTATATTGACTACTAATACGTCGGCGCTTTTAACGATTTCCTTAACTAATATCAAATAATTTATCGTGTTTTTTTCAATTTAGCTAAAACATTAACTACAAATCAACACAGTTTTAACAACTGTCCGTTCCTAATTCCTAGATATAGATATTTCAGTATAAAACCAGAAACTTTTAATCTTTACTACAAAATATTTCTTTCCGTATTGTTAATTTTCCCTTTTTGGACGGAGGTGCTCCTTTTGTATTATTATACGGTGTTATTTATTCCAACTCGTTCGCTATGCTCGTGTCTAAAGTAGGCTAGGTATTGGTCCTCTTTTATGATATTGTTTTGTAATTTATTTTAGATCCATATGTTACACTTGAATAAACTATTATTTATCTTATCTATGTACTCCCATCAAGGTGG
Source organism: Mytilus galloprovincialis (assembly GCF_965363235.1). NCBI lineage: Eukaryota > Metazoa > Mollusca > Bivalvia > Mytilida > Mytilidae > Mytilus > Mytilus galloprovincialis. The sequence goes on from NC_134841.1 coordinate 1,334,490, forward strand.
GTTTCGCGTTGCTAGTATATTTTCGCTGAGTTTGAATATCCTTTTGGTATATGTTAACTCTCTATTGAATATGTCATGATAGTTACTTTTATAAAGAGACGTCCATCCAGTAGCAAAAAAAAAAAAAAAAAAAAGACCAGTACATAATATATAGGCTGGGCAGACAGGAAGACAAACCTGACCCTAACCCTAACACACCAGCCATGAGAGGAAAACAACGAACAACAGAACACAGAAGGTCAACAAAAAACAACAACAACAAAACCTTTAACATTGCTTCTAACCAAAACATTATATTTTCTTGTTGACCTTTCTTGCACGTTGACCCCCTTGTTTCTTTAAGTGACAATGAACGGCAAATATTAAGTTATATTATTTTTCATGAAAACAAGAAATTATAAAGCCGTAAAACGCCTGTTTGATAAAATATTTTAGGGACATGTTTTTTCTATATTCTTGCTACTTCGTACCTATTTTACATGTGTACTGTTAGTTTGACATTCGTCTGTGTCTATTTCAGAGCAATCCCTATCCATTTCATATAGAGGTGAGTCAGCACGCATAGTCATTGATTTTCCTGAGACAACTCTCACCAGACACCAAAATTGTTTTTTAAACAGGTCCTTTGAATTTACAAGAACAAGAGGAAAGGAAAAGATGACGAAAGTTGTTGATACATTGTATTTCTTAATAAATTAGTTAAAATAATATAGTTCTCATATTTTCCTTTATGAGATCATTTCTGAAAAATGTACTTTATCCAGGAAATCATTCTAATTTAAAAACCTATTAACCCACCAATAATATTACTATTATTTAACAATAGTTGTGACAAGATGTCACTTGAGGCTTAGGACAGAGTTTGACAGAGTGAGGTCCGTGATAAAATTAGATTTTGTAAAACAGAGTTAAATTCATTTTTATTTTTGTTGAATGCTGATTTTGATAAATATTAAATAGTTTTTTTTATCGTTCATTTCATTATGACCTGCCAAAAACTACTTTCAAGAAGAATAGTTTTTAGCGTCTAAAACATTTTCTACCTATGACAGCTAAAGTGATTGTATAAAGAAATCAATATGTGACTTTATAATACACCATCCTCACCATTTGAGATAAGTATTTTTCCTGTAATTTTGTTACCTTTTTTTACCATTCCACACAAACCTGTATAACATAGTTTGTATCTGCTTTCATATATCTGGGGATGGATTTAGATACAGTTTAGAACAGTAAAACATGAAAGTAAAAATGCGTAGGGCCAGATTTTTTCGTTTTTTGTCCAAATTTAGCAATATTTCTAAATATTTGGTTGAATACGTTTAATATTCTTTTTTGTCCGTGTTATCTCATGAAAGATTCATACAGTAGATACGCCATGGCAATCATGCCTATACTACTTTATGGTTATGTTCCCGGTTAATAAACAGGAATGGACAATTTGGAATGTGTATATGATCAAAAGTTGAGAGATATAACTCATCTAACTTATTCAACATTATAGGACCTACTTATCTTATCGTAAAGATATTCAACCTTGCATAAACTATATATAATCACGTAAATTATACATATTTGTATATCATCTTATTTTACATTATCATTCAATCAATTGTTTTACATATTAAATCAAAAAGATAGGAATTAAATGTTGATAGTTTTATATCAGATACATATTGAAGTATCGATCAATATTTTTATCAGTTAAACCTCGTATGATCGATAAATTGTATCTAATTGTTACAGGATCCGACACCATTTGAGTATACATGAATAAATAAGGTATGAATACTATCTTTTGAAAGAAAATCATAAGTTCATGAACATTTATGTTTTTACCTTGAATTGAAACACGAATAGGATAATTACGAAGAGCTCACAAACATACGCAGATGGACACACACACACAGGAAGTTGTTCGTCATAAATTCACATAACTATACATTTTAATGTATTAAAATGAACATAAACACAAACATGACAAATGCTCAAGTCCAACGCTTTTATCCTTCATCTTAATATCAAGACGTGGTTACGTGATGCTATGACGTCACGTGATCATATTGTTTCACTGCTTTTATCCTACTTATTGTTCTGGTGTTTCCGGCTTTTTGTAAAACAAATCAGTTCTTACATGTTTATCCATGGTTTGAACAATTTCATAAAATAAACTTTCCGTTTGAATGGTTTTACACTAGTAATTTTGGGGCCCTTTATAGCTTGTTGTTCGGTGTGAGCCAAGGCTTCGTGTTGAAGGCCGTACCTTGACCTATAATGGTTTACTTTTATGAATTGTTATTTGAATAGAGTGTTGTCTCATTGGCACTCATACCACATCTTCCTTTATCTATTTATCTACAAGAACAACAATGCCATAGCGAAATAAAAAACAAACCGCCAAAACATTACTAATAACAACGCTCCGTCTTGGCAAGATAGATGTACGTCTGTTCTAGGCCGATCAACAAATACTTGTTTCCAATTCTTGGTGCAATTGCTTCCTTTTGAGCAGCAACTCTTTTTAAGGAAATCAATTGGGAAATACGTACTCCGTATGTAGGCGCTGCTGGAATGTTGCTAAATGGAAAATGAACAAAAGGAAAACAAAATCTTCTCTTTTGTCTTAAAGTTTTGTTTTCAACCAACCCTCATTTTTAATTTTTACATGTATTCAAATTGAGAATGAACATGAGGAATGTGTCAAAGAGACAACAGCCCATGGTCAACAATTGGTCTTCAACACAGCGACGAAATTCCGCAACCGTATGCGTGTTCTGCTGATCCCTAAACAGAATAGTTCTTAGTTCATGTATGAAGTCAGCCGTACAAGAAATAAAGGAGCAAATCTTCAAGAAAAGGGGCACAATTGGTTCTTATGGGAGTGCCGATAGTTTGTTGAAAAAAACGTCCTCCAAACGTAACAAATATGTTGCATATCAATAGGTCGTTAAATACTTAAGTGAATATTGTGGTAATTTTGTTTAATATACTGTAAATTCAGAAATTATTGCGTTTTTTTTATTTTTGATAATAATGCGAATGTGTGAAGATCACAATAATAAAAACTCATGATACATTTGTCGTAATGTAGATATTTTTGAAATCGCAATAATTAATATCGCATTGGTGTCCATTTTTCAATAATCGCAATAATAAATGCACGCAATAATTTCTGAATTTACAGTAGTTTCACGTCGAATAAGTGAAGAGTTTCAACGTTATGCAACATATGTTGATTTGTTTTGTAGATGCGGTAAAGGATATTAAAATTAGTTTTTCTACTTCTAGTTCTTATAATCTATGCAGACTATTGAAGGTATGCGAATGATACAACTTCAAATCCAATGAACATCTATAGAAGTAAAACATGCGACGCTTATGAAAGACATGCAAAATCAATGATGGATTTCCTACAAACATGTGGCTTAAATAATGGACCAACTGTCAAGAGGACAATTTGGTCATTACCAAATATAAAGGGTATAAATCCCTTAAACAACCAGGTAGCTAAAGGTCTGTGTGTTAAGACAATAAAAGAGCATATTTTTTTCCGTTAACATTAAGAGAAATACTAAATATAGAAGAATGCATAAAATATCGTGAAAATCCAGAAAAATAAAAAACTACAGTTTTTATCCCTTTTATGATCTTATATGTGGAGTTTTTTTCCTAAACATCAATAGAAATCCAGAAACCATTATGCAAGAAATTGGCGGTTATATTAGTAATCAAGCGAAGCAAAACAGAACGTTCAAACATATGCAGTTGTTGAACCGATTAAAAAGTGTTATGACCAACTAACATTTGAAGGAAAAGCTATTTTTCACTTTTTCAATTTTGGTTTAGAAAAAGAATACAACAAAGTAGCAATTAATGACAATGACATCCAAAGCTCACTGTTCAATCTCATCAAAAATGCCCCTTCAAAAACTATTGATGTATTTAATGCCATTGATTTTTCTGTATATTTGAGTGATGGATGCGTTGATGTTCAATTGTTGAGTATAAATTGCGAAGGCTGCGAATTTGAAGTCATAGAGGAATAAGCAAAGACAAGCCCGATAAAAAAATTGTGAACATACCATTTCAGCCGTATTACATATATGCAAATGTAAGTAATTACTATAATAACAATTGTAGACATTGTCGTCTGGATGAATTGTTGTCAAGAACTCATGAATTATTATACCGATTTGATGTTATCTGGGAAATGTGCAGAAGAAAGTTAGGGATCATCTGATTGAAATTTGATATATGAGTTTTAATGTGTAATGATAAAGGTTGTAGAGACAGTATGTTCCATAATATTACAATAGAATAGATTAAAAATAAATCTGCGCTTTCTGGAATAATTTTTCCTTTAATCAATGAACGTGTCTAAGGTAATGATTTTCAAATAAATATAATGATTCTTGCATAAATATGATGACTGCTGTACCCATATTTTGACTATTTTATGTCTGTTTAGTTCACGCATCATTGTAAATATAACGGAATTTGATGAGACTCTCGTACAAAGTGAGAGGTTTAGCGCTATAAAACCAGGTTAAATTCACCATTTTCTACATTTGAAAATGCCTGTACCAAGTCAGTAATATTACAGTTGTTGTCCATTCGTTTTTGATGTGTTTTGTTATTTGATTTTGCCATGTAATTAGGGACTTTCCGATTTGATTTTCAATATGAGTTCAGTATTTTTGTGATTTTACTTTTTACCCATTTTTAAAAGTTGTTGCGCATTCGTTTAATTCAAATGTGAAATGTGTTAAGACAATAACAATCAAAACCAAGGAGTAAACAAAGACTCACAAAACCAAGGGACATTTACATCAACAGTTATAAATAATAAATAAGAAACAACACGAACTCCACTAAAAACCGGGAGTGAAATCAGGTGCTCCGGAAGGGTAAGCATTTCCTGCACCGTATAATGCACCCGTCGTGTTATTTCTTTGTTCAGTTCGGTAATGATGGAATGTAATTATGACTGAGGAAGAATATCAGATATGATTTCTAACACACTTATACTTACACTTATACTTTATAACTCGTTATTTCAACTCTTTATTATTTCCTTTCAGTTCACAACTTATGTCAAAAACTTTTGTTGAATAGTCATAAATCCAATAACCGAAAAACAAATCAGGGTCCAGGAACTTAAACTAAAGGAAACAACGGAAGAACAGAAAAACTAAAATGCTTTAAAAAAACCCCAAGTCAACACACATTGAAAAGAACTATTTGATAACAACTGCCATATTTCTGACATTGTACAGGACATTTTAAGAAACAAAATGGTAGATTGGCCTTTGTTTCATTGCTAACCACAACTCCCGCTTTTATGACAATTTTAATGTTGAAAATAACGCTACAATGACCACATTACGTGACAGGAATACAGAACAAACAAACACAAGAACATCAAAGACATAGATATACATAACTAAATAATATACAGAACCTTACGAAATGTATAGCACATAATAACAAGTGAATCTACAAAAACTAATTCATATGCACGATGTATTTGCATTGTCGAAGTTTTATATTAAGGTTAACGTAATAATGAAACTATCAAGGAGTCCAATTTGAATTGAGCATAGAAGATAATGTACAAAGTAGAGGTGAAGGTAAAAAGTTGACAATCCCGGTAAATCAAAAATGTTTATAATGCATATTCCGAACTTGACAAAAAAGGTTCAAAAGATCTTTTAAAAATTAAATGATACTGTATATGTCCGGGGGTTATTCATAAACATCCATTTGATCATTCCGTCGAAAATCGTATTATGAATCTCTAAGGCAAACATGACGAACTACGATGAAATGTTATGCAACACAATTTTAATACGTATAGAGAGCCTAGAGATTACAATAAAAAGGAAACATAGCAAATTAAAAAAAAAGATTGTGTCGATTCCATTTAATTATTTCTCTCCATTTTATATGTTGCAATGGCTCACCCTTTTTATTGACCTTCCAGATTTGTCATAAAAATCCGTTCTCTACATATACGTCAGTGGGACAAAAGGAAGCGTCTAAATTAGGATTACGTTTATCAGTAATACGATTCACTGGACGACGTTGTCAACACGAAAGGGTGACCATTTTTTTTAATATAATCCACGCTGTTAAGTTGCATTTATGAAAACATGACATTCTTGGCCAAAAACATTAACAATTTAATTTAGTAATTAAGCTCTAGTTATTTTCAAATAATTCTGATACACATAAACGAAAAAACAAATATGTAACACATAAACAAACGACAACCACTGAATTACAGGCTCCTGACTTGGGACAGGCATTTTCATACAGTATGTGGCGGGGTTAAACATGTGAACGGTTAAACATATTGTAGCGGGCAGGGGCTTGAAATGCTTCGACCCAAGAGTTTTTACTCAAATTATATGAGTAGTTTGTAAATAACAAAGTCAGTACGACAAGATATGAGCTGGTCAGTATGATATAGGCATTTGCTAAAAGTCACGTAAATAAGTTTCTATCTTTTATTCATTTCTAGAATCATATATTTTCATTTATATTCAAGATAAACAACAATTTAAACTAGTAATATACTTAAACTATAGACTTAAATGATATGACAAGAATCTATTCAGTATGATACATGTACAAAGTTATCTCTACACTCAAGAGATATTCATTAACTTATCTCTAAACTCAAGAGATATTTATTAACTTATCTCTACACTCAAGAGATAATATGTTGGTGTGTCAGAAAAATACATAAAAAGGCTGAGTCCTGCTATCTTAATAATAAAATAAATTACCCTAAGAGAAAATCCTAACTTGAAGTGAATTTAGTCAGAAGACCTCTTTCTGACATATTTATATATAGTTGTAACTGATACCTCACCAGTTACATAAAAAAATGCTTATTATTATTAGTTATATATTCAGAGCCTTTCCTGAATAACTAACAATGAAATACAGTTTATACCTTACATAAACTGTATTGTTTATTATAATTTCCAGACCTTTAGGAAATTATCCCTTACTTGTCAAATGTTTTCCTATTTAATACTATTTATTACAAAAAGACAAACGTTAACAGTAAATATAAACTTCAATGAACAATTCCAATAATCCTAACTTTAAAAGATGAACTAGAAATAAAACTTCAAAAAGTCCGTTAAAATGAAATATTCCTTTTAAACTTTGAAAACGCTAACTTTACTATTTTCCTTTACAATTTAACCTTTAAATAAATGAAATTTGTAAGAAAAATTAACCGTTTTTACTGAAATAATTTACGAGCAAATAAAATACTAACTGTAAGAACCAAAAGTTTTAGCAGAACTGACGACCAAGCGTCGAAATTACGTCAATGTTGGATTGTTGGATTGTTGGAAAGTTGGAAAAACGTTGGATTGTTGGATCGCGCGCTTGCCGTCCAACTAAATATTCGAATTCTTAAATAAATTACAAAAATCACAATAATATACAATTTAAGTAACCTTTATATAATAAACAAAGTTTGCATGGTACTAGATAAATTTCTATAGTAACTAAAAATACAACAATATATACAGCGCCACCGGAAGTCACAATACGTAAACAACATTGCGAAAAGTCATGTGTGTCACCGGCGGATCAAAATGTTAAATATCAAGGAAAGTGAGCATTAACATCTGCAAAACATTGAAGACGTTGACTACAAATACTAAAAGGAATTACAAGAAGTATGTGAAAACAGTTGCCAACACGTAAAAATAGTGTTTTTATTGAACAATCGTCCCAAGTGACACATGGATTCTACTGCGCATGTCAATACATTTCATTCATAAAATTCAAGCACAGGTGCGTGGAATTTACTACGATTTACTACAGTTTCTACAATTGGATCTTCACAAAAATACAAGACCTACAGTTGGATTATTCAGTGGATTATTACTATGAACTGGTAAATTATTACATGAACTTCAACTGGTTTATCAAATATATGCAAATGACAGTAATTCAATATTTTTAGAAAACTCATAACATTGTAATTGTTCTTACTATACTTATTAAATGTTAATTAAAACTTATTTGCTTCAGTTATCATATGTTCCAGACTACAAGCATTACAAGAAGTATAATACAAGTTATTTCACACAGTTACTGTTATCTTACATAATAACTTTCATAAAAATACAGAATATTAAACAGTATGCTTTATTAATACCAATTTAAAACATACATCAAAAATATCTTACATGTCTATCACACGTCATAATAAAATACATGAAAATACATGTACCCTAGTCGTCGTACTCTACATTTTACCCCCTTTCCATTATTTGCGTCCCCGCAAATACTTTAAACTTTGCAAAAGTTTCCATTTCAAATTTTTTTATGTCTTAAATACATATTCTTCTTAAAAAGAAATTATTTCTAAAACTGGATGAAATTAGCTTTCTTATTAATACAATCTATGATTATAACACAAATACATCATAATATAATACCTGATATGTAAAAATCATACATAAATATATATATTTTTATATATTTTACAGATACACCAGTAGATTCAACATTGTGACCATCAGCATGAGGGCGGTAGATACCAGATACACATACATATATACCAAATGTGGAAAATTACTGAAGTACGTTAAGAAAAAACTGGAACATGGCTAAGAACCAGAGGTTTCTGAAGGAAAATTTTAGTTACCAAGCAAATAGTACCAAAACATTTAAATACAAGTTCAAAAATACACCCAAAATTTAACTTTTCACACTTAAAAGCTTTGACTATATCTAATATAAATAACTTTTCAACTTTCCAAAATGAATTTTCATTCTAAATTAATTGCTAATAGCTTAATCTTATAATAACCTTAAATTACTTTTGATATTAATAATTCTAATAAACAATACCATAACATTGCCATAACATTTCTATTAAAAATTTAAATTACATGTACATCTTTATTCAATCTTAAATTAAATGTCTCTTCATGTAGCTACCAGGGACTTCTTCTGTTTCTTTTGTGCAACTGGAGCATTGTTGCTACATGTACAAAATGTATTGTAGGGGGTGGTTCTGGTGTCAGATCTTTTTCCTTAGTAGTCAAATGTCTACCTATTTCTTCTTTGGATACCCCCTTTCCAGACTCTAAATTTGAGTCATGAAATTGCAGTCTTCTCATTGCAATTTGGTTATTTACTTCAACTTGTTCAAGTGTGTCTTCACATTTTGATAGCATCTTTGGTTCATGTTCAACAACTTCTGCTGAACCAATTACTGTATCTTGATCATACATGTATGGGTTCATTATACTACATGTACTAGTATTACAAGTAACATCTTGGCTTATGTTAGCTTGGCTACTAATACTATTTACTAAACATGGTGCCATTACTAATGGAAATCTTTCTGAAAATTTCTCAGTGGGTTGTAAAATGCAATCTTGAACTGTTTCAGGAGAATCATCATCAAGTCGGTCAATGAAAACATCAACAAAATTTTCAGACCTTGGGGGAGTTTCATAGTAAGCTTCCCCATAAATTTTTCGTATAAATTCATTTCTTTGGCCAATTTGTGTACAATGGACAGCATGACCACCGAGCAGTATAATTCCTTCTGTTAACTTTATGTCAGCAGGACCCCACTGAGATTTCATCAAAACATCTAGTCCTAACAAAGCTTCGTCTTCTATATTTGCAACTATCATTTCTGTATCAAAACATAAATTTCCTAATTTAATTTCAAAAATAGCTTTCCCTAGCTCCTTTAGGGGTTTGCCATCAGCACAAGCTAAAGTATTAGACTTTTCCAAGATTGGTCTATTAACATGAGGAATTTTATTAAAGGCATACACGGATAATACTGTCCGGACTGCCCCTGTATCTACAGTAAAATTAACCTCAGACCCTTGGATATGTCCTTCGACATAGACTCCATCACTTCGGAGTACTTGTCTTGCAATAACATTACTTGCAACTGATTGTTCACTTCCTAAAATTGGCTTAGAACAAACTAAATTTGTATCTTGTAAAGTAACAGAAGATGTATTACTATTACTACTAGTTTCCTCTTTACTATTACTATTACTACTAGTTTCCTCTTTACTATTACTATTGCTAAGATTTTCCACTTTACTATTACTTCTAGTTTCCTCTTTACTATTACTATTACTACTAGTTTCCTCTTTACTTTTACTATTACTATTGCATGTATTGCTAATGTTTTCCTCTTTACTATTACTAGTATTTTCCTCTTTACTATTACTAATATTTTCCTCTTTACTATTGCTAATATTTTCCTCTTTACTATTACTAATATTTTCCTCTTTACTATTGCTAATATTTTCCTCTTTACTATTACTAATATTTTCCTCTTTACTATTGCTAATATTTTCCTCTTTACTATTACTAAAAGTTATACTGCTTGTTGGTTCACATACACCAATATTATCCAATTTATGACCGTTTTCATTAAACTTAAGGGCTAACTTCTGGTCAGCTGAGTTAACCCGTTCTAGTTTAATGTGTATACGTCTGATCTAAATTCACCTTGTGACATACTACTGTTGGGGGGAGTGTAAGGCATATTCATTTGTCTTGGAGGAGTAGCCATATTATTTCTATAATCTGGTTGCCTATTGGGATTGCTATAGCATTTTCTTGCATAATGACCGGGTCGACCACAATAGTAACATTTTGGGATGTTTTCTGAGTTATTGTTTCTGTCCGAATTGTTCTTCCTATAATTCCCATTAGAAACATAGGGTGGGGCATTGACATTGAAGGGCTGTCTTTCATCAGGACGACTATGTCCGGTTACTGAGGTGTGTATCATATCATTTCTTTTCTCGTCTTGGTACATTTGATTAACCATCTTCTGTAATTCATCCTTGGTTACTGAAATTACATCTTTTTCAGAACTTGTGGAATCTTGCCTGTTGAAATTGGTGTTCTGTTTCTTTCCTACAGTTTGATCTGATTTTTGAGAATTTTGTTTCTTCAGTTGCCTAACCTTGGAATTTTTTACTGAATTGCTCTCGTGTGTTTCAGATGTAGTCTCCTTATAGGTAATGACCTCTTGGACTGCTTCCTCTATGGTTTTGGGGTCTTTATGAAGCTCAAGATAAATTCTCGCTTCAGTATCCGACAGTCCCATCAAAAATCGTTGGAGCAAGTCTTCCTGCCTAATTTTTGCATGTCGGTTTGAATAGGCCTTGTCATATAGGCGTTTTAATTCTGCAGCATAGTCTGCAGTGTCTTCATTAGGTTTTTGGGTACGTCTATTAAATTGTACCTTATATGCTCTCTTATTTTCAAAAACCCCAAATCTATTCTTAAGTTCTGTGGCTAATTTTGAATAATTCTTTAATGTTTTACTATTAAGCTGATCAAACACAAAATCACCAGCTTCCCCTTGAAGTCTGGTTAACAATTCCCCCAATTTAGTTCTGTTATCCCAATTTTGAAGATTTGCAACTGCCTCAAATCTATTTATCCAGACCTCCCATTTTTCTTTTCCTGTGAAAGAAGGGAGTTTGGCATTGGAAAACCCAAATTTAGATTTTGATCGTTTACTTTGGGTTATTACATCTGTATCAATACTATTTGTATCAATATCAGAGCATGCATCACTAAATATTTCATCATCAGATTCATCACACTCAGATGCTGATGTGAAATCTAAATTACTATAAGATGTAAAACTTGGTTTATTTTTTCTAACTTTAGAAAAAGAATTGCTATTATTAGCAATTGTTGTACTTTTAGCATGTTTTTGCTGCTGACTTGAAGCATTATTATGCCTATATTGTTTGGTAATACCAGTAAAAGCATTTTGAATGGCTGATACTACTTGACCAGTCATATCTTGTATCACTACTTTTATACTGTCATATACCCCAGAATCACCTTGATTTTGAGGTTCAGACTTGTATTCTATATCATTTTGCTTTTGATATCTGGAGGACATTCTTGGAGAGCCAGTTTTTCTAGGACTTGGCCTCTTACTCAATTTCGATCTGGGTCTTAAGACTATTGTTTCATCTTCTTCAGTCTCAATACAAGACAAGTCATTAGAAACTTCATTAACTTGGTCACTTTCAGAATGACATGGTTCATCATCAGTGGTATAAAGAGTATTAATTTCACTGTCTTCTGTGTCATATTGGCTACTATGTCCCCTATTAATATATGTGTCGGTCTTTCTTGAACGAACAGACCTTGGTTTACCCATTGCACTGTTTATCTATTACACTTCAAAAAGTTCGTATCACAGGATCCAATAAAGTTTAATGAATCCCACCGAGGATGCCAAAATTATGTAGCGGGCAGGGGCTTGAAATGCTTCGACCCAAGAGTTTTTACTCAAATTATATGAGTAGTTTGTAAATAACAAAGTCAGTACGACAAGATATGAGCTGGTCAGTATGATATAGGCATTTGCTAAAAGTCACGTAAATAAGTTTCTATCTTTTATTCATTTCTAGAATCATATATTTTCATTTATATTCAAGATAAACAACAATTTAAACTAGTAATATACTTAAACTATAGACTTAAATGATATGACAAGAATCTATTCAGTATGATACATGTACAAAGTTATCTCTACACTCAAGAGATATTCATTAACTTATCTCTAAACTCAAGAGATATTTATTAACTTATCTCTACACTCAAGAGATAATATGTTGGTGTGTCAGAAAAATACATAAAAAGGCTGAGTCCTGCTATCTTAATAATAAAATAAATTACCCTAAGAGAAAATCCTAACTTGAAGTGAATTTAGTCAGAAGACCTCTTTCTGACATATTTATATATAGTTGTAACTGATACCTCACCAGTTACATAAAAAAATGTTTATTATTATTAGTTATATATTCAGAGCCTTTCCTGAATAACTAACAATGAAATACAGTTTATACCTTACATAAACTGTATTGTTTATTATAATTTCCAGACCTTTAGGAAATTATCCCTTACTTGTCAAATGTTTTCCTATTTAATACTATTTATTACAAAAAGACAAACGTTAACAGTAAATATAAACTTCAATGAACAATTCCAATAATCCTAACTTTAAAAGATGAACTAGAAATAAAACTTCAAAAAGTCCGTTAAAATGAAATATTCCTTTTAAACTTTGAAAACGCTAACTTTACTATTTTCCTTTACAATTTAACCTTTAAATAAATGAAATTTGTAAGAAAAATTAACCGTTTTTACTGAAATAATTTACGAGCAAATAAAATACTAACTGTAAGAACCAAAAGTTTTAGCAGAACTGACGACCAAGCGTCGAAATTACGTCAATGTTGGATTGTTGGATTGTTGGAAAGTTGGAAAAACGTTGGATTGTTGGATCGCGCGCTTGCCGTCCAACTAAATATTCGAATTCTTAAATAAATTACAAAAATCACAATAATATACAATTTAAGTAACCTTTATATAATAAACAAAGTTTGCATGGTACTAGATAAATTTCTATAGTAACTAAAAATACAACAATATAGAATAGAATAGAATATTTTATTTACCAAATTAGGGCCCCAGGAGGGCATATGATACAGACAATATTATTATAAACAATAACATATGCAATACACACACAGTAAAGATATGTAACAAGTGTTATAAAAATAATAAAATAAAATAATATAACACAGAAAATACACTCAACGAAATAGTAGCAATGTATTATTATTCAATGAATACTATGTTGAAAATGACTCAAGTGCACCCGGTAAGTGTATCTTCACTTTGAGAAGACAAACATGAGGCATTAGTAGTTTGTGCGGAGAAATGTCAATATATAAAAATACAAAAAAATACAAAAAGAACCCAATAAAAAACAAAGCAATTAAGCACTCCCACATTTGACTATGAGGTATACTGCAAATAACAAAGTTTATTTAATAAAGGATATTTAATATGACTTATCTGCAGAAAGCACCAAGAGTCGGTGCTTAAAGGGGAGTCCCTACTTGTACTTAATGCAGATGAGTCAAGCTCCTTAATTATTGAAAATATATTTTTAAAACATATTTCTAAGATTATATATTCTGTGTCCAGCCAGCAAAGATCATCAAGGGACGGTGCCAAAGAATTTGAAATTCTTCTTATGATCTGTGCAGGCTTAACAGGGTATCCAAATTCATATTAAAGAGTTATAATGAATTAGTTATTGCAGATTAAGTTGTACTTTAATTCTTAAGTATCTTCTATATATTTGTAAAATGCAAATAGTACATTAGGATCCTCATTATTCATTATCCAAATTAATTTGTTATCAATATTTAAATTTTGAAAGTTTGGACATGATTTTGATATATTTTGCATCATTTCCTCTCTTTTTAATAAATGAGTGTCACATTTAAATAAAAAATGAACTTCATCCTCAACCTCACCTGAGGTGCACCTGAGACAAATTCGGTTTTGTCGAAGAGTACCCTGGTATCTACCAGATTCAATTTGCAATTTGTGAGCAGATATTCTTAATCTAGTAATACATTTCCTTTGCTCAAAATGTCGAATTATTGACAAATAATTTTCAAAACCATAGTTGCACTTGAATGTTACATAAGTTCTTAGTTTACCATCTTTATGTTTGTCTAGCTGTTTTTTCCACAATGCAGTATAGTATCCCTTAACTATCTGACCACAGTGTAGTTTAAATGTTGAGTATTTTTCAAGAATATGTTTTTCTATGCCTGACATTTTTTTCCCTTAAAATATTAATTGATCCATACCAAGAGTTTTTTTTTGTTTCAAATAGCTTTTTAGAACAATTATATGCAGCTTTTAACAAGGGAAATGATGAGCCAATATTTTCTAAACGATGCCAATATCCTAAAACATGTTTGACTATATCATAGTGAAGTGGAAAACGGCCTAATTCAGACAAAACTGCAAAGTTTGTACTCTTCCTATTAACGCCTAAAATATATTTGCAGAATTTAATATGAAGTTTTTCACAAAGTATCCTTGAGTAAATTGTATCCACTGTTATGTTTTCTTTTTTTAAACGTGCAGTAAAGGGATTGAAATATCCCCAAATTTCACACCCATATAAAAGTATAGGCTTTATTGTATGGTCAAAAACATGAATTGCATTTTTAACAGTAGGATTATGCACTAAAAAATCATTACATAGTTTGAAGTATGCTTTTAAGGCTCTTTGGTATAAATCATTCTGAGCATATGAAAAAGAACATGATGCATTAAATTGGATACCCAAATATTTATAATTAGATACACACTCCAGCTCATCTTTGTTGAAAATAAATTTTTGAGAGATATGTCTGCCTGCCTTGTTGAATATCAACACCTTAGTTTTTTTAGTATTTATATCTAAGCACCAGTCATTGCAAAAATTATGAAGTTCATTTAATTTCTCTTGTAGTCCTTCAGCTGAGTTAGATAAAATTACAATGTCATCTGCATACATAAGGCAATGAATGAGTTTGCCATCCAGCATAATTGGATCTCTGGTTCGTGTAAAATAGTCTGGAAGGCTATTTATAAATATTTTAAACAAGTTAGGACTCAAGTTATCTCCTTGTTTAACACCAAGCTTTGTTTGAAAGAATTCAGTTATTTTATCATGTATTTTTATACAAGATCTAGTTTCAAGATACATATTCTTTATAACGCTATAAAACCTTGAACTAACCCCAATCTCTAACAGCTTAATTCTAATTCCTGTATGTATTACTTTATCAAAAGCTTTATGAAAATCAACAAAGCAAGCAAACACTCTCCCATCCTTAGTATTACAGTATTTATCAAAAATACATTTTAAAACAAACATATGGTCAGATGTTCTTGCCTTTCTTGTGAAACCTATTTGACAATCATTAATTACATTATTTTCTTCTAAAAAACTATCCAACCTTATATTAAGTATACTGTTAAAAAGCTTACCAATTGCATTAGTGATTGTTAGTCCTCTATAATTATTTGGGTCAGTGACTTCACCTGACTTATGTAATACTGTAATATAACCTTCGGTCCAATTTCTTGGGTATAATCCATGAGACAGACAAGAATTAAATATTTTTGAAAGAGACGATAGTAAAACATTTTGACTGTGTTTAATCATATTGTTTGAAATGTTATCCAAGCCTGGTGATTTGTTACAACGTAGTTTAGAAATGGCAAAAGAAATTTCTTTCTCTGTTATAAGTTTATCAAGATTATTAAAACAAACATTTTTTTTCAAGATTATCTAGCTTTTTTTCCAACTTAGCCACTCTTTCTTTGAATGACTCATGTAATTGATATAATCCATTGAAATGTGAAACCCACACAGATGGTGCCACAGCAGAACTATGGTCCTTATCATCATTATTTTTTAAATCATTAATTAACTTCCAATAAGATTTAGGATTATCATCATGTAGATTCTGTAACTGCTCAACAAGTGATTTTTTATATTCTTTATACTTAAATTTTCTAAGTTTAGAATATTGCTTATTAAGCGTATAATAGTGACCTCTCACTAATGGGTCATAAGGAAATTTTGAATATATTTTACCGTAACTTATTAATTTGTTTCGAAGATGGTACAAATCTCCATCAAACCATTTTTTTGTCTTTATTTTCTTATTTCTTAGTTTATTTCTTTTTAAAGAATTAGTAGCAGCAGACAGGAAAATATGTGATAATTCTGCTGCAGCCTCATCGACAGAGGATTGAGACTCTTTGATTATACTTTTATTAAATGTATCAATTTGTGTTTGTATATCTGGTAATAATAGAGCTGTCTGAAAGTTTGTAGGTGATTCATCTGACCATATGAAATTTGGAGATTTATCAAACATATTAATATTACAATCATTATCATCAACAGTAAATTTACTTGACATTTCCCATTCCAGTATACAATGACAATCTGAAATAGTAGGCATAAAGTTGTGAACATAAAAATATAAAATTTGATCCAGAATACTCTCCGACACCATCACATAGTCAACCACACTACTGCCGTTTGGCGTATAACATGTGTACTTTCCAAAAACATCCCCTAGGACTCGACCATTTAGTATCCTTAACTGGTTTAGAATACAGAGATCTAATAGACTCTTTCCCCTTGAATCAATTGTTGTATCATTGCTTTGTCTTTTCAAGATTTGCTTATCAATTGGATAGTTATCAAAAAGAGGTAAATAAGATTGATCATCATTTAAAATATAATCAGGGGAATTGGCAATTCTTGCATTAAAATCACCACACAGTAAAACATTACCCATTTTCATATATTTTGCAGTTTCCTGTTCTAAACATTCAGTAATGTCCCGGTCGAGTCCCTGAGTATATGATGACATTGAGGGTGGGTTATACACTACACACATATATAAGTCTTTTTGAAAACCAAAAAAATCCTTTTCTAACTTTATCCACATAATGTCAGTACAAGTGTTTTTGAGAATTTTTACATAAGGTTTGATATTTTTTTTAACTAATACTGCCAACCCACCAAAAAATCTGTTGTTTGCCCTAGTTTTAGGTCTACATACATTATAACAATTAAAAGGACCTATTCTATGAATATTGGACTCATATCCAATGTGTGTTTCAGCAAAAAAAGCCAAATCATATTTATCAATTTTGTTTAAGAAAAGGGGATCATCCGTTTTGTTACCCTCCTTGTTCATAAGGCCCCCTAAATTAAGAAAGCACATTTTTAATGATGTGACTGTTCTTGGTGACATAGTCCCTTCTATTCTTGTATTTATTTTAAATATCAAAGAAATTTAAAAACAAAATGAAAAAGAGTTATTTAAATACTTTCCAAGTATATAAATATTTTATAAACAATATGATAAAGAATATATGCAAAAAGATAAACCTTTTTTATAAGGTGCCAATTAAAGAATTAGAATTAAATGGCCGTCAAGTTAAATCAGTTGTTTTTGTCCTTGACTTGATTTTGATTCCTTTTTTTATCTTTCTTTTTATAAACTTAGTTAGTAGTGTACCAAAATTCCCTTGTGTGCAATTCACACATTCAATTGTAATAAAGGGAATAAAATTAAGGCAATCCTTGCGTTATTTGATATTCACTATGTTATTTAGAACTAAGTTGAATTTATATATGACATTTAACTTTTCAAATAATAATGAACAATATCAAAAGTTTACAATATAATGTTTGTTCATTTATGACATCCTGAATTTTATATGGAAAACAAAAAAAAATAGAACATGCAAGTTCTACTGCATATACATGTATTTGTAATAAAAAGAGAATTATGTGATATGAATATGAACAATATACATTGTATATGTGTAGAATAAAATTGACATTAGTATTATTATACAAAGTTAATCTGAATCTCCACGGCCACGGCCACGACCTCTACCTCTTCCTCGTCTGTTGCGCGATTGGCTCCCAGGTCGACGAGTGGGTGGGAGCGGAATATTGAGAATTTGGTGTACTGCTTGTTTTATGTTTGATGCCAGAAATGACACACCTTTATCGTTTAAGTGATACAGGTCATTTTGTAATAAATCCTCGTTCGCTTGACCTTCATAGTACATGTTATTATGTTCTATTAGTTGGAATTTCTTAAGCTCTGTGTAATGCCTTCCATAAAAATTCTGTTTGATGAGAGCATTAACAATCTGCCCATTAGTGTGGTGCATCATGTCATCCTTTCTTGGTGTAGCAAGTGATATTATACATTTAACTTCACACCATTTCTCTTGAATAGTGGATATAAGTGCAAACAGCTCACATGCACAATTCTGTGGGGTTTTTGTCTTTAGATCGTTGGTAAGTATGTGTAAAACAACAACAGCTGGTGGAGTTTGAGGATTATAACCAAGGATATATTCATTTGTTTTATCCAGAGTAAAGCATATTTCCTTAATAGCATCTATACTTGGCGATAATTTACTTTCATTGATCCCACGAATATTTGACGTTCCTATTAGAAGGACACTAGGTTTCCAAATTGGTTGTTGGTCAACTTGTTCTTTAGTCTGGTGTTGTGACTTGGATGTTGCAGTTCCAGCGTGTTGACCAGAAATATCCATTGATGATGAAATTTGACTTTTCAGGTTGAGTATTTCATCCATCGCTTTATCCAACTGTAACCTTAAATTGTGCTCAGATTCATGAAGTGTTTGTAGTTCTTGGTTTTTTATAATAAGCCTATTTGCATTAAAGTCAAGCTCGGAGTTTGTTGATGAGACAAGTTTTTCTAATTCCTTTCTAGTCTCTACTAGCAGATTTCTACTATGAATATTCAAATCGTCATACTGACATTTTAGAAGCGTAACATTCCCCTTTTCAATTTGGAGTTGTGACTTCAGAGAATCTTTTTCTTCTTGTAATGTTTTGATTTTTTGTTGTACTGATTGTAATTCTTTAGACAGAGTATCCTTATCAGTGCTCTTTTGGTCAAGTTGAGACTGACCTTGCAAAAGAAGTATTTTGCACCCATTAACAGCTTCTACTATAGTTGTAGTGTCTTTTTCCTGACTAATTTGAAGTTTGCATATAGTGTCAAGGAAGCATTGTTGAAGACGAGACAAATTGACTTCAGTTTGTGAAGGGGTATCTGCTGCATTGTTATTATTATCAATTTTTGGGTTGGTTGGTTTTAGGTTTTGTGAAACTTCAGATTTTTCTTCATTTATATTGTTAGCATCAGTCTTGGTTTGTTTTTCTGAAACCGTCATTACTTGATCATTTATTGTTTGCTGTGTGACCACTTCATTAGGTTCACGACCTTCGATTGTTTTCAAGGAGGTCTCGTCATTTTCACATGTATCTAACAGCTTCATTATTTCAATCAGAATTGGGAAATCTTTTTCA
Organism: Mytilus galloprovincialis; assembly: GCF_965363235.1. Lineage (NCBI taxonomy): Eukaryota > Metazoa > Mollusca > Bivalvia > Mytilida > Mytilidae > Mytilus > Mytilus galloprovincialis. The sequence continues at coordinate 1,354,288 of NC_134841.1, forward strand.
ACAAAGGAGAGGTAGTTACTTCCTTGTACTCTAATAGTACCTGTTGTTACAAAAAAGGTGACATTATATTTCAAGATATGTTCACTTGGATCTCTGATTTCTATTAATATGGAGTTAGCAACATCATGTCTGTCAGACCATCTTTCTGGTACATCTGACCATTTTATTACATTATCTTTTTGATTACCCATATTGTCAAAGTAAAGCAGGCTGAGAGCCTTTATCCAGGGTTGTATTCTATTTACAGAAGTGTGAAATGTAATCATATGGGCACTTTCTTCGTACATATTTACATCAATAGCCTCAAATTGACATTTCTTTGCTTTACCGGTACGCTTATTCAGTTTTATTGGTAAACAATTTGATGGGTATTCTGTATCTATCTTTGACATATCCGTGTCAATTTTAATGTTTTTTAAGACTTCGTTGCCGTCCCAGGACGCCATTTTGGAAATCCAAATTTACAACGTGTTCAAGAGTTTATGGTTTCGACAAGTACACGTACTGTCTTGTATCTTGACTTTAAAAGTGTGTAGGCTGCTATAAAAGTATTTAAGTCTATTAATTGTATGTGTTTGCTCGCCCTCTACCATATACATTCAGGATTATCATTCAGTTTTCAGCCGCGTGAAAAATGCACAGCCATTGTGTAAAGGGAGGTAAACAATATACAGCGCACATATATACAGCGCCACCGGAAGTCACAATACGTAAACAACATTGCGAAAAGTCATGTGTGTCACCGGCGGATCAAAATGTTAAATATCAAGGAAAGTGAGCATTAACATCTGCAAAACATTGAAGACGTTGACTACAAATACTAAAAGGAATTACAAGAAGTATGTGAAAACAGTTGCCAACACGTAAAAATAGTGTTTTTATTGAACAATCGTCCCAAGTGACACATGGATTCTACTGCGCATGTCAATACATTTCATTCATAAAATTCAAGCACAGGTGCGTGGAATTTACTACGATTTACTACAGTTTCTACAATTGGATCTTCACAAAAATACAAGACCTACAGTTGGATTATTCAGTGGATTATTACTATGAACTGGTAAATTATTACATGAACTTCAACTGGTTTATCAAATATATGCAAATGACAGTAATTCAATATTTTTAGAAAACTCATAACATTGTAATTGTTCTTACTATACTTATTAAATGTTAATTAAAACTTATTTGCTTCAGTTATCATATGTTCCAGACTACAAGCATTACAAGAAGTATAATACAAGTTATTTCACACAGTTACTGTTATCTTACATAATAACTTTCATAAAAATACAGAATATTAAACAGTATGCTTTATTAATACCAATTTAAAACATACATCAAAAATATCTTACATGTCTATCACACGTCATAATAAAATACATGAAAATACATGTACCCTAGTCGTCGTACTCTACAATATGCTCTTTTTAAAATGTGTTTTTTTTTAATTGTATCGATGATCCGTACTTTGAATTGATATGATATCTGATTAAATCAAGTTTTGACCTCACTGGATGTCTGTTTAAATAAAGGCAACAGTAGTATACCGATGTTCAAAACTCATAAATCGATAGAAAAAAATAAATCCCGGTCACAAACCAAAACCGAGGGAAACGCATTAAATATAAAGGAGAATGACGACACAACATTAAAATGTAACACACACAGAAACGAACTAAGCATTAGACAAAATCCGATGAAAATAACAAATATAACATCAAAACTAAATACATGAATTTGGGATAGAAAAGTACCGTGACACGTGTTATAATAATGTGAATTCACACTCAAATATAAGAGGAAACAAACGACACAAAAGAAACACAACGTTAAAATATAACACGCACAGATAAATATGTTGAAAAAAAGTTATTTATAGTTTTTAGTTTGAACAAATGTTACGGTACATGTTGATTTGCATATAAAATTCAAGAAAAGGCACCAACATGACAGTACCTATGTTTGTCTGTTTGTCAGTACTTTCATATGTCTTTTCTAGTGTATACAAAGAAGTCACTGTTGATAAAGCTCTTGATCAAATTAAATGACTCGTTCAAGGAAACATCCTTAATGTTCCAATGCACTTCCTTTTATTCATGCATTCCTTCGAAAATGGTCTCGTTGTAAATACCACGAACGTCTTCCTATCTGCACACTTTGTGACTACGCATTAGAATCTTATACTCCTTCTAGAACTTTTAAAACATATTTAACACATAATGTCGTTAACGGTATGTTGTTCGGTTATTTTCTTAAATGCTTCACAATTCTAATGTCGTAAAACGTTTTTATGATATGAAAAACAAATATGAAAATCGTTTCGGTTTGTTTAAGGTTTCAAACAATCAATAGTTGGGGCTATTCGCAAACTCAATAAATAATAGTCAAAGTGGATATAAGAACATTTAGGTCACTGTCCGACCTTAATATGTGCAAAGTCCATTCTGTATAATTAGCTGATACAGAATAATGATGATCTAAAATGACAAAAGAATTCCTAACGCAAAAAACAACAGAATGATTTATTTAAAAACTTTATGAACAAAAACATTTATAATAGCTATAAACCAATGACAGGAGTGTCCCTAATTTACAGTAACGGCAAATCTGATGCTTTTATAAAAATGTTTATATTCATTTATTATTGTTCCGTCTTTTCAAAAGTATATGGGAAAACATCTAGCATTTATTACGGGCATGAGTGCATTATGTCTTCAAAAGAATACCTAAAGAGACCAAATTAATTAGTGATAGTGAATGACGGGCATTAATCTACAGAAGACTCATCAGTGGCACTTGATTAAAACAAGTCAAAAGGCAAAGATAATTTAGACCTAAAAAGTCCGAAAAGTCTTACCTAATACATCATGCATATTTCCTTGAATAAAGAATCTTTAGTATTTCAGAATTCTGATTTCTAAAACATAGTATTAGTAATAAATAATGTCAGATGTGCTAATCATTTATTTAGTTGGTAGTAATGTGTGTGACCTTATACTATAATAGATAGTGATCAAAGGTACCAGGCTTACAATTTGTTAAACTAGACGCACGTTTCGTCTACATAAGACTCACCAGTAACAATCAGATAAAAGTTAGAAAGCCAAACAGGTATACAGTTGAAGAGCATTGAAGACCCACAATTCCAAAAAAATGTGATGTGCCAAATTCGGCTAAGATAATCTATGCCTGGGATAAGAAAATCCGTAGTTTTTCGAATAACTTACACTTTTGCAAACAGTAAATTTATAAAAATGACAAAATAATTGATATTCATGTCAACACCGAAGTTCTGACTTCTGGGCTAGTGATACTCAAAAGGACGAAATTTCCATCATTCCTATGATCAACTTGATTTTTACTGTCCCTCTGGTATCTTTACCCCCTCTTTTGATTCGGAAGTTGTCTTTGATTAGTGTTGTTTAACTCTGTTTTATGCTGTTGTTTCCTCTTATAGTTGATGTGGTTCACACGCTTTTAGTTTGGTACCAGGATTTTTTTTTTCTCTCAATCGATTTATGACTTTTGAACAGCGGTATACTACTGTCTTTATTTATATATAGAAATGGTCTAGTTTTTATAATTATAGCGATCAAACAGTTAGAACTCAGTTAGTTAATATTGTGATCAAACAAAACAAAAAATAATCAGAAATTGTTCAAGCATACAGCTAGATTCAAAACCACATATCTCAACCAAAACCATTCCTTGAGGTTTTACTTTTGTTATACTGTTTTTTTGTAAGAAAGCAACTTTTAGTTTCATAGAAGTAAAAAAACACCTTATGTATACTATAAAAGAGGCATAAAAGATACCAGAGGAACAGTCAAACTCATAAATTGAAAATAAACTGACAACGCCATGGCTAAAAATGAAAAAGACAAACAGACAAACAATAGTACAACATAGAAAACTAAAGAATAAGCAACACGAACTCCACCAAAAACTAGGGGTGATCTCAGGTGCTACGGAAGGGTAAGCAGATCCTGTGGCACCCGTCGTGTTGCTCATGTTATAACAAATCCGGTAAATAGACTAATTCGGTAGGTCACATTCATGAAATAAAAGAGGAATGTAGTTACGACGTAAGGAACATATCCGATATCATTTGTGAAACGGTTATTCCATAACGGCCAAACAACTCGTGATTGCGTCCATAAAACTTACGAAGGGATGATTCAACTTCACCATTTGAAACTCTTTGTTTAATAGCTTCCCTGTGATCAGCAACCCTCTATCAAGAAAATCATGATAGGAAATGCAAGCACTGGAATATCGTATCAGTTGGGAAATATATACCCCGTATGCAGGTGCTGCTGGAATGTTGTTACTTAAAATGGAAAGTTCACAATTGGAAAGCTGAAATTATCTCTTTTGTCGTAAAGTTTTGTTTTCAACAGACACTCGTTGTCAATTTCTAGATGTAAGTCAAGATATGAGGGCGACTTAACTGTATCTGTTATATCCTTTATCTCTAGTTCGATGGGATAGATGTGTTCAACATAGTCACCAACTTTTGAATTATTTAGTGAAAGAACATCCTCTTTATAGCGGAAAGTAGAATTAAAGGATATTGCTAACTTCTTATCTTTCTTCCTTAGAAATTTCTGTATGAAGTCAGCCTCATAATAATAAAAAAAAACAAGTCGGCAAGAAGATGTGCACAATTGGTTCCCATTGGAATGTCGACAGTCTGTTGAAAAACACGTCCTCCGAACGTATCAAATATGTTGTCAATTAAGAAATCAAGCATCTTTATTATGTCAGTTTCAGAGAATTTTTTGTTGGGATCAGAGTGATCCTTTACATAGAAGGATGAATCCCTCCCTAAGACAAGATACTTGTATCTATGTTGGCTATTCTTTTTAATGAAACAAAGCAATACCAACTCTTTCAATTTGTCTTTTAGTTGTTGAATACTTGTATAAAGTGTAGAAAAGTGAAATATTTCAATACTATTGCAAGATGAAAGAGAGTTAGATTGTATGTACTCTAAAAGATCTTTGGAATTTTTAGGTATCCACATCTCATTCACTGCACCTCTAGAAAAGGCAGTTTCACAATAACTTTGAAGTCCGTCTTTGATTGCTGATAAAATAGATGTTAATAATTTAGAAAGAGGTTTCGTGTAGCACTTGGAAGACCCAGCAATATACCGTTGTGTGTAAGGACACTTATGTAGTTTAGGTATCCAATACAGTGATGGAAAAGATCCAGTTCTTCATCTTTGGTTGGAATTCCAAAGAAACATAGAAAAAAGTAAAATCACAAAAATACTAAACTCAGAGGAAAATCAACTCGGAAAGTCCATAATCACATGGCAAAATCAAATGACAAAACACATCAAAAATGAACGGACAAGAACTGTCATATTCCTGACTTGGTCCAGGCATTTTCAAATGTAGAAAATAGTGGAGTAAACCTGGTTTTAAAGCGATAAACCTCTCACTTTATTGACAGTCTCATCAAATTCCGTTATATTTACAATGATGCGTGAACTAAACAGACATAATAAATAAAATAGTCAATATATGGGTACAGCAGTCATCATCGTGTAACAATTTCAAAAAGAACAATTTAACAGATCACAATATCATCTATCTACAAACACATTCATTGATTCGCGTGTCTGACGTCAGAAAATTGTATACGTCACATATTTTTGTCGTTCAATCTTTATACAAACAATTTTAAAATTTCACATGGGCAATGTTAGCATACAGGGTTAAAAAATCAAAAGTATGTAAGAATGAATGTCAGAAATAGACCAAGATCTAAAATAGTCCAAAAGTTCTATAGAATTTATAAGAATCCACAAATAGTTCATTCCACTATATATAGCTACACGATTGAATAATTTTGACGTTTGTGATTCAACAAACCTATGATTATCCAGGATTTCCTCTTTGGTAAGTGTCGTTAGGGTATATGTTGATTTTCCAAGTATATTGTCAATACTTAATTCGTTTATCAAGCAATTATAAATTAATGAGTTTTACACACACACACACAAAAAACGCTGTTGTTTGGGGCTTTATCTGCGGGTACAACAACATGTTTGTCATGGAGGTAGGATAAGTGTTTTGCAACATTTGGGTCATTAAAGATTGGCGTAGCATGGGCATTGATAAACCTATTCAGTTTCTCAATTCTGATTTGTATCAACGACCTCACCATCTTAATCCATTCGGAAAGAGTGTCTACGTCTTCCTTCTCGCGCTTAGCCCATTGCCTGGCATAATCCTCGACTGAATCCATCAAAATTTTGAAGTTGTATTTCCAAATGATGGATTTAGGCTCACGATATTTCGGACCTTTCGATAACACATTTCGCAGGGAAGTGTTATTGACAATGTTGAGGTCACCGGTAATAACGTGGCCAGTCGGATTATATGTAAATTGGGAACTAGCACAAGTGCAATCAGGAGGTTAAGACTTGAAGTCGTCAATATTGAGATCCTGCAAAACGTGTTTGTAATTGAAAATTTTAGTTGCAATAGGTTTGGTATAGGTATAAGAAATGATTGCTACAGACTGATCTTTGAAATAAGGAGGTATTTTCGATTAAACTAATTTATGATGCAGAATATTGCCTAAGTTGACGCTATCGAGACCTTTGTTGGCAAAGAAAAGATTAAGAAAAGATCTTTTCTTTTTTTCATCTTTTTCAATGCGGACTGGTCGGAAAAGTCTGTGACTTGCACAATCCAAAATTATAGCTGTTAATTTGTATTGAGTTGAATGAGGGTTTGTAACAGTGGTTTCCAAACATAAATTGAACAGAGAATTAAGTTTTGAAAAGGGTAATGAATAAAGTTTCGTGCGAATGTGATAAATACCCAACGACTTTTGTATAAATGGCAGCAAGTCATTAATAGAGACATCATGCAGAGTAGGTGATGTATAATGACGATGACCATGATTGCGTCTACGTCGTGGAGTAGAGTTGAAGCTGTTTCCTACTGTGGTATCTGTTGTGGGCTAATTTTGTACTACTATACATTAATTAAAAATGTGATGTAGAGATAAAGTCTCATGGTGATGTTTGATCTAATTAAGATTTTCACGAGTTTGCCGTGTGTGAATTTGCTTAGCTAATGTACAATAGTGGGAGTATCAAAATACATAGGTAAGTATCAATTGAATTTTAAGTTTTTATCAACATCTTACGTATGAATGAGTTCATTTAGAAACTACATATGTGTTCGAACATATGTTACATAGAAGAAACATTGTAACTTTCATCGATTTACTTCGCTATTATCGTTTCTATTTGAATCATATTTTTTTTATAAATTATAGATGTTATGAAAACCTATACAGAATCATTAAACTATTTGCTTTGAAACAGTATAATAATTAATGGGATTAACAAATGCTTTTGAAAAAAAAACAGGCTGGTAAGAGAGCTTCTCATATATTTCGAATTCTATTATTAAGTACAAAATGAAATCAGTCATGTCGGTGTTGGATGATGCCTTCAAATAGTTTTGTTTTACAAACTTTTCTGAACTACTGAGTCTGCTGGCGTTTCAATATTATGCATACGGAGACGAAATGCTGGCACTCTAAATTGATGCAGAAAATATTTTGTTATCATTATGGCCATTGTGTGCCAATGTTGTTATCATTTAATTTGTACAATGCATGCGCTATATAATAGCACACGATCATAGATATTATGGTCTGTGTAAATTATTCCACCATGATGCCACCTCATCAATGTTATAATTGTATCAGGTATAGTATAAACATGATAAAGAGCAAAATATGGTCAGTGTCGATTGATGAAGTCAAGTATATTGGTTTACGAGCCAGTCTGATATATTAAACGTACTGATATTTTGTGACATTTCAATATTTTGAATACAAAGAGGACATGCTGGTTCTCAATTGATGCAATCAGGATGTTGGAGTAATTGTGTTCTATTATTGCTTTCATTTGTATAATACAATTCATCGTGACATTAACCAAACTTTAGATTTATTATGTGGCAATATAATTTTACATGATTAAGTGCAAACGTTTTGGTTAATGCAGTCAATCTGAGGTACCAATGCTACCGACGTTTGTGACACGTCAATATTTTGAATAAAAAGAGGATATACTGACTATAGTTATCAAAGGTACCAGGATTATAATTTACTACGCCAGACGTGCGTTTCGTCTACATAAGACTCATAAGTGACGCTCAAATCAAAATATTTATTAAGCCAAATAAGTAAAAAGTTAAAGAGCATTAAGGATCCAAAATTCCAAAAAGTTGTGCCAAATACGGCTCTATGCCTGGGATAAGAAAATCCTTAGTTTTTCCAACAATTCAAAGTTTTGTAAACAGGAAATTTGTAAAAATGACTACATTATTGATATTCACCATAGTGTTGACTACTGGGCGGGTGATACCCTCGGGGACGAAACGTCCACCAGCAGTGGCATCGACCCAGTGGTGTAAATAGTAATCAAAGGTACCAGGATTATAATTTAGTACGCTAGACGCGCGTTTCGTCTATATAAGACTCATCTTGACGCTCATATCAAAATATTTATTAAGCCAAAAAAGTAAAAAGTTGAAGAGCATTGAGGATCCAAAATACCAAAAAGTTCTGCCAAATACGGCTAAGGTAATCTATGCCTGAAATAAAAAAAAAAACTTAGTTTTTCGAACAATTCAAAGTTTTGTTAACAGGAAATTTGTAAAAATGACTACATTATTGATATTCATGTCAACACCGAAGTGTTGACTACTGGACTGGTGATAGCCTCCGGGACGAAACGTCCACCAGCAGTGGCACCGACCCAGTGGTGTAAATAGTTATCGAAGGTATCAGGATTATAATTTAGTACGCCAGCGTGCGTTTTGTCTACATAAGACTCATCGTGACGCTTATATCAAAATATTTATTAAGCCAAAAGCACCAAAAAATACCGATGGTATAACCTACAGAATAATTACAGTTTTACTTTAAGATGTATTTCCTTATTGGTGTGATTTTAAAGTAACTACTCTTGCAGTTGTAGTATCCGCTTCGTACCGTACCAGCACAGTCACAAGTATACCAAACACACACCCATATATCTATTACATATATAGTATGGTACGTCCTTTACTTTGTTTGAGACAAATAAAGATCAAGTAATCTCCAAACGCTAAAGATGTGTAATAAATATTCTTTTCAATTAACTTAGTATTCTTTTCATCCTGAACTTTTGCATTTAGAACAAATTTAAAAACTTGAAATAGTATGTTCTTAGTAAATTCATTTAAATTGTATATGGTGACAAACGTCCATTGCTATGTAACTTTTACAACAACCTACAGCATACATTGCATAGTTAAACAGTAAACACTCTAACCAAACAATGATGTATTTTCAGCACAAGATTCTTAGTACTATTGATAGTGGTTGTGGTCAGTTTGTAATGTTTGATTGTCCAGCACTTCTCTGACTAGTTTTTATTTTTGAGTTTTATACAAGTCATACTATAAAAACATTTTCGACGAAAATGTTTTTATAGTATGACTTGTATAATCGTAACATGAAAGCCGCTTACAAAGGAAAAATATAATTAAATATTGACCATTAGACATTCTAAAAGGATTTAATATTTGTAGATCTGACAAGATGGTCTAACTACTAAGCACTTGACACAAGTATTTGACTAATAAAACCATATTACTGCTGACATTTAACGACATACATATAATCCCTCAATAAATCTCTCTATAAATCTCTATAGAGAACTGTTCATCCTGTATCTATCCTACAACGAATTATAATAGGCCGAAAGTTAACACAAAAATGTCGTTTAAAGATCATTTATTTATCACATAGCTCGTTTTATGCTGAATGGTGAAATAAATAGAATAACTTTGTATATAAATTCTTTTCAGCATAAAACTAAATACGTGTATAGAATATGAAGTATCATTTCACAATATAAAATAATCATCTACCAACACGTGGGAACTATATGTCCTCAGTCACACACACTATCTAAGCCTTTCAAGCTAACAATATAAACAGTAAAAAGTTGAAGAGCATTGAGGATCCAAAATTCCAAAAAGTTGTGCCAAATACGCCTAAAGTAATCTATGCCTGGGATAAGAAAATCCTTAGTTTTTCGAACAATTCAAAGTTTTGAAAACAGGAAATATGTAAAAATGACTACATTATTGATATTCATGTCAACACCGAAGTGTTGACTACTGTACTGGTGATACCCTCGGGGACGAAACGTCCACCAGCAGTGGCATCGACCCAGTGGTGTAAATAGTTATCGAAGGTACCAAGATTATAATTTAGTACGCCAGACGCGCGTTTCGTCTACATAAGACTCATCTTGACGCTCATATCAAAATATTTATCAAGCCAAAAAAGTAAAAAGTTGAAGAGCATTGAGGATTCAAAATTCCAAAAAGCTGTGCCAAATACGGCTAAGGTAATCTATGCCTGGGATAAGAAAATCCTTAATTTTTCACACTGACACTCTTAATAAAAACAGACAAAATTGTGTAGTCATGGTGTTCCTATATTGCTTTCATTTGTATTACACAATTCATCCTTATCAAAAATATTACTGACTCACTATGCGTTTATGCCATATTGCATAATAAAGTGCAAATATGGTCAGTTTTGGTTGATGCAGTCAAATACTTGTGTTAAACAAGTCAGTTTTATATTAAAAATACAGCAATTTTGTGGCACTATTTTGACTAAAAAACGTGTTGGCGCTCTAGATTTTCGTGAACAAGTACTTGTAGTCAGTTTGTTAAAATATTGCTTTCATTTGTTTTATAAAATCTCTTCCAGTCGTTTGTAGACGAAAGGCGCGTCTGGCGTAAATAAAAAAATCAATCCTGGTATCCATGATGAGTTTATTTACAACCACTGGGTCGATGCCACTGCTGGTGGAGTTTTAATCTCCGAGGGTATCACCAGCCCAGTAGTCAGTATTTTTGCGTTGACTTGAGTTATCATTTATATACTCGTAATTATATATTAATTGTTAACAAAACTTTGAAGTTTTGAAAAACTAAGGCTTTTCTATTTCCGGAATACATTACCTAAGCTGTATTTGGCAAAACTTTTAGGAAATTTTGGTCATCAATGCTCTTCAATTTCGTACGTTATTTGGTCTTTTAACATTTTTGGATTCGAGCGTCACTGATGAGTCTTTTGTAGACGAAACGAACGTTTATAAATAAAATAACGCGCGTAAAAAAATGCAATCCTGATATCCTTGATCATGATGATGAGTTTATTTCCGACATAAATATATTACTAATTAACAATACGGTAAGTTTTGAGATATGCGGTGAACTATTTTTGGGACTTGAGTCAACATGAGGTATCAAAAACTACTTTAATTTATTTAAAACGAATACATGCTGGCACTCTTAGTTGATGCATACAACATTTTGTAGTCATTGTGTTCCTAAATTGTTCTCATTTATACTTTACGATCATTTCCAATCTGACATAAACATATTTCTGATTTATTAAGTGCTAATGGAGATTTACATTATTAAGTGACAATATGATCAGTTTTGGTTAATGCGGACTAAATTTTTTGTTATGCGAGCCAACCTATCAAAACTACTGAAACTTATATATATATTTTAAATTAGGAAAGATTTAAACCGGCACTCTTAATTGATGCAGACAAAATTTTGTAATCATAGTGTTCCAATATTACTTTCATTTTTATTATATAATCCATCCTGACATACATTTATTACTGGTATACTACGTAGCTACATAATAAAGTGGTTGATGCAGTGAAATATGTTTTGTTATACATGTCAGCTTGAGATATCAAACATACTGATATTTTGTGATACGTCAATATGTTGAATAAGAAGTGGTCTTGGAATAGTATACTACTAGTTCATTATGTCAATTGATTGATTTTGTTAGAAGCTAAACGTCCAGGGACAAATAGTTCATTCTTGTATAGAACGAGCATATTTTTCGGACGTATCAGATATTATTTATAATTGTTAAAGATAAATATATCGAAATTGACAGGAAGGTTGATAAGTATACAACAGCTCAGGACAATGTACGATTTTCGTATGAACATTTTTTTCAAAACAATAATAGTAAAACCAATGCAAACCAGGTGATTTACAATTAACAATCCATGTAATGCATATACTTATCTTCAGGAAGAGACTGTACAAAATGGAGAACGAAGCATCGTAAAAAATGATATGTATATCCAATCATATAGACACCTTTTTCCGATGCGTTGGATAACCTCTCTGTTCGCCTTCTAATTTAACAAAACTATTTGTTCTTTTATACTAGCTGTATGTATATTTGTTGCTCAGAAGCGTGTAATTTTTAGCCATTTATCAATGTATATAATAACATGGAATGAAAAAATACATTGTTAATGTGTAATATCTATACAGAGTCTAACGAGTATAGTGATAGGCTATACCGGGGAAAAAAAACAATGCGAATATTGTTTAAATAATAAAAACTCAGGTCTAATATAAAAAGTCTTAAACACGGTAATCTGTTAAAAGCAGACCTGGTCCGACGTCTGGACAATAGCAAACCTGTAGGTCTACTGGTAATGGAATTCTCATCAGCGTAAAATGAATTCATTGAACCAATAGTTCCTTTTTGATCATGCACGAATGATAATTTGTGATTATGCATGAATTTTAATCGACGCCAATTTACAAATTTTGATTCAACTGTGAAATACTTCGTTTCTCAACATACTCTTAAGTAAGTATAAACAACGGTAAATTCTTTAAATATCAAATAGTTTGCAATTGTCTATAATATTTTCAAACGTTTAAGCTACGAACTAGTAACCGTACAAACAGATTATTGTCTCATTATATTTTCGTTCCACTGCGTCAGTTCAATCAAATGTTTACTAAATCAGGAGTTAAATTCCAGGATGAAGAAAAAAGACGAAACCAAATCATCAATCTAACATTTTTTTAATGCTATTCGTCACCACAACATGTATGACATCAACATGTTTATGAGGACCCCGAAAATGAAACAAAATATAATTATGACCATATCAATGAAAATGCGTGCTAGTACAGACGTGCTTACTACTAGGCTTGTAATATCATCGAATACAAAGTGTATAAAATATTAAAGGTTAACTCATATAAAAATCACAAAGCAAATAAAGGCAACAGTAGTATACCGCTGTTCGAAATTCATGAATCGATTGAGAGAAAAAAAAACCAAATCCGGGTTACAAACTGAAACTGAGAGTAACACATTAAATATAAGAGGAGAACAACGACACAACAGAAACACAACATTAAAATGTAACACACACAGAAACGAACTATAATATAACAATGGTCATTTTCCTGACTTAGTACGGGACATTTTGATAAAAGAAAAATGGTGGGTTGAACCTGGTTTTGTGGCATGCCAAACCTCCCGCTTTTGTGGCAATGTTAAATATAACATTAAAATTACAACATTACATGATAAGGCTACAATACAAATAAATGGGAGAACATATAGGACAGAGAAACACACGAATAATAGCTAACAAAAGGTGCCAGGTATGAAATTTAATACACCAGCCGCGCGTTTCGTCCACACAAAACTAACCAGTGACGCTCTGATGAAAAATGTTCGATAGCCAAAAAAGGTACAAAGTTGAAGAGCATTGAGGACCAAAAGTTCCAAAAAAAAGGTTATGTCCAATACGGCTAGGTTTGTTTGCCTGGTATAAGAACATCCTTATTATCTAGAATAATTCAATTTTTTGCAAACAATAAATTTTATAATATGACTAGATAATAGATATAAACTATAAACCGGTGACTGACTTCAAAATAAAAACGGAGAGATAAATAACCTAAACCAGCTTCTAAAAATTCACAGCCGCGTTAGACAAATCGATAAACTCACATATTTAAGTGACATCACATTTGAATTTCTAACAATTTCCCAAAAATAGTATAGAATTAAGATAGAATTCAAGATTAGGTTTGTAATGTTGATAAAACATTTATTAATAACAATGAACATTACAATACTAATTAATATCAAATAGTGGTATTAATAAGAAACATTTATTGAATCCAGTACTTTTCATACATTTCGTTTTCAGTTCATGTTTGTATGTCAATGCACAGTATTCAGCTGTACATATCTATGTCTTGCTGAATTTGTTGACATGCTATTGAACAGTACCAAATTGACTGCAAACAAATTGTCAAACCAATATATATTTCTGAAAAAGTAAAATTATAAACTACCGAACACCAAGGTGATATTTAAAACGACAGGTCCCATTTCAAATGGGAAAAACAAAAGCTGAAACGGTATAAGCCATTGCGAAACGATAAAAAATTAAAAAAAAGTCTTACTGTGACAGAATTATTTGTCGTTGATATTTTTAAGATGATGTTAAAATTAAAATGACTACAATTTATTATTTTTAATCATTTGGATTTTTTTTTTTGGTATAAAACTATTTTTAAAAAGTATATTATGTGGAATATTGCAGGGCCCTTGTGATGGAGTGCACACACAACAGAACAATTGTAATGTACGTTGGAATGTGTATATTTACAACATCTCTAATTCTGCTGATATCTGGATATATCGATAACGCCCGTATTAAAACAAAATTCATCGCAAAGTTAGCTGAAACAAAAAGTACTAATTTTCTGAGACCATACACAAGGTCAAGGTTAACAGAGGAGGAAATGACACATTCGAGTGAAAATAATCTTACAACAAGACATAGAAGCACAAATACAGACCACATTTATTCCATAATGTGGCACACAAAACCTATATGGGCTTCAAAAGATATTATCACATATAAATTTAGAAATTGTGCGTTTAAGAATTGCATAATCCGTGAACCATCACGTGACAATTTGACATGTGATGCTTTACTATTTCATCACGAAGAGATGAACATAAAAGTTCCAAATAAAATACCCGGCCTAATATGGGTGTTCATGTCATATGAATCTGAAGCACATACCTTAAAACACTTTTTGAAAAAGGAATGGGATAATAAATTTGATTGGGTATTTAGCTACAGATCTGATGCTGATATATCTTTTCCGTATGGTGTATTACACAGAAGAAACATACAAAATGACAAAAATTATACAAGTCTTTTTCAAAAAAAGTCAAAAAGTGTTGCCTGGGTAGTAAGCAACTGTAAATCGGACTCACACAGATACAAGTATATTAAGAAGATGATGCAATCCATACAAATAGATGTATATGGGAAATGCGGAAAGACATGCTCTTCTTCCTGGAATAGTGACAAATGCTTTAACGACTTAAGTAAAGATTACAAATTTTACTTGGCGTTTGAAAATTCCATATGTAAGGACTACGTTTCTGAAAAGGTATTCCGACTATACCAAGACGGTTTTGACTTTATTCCTGTTTACAGAGGAGCCATGAATATAAAAGACATTTTACCCAACGGAACCTTTATATCTTCATTTGATTTTAGTTCCGCTTTAGAACTTGCTTTGTACTTGAAAAATGTAGGAAGTAATGAGAGTGCATACACTAATTATTTGAAAGCAAAAGATAAGTTTTTTTCAAATGGATATACACGACAGGAGGTTTTACAGTTTATGTATTGTTCCGTTTGTGAAAAACTCAATAATAAGTATGAACGAAGTCCAAAATTAAACTTAACAAAATGGATGTTGGAAAAAAAATGTATAATCCCAACAGACGTGTAACTATATGAATATTTCTATAATTTGAAAGGAAGGAAATTGTTCTAAGAAAAATGTGTCTACATTTTATCTATGTATTATGCAATGATCGAAGCGTTAATACCAAATATAGCACACTTGCGACAAACAAATAGTCAAGAAATACAAAAAAAGAATGCCCTTTTATTGTGCATTTTGTTTTTCATTTCTATACGCTCATTACACTGTATACTACTGAAACGGGTTTAAACTGGGCGGACATTAACTGCTTGATCGCAAGAGAGAATAACATATCTTTTTTAAGATATTCAGTGCGTGTTCAATACCACGGCCACTACATGAGATTCAATACCAGTCAACACTAGTTAAAGTTATTAAGAGAATATCACCATGCGTTTGATTCAACAGCGTCTACAGACATAAGACAATTTGGTGTGAGAGCTATTGAGACAACATTCCATCCATGTCACAATTTGCAACTATTATAAGTCAGAGTATGACCTTCATCACGGATCCTTGCCTCACACCAAACAGCAAGATGCGAACGGCCCCACAAATGTATACTTGTATCGTAAAACAATTTAAACAGAAAACCAACGATATAATCTATTCAAAAACAAGTGAAACGAGAAACACCTATTTAACAAAATTAACACACAACAACCGCAGAATATCAGGTTCCTTACTAAGAACATGTGCAGCAGGTACTGGCATGAAAATACGGATTTTTTGTGTTATTAAAATTTGCTGTTACAAAATATTAGAAATTATTATAAATTAAGGAATGTATCTCCCTCATGCAAAGCTCTGATTCCTTTCACGGATTTGGCTATACTTTTTGGACCTTTTGGATTATAGCTCTTCATCTTTTATATAAGCTTTGGATTTCAAATATTTTGGCCACGAGCATCACTGAAGAGACATGTATTGTCGAAATGCGCATCTGGTGCAAGAAAATTGGTACCGTTAATTTTATTAAAACGTTTTAATAGGCACTAACCTTCACCCAACCTGAAACAATTTTGTAACAAGACACACTATAAAATACCATTTAAAATGGCTTTACTCAATCAAAAGACATATTAACAAAAACAACTGAACATACACTGAACAAAACAATTTGGTATGTCACACAATGCAAACAGGCAAATGCAAATACAAAATTAATTAGTAAAACAACGGGGTTGAATATAGTATTATAAGAGAACAAAAATGTTTTCACACCAAACACTTACCAAAGGTGGAAAATGTTGAAAACAGTCAGATGAAATATATAAATATGTAAAAGTAAGTAAAAACATGGAGTAATTGTTTTATAGTAATTATAGTAATTCATAGTATAGCACAATGATGACTGCTGTACCCGAATTTTTACATTTTTATATTTTTTTGTCTGTGTATTTTGTACACATATCAGTATCAATACAATCGAATTTCATACGACTGTCATACAAGTTAGAGGTTTTGCTAGCTGTAAAACCAGGTTTAATCCACCATGTTTTACATAAGAAATTTGCTGTACGGAATATGACAGTGTTTATCTTTTAGTTTGGTGTGTTTGGGCTTTTGATTTTGCCATTTGATTATGGACTTTATGTCGGTCTGTATTTTTGTGATTTAACTTTTTACAAATTGTATCAACAATGCTTAATGAACCCGAAATTAGGACTTAAGAGTTATCATAATTACTTTACGCTAGTTGAACCCCACCAACCTCCCCCACCCTCAAATGATAATAACAAAAAATCATACATCAGAGATTTAAATCAACAAAAACACATTATCGGGAATTAGTCTTTTAACGAAATGGAGAGTCAAAGAATACATGAACTGTACGAGTTCATACAACAGGGGGATCAAACCAATTTTCCTCCACAAAAAGTTCTCTACTCCAAGTCGTTAATTAAATATCAAAAGATATCAAGGGCGAGCTGTGGGAGCGGGCGAGGCAATAAATGTCTTTCGAAATATGTGTTCATATAACGGGGTGGAGCGCGCCAATTCTCATTCACCAAATGTTCTCGAGTCAATAGTTATACATCAGCAGAAATTTTAGGTTGTGAGAACGGGCGATGCGATAAATGTCTTTCAAAATACGAGTTCGAACGTTAATGAAATCTGCTAACGGTATGAAGTTGCAATGTTCCATGAGAGTGTATCAATGTGAGAGCGAGCGTGGCAATACATGATTTTCCAAGTAAAGGTTCATAAAATAGAGGTGAGCTATTTTCATTCACCAAATGTTCTTTAGTTAGTTGTTAAGCATCACAAGAAATTAATTTCCAGTTGTAAGAGCGGGGGAGGCGATACATCTCCTTCAAAATACTAGTTCATACAACGAAGGTGAGCAAGCCAATTCTCGTTCATACAACGGAGGTGAGCGAGCCAATTCTTGTTCATACAACGGAGGTGAGCGAGCCAATTCTCGTTCATACAACGGAGGTGAGCTAGCCAATTCTTGTTCATACAACGGAGATGAGCGAACCAATTCTAGTTCATACAACGGAGGTGAGCGAGCCAATTCTAGTTCATACAACGGAGGTGAGCGAGTCAATTCTAGTTCATACAACGGAGTAAGCGAGCCAATTCTCGTTCATACAACGGAGGTGAGCTAGCCAATTCTTGTTCATACAACGGAGATGAGCGAACCAATTCTAGTTCATACAACGGAGGTGAGCGAGCCAATTCTAGTTCATACAACGGAGGTGAGCGAGTCAATTCTAGTTCATACAACGGAGTAAGCGAGCCAATTCTCGTTCATACAACAGAGGTGAGCGAGTCAATTCTAGTTCATACAACAGAGGGGAGCGAGCCAATTCTCGTTCATACAATGGAGGTGAGCGAGCCAATTCTAGTTCATACAACGGAGGTGAGCGAGCCAATTCTCGTTCATACATCGGAGGTGAGCGAGCCAATTCTTATTCATACAACGGAGGTGAGCGAGCCAATTCTAGTTTATACAACGCAGGTGTGTGAGACAATTCTAGTTCATACAACGGAGGTGAGCGAGCCAATTCTAATTCATACAACGCAGGTGAGCGAGCCAATTCTAGTTCATACAACGAAGGGGAGCGAGCCAATTCTCGTTCATACAATGGAGGTGAGCGAGCCAATTCTCGTTCATACAACGGAGGTGAGCGAGCCAATTCTATTTCATACAACGGAGGTGAGCGAGCCAATCTCGTTCATACAACGTAGGTGAGCGAGCCAATTCTAGTTCATACAACGGAGGTGAGCGAGCCAATTCTAGTTCATACAACAGAGGGGAACGAGCCAATTCTCGTTCATACAATGGAGGTGAGCGAGCCAATTCTCGTTCATACAACGGAGGTGAGCGAGCCAATTCTAGTTCATACAACGGAGGTGAGCGAGCCAATTCTCGTTCATACAACGGAGGTGAGCGAGCCAATTCTTATTCATACAACGGAGGTGAGCGAGCCAATTCTAGTTTATACAACGCAGGTGTGTGAGACAATTCTAGTTCATACAACGGAGGTGAGCGAGCCAATTCTAGTTCATACAACGCAGGTGAGCGAGCCAATTCTAGTTCATACAACGAAGGGGAGCGAGCCAATTCTAGTTCATACAACGAAGGGGAGCGAGCCAATTCTCGTTCATACAATGGAGGTGAGCGAGCCAATTCTCGTTCATACAACGGAGGTGAGCGAGCCTATTCTATTTCATACAACGGAGGTGAGCGAGTCAATTCTAGTTCATACAACGGAGTAAGCGAGCCAATTCTCGTTCATACAACAGAGGTGAGCCAGCCAATTCTAGTTCATACAACAGAGGGGAGCGTGCCAATTCTCGTTCATACAATGGAGGTGAGCGAGCCAATTCTTGTTCATACAACGGAGGTGAGCGAGCCAATTCTAGTTCATACAACGGAGGTGAGCGAGCCAATTCTCGTTCATACATCGGAGGTGAGCGAGCCAATTCTTATTCATACAACGGAGGTGAGCGAGCCAATTCTAGTTTATACAACGCAGGTGTGTGAGACAATTCTAGTTCATACAACGGAGGTGAGCGAGCCAATTCTAATTCATACAACGCAGGTGAGCGAGCCAATTCTAGTTCATACAACGAAGGGGAGCGAGCCAATTCTCGTTCATACAATGGAGGTGAGCGAGCCAATTCTCGTTCATACAACGGAGGTGAGCGAGCCAATTCTATTTCATACAACGGAGGTGAGCGAACCAATCTCGTTCATACAACGGAGGTGAGCGAGCCAATTCTAGTTCATACAACGGAGGTGAGCGAGCCAATTCTAGTTCATACAACAGAGGGGAGCGAGCCAATTCTCGTTCATACAATGGAGGTGAGCGAGCCAATTCTCGTTCATACAACGGAGGTGAGCGAGCCAATTCTAGTTCATACAACGGAGGTGAGCGAGCCAATTCTCGTTCATACAACGGAGGTGAGCGAGCCAATTCTTATTCATACAACGGAGGTGAGCGAGCCAATTCTAGTTTATACAACGCAGGTGTGTGAGACAATTCTAGTTCATACAACGGAGGTGAGCGAGCCAATTCTAGTTCATACAACGCAGGTGAGCGAGCCAATTCTAGTTCATACAACGAAGGGGAGCGAGCCAATTCTCGTTCATACAATGGAGGTGAGCGAGCCAATTCTCGTTCATACAACGGAGGTGAGCGAGCCAATTCTATTTCATACAACGGAGGTGAGCGAGCCAATCTCGTTCATACAACGGAGGTGAGCGAGCCAATTCTAGTTCATACAACGGAGGTGAGCGAGCCAATTCTAGTGCATACAACGGAGGTGAGCGAGCCAATTCTCATTCATCAAACGTTTTCTTGACCAAGTTTATATGTATTAATAGAAATAAATAAGAGCGGGCAAGGCACTATTTGTATTAAGCACGATCCCTACCTTTAGGAGATTAGTATAATATCATCCAAACATGTATTAGAAGGACAAGCATAAATATGACATACTTAATACAGTGTTATAAGAAGACGAGGTATGAGTGCCAATGAAACAACTTTCAATCCAAATGACAATTTATAAAAGTAAACCATTAAACGTTACAGTACGGTCTTTTACACGGAGACTTTGTCTTCATGTAACTAATTAAGTGAACATATTAGGTAATTAAAATCATTGTTTACATAAACATGAGTGAGAATTCAAAATCAATATTTAATGCATTTTGTGCACAAATTCACATAGTCGCTAACTGCAATGATCCATCTTAAATTCTGAATTGTTTTATTACCGATGATTCAAATCTCCAAAAAGTGATGCTGTACAATTATCAACGAGACAATTAAGAACATGTTGTATAATTATCAACGAGACAATTAAGGACATGTTGTATAATTATCAACGAGACAATTAAGAACATGTTGTATACATAATTATCAACGAGACAATTAAGGACATGTTGTATAATTATCAACGAGACAATTAAGGACATGTTGTATAATTATCAACGAGACAATTAAGAAGATGCTGTATAATTATCAACGAGACAATTAAGGACATGTTGTATAATTATCAAGGAGACAATTAAGGACATGTTGTATAATTATCAACGAGACAATTAAGAACATGTTGTATAATTATCAACGAGACAATTAAGGAGATGTTGTATGATTACCAAGTGGACATATAAGGAGATGTTGTATGATTACCAAGGGGATATATAAGGAGATGTTGTATAATTATCAACGAGATAATTAAGAACATGTTGTATAATTACCAACGAGACAATTAAGGAGATGTTGTATAATTATCGACGAGACAATTAAGAACATGTTGTATAATTATCAACGGGACAATTAAGAACATGTTGTATAATTATCAACGAGACAATTAAAGAGATGTTGTATGATTACCCAGGGGACATATAAGGAGATGCTGCAAAGTTACCAAAGAGACAATTTTGTTTGTTGCCTTGGAATCTTTTCTTTATTGTATTAGCTACAAAGTGTTAATAACATAGTGTTAATAACATAGTGTTAATAACATAGTGTTAATAACAAAGTGTTAATAACATAGTGTATGTGCTCAATGTTTGTCTTGTATTTAAAAAAAAAATTGTAAACAGTTAACCCAACTTAAAATGTCGATCAGAGTTCTATATAATTCTTAGAAGTCTAGACCAATATGGAAAATTAAATGTTTTGAACCTTTAAAGTATTTTAACAGTGTACATTTTATCGACACTCACTCAACTAAACGAGAAAGACCTTTACTGCAAATAAAAAAGGCTTGCTTCTGATGCCTTATGCGTTGTTCTTATTTTTGATTTTGGTTTCGCTATTTGATTAAGGATTTTCTTTTCTGAATTTTCCTCGGAGTTAAGTATTTTGGTGATTTTCTTCTTTCTAACCCTGAAAACTTTCATGAAATAGAAAACATTCAATAGCAAATAACGTAGCGAGCAGAAATGACCTTACAGTATAAATTCAAATGATGAAATGTTGTATAATTATCATGTTTTTACAAGATAACAATTATCAACTATAGGTCACCGTCGGCCTTCAAAAATAAGCAAACACCCATACTGAATATATTTTATTAAACTCATCATAGATACGCAAAGTAAAACATTAACTTGATTGTGTATAATAGTGAATAATAAATGTTTTTGTCTCAAACTCATTAATCATTCAAAATATGCTAAATCCAATTAAATGGTGCATACTTTCATTAATTCTTTTTATATTCTTAAATCTTAAGTATCCTTTAATTGACTAATAATTTATGTTTTTTACACTTACTATAACATAACCAAATTAAGAGAAGTTTACAACATGGGCTTATAATTAGCTAGGTGACACATTGTTTAATGACTCACAATGATTTACATTGATTCTATATTTTTGAACATGATTGAGGTGCTCCTTTATTGGAGGAAGTTATGCAATACAAGTTACAAGTTACAAGATGACAAGATGAACACCATCGGTTACCAGTAATGATATGCATCACGTTGTCAAGATATCTGAAGCGATACATTTATTCACTAAATACACATTGATTCTTTATTTTTGAACATGAACACCATCGGTTACCAGTGATGATATGAATCACGTTGTCAAGATATCTGAAGCGATACATGTATTCACTAAATACACGTGTTGATGCTGCGATTTGGTGTAGTTTTCTCCATTAGTACTGACATATTGTTTGGCAGCACGTTTCAATTTATGACACACGTTTTTGTATCTAAATTAGATATAAAATAATGTATACATTGTCATAAGAATATATTTTTGCTAGTTGTCTTTTAATTTCTTTGATATATTTTCCTTCTAAATACTCAATTTTCAATAAACTCTATTGGAATAAGTATAATATGTAAGATTTATTATCAAATGTGTTGCCTTAAGTTTTAATTTTACAATAACCTGACTTAATACAATACAATCTATTAAGAACGGATGAATAATTATTGTTTCAAAGGAAAATCACAACCATTTAATATGTTACTTCTGTTTATTGATGAATTTTTATTAATGTAAGTATGATATGGTCTATTAAGTTTGTTAATACGTTTTATTTATTTTTGTCATAGCTTCCTATGCTATCAGTGTTTTTTACCATTATACTATAAGTTTTACTTTGTCTTTAAATTGTTGTCATGAATTTGATAATCAGAGTATGTTTCTATAAACTAAGGCATTTGATTAAGATACGAAATATAGTTACATTATCTTTAATTTTATTTCTTTATTTCATTACTATTGATCAACACTTTAGACAAGGGGTGCGTATCCCTGATATAAGTAAAGTATATACTCTCTTCAAATATACACTAACAGTTGACAAAAAGGCCTTTCTGACATCTGCCATGTATACTAATCTGTCAAGCTGTGTAAAGTATCAAAATGTTATTATTGTAAACGGATGGGAAAATAATGTAAAAAACAATAATTTCATTTGTTGCTTCCGTTTAAAGAATGAAAACAATCTTGCTATTGTGTCAAATCAGAAATTATCCAGTGCATGGGCACATATGCCTCTACGAAGAATTCAATATAAATGTTCAGTTCCAGAAGGAAATATTTGGATTGATCACGTATCAATTGTAAATGATTTGAATGCTACGTGTCCAAAAGATTTATCCTATTTTGTAAAAGTATCATTACCATTGATGTCAAAAGGTTCTAATATAGCTATATGCTCTCTAATATCATATCGATCCCAAGATGCAGCATTATTAGTTGAATGGTTCGAAGCACAGCGTTTACTTGGGGTCAACAAAATTGTTACGTACACACAGGATCTTAACAGCGATGCAATACGTGTGTTGGATTATTACGAGTCGATAGGACTTGTTCATGTTATCCATGAGTTTGATATGCCAAAAAAGGGTATGTTGACCTTTTTCTCGTTCTCGACTTGTGATATTTTATTGAGTTCTGTGCATATGTTAAAACGAAAAAGGAAACATTTCTGTACCTTTAATCGGCATAAATAACACATATAAAGGAAATCAAACAAAAAGGAAAAAAACGTATATTTATTAACTCATCACTGAGACTAGGAGTGAAATTTTATATTTGCGAAAAGACTCATCAGTGACGCTCAAATCAAATTATAACATCACATGAATTGATCAAAAATTGATGTACCGATTAAAATGCAATTTAATGATTCATGTTCCAAATATGAAAATATTTGAGACTTTACCTTTCTTAATTGAAATTTGCAATGTCGTTTATATAACATCAATATTGGAAATGATAGTGTACGTTGTTATACTGTATTCGAGACTGAAGGTTCATTTGACTCGTTGAGCCTATTGAAAAAAAATATATTATATTGGATATAACGTAATGTATTCACACTTCGTTTTCTTTGATATGCTTGTTTTGATTAGTTTTTTCTGTGCTATCTTTTTATGGGGATGGGGTTTTATTTATCCTCTTTTATTTAAGTACGTATCTTCGTAAAACTTTTAGACGAATTTCCTAGATTTATTGGAGAGCAGAACATCAGGCAGTGGACTGACAAGGAAGTTGTAACACTTGATTGTAATTCACGACTTCTTCAGTTTAAATATGTCATTATGTGTGACAAAGATGAGTTCTTAGTGCCGAATATTACAAAGTTTGGCTTTTCATTACGTAAAGCTTTGGTACGTATATTTCTATTCAACACATTCCGAATGACATTAGGGAATATATTAGTCCTCCCTTCGATATCTTCGTTCGTCTGCGTTATGGCGACTGTTGAGAATTATATTTTGTTTGCATCATCGATTAAGCTTACAATGAATACGAGACACGTTAGTTCTATACGATGATACAAACAAAAGTGCATAAAGACAAGCTCTTAAAAAAGTATCTAAAATATATACAAATTAACCATAATCACATTTGACGTTTGTTGTTGTAAAAACTAACAAATGCAATACACTAAGACTATAAATAGTGTTGCGACAACGCGCTCAGAAATGTCATCATTTTAGAGCATCTGTGAAAATTAGCAATACCCGTGCATAGTTTCAAAATAGAAATAACACTTTTGTTTATAATCCTATAGGATTTGATAGTAAATCGTTGTTATATGAAAATCGCAATGTTGGCCTTTTTGAAACTCCTTATTGCTGTCAAAACTTCCGCATCTAAAAGGCAACATTTCAATTGCGTTTATTAAGGCTTGTTTTATATATTATGATAATATATTTTTCAAGTTTCCATGGAAAAAATGGTCAATTTGATAGCTCGAAATGCACGTCTACATGTATGGTTTCTCATTATACTGAAGTTTCTAATACACCTCCTCAGTTATTACATCACAAACGTATGGTTACTTGTTGATTTAGAACCATTGACTTAAATTGTGTTTTTTTTTTATTTACATAAAGTGTTGATAAGATGCTTCTTGATGACAGAAATATAAAACGGTGTACGATAATGTCAATAAAATCACAATCTTTAAGATGAAATTAATACCCATACAATTTTCCCGTGTATTTACTACTTTAAACCTGAGTAAAATGTATAAGTTAACATACTAGTTTAGTAATTATTGTAGTTGTTAACATACTAGTATAGTAACTATTGTAGTTGTTAACATACTAGTATAGTAACTATTGTAGTTGTTAACATACTAGTATAGTAATTATTGTAGTTGTTAACATACTAGTATAGTAACTATTGTAGTTGTTAACATACTAGTATAGTAATTATTGTAGTTTGTTAACATACTAGTATAGTAACTATTGTAGTTGTTAACATACTAGTAAAGTAATTATTGTAGTTGTTAACATACTAATATAGTAATTATTGTAGTTGTTAACATACTAGTATAGTAATTATTGTAGATAGTAATTATTGTAGTTGTTAACATACTAGTAAAGTAATTATTGTAGTTGTTAACATACTAGTATAGTAACTATTGTAGTTGTTAACATACTAGTATAGTAATTATTGTAGTTGTGGTTGATATTTGTCTGGGATGTAAATGTCCTTGTCCATATCTATTAATCATATTTCAGGACCACATGTTTGACGATTCAACAGCAGGTTTTCAGTTAAACCCTAAATTACATATCACAACATGGACACCTTACAATCGATCGAGTACATTGTTTATCAGCAAATACCTTAATAGCACTTCTTCAGTTCCAGACAGACACAAATATGTTTATATGCCTGAACGTGTGGTTATTGGATCTACTAATATACACGAGTTTACGGCATGTGAGGGTTATAACATGTAAGTAAGAGCACATATATTTACATATGATTTCGAAGCATCACCGATCAGTCCTTTATAGGCGAACAGCGCGTTTAACATACAAAATGTTATAATAGTTAAAACCTGAAGAAACCACAAGAAAAACAAAAAGCATGAGAAACGGTTTCGTCGATTGATCAGTGTATAGAAAAAGGGATCTAGGGTAATTAATTATTACAAATATATATATTAAAATACGGAAGATAATAACAAAAATCAAACAAATACAATTTCTAAAAGAACATATTGGGTGTCAAATCAAGAAAGTTAAAAAAGAGATGCCTCTATCGATGGTAAAGCTTAGCGTACGTGAAATGAGTGTTTTGCTGTCGCGTATTGAGTTTATTTATTGACGCGTAGCTTAAGTGGGTAACGAATATTAACGACAGTAAATCTGCGTTGGTCAGGCTTTAAATACATCGGGCGAAATAGACAAACCATAGACAGAAACATACATTGTAGAAATTGTCAAAGGGTTAACAAAACAACAAAGGAGCAGAAAATAGCACATCACACATTGGTGTTCAACACAGCAATAAAGTCTCTCACTCGGAGGCGAGCTTCAGCTGGTCCCTAAACAGATCTTAATCGAAATAAATCAATCAATCAGAATAATGAAGACACAAGAATAACAAAGACGAGCGGCTCATGACTTAAGACAGACGCGATAATGTATCTAGCTTAAACACACTTTTAGAGATCTGCAGACTAAGCAAACACTTGAATCATGCACAAATAAAATCAACTTTCTATTCAAATTTTTATAAAGGTCAGTCACTATAAATTATAAAATCACTCCCGAAACGAAATAAGGTCTGAACGGTCTGTGTTGAGGTTGCCTGATTTACATTTAAATTATCAATTATATGTTCTCCCTCGTCTACATCTGCTTAAATATTGTCAGTGTTACTTTTGAGAGTTGTTCGCACTAGTTGTATTACTCATTTTCACTTAATCTCTCGTCTACATCCACTTAAGTTTTGTGTTCGGTTTGCATCATTTATATTTGCCTTTCTCACTTTCTCACTCGTCTACATCAACTTAAGTTTTGTGTGTAGTTTGCATCATTTATATTTGCCTTTCTCACTTTCTCACTCGTCTACATCCACTTAAGTTTTGTGTTCTGTTTGCATCATTTATATTTGCCTTTCTCACTTTCTCACTCGTCTACATCCACTTAAGTTTTGTGTGTAGTTTGCATCATTTATATTTGCCTTTCTCACTTTCTCACTCGTCTACATCAACTTAAGTTTTGTGTTCGGTTTGCATCATTTATATTTGCCTTTCTCACTTTCTCACTCGTCTACATCAACTTAAGTTTTGTGTTCGGTTTGCATCATTTATATTTGCCTTTCTCACTTTCTCACTCGTCTACATCCACTTAAGTTTTGTGTGTAGTTTGCATCATTTATATTTGCCTCTCTCACTTTCTCACTCGTCTACATCCACTTAAGTTTTGTGTTCTGTTTGCATCATTTATATTTGCCTTTCTCACTTTCTCACTCGTCTACATCCACTTAAGTTTTGTGTGTAGTTTGCATCATTTATATTTGCCTTTCTCACTTTCTCACTCGTCTACATCAACTTAAGTTTTGTGTTCGGTTTGCATCATTTATATTTGCCTTTCTCACTTTCTCACTCGTCTACATCAACTTAAGTTTTGTGTTCGGTTTGCATCATTTATATTTGCCTTTCTCACTTTCTCACTCGTCTACATCCACTTAAGTTTTGTGTGTAGTTTGCATCATTTATATTTGCCTTTCTCACTTTCTCACTCGTCTACATCAACTTAAGTTTTGTGTTCGGTTTGCATCATTTATATTTGCCTTTCTCACTTTCTCACTCGTCTACATCAACTTAAGTTTTGTGTGTAGTTTGCATCATTTATATTTGCCTTTCTCACTTTCTCACTCGTCTACATCAACTTAAGTTTTGTGTTCGGTTTGCATCATTTATATTTGCCTTTCTCACTTTCTCACTCGTCTACATCCACTTAAGTTTTGTGTGTAGTTTGCATCATTTATATTTGCCTTTCTCACTTTCTCACTCGTCTACATCCACTTAAGTTTTGTGTGTAGTTTGCATCATTTATATTTGCCTTTCTCACTTTCTCACTCGTCTACATCCACTTAAGTTTTGTGTGTAGTTTGCATCATTTATATTTGCCTTTCTCACTTTCTCACTCGTCTACATCCACTTAAGTTTTGTGTGTAGTTTGCATCATTTATATTTGCCTTTCTCACTTTCTCACTCGTCTACATCCACTTAAGTTTTGTGTGTAGTTTGCATCATTTATATTTGCCTTTCTCACTTTCTCACTCGTCTACATCCACTTAAGTTTTGTGTGTAGTTTGCATCATTTATATTTGCCTTTCTCACTTTCTCACTCGTCTACATCCACTTAAGTTTTGTGTGTAGTTTGCATCATTTGTATTTGCCTTTCTCACTTTCTCACTCGTCTACATCCACTTAAGTTTTGTGTGTAGTTTGCATCATTTGTATTTGCCTTTCTCACTTTCTCACTCGTCTACATCCACTTAAGTTTTGTGTGTAGTTTGCATCATTTGTATTTGCCTTTCTCACTTTCTCACTCGTCTACATCAACTTAAGTTTTGTGTTCGGTTTGCATCATTTATATTTGCCTTTCTCACTTTCTCACTCGTCTACATCCACTTAAGTTTTGTGTGTAGTTTGCATCATTTGTATTTGCCTTTCTCACTTTCTCACTCGTCTACATCAACTTAAGTTTTGTGTTCGGTTTGCATCATTTATATTTGCCTTTCTCACTTTCTCACTCGTCTACATCCACTTAAGTTTTGTGTGTAGTTTGCATCATTTGTATTTGCCTTTCTCACTTTCTCACTCGTCTACATCCACTTAAGTTTTGTGTGTAGTTTGCATCATTTGTATTTGCCTTTCTCACTTTCTCACTCGTCTACATCCACTTAAGTTTTGTGTGTAGTTTGCATCATTTATATTTGCCTTTCTCACTTTCTCACTCGTCTACATCCACTTAAGTTTTGTGTGTAGTTTGCATCATTTATATTTGCCTTTCTCACTTTCTCACTCGTCTACATCAACTTAAGTTTTGTGTGTAGTTTGCATCATTTATATTTGCCTTTCTCACTTTCTCACTCGTCTACATCCACTTAAGTTTTGTGTGTAGTTTGCATCATTTATATTTGCCTTTCTCACTTTCTCACTCGTCTACATCCACTTAAGTTTTGTGTTCGGTTTGCATCATTTGTATTTGCCTTTCTCACTTTCTTACTCGTCTACATCCACTTAAGTTTTGTGTTCGGTTTGCATCATTTGTATTTGCCTTTCTCACTTTCTCACTCGTCTACATCCACTTAAGTTTTGTGTTCGGTTTGCATCATTTGTATTTGCCTTTCTCACTTTCTCACTCGTCTACATCCACTTAAGTTTTGTGTTCGGTTTGCATCATTTATATTTGCCTCTCTAATGTTATTTCTCTCCTACCTCCGCCAAAGAATTGTGAGTGTTACTTTTGTGTGCGGTTTGCACCATTTGTATTTGCCTTTCTCACTTTATTACTCGTTTACATTTTCTTAAGTATTGTGTGGGGTTTGCACCATTTATATTTGACTTTTCCATTTAATCACTCGTCTACTTCCGTTTACGTATTGTTTAAGGTTTGCACCATTTGTATTTTCCCTTCTCGTTTTAACACTTGTCTTCTTCCGTTTAAATATTTGTAAAGTATTGTATGTGTTACTTTTGTGTGCGGTTTGCACTAGTTTTTTTTGCCTCTCTTATGTTACCACTCTCCTACCTCCGCTTATAAAGTATAGTGAGTGTTACTTCTGTAAACGGTTTCCATTATTTGCATTTGCCTTTCTCATGTGATGACTCAACTACCTTAGCCTAATTTTTGTTAACGGTATGCACCTTTTGTATTTATCTTTGTCACTTTATAACACGTCTACCTCCGCTTAAGTATTGTGTACTTCTTGCACCATTTGTATTTGCCTTTTTATGTTATCACTCGTCTACATCCGCTTAAGTATTGTGAGAGTTATTTTTGTTTGCAGTTTGTATCATTTGTATTTGTCTTTCTCATGTTATCAACCCTCTACCTCAGCCTAAGTATTGTGTGCGGTTTCCAACATTCGTATTTGCCTTTCTCATGTTATCACTTGTTTTTCCGTTTACATACTCATGTGTTCTTTATGTGTGTAGTTTGAACCATTTGTATTTGCCTTTCTCTTGAATCACTCATCTTCTTCCGTTTACATATTTACGTGTTCCTTTTGTGTGCAATTTAACCAGTTGTATTTGCCTTTCTCGTCTGATCACTTGTTTACATCAGCTTTGACATTGTGTGAGGTTTGCACCATTTGTATTTGTCTTTCTCGTGTTCTCAGTCGCTTTCTTCCGTTTACATATTAATGTGTTCCCTTTGTGTGCGGTTTGAACCATTTGTATTTGCCTTTCTCTTGAATCACTCATCTTCTTCCGTTTACATATTTACGTGTTCCTTTTGTGTGCAATTTGAACCAGTTGTATTTGCCTTTCTCGTCTGATCACTTGTTTACATCAGCTTTGGTATTGTGTGAGGTTTGCACCATTTGTATTTGCCTTTCTCTTGTTATCACTCGTCTTCTTCCGTTTACATATTTATGTGTTTCTTTTGTGTGCGGTTTACACCATTTGTATTTGTCTTTCTCGTGTTCTCAGTCGCCCTCTTCCGTTTACATATTGATATGTTCCTTTTGTGTGCAGTTTACACTATTTGTATTTGTCTTTCTCATGTTATCACTCGTCTTCTTCCGTTTACATATTTATGTGTTCCTTTTGTGTTCGGTTTGAACCATTTGTATTTGCCCTTCTCCTGATATCAATCGTCTTCTTCCGTTTACATATTAATGTGTTTCTCTTGTATGCGGTTAACACCATTTGTATTTGTCTTTTTCATGTTATCACTGGTCTTCGTCCGTTTACATATGTATGTGTTCCTTTTGTGTGCGGTTTGAACCATTTGTATTTGCACTTCTCTTGATATCACTCGTCTTTGTCCCTTTGCATATTTATGTGTTGCATTTATGTGCGGTTTGAACCATTTGTATTTGCCCTTCTCTTAATATTATCACTCGTCTACTTCCGTTTACATATTAATGTGTTCCTTTTGTGTGCGATTTGAACCATTTGTATTTGCCTTTCTCGTCTGATCACTTGTCTACATCAGCTTAAATATTGGGTGAGGTTTGCACCATTTGTGTTTGACTTTCTCGTCTGATCACTTAATTACAACAGCTTAAGTATTGTGTGAGGTTTGCACAATTTAAATTTGTCTTTCTCAAGTTATCACTCGTCTTCTTCCGTTTACATATTTTTCTGTTCCTTTTGTGTGCGGTTTGAACCATTTGTATTTGTCTTTCTCGTGTTCTCAGTCGTCTTCTTCCGTTTACATATTTATGTGGGTTTTTTTTTGTGTGCGGTTTGAACCATTTGTATTTGCCATTCTCTTGATATCACTCGTCTTCTTCCGTTTGCATATTAATGTGTTCCTTTTGTTTGCGATTTGAGCCATTTGTATTTGCCTTCTCCTGATATCACTCGTCTTCTTCCGTTTGCATAATAATGTGTTCCTTTTGTATGCAGTTTGAGCCATTTGTATTTTCCCTTCTCCTGATATCACTCGTCTTCTTCCGTTTGCATGTTAATGTGTTCCTTTTGTGTGCAATTTGAGCCATTTGTATTTGCCCTTCTCCTGATGTCACTCGTCTTCTTCCGTTTGCATATTAATGTGTTCCTTTTGTGTGCGATTTGAGCTATTTGTATTTGCCCTTCTCCTGATATCACTCGTCTTCTTCCGATTGCATATTAAAGTGTTCCTTTTGTGTGCGATTTGAGCCATTTGTATTTGCCTTTCTCCTGATATCACTCGTCTTCTTGCGTTTGCATATTAATGTGTTCCTTTTTTGTGCGATTTGAGCCATTTGTATTTGTCCTTCTCCTGATATCACTCGTCTTCGTCCGTTTACATATTAATGTGTTTTTGTTTGTGTACGATTTGAACCATTTGTATTAGTCCTTCTCTCGATATCACTCGTCTTCTTCCGTTTGTATATTAAAATGTTCATTTTGTGTGCGATTTGAGCCATTTGTATTTGCCCTTCTCCTGATATCACTCGTCTTCTTCCATTTGCATATTAATGTGTTCCTTTTGTGTGCAGTTTGAGTCATTTGTATGTGCCCTTCTCCTGATATCACTCGTCTTCTTCCGTTCACATATTAATGTGTTCCTTTTGTGTGCGGTTTGAACCATTTGTATTTGCCCTTCTCTTCATATTACTCGTCTTTTTCCGTTTACATATTTTTGTGTTCCTTTTGTGTGCGGTTTGAGCCATTTGTATTTGCCCTTCTCTTGATATCACTCGTGTTCTTCCGTTTGCATATTAATGTATTCCTTTTGTGTGCGGTTTGAACCATTTGTATTTGCCCTTCTCTTAATATCACTCGTGTTCTTCCGTTTGCATATTAATGTGTTCCTTTTGTGTGCGGTTTACACCATTTGTATTTGCCCTTCTCTTGTTATCACTCGTCTTCCTCCGTTTACATATTAATGTGTTCCTTTTGTGTGCGGTTTGAATCATTTGTATTGATCATTATCGTGTTTTCAGTCGGCTTCTTCTGTTTGCATATTAATGTGGTTTTTTTTGTGTGTGGTTTGAACCATTTGTATTTGCCCTTATCTTGATATCACTCGTCTTCTTCCGTTTACATATTTTTGTGTTCCTTTTGTGTGCGGTTTGAACCATTTGTATTGATCATTATCTTGTTCTCAGTCGTCTTCTTCCGTTTATATATTTATGTGTTCCTTTTGTCTGCGGTTTATACCATTTGTATTTGGCATTCTCTTGATAACACTCGTCTTCTTCCGTTTACATATTAATGTGTTCCTTTTGTGTCCGGTTTGAACCATTTGTATTTGTCATTATCGTGTTTTCACTCGTCTTCTTCCGTTTGCATATTAATGTGTTCCTTTTGTGTGCGGTTTACACCATTTGTATTTGACATTCTCTTCATATCACTTTCTTCTTCCGTTTACATATCAATGTGTTCCTTTTGTGTGCAGTTTGAGCCATTTGTATTTGCCTTTCTCCTGATATCTATCGTCTTCTTCCGTTTACATATTAATGTGTTCCTTTTGTGTGCGGTTTGAACCATTTGTATTTGCCCTTCTCTTGATATCACTCGTCTTCTTCCGTTTACATATCAATGTGTTCCTTTTGTGTGCTGTTTGAACCATTTGTATTTGCCCTTCTCTTGATATCACTTGTCTTCTTTCGTTTACATATTAATGTGTTCCTTTTGTGTGCAGTTTGAACCATTTGTATTTGCACTTCTCTTGTTATCACTCGTCTTCGTCCTTTTGCATATTAATGTGTTCCTTTTGTGTGCGGTTTGAACCATTTGTATTTGCCAATATCCTGATATCACTTGTCTTCTTCCGTTTACATATTAATGTGTTCCTTTTGTGTGCGGTTTGAACCAATTGTATTTGCACTTCTCTTGTTATCACTCGTCTTCGTCCTTTTGCATATTAATGTGTTCCTTTTGTGTGCGGTTTGAACCATTTGTATTTGCCAATATCCTGATATCACTCGTCTTCTTCCGTTTGCATATTAATGTGTTCCTTTTGTGTGCAGTTTGAGTCATTTGTATGTGCCCTTCTCCTGATATCACTCGTCTTCTTCCGTTCACATATTAATGTGTTCGTTTTGTGTGCGGTTTGAACCATTTGTATTTGCCCTTCTCTTCATATTACTCGTCTTTTTCCGTTTACATATTTTTGTGTTCCTTTTGTGTGCGGTTTGAACCATTTGTATTTGCCCTTCTCTTGATATCACTCGTGTTCTTCCGTTTGCATATTAATGTATTCCTTTTTTGTGCGGTTTGAACCATTTGTATTTGCCCTTCTCTTAATATCACTCGTGTTCTTCCGTTTGCATATTAATGTGTTCCTTTTGTCTGCGGTTTACACCATTTGTATTTACCCTTCTCTTGTTATCACTCGTCTTCCTCCGTTTACATATTAATGTGTTCCTTTTGTGTGCGGTTTGAATCATTTGTATTGATCATTATCGTGTTTTCAGTCGGCTTCTTCCGTTTGCATATTAATGTGGTTTTTTTTGTGTGTGGTTTGAACCATTTGTATTTGCCCTTATCTTGATATCACTCGTCTTCTTCCGTTTACATATTTTTGTGTTCCTTTTGTGTGCGGTTTGAACCATTTGTATTGATCATTATCTTGTTCTCAGTTGTCTTCTTCCGTTTATATATTTATGTGTTCCTTTTGTCTGCGGTTTACACCATTTGTATTTGGCATTCTCTTGATAACACTCGTCTTCTTCGGTTTACATATTAATGTGTTCCTTTTGTGTCCGGTTTGAACCATTTGTATTTGTCATTATCGTGTTTTCACTCGTCTTCTTCCGTTTGCATATTAATGTGTTCCTTTTGTGTGCGGTTTACGCCATTTGTATTTGACATTCTCTTCATATCACTTTCTTCTTCCGTTGACATATCAATGTGTTCCTTTTGTGTGCAGTTTGAGCCATTTGTATTTGCCTTTCTCCTGATATCTATCGTCTTCTTCCGTTTACATATTAATGTGTTCCTTTTGTGTGCGGTTTGAACCATTTGTATTTGCCCTTCTCTTGATATCACTCGTCTTCTTCCGTTTACATATCAATGTGTACCTTTTGTGTGCGGTTTGAACCATTTGTATTTGCCCTTCTCTTGATATCACTTGTCTTCTTTCGTTTACATATTAATGTGTTCCTTTTGTGTGCGGTTTGAACCATTTGTATTTGCACTTCTCTTGTTATCACTCGTCTTCGTCCTTTTGCATATTAATGTGTTCCTTTTGTGTGCGGTTTGAACCATTTGTATTTGCCAATATCCTGATATCACTTGTCTTCTTTCGTTTACATATTAATGTGTTCCTTTTGTGTGCGGTTTGAACCAATTGTATTTGCACTTCTCTTGTTATCACTCGTCTTCGTCCTTTTGCATATTAATGTGTTCCTTTTGTGTGCGGTTTGAACCATTTGTATTTGCCAATATCCTGATATCACTCGTCTTCTTCCGTTTGCAAATTAATGTGTTCCTTTTGTGTGCGGTTTGAACCATTTGTATTTGCATTTCTCTTGTTATCACTCGTCTTTGTCCTTTTGCATATTAATGTGTGTTTCTTTTGTGTGCGGTTTGAACCATTTGTATTTGCCCCTCTCTTGATATCTCTCGTCTTCTTTCGTTTGCTTATTAATGTGTTTCTTTTGTGTTCGGTTGGAACCATTTGTATTTGCATTTCTCTTGTTATCACTCGTCTTCGTCCTTTTGCATATTAATGTGTTCCTTTTGTGTGCGGTTTGAACCGTTTGTATTTGTCTTTCTCGTGTTCTCAGTCGTCTTCTTCCGTTTACATATTTATGTGCTTCTTTTGTGTGCGGTTTGAACCATTTGTATTTGCCCCTCTCTTGATATCTCTCGTCTTCTTTCGTTTGCATATTAATGTATTCCTTTTGTGTGCGATTTGAGCCATTTGTATTCACCTTTCTTCTGATATTACTCGTCTTCTTCCGTTTACATATTAATGAGTTCCTTTTGTGTGCGGTTTGAACCATTTGTATTTGTCATTATCGTGTTCGTAGTCGTCTTCTTCCGTTTACATATTTATGTGTTCCTTTTGTGTGCGGTTTGAACCATTTGTATTTGTCATTATCGTGTTCTCAGTCGTCTTCTTCCGTTTACATATTTATGTGTTCCTTTTGTGTGCGGCTTATACCATTTGTATTTGGCATTCTCTTGATATCACTCGTCTTCTTTCGTTTACATATTAATGTGTTCCTTTTGTGTGCGGTTTGAACCATTTGTATTTGCCCTTCTCTTGATATCACTTGTCTTCTTTCGTTTACATAGTAATGTGTTCCTTTTGTGTGCGGTTTGAACCATTTGTATTTGCACTTCTCTTGTTATCACTCGTCTTCGTCCTTTTGCATATTAATGTGTTCCTTTTGTGTGCGGTTTGAGCCATTTGTATTTGTCTTTCTCGTGTTCTCATTCGTCTTCTTCCGTTTACATATCTATGTGTTTCTGTTGTGTGCGGTTTGAACCATTTGTATTTGCAATTCTCTTGATATCAGTCGTCTTCTTCCGTTTGCATATTAATGTGTTCATTTTGTGTGCGATTTGAGCCATTTGTATTTGCCCTTTTCCTGATATCCCTCGACTTGTTCCGTTTACATATTAATGTTTTTCTTTTGTGTTCGATTTGAACCATTTGTATTTGTCCTTCTTTTGACATCACTCGTCTTCTTCCGTTTACATATTAATGTGTTTCTTTTGTGTGCGGGTTGAACAATTTGTATTTGTCATTATCGTGTTTTCAGTCGTCTTCTTCCGTTTACAAATGAATGTGTAACTTTTGTGTGCGATTTGAACCATTTGTATTTGCCTTTCTCTTGAATCACTCATTTTCTTCCGTTTACATATTTACGTGTTCCTTTTGTGTGCGATTTGAACCAGTTGTATTTGCCCTTCGCTTGAATCACTCATTTTCTTCCGTTTACATATTAATTTGTTCCTTTTGTGTGCGGTTTGAACCATTTGTATTTGCCCTTCTCTTGATATCACTCGTCTTCTTCCGTTTACATATTAATGTGTTCCTTTTGTGTGCTCTTTGAACCATTTGTATGTGCCCTACTCCTGTGTTAACTTCTTTACATCAGCTTAAGTATTGGGTTCTATTTGCACCGTTCGTATTTGCCATTCTCGTGTTATCACTCTTGTTCCTACGCTTAAGTATTGCGTGAGGTTTTGAACCATTTGTATTTTCCTTTCTCAAGTTATCACTTGTCTTTTTCCGCTTACATATTTATGTGTTTTTGGGTTTTTTTTTAGTTGTTTTTTTATTATTGATCTTTTTTGGTGTTCAAACTACAATGCATACATACATTTGTACAATACATAATTGATCGACATGATATTTATGGAATTGTCATACTATTGATATTTTTCAAATAAGACATAGTAAAAATTTACAAGTAAATGATGTGAATATTCAGTATATGAATCATCTTAAGGATACTTTAGAATACATTACAATACAAGAATAAATTAAATTAGATAACTTCCATAAATCCCCTGCATCTGTCAACAAATGACTCGTGTTTGTCTTTAGAAAGATATAAATATTCTAATATCTCCAGACGTCTTTTCAAAAATTTAAGAAAAGCTTCCACAGATATTTACAGTCTGTCTAATTTTGTGTTCTTTACATAATTAATGTACTACTTTGTCTGTAGAATACAATAATTTAAAACTAAGTTATCAGAATTCAATATACCAAAAATGACACTGTCTTTATTTAAAAATATTTTTTCTCCAAAAACTAAATACTACCAATAAGAAAATTCTCTCCAAAATTGTTTTATTTCTATACCTTAAAAATTTTTATGCTCTATAGTTTCTATTTCTTTACAACTGGCACATTATTAGTTAATGAAAGTTTATATTTTTCAAGGAGATAATTATGTGAGACTATTCTGTGTAACACTTTATACTGGAAAGCTTGTAGTTTGCTTTCTATACTAGTACATCTAAAAGCTTGTGAATGAATATTGTTCCACTTTTCGTCACTAATTTCTATATTAAAACTTTCTTCCCACCTTTGTTGTTGTGAAATAGGAGAAACACTTCCCCGATCGATAAAAAGTGACTATACCTCTTTAGCGAATAATTTATTAAAAGGCATTTTTTTATTCTCATGCTCAAAAACGACATGTCGTAACACGTAAATTTTGATTGTAAGGGTACGTTGAACGTAAAAGGGAGTTTTCTCCCCCTCTTGTATTTAAAAATAAGAGTATGGTGATATAACTCATTAACCAAATATAATTAAGACCTATGATCTTTTGATTTTAGGTCCTTGGTTTATGACCTTGAAATTGATCTCTAGGTCATAGCTAAATTTGACGTTCCAGATTTTGACCTTTGCTTTTACCTCATATGTATACATGATAAAGCCATGAGACTTTTGGCAAAATGTATCAAACCATTTAACCTTGAAAAACAACCCAAAGTGACCTTGTCTAAACCGGAAGTAGCTATTTTTTGTACTTTATTAATATAAAAGTATATAGAACCAGATATTTTTGGAATCAGTGTCAAATAAATATTCAAATATTATAGAAAGTAACATTTTTCAAACCGGAAGTAACAAATTATCTCCCTAATTTAAAACAAAATTATATAGAAACGATATATTTTTTGAATCAGCGTACAATAAGCTATCATTTGACGATTGAAATGACATTTAAACTTAATTTTACAACTTTCATATTAAAATACATTGTTTTTGGTGGAAAGACCTTCAATTGGTTTTTAATTTTTTTTTTTCTTCCGTCAAATTTTGTTCTTGCGATAAATATTTGTTTCGCAATATGTCCCCTAGATATTTCTCATATTGCATCGTATAGTTTATGCGCTTTTAAGTTTCACCCTGCTAAGCTGAACGATTTTCTTTGGAAGAGACATCTCACTATTCACTGGTTATCATCATAGTGCATCTCCTTCGTAACAAAAAAAGATATCTACAAAATTTCTTTTACAAATTGTTCGTTTCATCCTCAGGAATATTTTGTTAATTTGGATCGAAGCGATTCAATGAACATTTATAGGAGTTATCTACCTTTACGAAATAAATCTGTCGGTATGTGTTATTAACTAATAAACCGTTAACACTATAACTGGGAATGTTTCTATTTGAGATCCCTAGGTCCTAACTTAGAAAATGAGGTCAAGGTCAAAAGTCAAGGTCAAGGTCTCAATTTTTACTTTTCTATGTTTTTGCATTTTCTCCAACACTTTAAAAGATATGTATAAGACAACAAGTATAAAATGATTGCTATATGGTAATAAAGATATGCTACATTTGGTCTGAGGAGTTAATGCCCCTGAAATGTCTGATTATAAGGTTATTTTAATACAACTTCAACTTGGTTCATTATAAAGCCATATGAACTTTGACAAAAGGTTAGGTGACATATGACCTTCAAAAATGACAACAGGAAGTGACCTTGAGAAAACCGAAAGTACATATTTTTGCACTTTTTTCAAGTAAAAGTACTCGGAATCCATATAGTTTGTAATATAGATACTAATGTACGTTTTTTGATTGAGTTAAGCCTGTCAATTGATATTTTATCGTGTGTTTTTCTATGTTGTGATGCTATGCTATTGTTTCAGAAAAAGGGAGAAGGTTTGGATCCATTAAAACGTTTAATCCCGCTGCAAATGTTTGCACCTGTCCTAAGTCAGGAATCTGATGTACAGTAGTTGACGTTTGTTTATGTAATTTATACGTGTTTCTCGTTTCTCGTTGTTTTAAATTTTATATAGATTAGACCGTTGGTGTTCCCGTTTGAATGGTTTTACACTAGTAATTTTGGAGCTCTTTATAGCTTGTTGTTCGGTGTAAGCCAAGGCTCCGTGTTGAAGGCCGTACATTGACCTATACTGGTTTACTTTTTATAAATTGTTATTTGGATGGAGAGTTGTCTCATTGGCACTCACACCACATCTTTCTATATCTACATAGACTTATCAGTCAAGACTAAAAATAACTTTCGATAAACCGGAAGTGGTCAATTATCTACCGTTGTATACATAACAGTATATAAAAACTATATATTTTTGGAATCAGAGTGAAATAAGCTATCATTTGAGACCGGAAGAAACATTTCCTTAAAGCATATCAAAACCATTTATTTATAGCAACAGCTTAAGAAACTAGCTTCTTTTCAAAATTTAATTTCTTTGATGTGGAAAGACCTTTAATTGTTCTCTGAACAAATGGTTTTTAATTGTACTTTGGTAAGTTTGTGTATTTTTGTTTTTCATTTTAACTAATATTCTTGGTCTGTATGCCATTTTGTGCTTTTTTTTACATGTTTTTATTGATACATGTTTGTTTGGGGAATGTGTCAAAGAGACAACAACCGGACTATAGAACAGGCAACAGTAGAAGGTCACCAATAGATCTTCAATGTATATTTGTTTTGTTCACGCTTCGTTGCCATATAATGAAATGTGATGCGACTGTCATACACCATGTTCTGAATAAAATAATGTATGTACCAAGTCAGCAATAGGACCGTTGTTATCCATTCGCTAGCTGAGTTTGAGCTTTTGAATTTGCCATTTGATTAGGGACTTTCCATTTTGATTTTTGTTTTGTTGTGATTTTACTTGCACCATTAGTATATCATGTAATCAATCGTCTACTACAATGTAAGTATCGTAAGTCTTTCTTGTTTTGTTACATTTCTCCTGGTATTAATCGTCTTTTTCTATTGAGGTTTTGGTTTTTTTTTATATTAGATTATAATTTTTAAAGAATGTTTATTCCAGACATACAGCACCATCGACTGCCTTAGACTTCCATCACTACCGATCATGTGAACCAAGTTTTATCAAATTTCATTCGAAACTAAACAGAAGAAATAGGACACGAAATATCAAATTCCATCATAACAACATTAACCAAATATGCGCAGATTTTACACAGTTTCCACAAGGTGAAATAAACGATATAGTTAAACAAATTGAAAAAAATGTTTTAAAAGTGAGAGAAAAATTAGGTCTATCCTATCAATAGTCATGACGCATTCAATTCATATGTCATGTATCAGTGTTTTATTCAACTGCAATACAAATATATGTCCTTTAAGTGTTATTCATTGAATATGACTTGCGATTCATATAACACTTATCTCAATTCGAGCATACTATTGGTTTTATTTAAGAATAACGATATACCATATATAGTAAAGTATATGCCATTTCAAGGTTCATGATAGCCGTATGTGACATAAACATGTATATCTTGACGTTTTAGAAGACAAACACAAAGAGTTGAAGAAAAAAACGACAATATCTTGCCAGTTTTGGTGAAAGCTTTTATACTAGTGATATATATTTCATAGATATAGGAAGATGTGGTGTGGGTGCCAATGAGACAACTCTCCATCCAAATAACAAATTTAATGTACGGCCTTCAACACGGAGCCTTGGCTCACACCGAACAAAAAGCTATAAAGGGCCCCAAAATTACTAGTGTAAAACCATTCAAACGAGAAACACGTATAAATTACATAAACAAACGACAACTACTGTACATCAGATTCCTGACTTAGGACAGGTGCAAACATTTGCAGCGGGATTAAACGTTTTAATGGTACCAAACCTTCTCCCGTTTTCTGAAACAATAGCATAACATCACAACATAGAAAACCACACGATAAATATCAATTGCAAGGCTAAACTCAATCAAAAAACTTAATCTGCGATACATGAATGCAAATGCACAGTTAATAAAATATTAGGGACAAACATACAAGGCCAAAAAGCAAACAAAAAAGTCCAAACAAAGCCATGGCAAAACACCACCGCGAAATATTTAACCCTTCGAAAATAATCAGTTTTGAAAAAAAACGGTTTTTATAATATCAACCGGTAAATGAAAAATAACTTTGTCGTTTTAGGTATACTACTTATGTGTATAACATTCTAACAATAATTAGGAATACCAAGAAAGTTATGTCATATAAATACATAATTTAACACTAGATACAAATTGGGGTGAATATCAACAATAAAACTATACAATTTGAGCTAGCTAAAACTACTCTTTATACTGGTATTCAACTTGCTTCGCGATTGGTTAGTTCATAAACATACGCCTTTGATTGACTAAAGCCAGGAGTTCTGTCTAATAAATAGACATGGTTTAAAAGTGAAAGAAATGGAA
Organism: Mytilus galloprovincialis; assembly: GCF_965363235.1. Classification (NCBI taxonomy): domain Eukaryota; kingdom Metazoa; phylum Mollusca; class Bivalvia; order Mytilida; family Mytilidae; genus Mytilus; species Mytilus galloprovincialis. The sequence goes on from NC_134841.1 coordinate 1,396,546, forward strand.
AACAAATGAGAATATATACAGTGCTGATAGACTGATTAGTTTAAACATATTTATTCATCATCAATACACATATATCACCATACAAAATACACAATAATAATAGGATTCGGAAACAAGCTATATATAGCTTATATTAATCCGTTTCCTTGAAATACCAACTCCAGTTAACTATTACATAAATATAGCATGCAATGTTACTATGATATGGAACAAGAATAAACTAAGTAACTATATAACAAAAAAAGAAAGGAGAAAAAAAAACTCATTTTAAAATAATGAAAATAAATACAACAAAAGAAGAAAAAAAAGTAAAAAAAAAGAAAAAAGAAAACTACACCGAAATACTACACACATGTTTAAATGAAATGCAACTTAATTAGAATAGTGAATAACAATTTAACTTGTAAATCAATGTAATGATACATATGTATTGTTGTTTTGTGGAAAAGGGTAATGGACAATTCCCATGAAAAAACCTCTACCGGAATGCACATGAAATATAGCCTTACAGTCAAATGCATGCGAATGACAGAAAATACTATTTTGGTGCGTTCGAAGACAAAATATGAACTTTATACGAGCTCTATGTAATTTATATGAGCAAAATAATTGTTTGGCAAATATTTCTCAAAACATGCTCCATCGAACTCACATTGTGAATGGCAAGCGTTAAAAGCATTAGACTTGTCAATAGCCATACCTACAACGTTATTATATTCCGAAACTGTTGCAACATTACCTTATGCAAATATATTGATAAAAGAGGGACGAAAGATACCAAAGGGACAGTCAAACTCATAAATATAAAACAAACTGACAACGCCATGGCTAAAATGAAAAAGACAAACAGAAAAACAATAGTACACATGACAAAACATAGAAAACTAAAGAATAAACAACACGAACCCCACTTAAAACTAGGGGTGATCTCAGGTGCTCCGGAAGGGTAAGCAGATCCTGCTCCACATGTGGCACCCGTCGTGTTGCTTATGTGATTACAAATCCGGTAAATAGTCTAATTCGGTAGGTCACATTCATGAAAGGGAATAAAATATGATAGAAGGAATGCCGACAAGTCATCAAAATCTGAAACTAATACAAAAATATATCAAAACAATCAAAATAGTACAAAACCAAACACCAAAGAGAAATTCAAAGATGATCTGCATACCCTTCCAGGGCCTTTGAGATGACACCCGATTTTAACTGTGATTCGTGTTATTGCTCTGTCTTTGGTTTTCTATGTTGTGTTTTGTGTACTGTTGTTTATCTCTGCTTTTTGTGTTTTAGCATCTTACACCTTTCTTAAATGTTCTCTGAAAGATAACTGTTAATAAACATATTATGGACCACAGTAATTATAAAGCCCTTAATATGACAAGTTGCATATACCATGGGTACCTCTATATGTATATTGTCCCTTAAACGAAATTCGTTGAAGAGATATCTTTTTATTTTTTTTTTGTTTTTGAGGGTGACATTCCTTACCGTGATTTTTCCTGAGTTTTATTGCCAGTTCCTATTGGTATAACCATTCTTTAAATGTAGTCGTCAGTTCAAATACATATGAAATAAATTTAACCTTTACAGTATACGAATAAGAAAATTGCGGTCTGATTAAAAATGAGAAAACTGTAGTAACTATAGGTCATTTCACAGCTTTCAAAAAAAAAAGCCAACCTAAAACTGAATTGAATCTATTCAAGGCCACGAAATGACAAATGTAGAACAGTTCAAACGAGAACAAATGAAAAACAAAACCAACAACTTTGATAACTATCAGCATACCCCAACCGCTTAATTACAGACCAGTATTTTATATTTCTTAAATATTATAAAGGTACATGTTTAGGCTCATGGCAATGTATTTCATTTCGTTTGAAATTAAGGTTTTCCCGTTCGCTATTTTTAGTAATTATTTATATATGGGAACTAGTATAACTTGTTCTGATATTGGTTCTGCAACAGTATGTTCTATTTATAAAGTTTGATGTTATGTGCATACGGCACGAGCAAAGTTTTTGCGGTTTCCATGGGTGGGGTTTAATGGTACTATATATAAAGTTTGTCATTTAAATGTATTAGTATCGAAGGTGCTCGCAGTTACGTCGAATTGAAGTTGGTATATATACAGTTGCTGCTATGTTTATTGTCCGTACAGTCGTACGAGGTATAAACTGAGGAACAACAAACGATGCGAAAGAGGAACAATGTTATGTGTCATGTATTTATATGCTGTTTGAATCGAAGAAATCTGTACAATAAAGTAAAATAAAATATTGTATCGCAAGAGAAAATAATATCTCACTGTAAAAAACTAAAGCATTATCTGTGTTTGTCTTGTTTATAGCCTATTGAATTTAGAGATTAAGTTCTTTAAATTCGGACGACGAGCAGGGCGAGGGAGAAAATAAAAATCTGATCCTTGTCACTGTTGTCATTATATAGATATGTACGTTTGTTGTCATTCATTATTACATTCATTTAATTTCAATTTCTGATTCATCTTTGGTTGGGTTATAGATTGTCTTTTTTACATATTCCCCATTTACATTCTCAGTTTTATTTCTTATATGTTGGTCTTTTTTTTAGCCATGGCGTTGTTATATTATTTTCAATCTTTTAGTTTTAATGTTCCATTGGTATCTTTCGTCTCTCTTTTATCATACTCGTTATGACGTTTTCATGAGACTGGTGACACTTCAAATACACATCACTGCACAATGTCAAATACACATCACTTAACATACGAATACAAATGCGGTAGCTACTTTAAACATATAATTGCACCCAAGCGGGACATTACACGCTATGCATTATAAGTTGCATTAATGTAAATATCTACAATATATACGATGACTGAAACTATTGCCAGCCTACCCTATGTGCATGTTTTCTGATATGACATATCAAGAAACTGTTTGAAACTATTCTGATAACACATTGAAATCATTTCAGAATAGTAAAAATGTAATTTTTAACAGTTAATCACTCCAATATTCAAGATTATATACTGTATTCAATCCTGCTTCTGTCTCCAGTCAACATCTTTCTGTAAATAGATATAGGAAGATGTGGTGTGAGTGCCAATGAAACAACTCTACATCCAAATAACAATTTATAAAAGTAAACCATTATAGGTCTATGTACGGCCTTCAACACGGAGCCTTGGCTCACACCGAACAACTAGCTATTAAGGGCCCCACAATTACTAGTGTAAAACCATTCAAATGGGAAAACCAACGGTGTAGTCTATATAAAAAATGTAAGCCTATTTGTCAATAAAAGTTCACAATTTTGTCCTCAAATGGTCAGTTTCGATCTCTTGTCACGGATGTATAATCTCCAATCATATAATTTAGCTCAAGCATGAACTAGAAGTGTTTATTCAAAGCCATATTTGCAAAAGTTGTATATATATATATGAAGATACCAGTCTGATAAAATTGAGAATGGAAATGGGGAATGTGTAAAAGAGACAAAACCCGACCATTGTGCAGACAACAGCAGAAGGCCACAATGGGTCTTCAATGCAGCGAGAAACTCCCGCACCCTGAGGCTTCCTTCAGCTGCCCCCTAAACAAATATGTATACTAGTTCAGTGATAATGGACGTCATACTTAACTCCAAATTATAAACAAGAAGCCAAAATTAAAAATCATCAAGACTAACAAAGGCCAGAGGTTCCTGACTTTGGACAGACGCAAAAATGCGGCGGGGTTAAACATGTTTTTTGAGATCTCAAACCTCCCCCTATACCTCTAGCCAATGTAGAAAAACAAACGCACAACAATACGCACAGTAAAACTCAGTTCAAGAGAAGTCCGAGTCCTATGTCAGAATATGAAACAACAGAAAATAAACAAAATGACAATAATACATAAATAACAACAGACTACTAGCAGTTACTGACATGCCAGCTCCTGACCTCAATTAAACTGATTGAAAGATTATGTGTTCATCATATGAATATCAGGCACAATCCCTTCTGTTAGGGGTTTAGTATTATACCATCATAAATATATGAGAAGAACATAACCCGTGTCATGCCAACAACTGGTTTTAGAATAAATGTATTTAATTCCGATGCAAAGATCCTATAAGTGAATCAATATTAAAGCCAAAATATGCAATCTTTAATGACCTGACAACAGTATCGTAACTATATCCCTTCTTAATAAGTCTGTTTAAAGGTTTTGTTAGCTTTGAGGTTAATACTGATATTTTTGTGCTTTGTAAAGAATATTACCATAAAAGATTGGATGTGAAATACCTGAACGTATAAGATGTCTGCATGTTAAGTTATATTTACGAATCATTCCCTTATACCGATGATAAAATTTAGTAAAAGTTTGACTAGTTTTTGAGATCGGAAACCCTGGTGTAATAATTTTTCAGTAATACATAAATTTCTCTCGCTAAAATCTAATACGTTGTTACATACACGAGCGAATCTTACAAGTTGAGATATATAAACACCATAGGATGGTGACAAGGGAACGTCACCAAAATCGATAGGAAATGAAAAATCATCTCTTTTATCATATTTTTTTGTATTAAGCTTCCCGTTAATGATATAGATATCAAGATCGAGGAAAGGGCAGTAGTCATTGTTAGTATTAGTTTTATTTAAAGTAAGTTCAACAGGATAAATTTCTTTAATGTACATACTGAAGTCGTCATTGTTGAGAGCCAATATATCACCCAAATGTCTAAAAGTATTGTAAAATTTTTGTATCAAATGTTGTTTCGATGGGTCTTTGCTGATTTTAGTCATACATTGTAACTCATAACAATACAAAAACAAAACTGCATATATTGTGGATTTACTTTGCATCCAGGGCTTTTAGTACACCACGCATACTGTGAACTGTGAATCTATGCTGAGTCATCATGGTTCAGGTCAAGGATTTTCTTAATTCAACGTTTTGATAGAACTAATTTCAGAGAAAGATCGAAATTTCAAAATTATCCAGACGTTATTTTAAGTCTTTCAGAATCAACATATGAATAATACCACTACGCGAGTAAACAGTTTCGCAGAATTTTGAAGACCCTTTTTCACTGCGCCCACAATAATGACTGGAGAATAGAAATATGGTCATTCCAGGTCTTCTTTCGAACCAGTAGAACCATGGCCGTAGATGGGCGTCCGTTTGGCTTGTTAGAAGCATCAAGTACGTCCGATCAGAATGAGGACGTTGAATCCAATACCTCGTGTAGAACACGTGTCACGCTCTCTGCACGTTAAGAACCCTTGCAACAACTCTTCGTAAGATCCGTAAGTAACCTGTTAGAGTAGTTTGATTTGTTTTCCTATCCAATATAACCTCATTTTTCAGTGGCAATCGAAAATTATCCAATCTTATCCCGGTCGGCCTCAATTACAAGACCTTCTTAATGTATTCATTATTAAGGTTTTTTCGTCCTGAACAAGCATGAAATTTTAACAACTGGACATTGAACAACCAGCAAGCAATTAATCATTCACTGCTGCTGAGAGAATTTTTGTCATTTAAATGGACGATCCCTTTGTTGAACATGGCGATGAGGTAATATACTTTTGGCATGGCTCGGTATTATACATTCCACCATTGTATCATCGTTTTATGTTTTTTTTAACGGTATTCTTTCATTTTCGCTTACATACTCTGCTTATGGAGTATCTATATGCAATTGTGTCGTCCTATGATGAATAATTTGAAACTCCTGCAATTTATTACTTTTTTAAATATTATGTATGTTTATTTTTCTCAAACATTGCTGTCATTTTAAAAGAAATTCTATGCAACTGTTATATTAATGTGAGATTTAGCTAGCCACTAAACCTTGTTTTATCCCGTATTTTCTACATATAAAGCAAATGCCTGTACCAAGTCAGCAATATGTCATTTATTCATTCGATTGATGTGTTTGAGGTTTAGCCTGATATTTTGTCATTTTCGAAAGACTTTCCATTTTCAATTCCCTTGGAGTTTGATATTTTTGTTATTTTTAAAATTTTCGTTTTTTAGATTCCGTTTGATAAAGTTTGCGCGATAAACAGAAACTCTAATTTATTTCAAACGAGAATGACAACTGTTAAGGAATAAAATCAGTTACGGATATCAAAATTTTCAGTTGCCATTATCATTACATATTTTTTGAACGGCTGATTTTTCTGCTTTGAACTATGGACAACCCTTTTGTATTTCAGTTTCCAATTTAGCAATACATGAGGTATGTTTTTAAAATTCGATTTATTAAGTTTAGGTAAGTATGTAAAAATATTAAAATCTTCCTAAAATAATATATACAAATAAAGGCAACAGTAGTATACCGCTGTTCAAAACTCATAAATCCATGGACAAAAAACAAAATCGGGGTAACAAACTAAAACCGAGGGAAACGCATTAAATATAAGAGGAGAACAACGACATAACACTAAAATTTAAATAAAAAAAAGAATATTGTTTATAAACCTATTAACAAGAAATTCCCCCAAAAAGGTAAAGTAGAATATACTATAACAAAAGAATCCTATTTATAGCAAAACAGGAAAGACAATTGACTCTGCATTTCTTTCAACATATATATATAAACCATGTTTGTTCATCTATACTGCAACGGTGTCGGCACCTATAATAATTTGATGCAAATTAACAAGCAAAAGAGCTTCTTCAGATAACAATAGATCGAGCCTTCAATATGCTTTGTATCTGATATAAAACTATATGCAAATAAATCAGACCTTTGAAATGCAATATGTTAGACAATTGAGTGAATGATAAGCTTATATTAAGATCTCTATCAGTTACGCGATTATAAGTAATTCATACATAGTATCATTAGTTCAGTATAAAAACAAACAAATATGTAAACAAACATTAGCGCAATAACACAATGACGGGATGTATGAGTACAGAGCCACGATATGTATGAAGGAAACTATTTAACACACACAGACAAAGTATTTTATCAAAAATGAAATATAACAATACACAAATTATCATATAACAATAACACAATGACATAAGAAGACATATCATATGAAAATATACATTAGATAGAAAATGTGTTACTTAAAGTGAAACATGTTGCCGTACAATATGTCATTATTAACGGCGAAAACTACATTAAATCTCAGCATCAACACGTGTATTTAATTAATAAATGTATCGCTTCAGATATCCTGACAATGTGATGCATATCATTAAGGGTAGCAGATGATGTTCATGTTATCAAGCTAATTATATTTTTAAGTTGGAAACTTCTCTTAATTTGGTTATGTTATAGTTAGTGTAAAAAAACACACAATATTAGTCAATTTAATGAAATACACTGTTAGCTCCTTACACAGAAACTGCTCCATTTGTCTTTGTATAACTAACTAAGGACATTTTTACCTGGTCTTAGATTGTGTTTGTTTTTGCCATTTATGTCGTTTGGTCTTTAAGTTATGGTTTGAAGTTGTTTTTCTTATTTTTTTATTTTCTGTTCGTATGTAAAAGTAAAGATTATTAATCACCCAATCATTTATAAAGTTTTAGTTTGGGCAACTAAATGTACACGATTTATTTGCTTTACAGTTTGATTTAGAAGAAATACAGACAAAGCTAGATAATACAATTAATTATGTTATTGCTAATCCATTTCTATATCAATAGTATTGTAATTGTTATAAAATACCTCAAATACTATAATTACAAACCTGATCTTGAATTATGTGGCGTCGATCCAATCGTGTGACGGACAATGTGTGGTCTGTTGTGCTGTCCTTGATTGTTTTACGGGTTCGTTTTTATTCTGTGGTTAGTCAGCACTTTGGTGTTGACATATATATCAATCATCTGGTAATTATAAAAAAATTACTGTTTGTTAAAGTATGAATTATTCTAAATACTAAGGATTTTCTTATCTCAGTCATAGATAACGTTAGCCGTATTAGACACAACTTTTGAGAATTGTGTGTAATCAATGCTATTCAACTTTATACTTGTTTGTCTTTCTTCACTATTTTGATATAAGAGTCACTGATGAGTCTTATGTAGACAAAATGTGCGACTGGTGTATTAAATTATGAGCCTGGTAACTTTGATAACTGGAAGCATGCCGAAATGTTCTACTGTATTGTTTATTTGTTTATTTCTCTGTCCTGAATGTTCTTGCATTTATTTGTACTGTAGTCCTGCAATGTAACTTTGTCATTTTAGTATTATGTTAACATCATCATTACAGCGCGAGGTTTGGCTAACCACAACACTATGTTCAACCCACCATATTTTAAAATATCCTGTACCAAGTCAGGCAAATTTCAGTTGTTATTTTATATATAAACAAAAAAGATGTGGTATGATTGCTGATGAGACAACTCTCCACAAATAACCAAAATGACACAGAAATTAACAAATATAGGTCACCGTATGGCCTTCAACAATGAGCAAAGCCCATACCGCATAGTCAGCTATAAAAGGATCCGAAATGCCAATACAAAACTAACAGCCTTATCTATATTAAATAAATGAACGGAAATTAAGTATGCAATACATAAACAAACGACAACCACTGAATTACAGGCTCCTAATTAGTTCTTTCTGTGTGTGTTGCATTGTCGTTTGTTTTTGTGTTGCACTTCAGTGTTTCTTTTTTCTTTTTATAGTTCATGTGTTTCCTTTAGTTTTAGTTTGTAACTCAGATTTGTTTTTTTTCTCAATCGATTCTGATTTTCGAACAGCGGTAAACTAATTTTGCCTTTATTAATGAAACATGCAGCATTTTGCTGGATTTAAATATTTTGAATTTTTTATTTGGTTAGGACATAAACATTAATCATTCATTCATAATACAATCAAGCTGATGTTTAACTCTGCAGTGATTAACTAGAGATAAAAATGATAAGAAAATTAAAAATGTAAAAAAACTGTCTTGTATCTGACACTATAGACAATTGATAAATCAAAGTCTTTGTCATTCCTAATCGGATATAAATAGGTGGTCTTCATGACTTGTTTCGATGCCACAAATGGCCAATTCATTTGTATAATAAAGGAAAAATGCGTAGATGACCGCAGACTAAAAGGCAAGGGTCATGCTTTACCTTGTTTTTTTATATATGAATCAATTCATATACTTATAAGGAAAATGTCAACATAAATCAACCATATGTCTTTAGTTTGTTAAGATGTTGACGCGCAATTTACATTTCGTTTGCGGTGTCCTGATGTAGTGTTGTAGTGATATCGTAAACCTAAGAGAGATGTCCCTCTCGTTTCATAAGATGGTATAAAATATCAAGATTATATTTACCTCATACTCATAACTCATATTACGTCCTGGCCCGATGTTGATGGAAGATAGTCGTTGTTATTCTGCAGTTTACAGGTTGTAGTGTACTATAGTATGTCATTTTATTTACGTATGTTTTTCTCCGTGCTGAGTGAACTTACGTTTATTTGAATTAAAATCCTGTCACGAAGGGTTGTCATTTGAGCGATCAGTTTTAACATTGAAATATAAGAGGAACTAGCATAAAACCTGCTTAAACCCATATTTGTTATGTACCTAGAGAGGAATATGGCAGTTCTATACTACTGGTACCTTTATCTCTGTTTTATTTTTGTAATGTTTAATTATATCATTTATGTATGTATTTCCCTGTGTTTAGTGTTCTTACTTTCTTTGTATTGTATTCCCGTCAAATTGTGTTGTCATTTTCATATTGTCATATAAGCAGTAAGTTTGGCTTGCTTTAAAACCAGGATCAAAAGTTGTTTTAGTTCATTAAGTTCATAAGTTAAAAAATGGATTTTCTCTGATAAAATTAAAGCAATAGAACCTATGCATCCTTTTCCTCTCTCAAAGTATTCATTTGCTTATATATCATCATATGTTTTATTATTTTATGATGTATGTTTATTTATTTCTGTATAGCAGCCTGTAATGATAACTGGTACGTCTAGAAGCAACTTTCTACTTTGGAATGTTCAAAATGGCTGCCGTTACACTGGCAATTTGGTGACGAGGGTGCCATCCGTTATTGCTAGCAATTACAAATCTAGTCATATTTGAATTTATACAGTTTGGACATTTCTGCTCGCTACAATAGGGATTTTGAGTTATCTAAAACGTTTTTGTTTCTCAATGAATACTACACCAACATTGCTCACATACACTTTGTTAATGAATAAATGAATTTCAGCTTATTCAATACTGTAAAGATCCTAAATCAGCAAATAAAATTTGTCTCGTTGGTAATCATACAACAAATATGTCTCGTTGGTTAATTTCAACAATGATGTCTCGTTGATAATTAAACAACATTGTTGTTCCGTTGGGAATTATACAACAATGTTCAAATATGTTGTCTCGTTGCTAATTATACAACAATTTTGTCTCGTTGGTAATTGTACAACAATGTTGTTTCGTTGGTAATTGTACAACAATGTTGTCTCGTTGGTAATTGTACAACAATGTTGTTTCGTTGGTAATTATACATTGTTGGTAATTGTACAACAATGTTGTCTCGTTGGTAATTGTACAACAATGTTGTCTCGTTGGTAATTATACAACAATGTTGTCTCGGTGGTCATTATACAACAAAGATGGCTCTTGATTACTGAATTGTTTTTCATCACGGAAAATGTAAATTTCCATTCTTTTGATTTTACGATTAAACTGCCCTGTAAAATTGAATATTTACAAAATATATATAATATAATGCAGCAAAAACTTATTTCATATTCGTTGAACGATTTTTTGTTTCCCATTTTTATCAAGTGTTAACATATAATTCAAAGACATTATCAGCATGATTGTGTAAATTTATAAACTGAATTGATTACAAAAGGTCACGATGACCAATAGTTTACGTATTTCTAACTGAAAATACATCTATAATATAATACAAAGAACACACCGGCTGGGACGTCGCCCGGGTTACCAAGGTCCTCTTTTGCAGCACGGAACACTGTAGCATTTGATTTGTGTGTTCCACGGAATATCCTCCAGGATACCCCTGATTTGACTTATGTTCAGCCAGAAAGTAATTTAACATTTAAAACATATTACATGTATACTAAATCTTTCGAGCCTGTTCCACGGACAATGTCGTGTACGGAATCTAATGTACTTTGTGTGGACTACTTTATGTTGGTTAAACTCGTCAAACTTTGCGTAAAAGAATGAAGCAACACCGGTCTGATAATAAGGATCCGCAATTTAGGGTTCTTTATAACCATTTTAATCAACCGGACCATAATAGTATGCATCATCGAGAAAATTTATCACCACACAAATAGCCCTGTACTAAGTACTCCTTTCCGCAAAGATAGAGAAACATTCTAGATAAGGGAATTAGGGATTGCAATGCCATATATTTGCAATTAAAATATCAAAGGGGTAGGAAATTTGTCAAGTCCTGCCTGCAGTGATGTCAATGTAATGAGTTTATTTGATACTACCTTACGACAACAACGTCTTCATGGGCAAAAACATTACAATCGACCTATGTAAAAAAAGAAAGTCTTCCAAGTCTAGATCACCCTCTGGGAGCTTTGATGACCTTTTTCACATGTTCATCATCCACTAACGTAACATTAAATTTGAACTATTCTCTTTTCACTGCCAGTTAATTTTCTAAAATGTTTGAGAGATTATGCACTTGACAAAGGAGGCACCAATACATTTTCTTCATTATACAGACTAGTCATATTATTTCTGATGTAGCTCTTTTTTGTCTTTTCAAACCAGTAAGATCGGAACCTTTACATGCGTAAAAGAGGAAATTTATTCTTGTTGGCTTTACCAATAGAGGAATTGATGCAATCAACATCTGCAACGTTCTACTTCACAAGGAGGTAACATCTGAAATCCCTATTTATTTTCAAAATCAATCTGTTCCTATTGTATCCTACAGTTACATCGAAACCATTGCACCTAAAATATTTAACTATAAACAAGCAGGACCTTGACTTAGAACAATACCTAAAATACCCTCCGAAATGTGACTGTTCTTACTCGCCTTATAATTACAGCCCCTCTGGTCATGTTATAACAGGGGATCTAAACATAATTCAACATGAAAATCTCCGAAAGGTGATTTCTCATGGTCCTAAGTTTAGAGAACCCCAACACATCAATTGGAACCGTAACTTCAAAATAATTATGGATTCCATTGAGAACTACGCCCGAGCATGGGCTAAGCGAGAAGAAGTTGAACGTGACACTTTGTCAGAATGGGTTTAAACTATCAGGTCTCTGATAAAACGTCGCATTCAGAAGTTGAAAAACTGTGTGAACGATCGACCAAAGTCCGTTTTCAGAGACAAAGAAGCTATGAAATGTCTATCATTTCTTCATGATAAGTATGTTGTTGTTCCTGCGAACAAAGCTTCAAATAATATTGTCTTTGTATGTAAATCGTATTACTACGAACGTCTTGTAAAAGAATTAGGTATAAATGAGCACTCAGGTAATCCCACATACAAAGACATATTATTTGACAAGGATGAGATGTTAGTATATCATAAGTCCTCCATGGCTTTAATAAACATTGCATTGAACACCAAATTGGAGAACCTACCTTGATTGTATTAGATACCAAAGCTTCATAAAATTCCGTACAAACAACGGTATATTGCTGGCTCATCTTCATGTTCCATTAGATTGACTAAAGTTCTGTCCGCAGTGAAAGAGGGTCTTCAGAAATACTGTGAAACTGTTAACTCGCGTAGCGGTATTAACCATATGTGGATTCTTAAAAATTCTAAAGAAATTCTAGACAATTTTAAATCTCGGTCTTTTTCTGTAATTAGTTCTATCAAAACTTTTGATTTTTCAACCCTGTTTACCACCATTCCCCATGTGAAATTGAAAAATCGCTTAAAGGAAATAATCCACAATGCCTTTCAACATAAATATGGCAGCATACGCTATAAATTTATTACTTTGAGATATCATAAGGCATATTTCGTTAATAGTGTCAAACAAAAAGATAAAAATACTACACAGAAGAACAAGTGGTCAGTATGCTGGAGTTTTTTATCGACAAAATATTTGTTCATTTTGGAGGTAGACTTTTCCAAAAAATTGTCGGCATTCCTATGGGAACAAACTGTGCGCCTCTTCTTGCCGACCTCTTCTTATTTTCATATGAATCGGAGTTCCTTCAGACACTTGTCAAAAACAACAGGATCAAAGAGGCCAGATTATTTAATTTCACTTTCAGATATACTGATAATGTTCTTTCCATAAACAATCCAAACTTTTCTAATTAGGTTCCTTCCATATATCCACCAGAACTAAAAATTAAAGAAAACAAAAGACACGGCTTCCTCCGCCTCATTGTTAGACTTATATCTCGAATTTGACTTACACAGTCATCTCAGTACCAGAATCTATGACAAACGAGACGATTTTGATTTTGAAATTATAAATTTCCCCCACCTTAGTAGCAATATACCAACTTCACTTGCGTATGGGATATATATTTCCCAACTTAATCGATATTTAAGAGCTTGCAGTTCCTACTCAGACTTTGTAAAACGTCATCAGTGTCTGAGTAGAAAGTTGATGAACCAGGGGTATGTCAAAGAACGTCTCGTCCTTTTTCTAAAAAAAAGTTCATCGGAAGGTACCAAGACCTTGTTGATAAATATTCCGTATGTTGTTTATCATCTTAACAACGTGTTATATTGTTCTTTCGTTTGTCCTTGTTCTATTATTTATTTTACTTTTACTGTTGGATTGTTTTGTGTGATATCCATTCAACGTGGCTCAGTACTTAAACATCCCGTCAATGTATTTGTATTTCATTTTTTGCTGGTGTGTTTTGTATATACAGTTCTGGTGGATATACAAAACCTCAGTCTAACAGTGTCCTGGACTCTAGACCACTCGACCAACTAAGAACCTCAGCCTAACAGTGTCCTGAACCCTAGAACATTCGACCAACTAAGAAAACCTCAGCCTAACAGTGTCCTGAACCCTAGACCACTTGACCAACTAAGAAAACCTCAGCCTAACAGTGTCCTGAACCCTAGACCACTCAAACAACTAAAAAAACCTCGGCCTAACAGTTTCCTGAACCTTAAACCACTCGACCAACTAAGAACACTTCAGCCTTAAAGTGTCCTGGACCCTAGACCACTCGACCAACTAAGAAAACTTCAGCCTAACAGTTTCCTGAACCCTAGACCACTCGACCAACTAAGAACCTCAGCCTAACAGTGTCCTGGACCCTAGACCACTCGACCAACTAAGAAAACCTCAGCCTAACAGTGTCCTGGACCCTAAACCACTCGACCATCTAAGAAAATCTCGGCCTGTCCTGAACCCTAGACCATTCGACCAACTAAGAAAACCTCAGCCTAACAGTGTCCTGAACCCTAGACCACTTGACCAACTAAGAAAACCTCAGCCTAACAGTGTCCTGAACCCTAGACCACTCAAACAACTAAAAAAACCTCGGCCTAACAGTTTCCTGAACCTTAAACCACTCGACCAACTAAGAACACTTCAGCCTTAAAGTGTCCTGGACCCTAGACCACTCGACCAACTAAGAAAACTTCAGCCTAACAGTTTCCTGAACCCTAGACCACTCGACCAACTAAGAACCTCAGCCTAACAGTGTCCTGGACCCTAGACCACTCGACCAACTAAGAACCTCAGCCTAACAGTGTCCTGGACCCTAGACCACTCGACCAACTAAGAACCTCAGCCTAACAGTGTCCTGGACCCTAGACCACTCGACCAACTAAGAAAACCTCAGCCTAACAGTGTCCTGGACCCTAAACCACTCGACCAACTAAGAAAACCTCAGTCTAACAGTGTTCTGGACCCTAGACCACTCGACCAACTAAGAAAACCTCAGCCTAACAGTGTCCTTGACTCTAGACCACTCGACCAACTAAGAACCTCAGCCTAACAGTGTCCTGAACCCTAGACCACTCGACCAACTAAGAAAACCTCAGCCTAACAGTGTCCTGAACCCTGGACCACTCGACCAACTAAGAAAACCTCAGCCTAATAGTGTCCTGAACCCTAGACCACTCGACCAACTTAGAACAGCTTTCATAAGTTTTAAATGCATGCATGATGTAGATATAGAAGACAAGGTTATGATTACGTAAAGTTTAGGATCAAGGTTCCGCGTAATGGTAGAAGTATGAAAAGAAGGGACAGGTACAGCGGTAAAAATTATTATTCTAACTATTTCTAATAATTGGACTTTTTGTTATCAATTACATTTAAAAAAAAAATTCACATATATTTTATCAAATCAGAGAGAAAAAACAATTTGTGTACCTCAGTGAAAAACAAGTTTGATTGATCATTATTTGTAAAAAAAAAAAAAAGTACATATTTCAAAATATCATTTTACTGTCGGTCCTCCATATTCAATGACAGTGCATACTCTATTCAAAATAGTTGCCTTGGCTGTATCAACATCACTAAATTATAGAGTCGATAATACAACGGTTATTTGAGCATAAAATTAATACAATCTTGTTTACCAAAAAAAATATTTTGAATAGCACAATTATGATTCGCAATGGATTCGCAATGGATAAATGTTAGTATGTGAAAAAACACAAAATAATGAACTCCGGTAAATATTCAGAAAAATAGAGTACTTATTGGTTGTGGGCTAATGAAATCTTTAAGTATATCAAATCTTAACCATTGTGCTTATGCTTTTATTTGTTACTTTACATATCTGGTTGGGCTTCAAAAAGAGAGGCGAAAGATAGAACAGGGACGTCCAAATTAATTAATTGAAAAACGGACAACGGCGGAAAAATTCCTGCAAACATTATACAAAACAAAACGTATAAGCGTATGAACACCACCATCCCCAACACGGAAGGGAAATCATGTGCTTTGAAAGGTTACACAAGTCTTTCCTGTACCCTTTGTCTCGACAGTAAGTTCAAATCCGCTGATATGTTTAATTAGGTAGGTCACACTCAAAGAAAAGAGGTCGACAATTGAAACTCATTTTTTTTGTAATCTTGCCAGATGTCCTAATATATCCTGAAAGGAATTATAATTATCTACAAATTAGAGAGGCGGAAAATACCACAAGAACATTCAAAATCATAGATCGAAAATAAACTGACAACACCGGGCTAAAAACGAAAAGAAACAGACAAACAATATCTTAAAAATAGGTATTTCATTTAAACATTATGACAAAAGACATTTTAAAAAGTATTTTAATATGGTTTGTTTTAAAAATATTAAATGGCAGTAAGTTAGTATAATGGTCATTTAAAGTGTTTTTGTTATTATAATTGCACATTGAAAATTTCGTTAAGTCTTCATTGATGTTTTATGTTGTTCCTATGGGCGCTCGAGGGTATAAATCAAATTATGTTTTTAACATAGCATTTCGCTATTTATTTCTACAAATGAACTTTATCATATACTTAATAGAAAAATAGGGTCACCGTTCATTTAAGCTCACAATCTGCCTTTGAAAGACGCATGCATTTTGAGGTATGTTTCTTCTGTTGAACTAATAGGGAAAATAGTGGTAACATCGAAATGAAAAAAGACATAAATTGTTTCTTTGCCTTATACGTTCTCCTATTTATTTGTGTATTGTAGTCCTGTGATATTAATTATGTTGTCATTTTAATATTATATTTAACAATGTCATTAAGTTGCGAGGTTTGGCATGCCACAAAACAAGGTTCAACCCACCATTTTTACTTTAAAAATGTCCTGTACCAAGTCAGTGTGTGTAACATTTTAACGTTGTGTTTCAGTTATATCGTTTGTTTTCTCCTATATTTGAGTGTGAATACACATTACTATAAGACGTGTCACGGTACTTTTCTATCACAAATTCATGTATTTGGTTTTGATGTTATCTTTGTTCTTCAAATCGGATTTTGTCAAATGCTTAGTCTGTCGTTGTGTGTGTTACATTTTAATGTTGTGTCGTTGTTCCCCTCTTATATTTAATGCGTTTCCCTTAGTTTTAGTTTGTTACCCCGATTTTGTTTTTTGTCCATAGATTAACGAGTTTTGAACAGCGGTATACAACTGTTGCCTTTATTTACAGAAATCGCTTAAGTTTGACAATTGTTTAATTTAAGTACAGCTTATTTGAAAACAATAATAGAAAATATAGGTCACTTATGAGTTAACAAGATATTTCAATTTAAATGCAAATTAGTGGCCTTTTTGTACCAACGGGAGATAATTTGGAACTTTTTCAATGATATAAACATATTTTAAGCCATTTAGGGCCAAAACGAATTGATTTGTTTTTTGTGTTTTTTTTTTTTTTTGTTTTTTTTTTGTTTGTTTCTTTTGTTTCTTTTTAACCATATCATAAAGCAACAACTTATAGTGTAATAAATAAAATTTATAATGAAAAAAAAAGTTTTAATTTTTGCTGAAATTTTTGTACCCACGATCCTCCTTAAGGAGTTGAGTGGACTTTTTCCTCTTTACAAAACTTTGAATTTTTCGAAAAACTTATGATTTTCTAATGCCAGGCAAAGATTACCTTAGCCGTATTTGGCACACCTTTTTTGGAATTTTTTATCTTCAATGCTCTTCAACTTTGTACTTGTTTGGCTTTATAAATATTTTGATATGAGCGTCACTGATGAGTCTTATGAAGACGAAACGCGCGTCTGGTGTACTAAATTATAATCCTGGTATCTTTGATAACTATTAAACCAAAGGAAACACATCAACTATAGGAAAGCAATAAACCAACAGAAACACTGAACTATAGCAAAAGCAAACGCCAACATACAAAGAAACGGACTATAGATAACAACTGCCATTTTCTTCACTTGGTACAGGACGTTTAAAGAAAACATGGTGGGTTGAATATTGTTTTATGACTAGCCAATCCGCCTGTTTTCGTGGCAGTGTTATATATTCCGCTTAAATGACATCACTTTTTGACAGTACAAACAAACACAAGAACACTCAGCAAATTATTCACAACAGCACACCAGGACAACACAAATGAAATATATAATAAAGATTCATATGATCGAACCAACATATAATATAAATACAATACCTGTTATATAAGGCAAGGTCATGTAAGACAAAACAGTGAAGACACATAAAAACAAACAACTTATAACAGAAACCCGTAGTCGAACCACAAATAACTTTGAAGAAAAGACAAAAACAGTCACAAAAAAAAAGAAAATAAAATAATGAGCAACAAGTACTCCAACAAAACCTGGGATGATTTTGCTTTCTCGGAAATGGTGAGCAGATCCTGCTCTAAATGTAACACCCGTCATGTTGCTCAATTTTGTACGTAAACCATAACGTGATGACGTCAATAAAATTTACAAAAGGATGATTTCGTCTTAATCACTTGGTGCTTTCCTTTTGATAGCATCCTTCTAATCAGCTACGGCTACCGTTAGTCAAAGAAATAGAAGCCCGGAATTATCATATCACTATTGAGATATATTTTTCTCACGCAGGCGCTGCTTGAATGTTGCTACATACATGTCTAAACTGTAATAAGCAACAAGAAAAATAATTTATATTCTTTTTGTCTATAAGTTGTATATGTTCGTCGAATTTAGTCTATGAATAAAAACAAAACCAAGTAAATAATGTCTCACCAGACTAATTCCAAAAGTTAATCCCTTTACTCATTCTAAACATTCTAAGCTAATACGGTTAGTTTGATAATTCTGAATAGGTTTGTATATCACCTATATTGTATACACAATGTGATTTACATACAAACGATAATAGCGAAACAATCGATGAAAGCTATAATGTTGATAAAATGTAACATATGTTCGAACACAAAATGTAATTTATAGATTAACTCATTCATTAGTAATGTTCTGAAAATACATAGTTTGGGTGAATATGTTTATTGTCATTTTATAGCTTGTGTTATCTGTGTATTTCGATAGTCCCAGAATTGTACTTGAAGCAAAATAATACAATGCATACACGTGAAAATCTAAATAAGAATAATCATCATTAGGAAACAGCATCTCCACGGTAGATTTTTGATAAATGTATAAGTACTTCAGCGTTAAGACTCAAAAGATACAACAGTCGGCAAAAATGTATTATATATGTTATCTACCTTTAACTCACACACATACGGTTTGGTTTGCAGTTGTCATTCTCTGCAGGGTTAAATATCTTTAACAAACATTTACGTAGTGTTGAGGCTCCCACAGGGTACCCCCTCATGTCGCAAGGTTGCTTTTAAGTTCGTCGAGAGGTCGTTTTTAAGGGAAATGTACAGGTCGCAGGTCGTTTTTCCTAACACAGAGGACGGAAGTTGGTCGGAGTTCGTTTTGTCAAAATTTCACAGGTCGCAGGTCGTTTTTAGAAGGCCCTCAGGTCGGAAGTCGCCTCTAAAAAGCCCAGAGGTCGCCGGTCGTTTTTGACCCTGCGGGAGCCTCAGTGTTCATCCAAGTGTGGGTATTTATCTAGAAAAACATTGTTGTATTTTTATCACATTAATTGTTCTTGTTCTTATATGCATGCGATATTTGCCATTCGACGTTAAATACAAATTCATCATCATCATAAAACTTTTAAACTAACTATAGATATTGGGTCTTGCGTTTTCTCGTTTGAATTATTTTATATTTGTCATTTCTAGGTCTATTATAGCTGACTATGTGGTATTGGTTTTACTTATTATTGAACGTTGTACGGTGACCTATAGTCATTAATTTCTGTGTTATTTGGTCTCTGATGGATAATTGTTTAATTGGCAATCATACCACATAGTTAGCTATAAAAGATAATGAATTGACAGTTCTTCTTGACTTATAAGTTTTGAATGACCCTCGGCATTGTCTGTTTTCTTGTTTAAATAATAGTTATCCCTCGATGACGCGGTTTGTCAGTGTCAGATTACCCCCGATGACCGGACACACCAAGTCCGAGTGGGATAACTATTTTAAATCCCAGCTGTTACAGATGAGATGACAAACCATTCACAGTTCATAAAATATAGTTTAGAACGCCACAAACCCTTATAATATACCTTATACATTACTATATAATGTATACCCTTAATTAATAATTAATTATCAGGTGACTAGATATGAACCATGTCAACTCGCCCCACTGGCCAATCGGCCCACACTAGATAACCATTAAATACAATAATCGCCCCATTCTTGTTTACCGACTCGCCCCACTTTTGAAAACGTGTTCAATAAAATTGAACAATCAGTTTGACAACACATTTATTGACGAAAAGGGTTTAAACCCCACTGAATACAGGTCTGCCAACTTGCCCCACTTATAAAAAAATCTTGCTTTCTTTAAGTATGTTAAATTACTGATCGTTGGTATCCAGTCGTCCTGGTGTAGTGGTATGTGTCGTGGGTTGATATGCTAAAGGTCTAGAGTTCAAATCCCAGGATAGACACTGGAATTTTTTTCTACGTAAAGTTTGATAGTCTTTTCCGTATAATTAATTATGAGTTTTATAGTCGATTTGATATTCCCACCAAAATGTCACAGAACAAAGGAAAGCATGCAAAACAAAGAAACTCAAGCTGTGGTGATCTTGATGGGGTGATCCAGCTCAGATCACCATTGTTAGAACAAAGGAGCTGGGATGTAAGGATAGAGTTAAGAACATTAAAAAAGGTAAACGTAATACTTACTTAAACTTACAACGATTAGGAGCTTAACATATTTCATAGGAATCACAGACTGTTGTTTGGTTTTTCATTGGATTTTTGTATGATTGAAGCATTACCGTTACTATTTTGAATTATATAAAATAAGACGATACAATCAAAACCAAGGAGTAAACAAAGACTCACAAGACTAAAGGACATTTACATCAACAGTTATAAATAATAAATAAGAAACAACACGAACTACACTAAAAACCGAGAGTAAAATCAGATAATAAACTAGTTCAAAATTAGTGTTAAAAGTTAATCACAAAAATTAGATTTTTGAAAAAAATCAATTAAACCTTAATTAATCATTAAAATGAAACGGTTATCAAATGAATACCATCTGATAGAAAAGTATTTCAAATAAACGAACTAATAAACTAGAAACGTGGTATTCCAAATAAACGAACTAATAAAATAGAAACGTGGTGATCTAAATAAACGAACTAATAAAATAGTAACATGGTGTTTCAAATAGACAAACTAATAAAATAGAAACGTGGTGTTTCAAATAAACGAACTAATAAAATAGAAACGTAGTGTTCCAAATAAACGAACTAATAAAACAGTAACGTGGTATTCCAAATAAACAAACTAATAAAATAGAAACGTGGTGTTTCAAATATACGAACTAATAAAATAGCAACGTGGTGTTCCAAATAGACGAACTAATAATATAAAAACGTGGTGTTCCAAATAAACGAACTAATAAAACAGTAACGTGGTATTCCAAATAAACAAACTAATAAAATAGCAACGTGGTGTTCCAAATAGACGAACTAATAAAAAAGAAACTTGGTGATCCAAATAAACGAACTAATAAAACAGTAACGTGGTATTCCAAATAAACGAACTAATAAAATAGAAACGTGGTGTTCCAAATAAACGAACTAATAAAACAGTAACGTGGTATTCCCAATAAACGAACTAATAAAATAGCAACGTGATGTTCCAAATAGACGAACTAATAAAAAAGAAACTTGGTGATCCAAATAAACGAACTAATAAAACAGTAACGTGGTGTTCCAAATAAACGAACTAATAAAACAGTAACGTGGTATACAAATAAACGAACTTATAAAATAGTAACTTGGTGTTCCAAATAAACGAACTAATAAAATAGTAACGGGGATGTTCCAGATAGACGAACTAATAAAATAGAAACGTGGTGTTCCAAATAGACGAACTAATGAAATAGTAACGTGGTGTTCCAAATAAACGAACTAATAAAATAGTATGTGGTGTTTAAAAAAAAAATAATGCAAAAGAAATGTGGAATTAAAAAGAACGAACTAACAAAATAGCTGCATTTTACATATACTAACTTCTATGAACATTAAGTGGTTTTGCAAATAAAATGTTAAATTAGTTGATCACAAACGCGACAATAGATTGAAAATATTACGTATTTCGACTATGTCATCTGTACAGTTTTAATAATAACTATAAATGTTTTTATAACATAATAAAGCTGTGAGAGCAACTGAAATCCTCAGTAAATATCAAACCTCTTTAAAAGACAATGTTTCATAAGGAATAACATTCAGGGCTACATCACTGTTACAATATAGCATATCACAAAGCTGAGTATCAATCATGATTGTATATCATGTCAATTCATATACGTTTAAAAAACCTTTAAATTACACTTATTTTAAAACTTCAAATCATAACACAAAAATTCACACAATATTATGAAAGACTACAAATTTCTATTTCAATAACAATAAACATTTAATATCTTACCTTTTGATTATGATTCAAAAGCGATTATTAACACATGAACTAAGTTATCCTTCAAATCCTCCGAGAAATATCGATCTTTCTGTATCAAAAATTATGATTTTTCAACCCAGTATTCCACCATTCCCAATGTGAAATTGAAAAATCGTCTAAAAGCAATAATTCACAATGCTTTAAACATACAAATGGTAGCATACGCTTAAAATTTATTAATTTTTGCTACCATAATACATTGTTTGTTAATATCGAACAAAAACATAAAACAAACTACACAGAGAAGAGGTAGAACTGCGCACCCCTCCTTTATTTTTTATTGGGTTCCATTAATTGTTCCTCAAGAACTAGAAATTTAAACAAAACAGACCCGGTTTCCTCCGTCTCATTTTTAGAATTATTCCTCGAATTTGACGTAAGCGATCATCTGAGTACCAAAGTCTATGACAAACAAGACGATTTTAATTTTGCAATTATCTTTTTCCCCGATATTAGTAACAATATACCAACTTTCCCAACTCATTGCAGCTCTACTCAGACTTTGTTTAACGCTACCAGGGTCTAAGCAAAAAGTTGATGAACCAATGGTTGTCAATCTAAGTAAGATCCAACATCATCAGGAAATATTAATTCAACTGCAGTTGTGTGATCAATGTTCTTCAAAGTTAACACTCCAAAGATACCTGAAGGAAACATTCATAATATAACTAACGCTACTTTCATTTCTTTGAAACAAACCGTTGCAATCTTAGGAAACAATAAAGTGCAGATCAAATCTTAAGCTACAAGTAAAGCATTTACGTATTTAAAAAACACCCTAGTGTTCCTCGCATGAACTGTTCGATCATTTCGTATTCGCATCTGCCCGCTTAATAACTTGTATATGCTGCATCATCTGCGTAAGGCGTTAGCTAGTTATAACTGAAATACATGTGGGTTGGTTTGCATACTGTCATACTGTACATGGCTAACTATCTCTAATCGGACGGCAACTATGAGTGCTAGCACATTGAAAAGAAAATAACACATATACCGAATTCCGAGTAAAACAGAGTTTCACTCTTTCCACATTAACTGTTATCGTTCTTATATGCATGCGATATTCACCATCTGACGTTGAATACAAATTCATCATCATCATTAAATTCTAAAACACTACAGAAATCGGCCCGTGAGTTTTTCTCGTATGAGTTGTTTTATATTTTATTTCGGGACATATTATAGATGACTATTCGGTCTGGATTTTACTTATTTTTGAAGGCCGTGCGGTGACCTATAGTCCTAAATTTCTCTGTTATTTTGGCATGTGTTATGTGGAAAGGTGTCTCATTGACATCCTACCACATAGTCAACTATAAAAACCACCAAGTTGACATATATATAAAACAATTGAACAGTGATTACGAGCTTGGCATATCATAGACACGAAATAAAGGCAAAAATAGCATACATGTACCTCTGTTCGAAACTCATAAATCGATTGAGAGAAAACAGATCCGGGTTACAGACTAAAACTGAGGTTATCACATCAACTAAAAGAGGAAAACAACA
Source organism: Mytilus galloprovincialis (assembly GCF_965363235.1). Lineage (NCBI taxonomy): Eukaryota > Metazoa > Mollusca > Bivalvia > Mytilida > Mytilidae > Mytilus > Mytilus galloprovincialis. The sequence goes on from NC_134841.1 coordinate 1,420,479, forward strand.
AAACAACAGAAACACTAAGATGCAACAAAAAGCAAACACGACAATGCAACACACACAGAAACGAAATATAATATAACAACTGCCATTTTTCTGACTTTTTTAGAAAAAATAGTGGGTTGAACATGGTTCTTGCGGCTATCCAAAACTCGTGCTGTAATGGTAATGTTATATATAACACTTAAATGACAACATTACATTACACTACAAACTGCTCAGAGTCTGAAAAGACCAGTTTTTGTGCTCGACCAGTAAAATCGAGCACACATTTTACTCGACTAGTCTCGACTTTGTCTCAACTGTACTTAACTGAACTTAAGTGTACTCGACTAGATCTCGACTTTACTTAATTAGTCTGATTCAGTACTTGATGATCGTAGTGTAGTCAGAAATGGTCTCGACCGATCTCGAATAGTCTCGACTAAGTCTCAACCAGTCTCGACCTGTCTCGACTAGTATTGACCTTCAAATTTAGTCTTGACTGGTGTAAATCAGCCCATCTTACTAAATTAAATATTGATATTACAAAATTTAAGCTTATTTGGTAGTTTGATTTATTGCTGTGAAATGAAAGGATTTTATTTTACAATAGGTAAAATAAAAAATGATTTAATTCAGATAGGCATCTTTAATTTTTTTTATAACTTTTTCATCAAACTATGCAGCTATCATAGATATAAATTAAGCTTACTGAATCCCGGGTCATTTTATTTTTTGTTGTATTGCTGTCAAATTTAAGAATTAAATTAATCTAGGTAAAAAGAAAGCTAGGATTTGCAATTTCAGACAAAATAGAGATAGTATATTTTAATTTTTTTAATAACTTTTTCAAATCAACTTTGATTTTCATCAAACTATGCAGCTATCTTAGCAATATATATTGATCTTACTGAATCACAGGTCATTATGTAGTTTGATGTATTGCTGTCAAATTTAGGAATTAAATTAATCTAGGTAAAAAAAACTAGGATTTGCAGTTTCGACAAAATAGTGATAGTACACTTTAATGTTTTTCAAAACTTTTTCAAATCAACTTAGATTTCCATCAAACTATACAGCTACCTTGGTGATATATTCATCTTAATGAATCCCAGGTTGTTATTTAATTTAATGTATTGCTGTCAAATTTAAGGACTTAATTAAGCTAGGTCAAAAAGCTAGAATTTGCAGTTCGGATTAAATTAAGATAGTACACTTTAATTCTTTTTTAAAACTTTTTTCAAATCAACTTGGAGTTCTATTTAACTATACAGCTACCTTGGTAATATATTGATCTTACTGAATAATAGGTCATTATGTAGTTTGTCGTATTGCTGCCAAAGTGAAGAATTAAATTAATTTAGGTAAAAAAGGCTAGAATTTACAGTTCAGACAAAATTCAGATAGTAAACTTTAGATTATTTCAAAGCAACTTGGATTTTCATCCAAATCTACAGCTATCTTTATTATATACTATTCTTACAAAAAACCGGTTATTTGGTAATTTAGTTTATTGCTGTCAAATTTAAATATTTAAATTATAGGTAGTTATCTGAATTTTGTCAAAACTGAAAATTTTATTACCCATTACCTAGGTCATTAAATTTGACAGCAAAACACCAGTACACAAAACAACCGGGGTTTTTGTATGATAAATATATAATAAAGGTAGCTGAAAAGTTTCATTACGATCCAATCTGATCTTAAAAATTATGAAATCTTAAAAAAATCTTTTGTGAAAAGAAGAATTTAATATCATGAATTTTCATAACAATCTTTGATAACCTTTTAAAAAAAGGAAATGTTTTCGAAAGTAACAGTAAAATTTGTTTTAATCAAATCTAAAAATATTTTTTTGTCAAATTTAATGACATTGTACTTTAACATGATTTAATTACATCAGTACAAGTGAGATTTACAGATAAAAAGAAAGTCCTACTTTTCTTAAACTCGTGTACTACTTATCTAGTGTATTCAAAAACCCTTGTGATTTAGACTAACCACAAAATTATTATTCTATTATTTCACTTTTATTAATGATTGAACAAAACGAAATCATATTTTTCATATCTCGTAGCAAATCCCCTTAAGGGGGCTCCTGGGTATAAATCAATTTTTTTTTCTAATATAGGATTTCGCTATATTTTTTTATAAATGAACTTTATCATATACTTAAAGGAAAAATGAAATAAAAAGATGGAGTCACCGTTCATTTAAGCTCACAATCTGCCTCTGGAAGAAGCATACATTTTTGTTAATGTCCTTTTTTTCTGTTGAACTAATAGGAGAAATAGATGTAATATCGAAATAAAAAAATAACCTAATTACAGAAATCGCTTAAATTTTACAATTATTTAGTTTATGTACAGCTTATTTGAAAACAATAATAAAAAATATAGGTCACCGTTGAGTTAAAAAAGTTATTTCAAATTTAATGCCAAAAAATGGCATTTTTGCACCAAAGGGAGATAATTTGGAGCTTTTTCAATGATATAAACATTTTAAAAGTCATCTGGGGCCAAACTGAATCAATTTTTTGGGTTGATTTTTGTACCATATCATAAAGTAATAACTAATAGTGTAATAAATAAAACTTATAATGAAAAAATAAAGGTTTAATTTTTTGCTGAAATTTTTGTACCCAGGAGCCACCTTAATGTCTTTCATGTCGGTATTTTTTCAATCTTTTCATCGTCGGACATTCTCAGATATTAATTTTATTCATTTCTATATTATATGTGACTCGATACATTGTTTGGACTTGGACCCGTCTCTGCACACTCTTCTTTAAGTACTGCTCTGTTTCTTTTATATCCTATTTTTTTTATTATTGCACGTGTCTAAAATACAACAAATCTATTCTACTTCTAAAAATATACTTGTGATAACACAAACGTCACAAATAGTACACGTCACTTTTTGTGACGTTGATTCGTTCGTGTGACGCACAGTTTAAACTTCTCTTGTGGTGGTCGTACATTTATTTGGTGTGTCAGTTGTTATTCTGAGGTTTTATGTTGGTATGTACTACTCTATCAATTATTCGTGTTTTTCTCTGTCCGGAGTGCTCTTACGTTCATTTGTTATGTATTCCTGTACCTTATTGTTGTTATTTAACGTTATTTTAAGATTACCATATAAGTGGGAGGTTTTGCTAGCTATAAAACCAGGTTCTACCATTGTTTCAAAAAAAATCTCCTGAACCACGGCAGTTGTTATCAAAAACTCGATGTATATGCATGGAGGCGTTTATTTTTTTTCTGCAATTCAGTGTTTCTGTCTTACTCTTATAGTTGATGCGTTTCTCACTGTTTTATTTTTTAACATAGATTTGTTTTTCGTTTAATCGATTTATGACTTTGAAACAGTCGTTTATTTCTGTTACCTTTATTTAACTGCCAACTGCAGAAACCAGTACTCTAATTTGGAATACCTACATAGCCACTACGTACATAGGTGATACATTTGTCATTGGTTTAGCGCATTTATTTTCTCAATTGCTCTCAGAATGATTATTCAAGAGCCTTTAATTGCCTCATAAAGTCGTATACGAAATAGACCCCAAGTTTGAGGTCAGGTTCTTGTTGTTCATTCTTTAGTGAAATGTTCTTTTGTTTGATAATAAGTTATACAAAAAATAAAAAAATAGTAGCAATAATTCAATGATTCTTTCCTGGTTTTTCTAACTTCTTGAAATTACAGTAAGCTATAACCAAATCAAACTTGGTACCTCTCAGCTGACAAAGTAAGTATTATTGATACCTGTCGTTAATGGTTCAATTACAAAGTAGACTGATTTGATCATGACTCAATAAAAAAGAATATACTATGAGTAATCTTGATCATTAAATGCATTAGTATAATTAACTTTTTTTTTTGGAATTTAACAAATTATTTTGATGTTTTTGATAAACAATGTGCGTTAAATTTTGTTGGCTGTTTGGACTTTTCAACTGCTCTACTGGAATTCAAGACATTTTTTTATACTTAAACCATATAGAAGACGCACGACTTTCAGATTCTTTTCAGTGGTTTTTTTGATAATCTGCCAAAGAGTTCCTAGGAATTTAATTTTTATATTGCATGTCTTTCAACGCACAAGAGGACGGGATCAAATAGTTTTGAAAGGGCACAAGTTAACAACTGTTTTTCCTCTTTTTTCCGTTGACAATTGTAAAGTTTTGAAATGTTTGTGGTTGTTCTTGTTTGAAGTCGTCCATCGATGTCACTATCGAGAACACAATCAAGATATGAAGCTGATCATTTACTTTCCGTAGAATCCTTTGTTTTCAGTTCGCTGGAAAATATGAGATGAAAGCAGTTAACAAAATTTATGTTTTTGAATCCACAAAACACAACATAGAAAACTGTAGTAACGACATGAGGAACATATTCGATATCATCTGTGAAACAATTATTCCATAACGGTCAACCAACAAGTGATGGCGTCTGTAAAATTTAAAAGGGATGATTTAAACTTCTCCATTTGGAACAACTAGCATCCTTGTGAGCAGCAATCCTCTCTCTAAGAAATCATGATAGGAAATACAAGCACGGCGATATCGTATTAATTGAGAGATATATACTCTGTATGCAGCCGCTGCTGGAATGTTACTACATAGAAATGGAAAGTTACATAGTTGTAACATAACATGTTATATAATCACGATGTTATCTCAACTGTTAAACTAAGATTTACGGTGTGGTACATTTTGTAAAAGCTGGTTCTTTTGCGTTTACTATACAGTATGAATGAAAATATGAACGAATGCAACGAAGAACAGATTATGACAAAAATCATATTTCATAATCAATACATTTTCAGGAAACGAGTAAAATTAGAACAATCAAATAAAATATCTTATCTTTTAATCTTTACCAAATACTTTTATTTTTTCAAAAATCAATAACACCTTTATTTATCAATAAATTGAAAAAAAATCCAAAATATGTTACAACTGATTGATTAGTTTTTCGGATAAACGAAGTAATAAAAGTTATGTTGCATTTGAAATAAACGAACTAAAAAATATATGTGGTATTTTAAATAGGCGAACACATAAAAGTTATGTGGTATTTTAAACAAACAAACTAATAAAAAATATGTGGCATTTTAAATAAACGAACTAATAAAAGTTATGTGGCATTTCAGCTAAACGAACTAATAAAAGTTATGTGGCATTTTAAATAGGCGAACTTATAAAAGTTATGTGGCATTTTAAATAAACGATCTAATAAAATGTATGTAGTATTTGGAATAAACCAATTAATACAGATGTATTGTGGTATTTAAAATAAACGAACTAATACAAAAGTAATAATGCATTTTGATATACTAATATATACAAAAAGTTATGTGCTGGTTTTTTTTACAAAAACCCTTACTGAAAAAAGGCATTACAAATGAAATACTTTTAAATTGTTGTTAACAAACACGATTATTAGATTAAATCTTATCTATTTCGACTTCATGACAATTTTGATGAAAACAATTAGAATAAATGTTTTTGTTAAACGATATAACCATGAATTCAATTAACGGCGAATTGTTTTTACAGAAACAATTGAGAGCTTTGTCTCTGTTGCATTTATACCACGCCGTAAATCTTAGTTTAACAGTTGAGATAACATCGTGATTATATAACATGTTATGTTACAACTATTTAACTTTCAATTTCTATGTAGTAACATTCCAGCAGCGGCTGCATACGGAGTATATATGTTTCAATTGATACGATATTCCCGGGCTTGTATTTCCTATCATGATTTCTTACAGAGAGGATTGCTGCTCACAAGGAAGCTAGTTGTTCTAAATGAAGAACTTTAAATCATCCCTTCGTAAATTTTACGGACGCCATCACGAGTTAGTTGACCGTTATGGAATAACTGTTTCACAGATGATATCGAATATGTTCCTTATATCCAGGGGTCGAATTTAAGCTTTTTATTGTACTGGCCAGCCGGACCAGTGGACTGAAAACTCTACTGGTCCGGCTCCAAATCTACTGGTCCTGCAAAAATTCCGATCTACTATATAATTCAACCATTTGTGATCTTTTTCCCATGATTTTTGGTATTTGCGTTTCCTTTTGTCAATTTCATATACTTAATTTCGATCGTCCTCTTGATTTTCACTTATTTCAAAATTTCCACATTTTATATTGTTGTGAAGGACGCTCACCCGAGATATCAATTAACTTGATCGATTGTAATACCCCGCAGTACGTGTAATTGATTTCACAGGCAAATTGTTTTGAAACAAACGGAGATTGCGATGCAATCAGTGATTTTTATCGACAAATTTCTACTTGTCCCGGACCACCGGACCAGCGCTAATTTCGACCCCTGCTTATATCGTTGTTACAGTTTTCTATGTTGTGTTTTGTGGATTCAATAACACTAGAACACACCCGCTAAATCGCGGGCAGTCAGAGCGTGGTTAAAGTATGAAAGAGTTATAGGAAGAATTTTGTAAAAGATTTAATGACTATAGAACTTCAGGAAAAGTATCAAAAGTCATCAGTCTTATGTAGACGAAACGCGCGTCTGGCGTACTTAATTATAATCCTGGTACCATTGATAACTATTAACACCACTGGGTCGATGCCACTGCTGGTGGACTTTCGTCCCCGAGGGTATCACCATCCTAGTAGTCAGCACTTCGGTGTTGACATGAATATCAGTTATGTGGTTATTTTTATAAATTTTTTGTTTACAAAACTTCGTCGGAAATTTTCGAAAAACTAAGGATTTTCTTATCCCAGGAATAGATAACCTTAACCGTATTTGGCACAACTTTTTGGATCCTCAATGATCTTCAACTTTGTACTTGTTTAGATTTATAACTATTTTGATATAAGCGTCACTAATGAGTCTTATGAAGACGAACCGCGCGTCTGGCGTACTAAATTGTATAATTATAAGAGTAAAATTTATCTTAAGATTTTGTGGAAAGGGCTACTGGTACCTTTGATAACTATATAGGTACTTGGGGACAGGGAAATGTTTTTTTTTCATTCCTCCTCCTTTATTTCTAAATTTCCCATTTTTCTTTTTCTATTAATTTGAGTATGGAAATACATTTAATATGTTATGAACATTCAAGCCAGGAGCCTGTAATACAGTGGTTGCCGTTTGTGTATGTGTTAACTATTTGTTTGTTCATTTTTTGTACATTAATAAGGCCGCTAGTTTTCTAGTGTGAATTGTTTTACATTGTCATTTCGAGGCCTTTTATAGCCGAATATGCGGAATGGGTTTTTTCATTGTTTAAGGCCGTACAGTGACCTATAGTTGTTAATTTCAGTGTCAGTTTGGTCCCTTGTGGAGAATTTTCTTATTTGCAATAATACCACTTCTTCTTTTTTTGTAATCAATGAATTTTTGTATAAGATTTAATGACTGAAAAATTTCAGAAAAGGTATCAAAAGTCATAGGTGATCAAAGGTTCTTTGGGACAGTATAATTATTTTTCTAGCCGGGCTCCTCCTTTTTTCCCCGAAATTCCCATTTTATTCTAATAATTTTAATAACACATGAATACTTTTCGTGCTTATCTGTATATTATGAAATAAAGTGTAGTTGCTTTTTACTATCAATTCCCAGTTTATTAATCGATCCACGGCGGTCATTGATATATAATTCAGACTCTCTCTATTTAATAAACTCTGTGACTGCAGTGGATAGTAAACTTGAAAATGATAGCAGATAAAAAATACACTTTATTCGAAGTATATGCATGTTAAAAGTATACAGAAAAAAGCTAAACCGGTAGTCTAGTCTGACTTAAAATTTCGTCCAATGACGGAACAATATCCGGATGCCTTATTTTTGTTTTTCGCCCAAAATAACTCAATCTGAATAATCATATGAATGACTGACAAATGCACTATGCACTGTACCTATATGATACAGAGGCTTAATGATTAATTTATTGTGGAAAGAAGAGAAGCGACACACAAAATGAGGTCTTCTCGTTTAATAGTATAAATATAAATTTTGATAACTGCTTTCATCTCATATTTTCCAGCGAACTGAACACAAAGTATTCTACCGAAAGTAAATGATCAGCTTCATATCTTGATTGTGTTCTCGATATTGACATTGATGGACGACTTCAAAAAAGGACAACGACAAACATTTCAAAACTTTCCAATTGTCATCGGAAAAAAGAGGAAAAACAGTTGTTAATTTGTGCACTTTCAGAAATATTTGATCCCGTCCTCTTGTGCCACCTATTGAAAGACATGCAATATAAAAATGAAATTCCTAGGAACTTTTTGGCAGATTTTTAAAAAAGTACTGAAAAAAATCTAAAAGTCGTGCGTCTTCCATATGGTTTAAGTATAAAACAAATGTCTTGAATTCCAGTAGAGCAGTTGAAAAGTCCAAACAGCCAACAAAATTTAACGCACACATCAAAATAATTTGTTAAATTCTAAAAACAGTTAATTATACTGATGCATATAATGATCAAGATGAGTCATAGTATATTCTTTTTTATTGAGTCATGATCAAATCAGTCTACTTTGTAATTGAACCATTAACGAAAGGTATCAATAAAACTTACTTTGTCAGCTGAGAGGTACCAAGTTTGATTTGGTTATAGCTTACTGTAATTTCAAGAAGTTAGAACAACCAGGGAAAGAATCATTGAATTATTGCTACTATTTTTTTATTTTTTGTATAACGTATTATCAAACAAAGAACATTTCACTAAAGAATGAACAACAAGAACCTGACCTCAAACTTGGGGTCTATTTCGTATACGACTTTATGAGGCAATTGAAGGCTCTTGAATAATCATTCTGAAAGCAATTGAAAAAATAAATGCGCTAAACCAATGACAAATGTGTCACCTATGTACGTAGTGGAGGAATTCCAAATTAGAGTACTGGTTTCTGCAGTTGGCAGTTAAATAAAGGTAACAGAAATAAACCACTGTTTCAAAGTCATAAATCGATTAAACGAAAACAAATCTGTGTTAAAAAATAGAACAGTGAGAAACGCATCAACTATAAGAGTAAGACAGAAACACTGAATTGCAGAAAAAAAATAAACGTCCCCATGCATATAAACCGAGTTTTTCATAACAACTGCCGTGGTACAGGAGATTATTTTGAAACAATGGTAGATAGTCCGGCCGATCGGTGAAAAAATTGCTCAAATAATGAGGAAAGCACCAATTTTTGCATGATGGTACATGTTTGTGTACTTAGCAATATTAGCTATGGACCCACCCTCAAAATTCAATATGGCGGCTTATTTCAAGATGGCTGCCGTACGTTCTAAAATATTTTCCAGTATTGCACAAACCACAGTGGATTTGATGCTGGAAGCACAAAACTAAACATATTTGAATGACTTGATGTACTTAGCAAGATTTTGTTTTGATCTTTGAAATACAAAAATGGCGGCTATTTTCAAAATGGCCGATTTTGAAAATAAGCAAATATTCATTATTGAGAATTGACCTGAATATACGCATTTATTGATGTAAAGTGTCATTTAGTTTCTGTCCCAGTTCTGTCCTTTTTGATTTTCCCTTGCTTGTCATTTCATACACACAGTAGTAGCTTTCATAAAAAGCTGCAGTAGTAGTTGTCATTAAAAGCTGCACTATTTGATGTCTTGGCTCACACATAAAAGCTGTGATTTGGGATTTATCTGCCTTAAGATATTTATAGGTGCTTATTGTATTTCTTGGGTCGCAATATTTTGCAATTTGAGATATTAAACTGTGAATTGAGAATCATTTAAACAGATATCATTGAAATGGCAGGAATTTAAGGACAACAAGGACAAGAACATTGAAATGGCAGAAACTTAATCACTTGGGGATATGGAGAAACCCACAGCTGAAAACGCTTTAGCAGAGGACAGCTCAGAAATGACTATATAACAATAGGACCAAAATTTTTAGCAGATAGTAAATCTAATGCTCAAAGAACAGCTGATATTTACCGCAATATAAAACAGAGCGTAGCGCGAATTGATAAAATATGTGTTGGTCTCATTACGTTTCAAGCTGAACAGAAAGAGGCAATGAATATTAATAACGAACAGATGAGACCAATATCTCAGCAACTTCAGCAGTATGAAGACAGGATAGACCACAAGGCTAGTAATAATTGCTTGGTGGAATTGATAGTCAGATCAATAAGATATTCAATGTTGTGGTGAGACGAATGGACAAGCTGACAACAACTAAGGAAGGAGACACAGTTCAATTTAAAAGTGCATTTGAACAGCAGGATAACTTCCAATACGGATTATCATAGAGTTTGTTCTATTCTATACTGCAGAAACACGATGTGTTGGGTCCTGGAGAATAGGCAAACGTGGCTGATAGGTACTTCCAGACATTCAGGCGGGAATTTCTCGCTACATTGAAGACCTGTTGGTGACCTTCTGCTGTTGTTTTTTATTTGGTCGGGTTATTGTCTCTTTGAAACATTCCCCATTTCCATTCTCAATTTTATTCAACATGAAATATGAGCAGTCCTTTGGATAATGAGGTGCATAACCTCACACAAATTGTCACAAAACTAGTTGATGTTATGCTTTCAACTAATCAGCATAACCGTGGATTGGCCGATCAATATAACCTCAGATCTTCTGATCAAATAATCATGGAAGATCACCAGTTCAATGGAAGATCACCTGATCAATATACACGTGGAGGATCTCCTGAGCATTACAATCGCGGTAGAGCGCCAGATAGAAATACACCAAGCTTAATGCCTATCGATCAGCAACACCCCCACTAAGCTAGAGATCATATAGTCCCTAAAGACAACGGTTAGCATCTCCACGGACAAACTCCAGAGATCCCGGTTATTTCAGACAACGGTCACCTGCACCAGCTGGATACGGAGCAATTGGAGTCTTTAAACAGCGAAGGATCGGGCCAGTAGGCCAACGCACGTTTCAAAAGTCTATTGTCCATGAAACATCACCTCATCACAAAATTGAACAGAGGCCCACGGCCTCGTCCGATATTGTCATCAGACGAACCATTTGTAAGAGCTTAGCAGTACGAGGAATTATACATGACCAGAATGTGTGCATAGTTTTGGACACTGCTGCAATGATAACAATAGTAAATGAGAAATTAATTCCACCAGAAAATTGAGATTTGGAGAACGTAACCCTACGTGGTTTGGGTTAACAGCTTGTTATTGGGAAGATTATAAAGAATGACCCTCGACATTAATAGAGTAAACATACAATGGGATGTTTGCAAAGAGCCATTAACAGACGATTTTATATTTAGGCTAGTTATTTTGGACACACTGAGCGTAGTGATAAACCTGAGTACTCCCACAATTACCATCAACAATAAAGTGATAAATGCGGCATTTGTTAACAGTGGAAACGAGATTTCAGCTCAGCAAGTTTGCATAAAAGGAACCATCACAGTTCCGCCAATCTCTAAAATGACTGTTACCATTAAAACTAATAAAAGTGCTGACCAGGAGTGCATTTTAGGACCATGCTCGCTGAATAGTTTCGAATTGGTTTCGCACGTAGTTGGAAAAGACAATAGTTGCCCCTTAACTGTTTTAAATGATGGTAATCGTCTTATCCACATGAAGAAAGGTACACCTATTGATTACATGTAAAAATTTGACAGTGTAGTGGGTACTGCAGATGAAAACGCAATAAGTGACGTAAGACGTGGCATTGAAGAGACACAAGACAAGGTGCCCTCGGCACTGCCTCAAAGTTCAGATGAGTTACCAACTATTCCACCATATTTAACCGACCTATATTAACGTTCAATCGACTCGTTTCAACCTGTTTCATTCCAACCATTAAAACTGAAAGCGTTTAAAGAACAATTACAACAACATGTAACATATTGATTAACATTTTGATTTTCACTATTTGTTTTTGTATTTGCAGCCATATTTGCAAGTGTATGTGTTATAGAAATAACCAATTTTTTTTTTATATTTTAAAATTAATTGATAGCAAATTCAAGAACATGAAGTTCATTTTTAAAGAATCATTACTTTAATTTCAGAAATTATATAGAATACCTTTAGGACAATCTTGATATTTATACCGTTTTTCCCCATCTTGAAAATGGCAGCCATTTTGGATTTTTCAGAGTGGGTCCATAGCTGAAATCAAAGGGTATATAACCAAGAACTACTATGTAAAGTTTCATGCTTTCCTCATCAAGTGAGCAATTCTGCTCTATATCTGCACCAATCGGCCGGACTAAGAACCTCGTTTGATAGCTAGCAAAACCTCCCGCTTATATGGCAATCTTAACAAAACGTTTAAATAACAACAATAAGGTACAGGAATACATTACAAATGAACGTAAGAACACTCCGGACAGAGAAAAAACACGAATAATTAATAGAACAGTACATAACAACATAAAAACCTCAAAATACAACTGACACACCCAATGAATGTACGACCACCACAAGAGAAGTATAAACTGTGCGTCACACGAATGAATCAACGTCACAAAAAGTGAAGTACTATTTGTGACGTTTGTGTTATCACATGTATATTTTTAGAAGTAGAATAGATTTGTTGCATTTTAGACACGTGCAATAATAAAAAAAAAAGATATATAAAAGAAACAGAGCAGTACTTAAAATGCAGTGTGCAGAGACGGGTCCAAGTCCAAACAATGTATCGAGTCACATATAATATAGAAATGAATAAACTCAATATCTGAGAATGTCCGACGATGAAAAGATTGAAAAAACACCGACATGAAAGACATTAAGGGGCAATTGCTACGAGATATGAAAAATATGATTTCGTTTTGTTCAATCATTAAGTGAAATAATGGAATAATACTTTTGTTTAAATAAGCAAATACATCGCTGATGAATTATTCACTTGTAAATGAATAATTCGAACTCATTATATTCGTAATCATGTGAATTTCAACTTATCTCTACATATAAATACGTTTGTTTACTATTTTTTTTTTAATATTATGAAATCTGACCTATAAAAATCCGACTGCACGAGGTCAAAATTTTTTATGTTTATGCTTCATCGGCTTATGTGATCATCGGTAGTATTCGGAAGTCATCTCCAAAGTCAATTAAATGGCGACTACACTAAAATACATTCTAATATATTTTATCGAGCACATGCTTTCTTAACTGTTTATTTCAGACGTATTTTTACACTTTTTAGTATGTTGTAGATTAAATATGAGAAATTGAGTCAAATCGATGAGCATGTATTTGAGAGCTAGGGTGCTGGATATCATGATTTTTATTAAATACGGGTACGTTTCGAATATTTGCAAGCAAACTGTTGTTTCTTGTTTTCTATCACAGGTATATTGATAGTGCTGGACAAGGTGTTATCAAATACAGGTAGGTTTCAGATAGGTTTCAGATATTTGCAAGCGAACTGTTCTTTGTTGGTTTTTTTTTTACGGGTATGTTAAGGGTGCTGGGCATCAGTGTTATCAAATATGGGTGCTGGCTAATCTGAAATGTGTTACTAAATATGGGTACGTGTCTGAAATCTGCAAGCGAACTATTGTTTGTTGTTCTATTATGGGTATTTTATGTGTAATAGCCAGCAGAAATGTGTTATTAAATATGGGTACGTTTCGAATGTTTGCAAGAAACCAGGTGTTTGTTGTTTTCAATACGGATACGTTAAGGGTGTTGAATATCATGACTTTTAGTTTAAACGTATTTATTTATTGTGGATTGGGAAACAAGTTATTGCAACTTATATTAATCCCTTTCCACTGCGCGGGAGCGACTGCTGCCTTGTAGTGCTATTAACCTGTTCTTCTTCGAAATCTAAAAGTGTGTCTTATACGTGCAAGAGATATGGATCTCTCATAACATGAGTCAGCCATTTATTGTCCTCTTTCGACGGACTATCATCGTTCCCTCAAGATCATACTCGCATATGGTGTCAAGAGAGAGCCAAAAATTCAGTAACCGTAATTTTCATCCCGGAACGGATTTCGAACCAGGAACCTTTGTGTTAGTAGTCCGATGCACTAATCACTACACCGCGGCTCTCTTTTTATGTAAAGGGTGATGACCATCAGGAATGTGTTATTAAATACTAGAATGTAAATGGAGCTGACCGGCAGGAATGTGTTATACTAAACTATAATCCTGGTACTTTTGATAACTATTCAAGCTAACTGCTGTTTGTTGTTTTCTAATACGGGTATGTTAAGGGTTCTGGTAATCGGGAATGTGTTATCAATATGGGTACGTTTCTGATATCTGTAAGCAAAATATTGTTTGATCTTTTTTAAAACGGGTGAGTTAAGGGTGCTTGAAATCAGGAATATGTTATTAAATACGGGTACGTTTCTGATTTCTGCACGCAAACCATTCTTTGTTGTTTTCTAAAACGGGTATGTTGAGGGTGTTTGACATCAGGAATATGTTATTAAATACGGGTACGTTTCTAATATCTGCAAGCAAACCGTTGTTTGTTGTTTTCTAATACGAGTATATTAAGGCTGTTGAACACCAGGAATGTTATTGAATAAGGGTACGTTTCTCATATCTGCAAGCAAACCGTTGTTTGTTGTTTTCTAATACGAGTATGTTAAGGGTGTTGGACATCAGAAATGTTATTAAATACGGGTACGTTTTTGGTATCTGCAGGCAAACCGTTGTTTGTTGTTTTCTAATACGGGTATATTTAGGCTGTTGGACATCAGGAATGTGTTATTAAATAAGGGTACGTTTCTCATATCTGCAAGCAAACCGTTCTTTGTTTGTTTTTTCTAATACGAGTATGTTAAGGGTGTTGGACATCAGCAATATGTTGTTTAAAACGGATAAGTTTTTGATATCTGCAAGCAAACCGTTATTTGCTGTTTTCTAAAACGGGTATGTCAAGGCTGTTGGACATCAGGAATGTGTTATTAAATACGGGTACGTTTCTGATATCTGCAAGCAAACTTTTGTTTGTTGTTTTCTAATACGGGTATGTTAAGGGTGTTGGACATCAGGAAGGTGTTATTAAATACGGCATGTTTCTGATATCTGCAAGTGAACTCTTGTTTGTTGTTTTCTAATACCGGTATGTAAAGGGTGTTGAACATAAGGAGTGTGTTATTAAATAGAGTTACGTTTCTGATATTTGCAAGCAAACTCTTGATTATTTTTTTCTAATACGAGTATGTTAAGGCTGTTGGACATCAGAAATGTTATTAAATACGGGTACGTTTTTGGTATCTGCAGGCAAACCGTTGTTTGTTGTTTTCTAATACGGGTATATTTAGGCTGTTGGACATCAGGAATGTGTTATTAAATAAGGGTACGTTTCTCATATCTGCAAGCAAACCGTTGTTTGTTTGTTTTTTCTAATACGAGTATGTTAAGGGTGTTGGACATCAGCAATATGTTGTTTGATACGGATAAGTTTTTGATATCTGCAAGCAAACCATTCTTTGCTGTTTTCTAAAACGGGTATGTTAAGGCTGTTGGACATCAGGAATGTGTTATTAAATACGGGTACATTTCTGATATCTGCAAGCAAACCGTTGTTTGTTGTTTTCTTATACGGGTATGTTAAGGGTGTTGGACATCAGGAATGTGTTATTAAATACGGGTACGTTTCTGATATCTGCAAGCAAACCGTTGTTTGTTTTTTTCTAATACGGATATGTAAAGGGTGTTGGACATTAGGAATGTGTTATTAAATATGGGTACGTTTCTGATATCTGTAAGCAAACCATTCGTTGTTGTTTTCTAAAACGGGTATGTTAAGGGTGTTGGACATCAGAAATGTGTTATCATATAGGGGTATGTTAAGGGAGCCCACCATCAGGAATGTGTTATTAAATACGGGTACGTTTCTAATATCTGCAAGCAAACCGTTGTTTGTTGTTTTCAAATACAGGTATGTTCAGGGTGTTGGACATCAGGAATGTGTTTTTAAATACGGGTACGTTTCTGATATTTGCAAGCAAACCGTTGTTTGTTTTTTTCTAATACGGATATGTAAAGGGTGTTGGACATTAGGAATGTGTTATTAAATATGGGTACGTTTCTGATATCTGTAAGCAAACCATTCGTTGTTGTTTTCTAAAACGGGTATGTTAAGGGTGTTGGACATCAGGAATGTGTTATTAAATACGGGTACGTTTCTAATATCTGCAAGCAAACCGTTGTTTGTTGTTTTCTTATACGAGTATGTTAATGGTGTTGGACATCAGGAAGTTGTTATTAAATACGGGGACGTTTCTAATATCTGCACGCAAACCGTTGTTTGTGGTTTCTAATACGGGTATGTTAAGGGTGTTGGACATCAGGAATGTGTTATTAAATACGGGTACGTTTCTGATATCTGCAAGCAAACCGTTGTTTGTTGTTTTCTTATACGAGTATGTTAATGGTGTTGGACATCAGGAAGTTGTTATTAAATACGGGGACGTTTCTAATATCTGCACGCAAACCGTTGTTTGTGGTTTCTAATACGGGTATGTTAAGGGTGTTGGACATCAGGAATGTGTTATTAAATACGGGTACGTTTCTGATATCTGCAAGCAAACCGTTGTTTGTTTTTTTCTAATACGGATATGTAAAGGGTGTTGGACATTAGGAATGTGTTATTAAATATGGGTACGTTTCTGATATCTGTAAGCAAACCATTCGTTGTTGTTTTCTAAAACGGGTATGTTAAGGGTGTTGGACATCAGAAATGTGTTATCATATAGGGGTATGTTAAGGGAGCCCACCATCAGGAATGTGTTATTAAATACGGGTACGTTTCTAATATCTGCAAGCAAACCGTTGTTTGTTGTTTTCAAATACAGGTATGTTCAGGGTGTTGGACATCAGGAATGTGTTTTTAAATACGGGTACGTTTCTGATATTTGCAAGCAAACCGTTGTTTGTTTTTTCTAATACGGATATGTAAAGGGTGTTGGACATTAGGAATGTGTTATTAAATATGGGTACGTTTCTGATATCTGTAAGCAAACCATTCGTTGTTGTTTTCTAAAACGGGTATGTTAAGGGTGTTGGACATCAGGAATGTGTTATTAAATACGGGTACGTTTCTAATATCTGCAAGTAAACCGTTGTTTGTTGTTTTCAAATACAGGTATGTTCAGGGTGTTGGACATCAAGAATATGTTTTTAAATACGGGTACGTTACTGATATTTAAACCGTTGTTTGTTGTTTTCTAATACGGGTGTGTTAAGGGTGCAGGACATCAGGAATGTGTTATTAAATACGTGAACGTTTCTGATATTTGCGAGCGAACTCTTGTTTGTTGTTTTCTAATACGGGTATAGTAAGGGTTCTGGACATCACGAATGTGTTATTAAATACGGGTACATTTCTGATATTTGCAAGAGAACTGTTGTTTGTTGTATTCTATTACGGGTATATTAAGGGTGCTGGCAATCAGGAATGTGTTATAAAATACGGGTACGTTTCTGATATTTGCGAGCGAGCTGTTGTGTGTTGTTTTCAACTACGGGTATGTTAAGGGTGCATGCTGGACTTCAAGAATGTGTTTTTAAAAACGGGTACGTTTCTGATATTTGCGAGCGAAATGTTGTTTGCTGTTTTCTAATACGGGTATGTTAAGGGTGCGTGCTGGACATCAGGACTGTGTTTTCAAATACGGGTATGTTTCTGATATTTTCGGGCGACCTGTTGTTTGTTGTTTTCTAATACGGATATGTTAAGGGTGCTGAACATAAGTAATGTGTTTTTAAATACGGGTACGTTTCTGATATTTGAGCGCGAAGTGTTGTTTGTTGTTTTCTAATATGGGTATGTTAAGGGTGCTGATAACAGGAATGTGTTATTAAATACGGGTACGTTTCTGATATTTGCAAGCGAACTCTTGTTTGTTGTTTTCTAATACGGGTATGTTACGGGTCCTGGACATCAGAAATGTGTTTTTAAAAACGGGTACGTTTCTGATATTTGCGAGCGAACTCTTGTTTGTTGTTTTCTAATACGGGTATGTTAAGGGTGCTGGCAATCAGGAATGTGTTATAAAATACGGGTACGTTTCTGATATTACAAAGCGAACCTTTGTTTGTTGTTGTCTAATACGGGTATTTTAAGGGTGCATGCTGGACCTCAGGAATGTGTTTTTAAAAACGGGTACGTTTCTGATATTTGCGAGCGAAATGTTGTTTGCTGTTTTCTAATACGGATATGTTAAGGGTGCGTGCTGGACATCAGGAATGTGTCTTCAAATACGGGTACGTTTCTGATATTTTCGAGCGACCTGTTGTTTGTTGTTTTCTAATACGGGTATGTTAAGGGTGCTGAACATAAGTAATGTGTTTTTAAATACGGGTACGTTTCTGATATTTGAGCGCGAACTATTGTTTGTTGTTTTCTAATATGGGTATGTTAAGGGTGCTGAACATCAGGAATGTGTTATTAAATACGGGTACGTTTCTGATATTTGCAAGCGAACTCTTG
This sequence comes from Mytilus galloprovincialis, assembly GCF_965363235.1. Taxonomy (NCBI): domain Eukaryota; kingdom Metazoa; phylum Mollusca; class Bivalvia; order Mytilida; family Mytilidae; genus Mytilus; species Mytilus galloprovincialis. The sequence continues at coordinate 1,438,884 of NC_134841.1, forward strand.
TTTGTTGTTTTCTAATACGGGTATGTTACGGGTCCTTGACATCAGAAATGTGTTTTTAAAAACGGGTACGTTTCTGATATAACAAAGCGAACCTTTGTTTGTTGTTTTCTAATACGGGTATTTTAAGTATCCTGGACATCAGGAAGGTGTTATTAAAAACGGGTACGTTTCTGATATTTGCAAGCCAACTGTTATTTGTTGTTTTCTAATACGGATATGTTTCTGATATTTGAGCGCGAACTATTGTTTGTTGTTTTCTAATATGGGTATGTTAAGGGTGCTGAACATCAGGAATGTGTTATTAAATACGGGTACGTTTCTGATATATGCAAGCGAACTCTTGTTTGTTGTTTTCTAATATGGGTATGTTACGGGTCCTTGACATCAGAAATGTGTTTTTAAAAACGGGTACGTTTCTGATATAACAAAGCGAACCTTTGTTTGTTGTTTTCTAATACGGGTATTTTAAGGATCCTGGACATCAGGAAGGTGTTATTAAAAACGGGTACGTTTCTGATATTTGCAAGCCAACTGTTATTTGTTGTTTTCTAATACGGATATGTTTCTGATATTTGCAAGCAAACTCTTGTTTGTTGTTTTCTAATACGGGTATGTTTAGGTTATTTGCCATCAGGAATGTGTAATTAAATACGGGTACGTTTCTGATATTACAAAGCGAACTTTTGTTTTTTGTTTTCTAATACGGGTATGTTTAGAGTGCTGGTCATCGGGAATGTGTTACTTAATACAGGTATGTTTCAGATATTTGCAAGCGAATTCTTTTTTTTTTTTGTTTTCTAATACGGGTATGTTAAGGGTGTAGGCCATCAGGAATGTGTTTTTATATACGGGTACATTTCTGATATTTTTGAAGCGAGTCTTTGTTTGTTGTTTTCTAATATGGGTATGTCAAGTGTGTTGGCCATTGGAATGATGTTATCAAATACAGGTACGTTTCAAATACTAGTATGTACAAGCGCACTGTGGTATGTTGTTCTGGAATACGGGTATGTTGAGGGGTCACCAAGAATGAGTTATCAAATACAGGTACGTTTCGTTTATTTGCAAGCAAACTACCTTTTACTGTTTTCTCAGACTGGTAGGTTTAGGGTACTGGGGTCGGTTTCACAAATAACTTACGACTTAGATTGGTCTTTAGTCATGAACAAATCAGTATACTTACGATTAGTCATCAGGACAACGTTATCAAATATGGATAAGCTTCAGATATTTGCAAGTTAACTGTCTTTATTTTTTTTTAATACGGATATGTTAAGGGTACTTGCTATGAGGACTGTGTTATCAAATAAGAGTATGTTTTATCTATTGGCAAGCAAGCTGTAGTTCGTTGTTTTCTTTTACAGGTAGGTATAGGATACTTGCCATTATATGACTGTGTTATCAAATACGGGCACAATTTTTATTGTTTTCTAATACAGGTATAATTTGGCATTTCTGGAGGAGCTGACCTTTGATAGACGAAGTTTTTAATTTAAGTTCATTTATATGTTTTGGAGTTTAGTATGACGTCCATTTTCACTGAACTAGTACACATTTTTATTTAGGGGCCAGCTGAGGCCCACCTCGGGGTGAGAGATTTTTCTCGGTAAGTTTAAGACCCATTGCTAGTCTTCGACTGTTATCTGCAGTTTGGTCAGCTTGTTGTCTCTTTGACATGTTCCCCGTTTATATTTCCATTCTAAATTTGACGTTTCAGATATTTGCAAGTGTTGTTTTCTAATACAGGTATTAAGGTGCTAGACATCAGGAATGTGTTATGAAATACGGGTACTTTTCAGTTATTGGCAAGCAAACGTGTTTTGTGGTTTTCTAATACAGGTTGTTTAGGGTGCTAGTCATTAGACATGTTATCAAATAGGGGTTTGTATTGTTGTTTTCTGATACAGGTATGTTTAGGGTACAAGCCATCAGAACCGAGTTATTAAATACAGGTACGTTTTAGATATTTGCAAATGAGCTTTTTTTTTTATTGTTTTCTAATACATGTAAGAGTATATTTAGGGTGATGGCAAACAGTATTCTGTTATGAAATTCAGGTATTTCAGAGATTTGCAAGTGAACTGTGTGTTATTGGTTTTTTTTCATACTAGTATGTTAAGACTGCTGGTCATCAAAATGTGTGATAACATAATGTTTTGTTTCAGATATTTTGGCAAATGTATTGTTTTGTTGTTTTCTTATACCTGTATGTTATTGGAAACTTATATACGGACTGTGTGATCAGAAGGTTTTAGATATTTTTATGTGGACTGTGTTCTAATACAGGTATGCAACATTTATACATTACATGGGCTGTTTTTCAGCTTCTTAATAATGGTATGTTTCATGTGCTTGTAATGGGTACTGGGTGTTTCACATTTCTAATATGGATATTGCACAGACATAAGTCTTTATAGGAACTGTGCTTTAAACTTTTCAAATATTTTTTTTATTGGGATTGTTTTTGTAATTTTACACATATGTTTTAAATTGATAAATCCAAGGTATTGCATTTAGAATTTTATAATAAGAATATGTTGATGATGTTTCTTGTCCAAACTGCGTGATCAGATAGGAAAATATTTTTTGTTTTTAAAACGATGCGTTTTTTTTCTGTTGTTTTTTTTTGCTATTAGTGTGCCAGAGGTATTTAAAGACAGATTTCTGATATTGATATGCAAGAAATATTTATTAGCACATTTCTAATATTGCCAATAAGACAACATTCCACAAGAGACCAAATGACACAGAAATTAACAACTAAAGGCCACATTACGGTCTTCAACAATGTGCAAAGGTCATACCGCATAGTCAGCTATAAAAGGCTCCAAAATGACAAATGTAAATCAATTAAGCTATTGAATAATAGATCAAAACACAAAAACTTAATCAGATTGACATATTACTTCTACAGGAGGATGCACCTAAACAACTAGAGGGTATTACACTGATAAGCAACACTTTCTCAGGTTTTATCTTTTATTGTTATAATTTTACTTTAAACATATGTAATTCTAATAATGAAAGATGAAAAATAAATGAACTTTACATGAAAATATAATACAACATTAAAACTCTGGATGACAATGAAATAATTTACAGGACAATGATATAAACATTTACAACATGTTTTCACAGAAGGTAAATTTGAACCTTGCGTACATTTGTGACTGTTTGTACATATGTGACTGTGTATGTACATATGTGTGATAATGAACTGTATGACACATGTGGACTTTCTGAGAACTACTATCAAACTGAATGAATCTTAATAAAAATTACACAATTCAAATTATTAAGCAATGAAGACTGCAGTAAATAATTCCACATTAAATTGTGTAATTCCATTAGTTTCTGGAGCTTTCATTCATCTAAATTTATCTTTTTAATTTTAGGACTACATATAATGGAAGATCCCAACTAATATAAATCATATGAACGTGTTGACCAGTATTGAACGTGTTGACCAGTATTTATTTTTTCAGCACATTTTTACATATCAGTTTTCAATTGCTCTGCTAACCACAAATCACACTAATTGTTTTCATAATTCTATGTTAAAAAGTTTTCTCAAAAATTCTGAAAACATTCTGATCTTTGATAAAAATGTAAAATAACCGAAGCACAAATTTTTCAACGAATAATTTTCCTCCAATACATAATCATCTGTTACAGATGTTTGGGCAGTGATAAGCTTCAACAGTAATTTAAGTTCTAATATCATTATTCAGCCATGTGTTGTGTCATCCTCTACAAAGTCCTCGGCTTCTTCACGACTCACACATTCAACATGACTTACCTACAAAATAAAAAATTCCTGTTAATTCACATATAATCTAATACATTACACCTCTCAAATGAATTTTAAAACCTTTTTTTTCTATAAATTTGGTGAACTTAATGTTCAAAATTTGAATCAAATCTTTATATTTTTTATAGAACTTTTGTGAGCATGCTCACAAATCCACATCCCCTCATTGTCACACGGCAAACAAACTTTTACCAGATTCATAAATTGAAAGACTGACATCACCTATGTTCAATTGATAGACTTAGTAGATATAGGAAGATGTAGTGTGAGTGCCAATGAGACAACTCTCCATCCAAATAACAATTTATAAAAGTAAACCAAGGAATGGACTGACAGGGTCAAAAACATTATACCCTATACATCATTCAATGACAAATCATTCCTAAAACAAACTAATCAATAATCATAACACAATTAAAAGAGTACTCTAAATGTGGATATTTTCCTATCTCAATGTATAAATTTCAAACTATGTTCTCTCATCATGAGGAAGATAAAAAAAAATAAGCCTCTAGGAAGATTCATGTTTTCTAAATCATATAAGTATACATACTTTGTTCCTAAATTTGACACCATAGAATTTATCTGCATGCTCTAATAATTCTGGTCTGAAGGTTGTAGTGATGAACTGGGCATCCTCTGATAACTCATTAATCATATCTAAAACCAAAAGTTTAAGTCTAAATATAGCTCATTTATCATATCTAAAACCAAAAGTGAAAGTTGAAGTATAGCTCAATAATTGTATCTCAAACCAAAAGTAGAAGTTTAAAGGGGCACTAGCTACGAGATATATCAAAAATATAAATTTGATTTATTTTATTCAATCATTAATGAAAGTGAAAAAGTGAAATAATAATTCACTTTTAGTAGCCAGTATGGTTCAATGTTGTCAAAATAAGCTTAGAAACATTGATGATGAATTATGTACTTGGAAGTGAAAAATTTGACCTCATTAAATCATGTGAACTTCAATTTAATTTCTTATGTAGAGATGGATAACCCATGAATCGTGTAAGTGTTAAATTATTAAAAAGAAAACTATGTAAACAAAGGTAAATTGTTTGATTGAAAGATTGGATTATACAGGTCAAATCAATGATTAACATATATATTTAATCAATAATATGAAATTAAACAGACCTAGAAAATTCAAGTTCCAAGAGAGTACTATCTATATCTATATTTATGTTTATATCGCATCCCTTATACGGTCATCATAGGTCAACTCGATATTTAATTAGATATCTAGACTTAAAATTCACAGGAAATAAAGTTACATATTATCAAGCCTGATGCCCTGTAATTTGTTCATTTTAAACTTTTCATAATTTGGATAAATGTTTTACATAGTTTTAAATCAAATATGAGAAATTAAGTCAAATTGGTGAACAAGAATTTGACAGCTAGTTCTCCTGTAAGTATAGCTCAATAATTGTATCTCAAACCAAAATTAGAAGTCTTAGTAAAGCTTATTAATCATAAATAAAACCTTAAAGATTTATGTAAGAAGCCACGGAATAAATCCTTAAATCCTAACATTCTACTGCCACTGATCTTACCAGCAACAGCTTTCCTATGGATAGAATCTAAAGCTTGGTCAATCTCATCAAACAGATAGAAAGGAGCAGGATCACATTTCTGTATGGCAAATATAAGTGTAAGAGCAACGAGAGATTTCTGTCCACCAGACAATTGCTGCATGTCTCTCATTTCTGCCTTGTTTCCAGTGAAGGATACTTTGATACCAACTCCTGTGAACTGTTCAACTAAAGGTACTTCCTGAGATGATCCTTCTTCATCGTCTCCCTAAAATTACATTGTATAACTTAAATATCAATCTTCTCCCTAAAATTACATTGTATAACTTTATCATCAGGTTTAAAGTTCAAGATAAAAATACATTGATTATATGGCATTATACAAGATTCTTTAAAGTGAAATCAGAAAATGCCTCAGCAGTTATAACAAGAACACTTGCAGGAAAATATTGCCTATGTTATCAAATATGACTTGGATACTTTGAAAAACTATGAGATCATAGTCAAACTGAATTTGTCAAACATAAAAGGCTAGTGGACATGTTGAGGCTCACATGTTGGAATCTAATGAATTATAAAAAGACAAACAATTTTTTTCCAACTTAAAATGTTATTTTAAAGTCATTAACCAACAGATATGTACTAAAAAAAGGGGATCTAAAAACTGATCTGCATTTTAATTATATACTTCTTTTTCTTACATTTTGATCCATATCCCCTTTCTTCATCACCAATACAGCATGACCCTGGGGCGCTAACTTCTTAAAGATTTCACTAAAATACTTAGACACCTACAATATAAATTCTTTTTCAATTAAAATACTTTAACAATTAATGACATCATTTTGTGGCTATTGTTTCACCTATATTGAAACAATGTTTTAAAAAGATGCGGAATCAAACTGCTAATAATATAAACCAGGTTTTGTTGTTTTCTGAAATTGTTTAATATTTCGCAGCGGTATAATACTTTAATTATTCATCCCTTATTTTATTGATTTTGTGTTTACATTGTGTCATACATCAAATTCATTTGTTCAGTGTATGTCATTTGTGTTAATATGTCTTTTGATTGAGTAAGGCCATTTTAATTGATATTTTATAGTGTGTCTTTCTATGTTGTGATATTACACTATTGTTTCATATAAGGGTGAAGGTTTGGTACCGTTAAAATGTTTAAACCCCTTTGTTGATGTGGTTCATAATTGTTCCTTGTTTTTTATATAGATTAGACCATTGGTTTTCCCTTTTGAATGGTTTAACACTAGTTATTTTTGGGTCCCTTTATAGCTTGCTTTTCAATGAGAGCCAAGGCTCCGTGTTGAAGACCGTACTTTGAACTATAATGGTTTACTTTTATAAATTGTGAATTGGATAGAGAGTTGTCTCATTGGCACTCATACCACATCTTCTAATAGCTATAAACAATGGAAACAAATGAAAATTCACAACTTTGCTGAACAAGTTTAAATCAAAGAGCTGAAAGCTCTGAGGAAAAATGACGCCACTGCCTCTAATATTGGGATATTTTTTATGCAAGTCTTGATTTTCACATACCGTAATAAGTTGAATATTGCAACATGTCTCGTAAGCATATAATTGATATTCGTATATGAGTGTGTGAAGTGAAGATGACAACTGACTGGTTATTTTTTAATACAAATGAATAGGTCAAGAGTCAAGACTACCTAAATGATCTACAGTATCCAATGACTACTGGCATGTTTTTTTTTGTACAAATAAATAGGTCAAGACTACCTGAATGATTTACAGTATCCAATGACTACTGTCTGGGTTTTTTTTGTACAGATAAATAGGTCAAGAATACTGGAATGATATACAATATCCAATAATTACTAGCTGTTCTTTTGTAATAATAAATAGGTCAAGACTATTTATATGATCTACAATATCCAATGACTACTTGCTGTTCTTTTGTACGTACTAAATAAAGACTACCTGAATTATCTAAAGTATTCTAATTAATGTGTATTTTTTTTTCTTGCAATTACATTTTTCTAAATTCAAGAGTACAGACTACTAGTATCCTTTCAAACCAAATGATTATGAGAGCCTGTTGTAATAAGCTCTTATACCCCACTAGTCCTATAAACATATGACTTCACATTCTTATTCAATTTTTAACGTTTTTATACTGATATTTTCATTTTTTTTTAATTTTTGAATGCGAAGTGTGACACATTGATAGTAAAAAAAAATTTATCAGAACAGTAAATAGAAATAGTAAATAATGCTCTGGAGGTCATATTTTATAGGACTAATTACCCACATACTCATTAAATAAGTTACTAGTGACATACACAAATGTAGTTATTTCTGTTACTTGAAGCAAATTCTATTTCTGTACATTTACACAATATTGTTATACTTGTTTTATTTCACATTGAAGATTAGACAAATAGGGATACTCCTTTGATTTTTTTATTTCATGTCAGTCAGGTCCAAGGATCCGGAAATTTTTCCATGTCATTTCGGTCATTTTTTTTTTGTGATGTAATATTATCATGATGCACAAAAATGCATGTTTCTGAGGGTGACAAGTCTTGCAAAAGGACAAGTAAAGACCTTTTCTGTGAAATATTAGTTCAAACAAGTGTAACTGTACCTTGAACTATCAGTAACAGTGATGTATTTGAGGTACAAACTACACGAGGAGACGTTTGTTGTTGTGTATTGCATCTCTGAGGTCATATGCATAACCCTATAAATTTGCATAAATTACAAGAGGAATAATTACGTACGGCATGTTTCATCATTTTGAAATAAAGTTATATAAACCAATTAATAAACTGTGTTATGTTTCTTTTTGTATGTACATATATCGTTTACGTTGTTCAAATTGTTGCTGTTTGGATGAGTGTAATTGATTACTTAATACACAACAAGATAAATGTGTATTCACCTGGTTTACGATATGAGGATCAAAAAGGGGAAACTTTTCTGTGAATAAATAACTCAAGTCTGGTATAGTGATAACAATTGAATTTAATAACAAAATTCATGATTTTAAATAAATAAATAATTTATCTGAATGATAGTTTGTAAACAATAACAACAATTCAATGAAACCAATTACATTGTAATACTCTACGAATGACAGTCTATAAATAATCAATACACGATATTAGCAGTCTATCAACGGTAACACATAAATACATGTACACAGAGTTAATATTAGTCTATCTAATGTTCATAAGCTATGAGAAGGCATTCTGTTTATTACTTTGGTATACTTGTCTTTGACGGTTAGACTGCCACTGACGGAGTGCTGGTTTTGGGTCGAAGTCTTTTACAGGAACACCCACTAATCCTATGCGCATCAGCTGATCTAAAGTGTCGGTGCTGGTCTTACATCGGAGCTTTGTCTTTATGAGGTTTTGCCTAGAAAACCCACGCTCACACTCTACACTTGAAACTGGTAGGACACTGGCGATCTCAATTAAGTTCACAATGTTCACGAATTGTTCTTTCATTGGAGTCACTTCTGTTAGTAGCTCAGCAGGGCTCAGATGTCTAAAGTTGTTGAAAATAATATACTTGATAGTACTCCATTCTTGTAAGGTGGAGTCTTCGTCGAAACTGGTGTAATGACTAGTCAGTGTGGACAGTTGACTGGTTCCGTAGTTGGGTAAGTCTGAAATGTTGACTGGAAATGAGGCTGGTTCAAATATAGTAAAGGCCTCAAATATCTTAGAGTCTGGAAATCTGTCTTTTATGTTGTCAGTCAGAGTTGATACCAGATGGACAACTTTGTCAGGAAGGGTGGCATCTCTTGGTGAGCGGCTGAAGTCGATACCTTTGAAGTTGTCTTGTTCACTTGTTGTTAGGATGAACTGGGACAGAAGTGGCCCAAAAGATGGTTCATCAGTGAGGTACTCGGCTGATAAGGCAGTCAGGAACCCGTCAACTTGCAGTCGGACAGTGCTGTAGGATAGCTCTCTCTGTTGTAGTGCCTTACTAAGGATGTTAATCTTGCTGAAGATGTCACTCAGGAAGTGGAGCAGGAAGAGGAACTTGTATGATGTCATGTGATGGACCATGGAACTGGCAACAATATCACTGTCACCTTGGTCTGATACCATATGGACGATGGAAACTAGGGATCTTCTCAAGTTGTCTAATGCATGGCCCATGGACAACCATCTGACTTTGTGTACATCTAATGGATTCAGCTGTGGATCATCTAGAATGGTTTGCCAGGTACGGAGCTCAGATAGGTTGGAAGGTGACCTCTTAAAATAGGTGTATACTGTTTTGATGATGCTCTCAACAAACTTTATTTCTGGGATCTCTTTGGATAGGTCTACACATGCTAGGGCCAGTCGATGAGCAACACAATGCATCTCTATCAGATATGGGCTGTTCTCTTTTAGGAGCTGGGATACACCTGTGTGTTTACCGATCATGACAGCTGCACCATCGGATCCCATGCCTTACATCTTAGAAAGGTCAACATCATTTGCTTGTAGGTAGGCTATAAGTTGGCTGGTTATGGCAACACTGTCGCAGGCAGTCAGGTTTATCAGTTTTGAGTAGGTGATGGTAAGTTTGGCATCTTTCAAATAGCTCAGATACAATATCAAGTGTTTCTGTGTAGATAGGTCAGTGGACTCGTCTATCATTATGGAGAACGCTGGACTGTCTTTTACATCTTGCAAAACCGTCTGCTCAATCTGGGATGAAATAATTTTGATGAATTCAGAGCAAGCCGTATCTTCTTGGTACATTGTCGATGTTATAGGTGCCCCATTCATCTTTGACAGCTCATTCAGGGACTGGTACTTGTCGATGGGTAAGTTTTCTTTGGCAATGTAGTAAGCATTTCTAAACAGTGTTGTCATGGCATCATCTGTTTTCTCGTAAACCTTCTCTACCATCGTCTTAAGTTTGTTGTCTTTGGCTGCTTCATCAGACTTTAAGGCTTGAACATGATCATTGGAACTTGCATGGTCTACTAAACTGGACTTTCTGAAGTTGGAGGCCCCGGGATATACAAAATTGTTTTTCTTTTTGTGTTTCTGGCATATGGTGCAGAACATAGCATTACGTATACTGTCAAAGGTAAGCCATGCGAACAACTGCAACCATTTGGCATTGAAAGATCTTGCATTTTTGGCAGGTTTCTGGTTTTCATCTGACGAGTCTCTTTTACGCTTATTCATTGTTGGATTTGGTTATGAGTTCATATTTAATATTCAAAGGTTTTATACCAGCAAAAAAAAATATTAAACAATTGAAGAAAAACGCCCATGAATTCTGTTGGCCTTCACAGTGAAGATGTATGGCTTCGACCGGGTAAAAATCGGAAGTTTAGCAGAGAAAACAAAAGAAAGGATAACGCCCATTACATTCTGTGAGTAGAATGGTTTCAAAAAATCGGAAGTGCAAAAAAAAAAAATCTAGATTGTTCATTCGCCGAGATATTTCTTTTAATAAATAGGCTGTATGGCTTCAAATGTAAATTACGTTATTTATTTTTAATTCTTATTTAAAACTTTTTTTTAATTCTTCATTTCTATAAACTATATGCTTTACCACTTTTGCAAATCTTTTAATATCTTTAACTACCATTGCCGACCGAAAAGTTAACAGTAAAATCAATCTCTCAAATAAGATAATTATCAATTAACCCATGTTGATCATTGTTGATCCCCAGTTTTCATGCGCAAACTCAGTAAACATAAATCTATATTTAACCAACAGTGTCCAAATCAGCTGATCGACTATAATGGATTATAAATGTTTTATTGGGATAAATATAGAAAGATTCTCTAGTCAACAGTGTCATTTGTCTTCTTTTATGAATAAAAAAATGACAAAATCTAGGTCAGAATGGTTAAAACGTTAAATTTGATGCACAGGAAATCGCCATATTGTTTTTATTTCTGAACAGGTGTTTCCAGGTGAGATTTGTGTACATCGCCTTTATGGCTTTAATCAAGACAATAACGACACCCAAGCCGAATTCAAACTTCCTGGACATTGATTACTATCCTCAAGTGGTGATAATTACTATGTAAACAAACCTAGTGGCTTCAACCCAGACTTACCCCACGCTGTGACTCGACAGAGTCCTGTTCATTGTTTTCACTTATATTATAGAATAAACAACCAACTAATGATAAATATTTATTAAAACACAACTCAAATCAGCAAACAGTTTATTTTGTCTCAAACAAATCTATTTTTCTTGATGACCTGAAAACGAAAATAAGTTCAAAATGGCGACCGAAAAATCCTGATCGTAATGAAATGACCGAAATTATTTCTGTAAAAAAAAAAAAAAGACCAAAATCCCAATAAATTATTTCGGTCTTCTGAGTTTCCAAATCAGTCATGACTGGCATATATGACCGTTTCCGGACCCTTGGTCAGGTCCCTTTATATGAAACTTGAAACCACTTCTCTGCCATATTGATATTGTATAACAACTCTGCCCATGACCCATATAATTTGATATTCATTCTTTAACCATATATTATAGAAAGCTAGTCTTTTTTAATTTTACACTAATCCACAATCTTTCATGTTAAATTTTGTCTCCTTTTAAGTTTATGCCATTGAACCATCATGGTATTAAACACAATCCCAAGTAATTATGCTGTTATAGTGGGTCACCATATATTCAACTTGGGTGGCATTCCAGTTATTGAAATTTGTGTCAAATTGGATAATGAACTAGACCTTTAGGAATTGATCTTATAATTTAATATGGAGCCATCGTATGCGACCCCTACCCGGTAACAAAAATAAACATGTCAAGCGGCAATATTTATCACCAGAGATTACAAGTCAAAAGAGGAAGGATAAGTCTCCAAAATGCTTGCCAAACTGGAACTACAACAAGATCTCCAGACAAGGACAAACAAAACGTTCAAGCCAAAGTTAGTATTTATGTACAAAGAAGTTGAGGGACTGATTCACGCTATTGCACCAGATGAATTCCTCTTAAAGACATGTCCGAAGAGAACCATAACTGCCGAGAATTTCAAAGAATACCACGAAACAATTGTTGTGGAAAAGCAAGTAAAGAATAACTCTTACTGTGAGTGTATTGACATTCCGCCAAGTAAAACACCGTACAATATTCAAACTTACTTTAGGGCCTTAATAATATGGTACAAGTCTGTCAAATGGGCACCTGGTTAAATCGACATCTAGTCAAATCGGTACCTATTTAAAGCCAATTAGGTATCCAATAATAAATATAAATAATTCAACCTTTAAAAATGTGAATAAACATGATAAAATTAGGTTAATATTTCTGGCCAACCCCTTCCTTATCTACCTTTTCTAGGGTAAAATACTGTAAAATTTCTGGACAACCCATTCCTTATTTTTACTGTTTTTGTTTAAAGTACTGTTAGAATATATATTAAACAAATCTAACATGGGTGCCGAATTGACTATATCAAGTGCCGATTTAACCAGGTGCCAATTTGACTAGATGCCGATAATTGAGTATACCGGGTGCCGAATTGACCAGGTGCCGATTTGACTAGAATTCCGTAAGACAGTGATCGCGCCGATCAGGGCGAACGATCCCACCCCGCCAATAAAATCGTTGTATTAAAGCCAGCATCGATATCGACAATTTATGCACATGTCATACAGATACAGTCTGTTCCAGACTCTACTGTTGTAACTTTGTAAACAAAGATTGAGTCGGATTTCCGGTACTTCGATCTGTCTTATAACCAATAGAAAGTGGACCAACACGGACACATTATATTTTCTTATAAAAAAGGCAGTGGTTTGTAAAAAGAAAAGACTATCAAGTTTTCCCCGATTAATTATAGATTTTTAATGTTTTAACAATGTTTTAGTTTTACTTCACATAATCAATAAAGTTATAAAAATAGATTTATGAGTATCTTAACAACATTGGTTGGTACACTTCGATCTTTTTGGTAATAAGAAGGACCGGAGGTATGTAAACTGGTTCCCGGTTGATTACTACACAAAAATCATAATAAAAGCAAATTCCAGTTTAAATGTAAAATAGTAGATACAAAACCAAGAGCAATAGACGGAGAAATGTAATGGAAAGTAAATACGAACCAAGCGCGGTAGGCAGAGAAATGTAATGGAAGTTCAGTTCACTAGTATAGAAACATGCCGCTGAAAGCGTCATTTTTCAAAAATATCTTTTTACAGCATACCATTATTATAAGAATTTTTATTAAATCTAGATTATTTAGTTCTACTCATATTACTACAAAATTAAGTATTTTTTTTAATTTACACAATTATAAACAATTCTCCTCAGAGGAGACTGATAAAAATACATTGGATATTAATAAATTGAGTCCACACTATGAGTTGGGTTTAACCTTGTTACCATACATCATACTGCTACACCAATGAGAACGTCTTAAATATAATTTGTGTTTAAGCAAGTTGCACCTCATGAACATTTCAACTCCTGGCAAAAAACAACATGGACTCAAATTTCATAAAAATTTGATAGTGAAGAAAATGCCATTGTTGGTGGGAGAAATAAATAACATCTTTACCTGTTTAAATGTTAACTGTATTGCTTCATACTTTCTGTGATCCAAAGCATTCATCAAATCTAAAATGGACTGAAACATAAAAAAATATTTGTCATTAAAACTGATTCTCTCTCTATGTTTATTATAACAATTATATTAGCTTGTGAGTCCATAAGAATGAGGCACGCTCTCTATGTTTATTATAACAATTATATTAGCTTGTGAGTCCATAAGAATGAGGCACGCTCTCTATGTTTATTATAACAATTATATTAGCTTGTGAGTCCATAAGAATGAGGCACGCTCTCTATGTTTATTATAACAATTACATTAGCTTGTGAGTCCATAAGAATGAGGCACGCTCTCTATGTTTATTATAACAATTACATTAGCTTGTGAGTCCATAAGAATGAGGTCTCTCTCTATGTTTATTACAACAATTACATTAGCTTGTGAGTCCATTAGCTTGTGAGTCCATTAGCTTGTGAGTCCATAAGAATGAGGTCTCTCTCTATGTTTATTACAACAATTACATTAGCTTGTGAGTCCATAAGAATGAGGCACGCTCTCTATGTTTATTACAACAATTACATTAGCTTGTGAGTCCATAAGAATGAGGCAGACTCTCTATGTTTATTATAACAATTATATTAGCTTGTGAGTCCATAAGAATGAGGCAGATTCTCTCTCTATGTTTATTATAACAATTATATTAGCTTGTGAGTCCATAAGAATGAGGCCTCTCTCTATGTTTATTATAACAATTACATTAGCTTGTGAGTCCATAAGAATGAGGCACGCTCTCTATGTTTATTATAACAATTATATTAGCTTGTGAGTCCATAAGAATGAGGCACGCTCTCTATGTTTATTATAACAATTATATTAGCTTGTGAGTCCATAAGAATGAGGCACGCTCTCTATGTTTATTATAACAATTACATTAGCTTGTGAGTCCATAAGAATGAGGCACGCTCTCTATGTTTATTATAACAATTACATTAGCTTGTGAGTCCATAAGAATGAGGTCTCTCTCTATGTTTATTACAACAATTACATTAGCTTGTGAGTCCATTAGCTTGTGAGTCCATTAGCTTGTGAGTCCATAAGAATGAGGTCTCTCTCTATGTTTATTACAACAATTACATTAGCTTGTGAGTCCATAAGAATGAGGCACGCTCTCTATGTTTATTACAACAATTACATTAGCTTGTGAGTCCATAAGAATGAGGCAGACTCTCTATGTTTATTATAACAATTATATTAGCTTGTGAGTCCATAAGAATGAGGCAGATTCTCTCTCTATGTTTATTATAACAATTATATTAGCTTGTGAGTCCATAAGAATGAGGCCTCTCTCTATGTTTATTATAACAATTACATTAGCTTGTGAGTCCATTAGAATGAGGTCTCTCTCTATGTTTATTATAACAATTACATTAGCTTGTGAGTCCATAAGAATGAGGCCTCTCTCTATGTTTATTATAACAATTACATTAGCATGTGAGTCCATTAGAATGAGGTCTCTCTCTATGTTTATTATAACAATTACATTAGCTTGAGAGTCCATAAGAATGAGGTCTCTCTCTATGTTTATTACAACAATTACATTAGCTTGTGAGTCCATAAGAATGAGGCACGCTCTCTATGTTTATTACAACAATTACATTAGCTTGTGAGTCCATAAGAATGAGGCAGACTCTCTATGTTTATTATAACAATTATATTAGCTTGTGAGTCCATAAGAATGAGGCAGATTCTCTCTCTATGTTTATTATAACAATTATATTAGCTTGTGAGTCCATAAGAATGAGGCCTCTCTCTATGTTTATTATAACAATTACATTAGCTTGTGAGTCCATTAGAATGAGGTCTCTCTCTATGTTTATTATAACAATTACATTAGCTTGTGAGTCCATAAGAATGAGGCCTCTCTCTATGTTTATTATAACAATTACATTAGCTTGTGAGTCCATTAGAATGAGGTCTCTCTCTATGTTTATTATAACAATTACATTAGCTTGTGAGTCCATAAGAATGAGGCCTCTCTCTATGTTTATTATAACAATTACATTAGCTTGTGAGTCCATTAGAATGAGGTCTCTCTCTATGTTTATTATAACAATTACATTAGCTTGTGAGTCACAATTACATTAGCTTGTGAGTCCATTAGAATGAGGTCTCTCTCTATGTTTATTATAACAATTACATTAGCTTGTGAGTCCATAAGAATGAGGCCTCTCTCTATGTTTATTATAACAATTACATTAGCATGTGAGTCCATAAGAATGAGGTCTCTCTCTATGTTTATTATAACAATTACATTAGCTTGTGAGTCCATAAGAATGAGGCACGCTCTCTATGTTTATTATAACAATTACATTAGCTTGTGAGTCCATAAGAATGAGGCCTCTCTCTATGTTTATTATAACAATTATATTAGCTTGTGAGTCCATAAGAATGAGGCCTCTCTCTATGTTTATTATAACAATTACATTAGCTTGTGAGTCCATAAGAATGAGGCCTCTCTCTATGTTTATTATAACAATTATATTAGCTTGTGAGTCCATAAGAATGAGGCCTCTCTCTATGTTTATTATAACAATTATATTAGCTTGTGAGTCCATAAGAATGAGGCCTCTCTCTATGTTTATTATAACAATTACATTAGCTTGTGAGTCCATAAGAATGAGGCCTCTCTCTATGTTTATTATAACAATTATATTAGCTTGTGAGTCCATAAGAATGAGGCCTCTCTCTATGTTTATTATAACAATTACATTAGCTTGTGAGTCCATAAGAATGAGGCCTCTCTCTATGTTTATTATAACAATTACATTAGCTTGTGAGTCCATAAGAATGAGGCACGCTCTCTATGTTTATTATAACAATTATATTAGCTTGTGAGTCCATAAGAATGAGGCACGCTCTCTATGTTTATTATAACAATTATATTAGCTTGTGAGTCCATAAGAATGAGGTCTCTCTCTATGTTTATTATAACAATTATATTAGCTTGTGAGTCCATAAGAATGAGGCCTCTCTCTATGTTTATTATAACAATTATATTAGCTTGTGAGTCCATAAGAATGAGGCCTCTCTCTATGTTTATTATAACAATTACATTAGCTTGTGAGTCCATAAGAATGAGGCCTCTCTCTATGTTTATTATAACAATTATATTAGCTTGTGAGTCCATAAGAATGAGGCCTCTCTCTATGTTTATTATAACAATTACATTAGCTTGTGAGTCCATAAGAATGAGGCCTCTCTCTATGTTTATTATAACAATTACATTAGCTTGTGAGTCCATAAGAATGAGGCACGCTCTCTATGTTTATTATAACAATTACATTAGCTTGTGAGTCCATAAGAATGAGGCCTCTCTCTATGTTTATTATAACAATTATATTAGCTTGTGAGTCCATAAGAATGAGGCACGCTCTCTATGTTTATTATAACAATTATATTAGCTTGTGAGTCCATAAGAATGAGGCCTCTCTCTATGTTTATTATAACAATTATATTAGCTTGTGAGTCCATAAGAATGAGGCCTCTCTCTATGTTTATTATAACAATTACATTAGCTTGTGAGTCCATAAGAATGAGGCACGCTCTCTATGTTTATTATAACAATTATATTAGCTTGTGAGTCCATAAGAATGAGGCACGCTCTCTATGTTTATTATAACAATTATATTAGCTTGTGAGTCCATAAGAATGAGGCCTCTCTCTATGTTTATTATAACAATTATATTAGCTTGTGAGTCCATAAGAATGAGGCCTCTCTCTATGTTTATTATAACAATTACATTAGCTTGTGAGTCCATAAGAATGAGGCCTCTCTCTATGTTTATTATAACAATTACATTAGCTTGTGAGTCCATAAGAATGAGGCACGCTCTCTATGTTTATTATAACAATTATATTAGCTTGTGAGTCCATAAGAATGAGGCACGCTCTCTATGTTTATTATAACAATTATATTAGCTTGTGAGTCCATAAGAATGAGGCACGCTCTCTATGTTTATTATAACAATTATATTAGCTTGTGAGTCCATAAGAATGAGGCACGCTCTCTATGTTTATTATAACAATTATATTAGCTTGTGAGTCCATAAGAATGAGGCAGACGTCTCTCTCTATGTTTATTATAACAATTACATTAGCTTGTGAGTCCATAAGAATGAGGCACGCTCTCTATGTTTATTATAACAATTACATTAGCTTGTGAGTCCATAAGAATGAGGCACGCTCTCTATGTTTATTATAACAATTATATTAGCTTGTGAGTCCATAAGAATGAGGTCTCTCTCTATGTTTATTATAACAATTACATTAACTTGTGAGTCCATAAGAATGAGGCACGCTCTCTATGTTTATTATAACAATTATATTAGCTTGTGAGTCCATAAGAATGAGGTCTCTCTCTATGTTTATTATAACAATTATATTAGCTTGTGAGTCCATAAGAAAGAGGCACGCTCTCTATGTTTATTATAACAATTATATTAGCTTGTGCGTCCATAAGAATGAGGCACGCTCTCTATGTTTATTATAACAATTACATTAACTTGTGAGTCCATAAGAATGAGGCACGCTCTCTATGTTTATTATAACAATTATATTAGCTTGTGAGTCCATAAGAATGAGGTCTCTCTCTATGTTTATTATAACAATTATATTAGCTTGTGAGTCCATAAGAAAGAGGCACGCTCTCTATGTTTATTATAACAATTATATTAGCTTGTGAGTCCATAAGAATGAGGCACGCTCTCTATGTTTATTATAACAATTACATTATCTTGTGAGTCCATAAGAATGAGGCACGCTCTCTATGTTTATTATAACAATTATATTAGCTTGTGCGTCCATAAGAATGAGGCACGCTCTCTATGTTTATTATAACAATTACATTAACTTGTGAGTCCATAAGAATGAGGCAGACGTTCAAATCTCACAATTCATAAAGAAACTTACAATTTAATGGTAAAACCAAAAACAACAACAAGATAAGTAAAAAAAACAATATCATTAAAAAGTTTTGGAAAAGTCAAGAGATATAAAACTGCATCTTAGGTTTTTGTTAAGTTGCATTGCATGCAAGTAACAACTAGAAATAAACAGTTCACATTCCACCTGATCAATGATAAAGTTAATATAACAGACTATCTTTAAAAATATAATACACATTAAAAAAAACCATTTATTGATATAATGGAATATAACCCTCATCTTTTTTATTACTCTAAAGCAATATCTGTGCTATAATGACACTGTATCCACAACAAATGTAGAATTAACAATGATTTACCTTATTAACAATGATTTACCTTATTAACAATGATTTACCTTATGTGCACTATCTAATTCCTCTACACTGTATCCACAACAAATGTAGAATTAACAATGATTTACCTTATGTGCACTATCTAATTCCTCTACACTGTATCCACAACAAATGTAGAATTAACAATGATTTACCTTATTAACAATGATTTACCTTATTAACAATGATTTACCTTATGTGCACTATCTAATTCCTCTACACTGTATCCACAACAAATGTAGAATTAACAATGATTTACCTTATGTGCACTATCTAATTCCTCTACACTGTATCCACAACAAATGTAGAATTAACAATGATTTACCTTATGTGCACTATCTAATTCCTCTACACTGTATCCACAACAAATGTAGAATTAACAATGATTTACCTTATGTGCACTATCTAATTCCTCTACACTGTATCCACAACAAATGTAGAATTAACAATGATTTACCTTATGTGCACTATCTAATTCCTCTACACTGTATCCACAACAAATGTAGAATTAACAATGATTTACCTTATGTGCACTATCTAATTCCTCTACACTGTATCCACAACAAATGTAGAATTAACAATGATTTACCTTATTAACAATGATTTACCTTATTAACAATGATTTACCTTATGTGCACTATCTAATTCCTCTACACTGTATCCACAACAAATGTAGAATTAACAATGATTTACCTTATTAACAATGATTTACCTTATTAACAATGATTTACCTTATGTGCACTATCTAATTCCTCTACACTGTATCCACAACAAATGTAGAATTAACAATGATTTACCTTATTAACAATGATTTACCTTATGTGCACTATCTAATTCCTCTACACTGTATCCACAACAAATGTAGAATTAACAATGATTTACCTTATGTGCACTATCTAATTCCTCTACACTGTATCCACAACAAATGTAGAATTAACAATGATTTACCTTATTAACAATGATTTACCTTATTAACAATGATTTACCTTATGTGCACTATCTAATTCCTCTACACTGTATCCACAACAAATGTAGAATTAACAATGATTTACCTTATGTGCACTATCTAATTCCTCTACACTGTATCCACAACAAATGTAGAATTAACAATGATTTACCTTATGTGCACTATCTAATTCCTCAATGTAGAATTAACAATGATTTACCTTGTGTGCACTATCTAATTCCTCTTTTCTTTTGATGAGTTTTTCTTTTTGGTCGGAGAAGTTAACAAACTGATCTAGAGCTTTCTTGTTCACATGACTGTATTTCTTTAGTTCTGTATTGCACTGTTCTAATTTCTTAAACAACTGAAATCAAAGGAAAATTTGTTAAAACCAAATATGTATTGGTTTAAAATGGAAAATGTTGGTTTAATGTTAGCTTAAAGTAAATGAAAAAATTGCAACAAATGGTGTAATAAATTTACCCAAATCAACGAGTTCAGCTGTCAGCTTCAGTTCACTAATAGATTCCTCAACTATATTCATTTGGTTCAAAAAATTGATAAACTTTGGATGTTAAAAAACAAAGAGCGCTTCGATCCAAAAGAATTGTCGTATAAGAATTAAAAAACATCACACATTCTAACATGACGTCCTTCAAACACTTTGAGTACACACCCGTGGTAAAATATGAATATATTGCCTGGGCTGTTCCAATCATACTCCCCAGTCATATATGTTTTTATGAATGAGCTTCCCCTCGTCATAGAATAATGATGTAAAAATATAAGCATTTTACAGGAAAATACACCCTTATGAAACCTAAAAATCATCACAAGGAAACGTAAACAAATGATGCTAAAATGTGTCATAAGCTTCTTTTTTCTTTTTAAACATTTTAGACATTTAAGTAAATTATCATTTAAATTCATCCAAAGCTATCTTAATACGTTATTGTATTTAAATTCATCCAAAACTATCTAATTACATTATTGTAAACAGTTTAAGCATGTCACCAATTCAGTTTGCTCCGTTCTTTTACACCAATTTAATAGTGCGTTTATTTATAGGAACAGCAAATATTAGCCTCAACCTTGAGCGATTCGATCCAAAAGAATTGCAGTATTTGTCCTATTTGTCCTGAATTATTTCTTAAGTATATCATGCTTAAATCAATCTTGATACCAAAGACTCTGTGATTTAATACATAGATTATAAGAATATACCAGTAATCAAAGTAAAGGAAGCTGACATTAATTAAAGCTATTATATCTTTGGGATTGTATTGAAATATTTTATTGGTTAAGAACTCATTTCTTAAACAAAGAAGTGTATTTATTTACAACAAATGTAGCCAATTTTAAGGGCAAAACCGAAATTACAGAACAACTTAGATTGTTTCCTCAAAATCAGGCCCTGATGAGTGTTGCGAAGGACTGAGACAGTCACAAAAATTTTATCAGTATTCCTCAACATGAAATTGTCATCACACACTTCATCAAACACTTTTACCCATGTTTTTCTTGTTTTCAAAACAATATAATCTGTTGGACTTTACAGGTTTTGATTTGAATCAAATTTTATTTAGGAGACAGTAGACTAATGTTGTCAGGCTCTTGCATCCTTATTAATTAAAACCTATTACACATAACACAAATTGTCATGTGATGAAGCACTCTCAGATAGGATCTGGTTATTCTATGCAACAAATTAAAGATGAATATAGACAAGAAAAAAGCTCCGTTTAAAATACTTATTAACTGCATACCTGTTTTGAACTCAGATTCTGGTATTTTTCGAATGCATCACTTGGCAAAGATCCTAATTCTCGAATCTTCTTCATACACTCATCTTTCTGAAAACAAAAATTATATCTATTTTAAATTGTGTAAAAAACTCAAGCTTTAGGTATATAATTGACTCACCACAGAAATCTTACAAGAAAGTTGTCCATATTTTTAACAAAATTGTACCTACAGGTAACTGTAACTTTGTTAAAAATTAAAACATGTATCAAATGAAAGTTTCAGAACTTTGGATCACTGCAGAACTCTTGTTGAAAGTTTCTCTTGAAAAATAAAATAAATTTATGACATTAAGATAGGTTGGCTTATTTGCCCTGTTGCTATGATCAGAAGTACCTGTGTTTGTACTATCAAACTTTCAGGAACCAGTGTAATATGCAATTCAAGGTATGTTGAATTTTTCAGCACAAGTATGGCTAACGTATAGTTTTCTATGAAATGAAAGCAACTTTAAATGAACTATCTTTTCCTATTTTTGTTAACAGTATATGAGATTGAACATTCAAAATAATCACTATCACTCTATAGGAAGTCTCTATTCTCTTTGTAGTTTATCAAGTACATGTGTACATTAATATATCAACATACAAGTTGTATTCTAAAAAATAAATTGTACCTTTTTTATAAAAAGACTCTGTTTATTTGTCATTTTATCCAGTTCTTTTGCATCATCACTAATCTTGTCTTGAAATTCTTTTTCTTGAGCCTGGAATATATATGTATAACTAACTAAGTTATTCAATATTTTCATTTTTTTAATTCTTATTAGATTTGTCCTTTTTCTGACCTTCTGATTATTTTTATTTAATCAACACGTGCTACATTTGATCTCAGTTCTTCATTAGTCAAAATTTGATTATGACAAGTTTTCATGCTTCCTCCGAAATTCTTATTGAGACTTTATTAAACATGAATGTGTCCATAGTACAAGGATGCCCCTCTCGCACTATCATTTTCCATGTTCAGTGGACCGTGAAATTGGGGTCAAAACTTAAATTTGGAATTAAAATTAGAAAGATCTTATCATAGGGAACATGTGTACTAAGTTTCAAGTTGATGTGACTTCAACTTCATCAAAAACTACCTTGACCAAAAACTTTAACCAAAACTTTATTCTGATCTTCGCACTATCATATTCTTTGTTCAGTGGACCATGAAATTGGGGTCAAAACTTTAAATTGGCATTAAAATTAGAAAGATCATATCATGGGGAACATGTGTACTAGATTTCAAGTTTATTGGACTTCAGCTTCATCCAAAACTACCCTGACCAAAAACTTTAACCTGAAGCGGGACAGACGGACGGACGGACTGACGGATGAACAAACAGAAGGATGCACAAACCAGAAAACATAATGCCCCTTTACTATCGTAGGTGAGGCATAAAAAGGTGATGTGACCATGTCTAAAGATGTCACATATAAAGAACACATTGTCAGTCATAAAGAAGGATTAATTGCATATTGTCCAATTTATATGAATTACGCGTTCTATAATATATGAAATTGACAAATTCAAATAACATTTATGAATCAAAATATGCTAAAAATAGTGTTTTTTAACTTAGTAGGTAAAGCAAACAATTGTATGATCTTTGGTTATATCCATATTACTCAGAATGTTTTAATGCCATATGGGTTGTTATTTTCTTTGTACAATGTAAGTTGTAAATTTTCTATCTATCAGCAAAAAGGTAGTGGCTTAAAATAAAATCATTCCCTTCAATAAGAGCAATGAGATATTAGACGAAAATTTTCCCTGTACATTGATCAGTCTTCATGCTTTAACCACAAGATCACCAGACCAAGCTTGGAAAATTAATTTCAGGCTAGTGGAATTCTACTCTACAAGCCAACAGTATCCAACTAAAAATTTTGTAAAATTGAGCTTAGAGTTTGTGGATTCAATAGTTTGTGGATTCAATAGTTTATCCTGAAGACTGCTGAATGAGTCTAAATATTAAATCATTTTCTTTCATAGAAGTCAAGAAACTTTTAATGAAAGTGTCCTTCCTGTTGTCTTTTGGAATGAAGGACAAATGGAAGTAAGTCCAGTGTTTACTATACCTGTTTTCCCGACAAATGAAAGGAAAGAGTCCAGTGTTTACTATACCTGCTTTCTCATGTGGCTACACAGGTAAATATAGTACACATTTTTGCAGTTATGTATCAAAGGTTGATCTTTGGTAGGGAATATTTGATGATGGTATAAGATATTTAACAATGGTATTGGGTCATAGAGACACCCAATGGTTTGTTTAACAAATATTTTTTCTCTTTGGTATTGAGGTATATCACACACAAATCTTCTGTTACCTTTCTAATTCTAGAACAATCTAATGGAGAGAAGATACATATTACAATTTGTCTATTGAATTGTTCAGTTGTTCTTACCTTCCAATGCTCCATATTGTTCTGTAAAGATTTCTGTTCTTTGTTCATTTTCTCTAATTGTCCATCTAATTCTGCAAAGCAAATACGTCAAATTTATTGCATGTTACCAAGTGAAATAAAAACTCATTATGAAACAGAGTACCTAAGAACAAGGTCACCCCTATAAATAACAAGAGGCTGTAACAACGACAGCAAACCGGATTTATTAATATTTATTTGTGTCCTGGCAATATCACAAGAACCATTACTGATGAATGGTGAAAGTGAAAATCGTCAATATCAAGTTTGACCTCCATTTTGTCATCAGTATCAACATCTTAAAATTTCAAAAGCTTTGGTTGAATGGTTCATGAGAAAATGCAACAACGTGAATGGAAACGCCATTTCACAATCTTTCAAGAACCATAACTCCTGAACGGTAAAAGTCAAAATCGCCATTATTAAACTTGACCTCTATTTTGTCATCAGTAACAACATATTAAAATTTGGGAAGCTTTGGTAAAACAGTTCATGCGTAAATGCATGGACACGACTGGAAACACCATTTTTCAATCTTTCAAGAACCATAACTCCTGAACGGTAAAAGTCAAAATCGTCATTATTGAACTTGACCTCCATTTTGTCATCAGTAACAACATATTAAAATTTGGGAAACTTAGGTAGAACAGTTCATGCGTAAATGCACGGACACGACTGGAAACTCCATTTTTCAATCTTTCAAGAACCATAACTCCTGAACGGTAAAAGTCAAAATCGCCATTATTGAACTTGACCTCCATTTTGTTGTCAGTAACAACATATTAAAATTTGGGAAGCTTGGGTAGAACAGTTCATGCGTAAATGCACGGACACGACTGGAAACTCCATTTTTCAATCTTTCAAGAACCATAACTCCTGAACGGTAAAAGTCAAAATCGCCATTATTGAACTTGACCTTCATTTAGTTGTCAGTAACATCATATTAAAATTTTAAAAGCTTTGGTTGAACGGTTCATGAGTTAAGGTGTAATACCACCAAATCATGGTACGTCACATCCGGTTGCATACGAAAGTAGGCCTAAAAAAATATTCCCTTGAATTTGACAGTTGTAGAAAATTAACCCTGCATTTCAGTGCACTTAAATTTTTCTGAGTCGTAAATATGTATGTTGGATGTCTGAAAGCAGCATTCTTTTTTTATTTGATGGTCTTATAAAATATTTTGGAGCGTTAAGGTTACATAGTTACCAAAGCAGGTAACCAGTAAATAACAGTGTAAAAATTGGGTTGTTTACTTCCGGTGCTGGTTACTTTCTTATATGCAATGAAATGTAGTGTGAAATTTTCACTGTATCACTGGAAAGGATTAAACTTTATACATGCAAAGTATTTCTTTGGTTGAAATAAAGGTAAATACTATACAATTTTTTTAAAAGTGCCAATTTAACAAAGACTAATAGGGAAAAATCAATGGTGGTATTACACCTATTTAGGGAAACTCCATGTGCACTCGTGACCTTATTGTACTTTCATTTTTAAAAGTTATTAATAAACCAGTTCATGCATTGTAAACATGGACCATTCGGAGTGGATTTAGACACAGAAAGCACGTCTGAGGTAAAATTGCCTTGAAATTGGGGTTTACGGGTGTTTTCTAAGTCAAATGGGTGGACAGACGAGGCTGTATTTAGTTTACTGTGTTAAATTTTAAATTGCCCTTACAATTTTGTTCATACACCATGTGAATTTTTTATTTCAGTGTTAACCATGTTCTGAAGAGCATTCTGTTGAAAAATCTTATATGTGAATTGGTCGGCAGATGACACTTCAGTATTTAAGTATGTATCAACTATTGTCATGTTATTTTTTGTTTTGACCGCAAAAGTTTACAATTTGCCAGTGTGCCGTCTACATTTTGCACAGACAATAAATCATTTAAACACTTATTTGCCCTGGATTTATACACATCAGAATCCAGTTTCACATACTTAAACTTTATAATTCTTACCAATTTATTTTTTGTACCAGCATTCCAAGGGACATAACCCTTTTTAAAAACATTTTGAGGTATTTTTTTATTACTCTTTCTCCCCATTTTCTAATGTAAAATACAAGAAAGTGGATTTTTGTGTAAATCTATTAGAATTAAACTGTTATGAGTAAATAAAAAGACTTTAATACCAGTAAAAATAATGATTGACTGAAAGGGAACCATTATTTGTCACACTAGGGGAACAGACCAAAAACTCAAGTTACACATAAGGGCTTATAGAAACTTCCGTGTAGACTGTTAACATTTATAGAGACAGTTCTTTCAGCTAAAACACTTAAATTATTGATTTAACATTACATTTATTTCATTTTTGTAGGAAAGTAATCACATTTATTTTATTTTTTAGACAAAAGATATTAAGTTTTGATGAAAAAGGAAGGAAGGAAGAAAAATGGACCAAAACAGACCTTCAAATGAACTCTAAAAGGTGCAATAAAATTGTTTATCATCTTAAAATTGTCTTTTGTATTCTATTTAATTGTTTGAATGCATATATCATGAGTTTATGATCAGATATTAGTCAACACTGCATTTTATTATGATACACTGAAATTAGGATTTTTCGAAGAAATTAGACTGAAATTGCCGTAGGATATGGCCTTACATTATAGTGATTTTCTCTGAAACAATAGCTCTGACTGAGACAAAACTTGACAGTTATGCTAGAAATAACTTGCAATTGGAGGGAAAAAAATTAAATTAAGTTTATTTGACATTTAGGTGTTCTTTATGCACGGACATTTGATTGCCGCCCGCCCGCCCGCCTTACATCCCCAAATCAATAACCGACATTTTTGTCACAAAAATCCGGTTAAAAAGTGATATTGATTTTCCATATCATTTTTTTATAATTATCTTGTCAAAATATGTATTCAGTAAGGGCTATTATCGCTATTTTTGTGCATTTTTCCTTTGATCTTTTTTTGTGATAATTTTCATATCATGCTACTCGCTTGAGATGGAAAATTATAGCTAGAAACTAAGCAGGTACGTGGTGTTGCTAACGAAATTAACATGAAATTGACAATGTTGTCATAGGTAAAATAGCAATAAACAGATCATTGATCATCTCAACTCGATTGCCTTTCTCGTTTGAGTCAGGACGGTCAACGATAATCTATAATTCCATAAAATTCTACATGTGACCCAAAGAGGGTTCATTTTATATATCTACTATAGGTTGATGTCAAGAACAGTGGAAATTTACTACTCCAGAAATAAACAGCTGCGTCACAAGTGTATGATACGCCCTTCGTCTTGTGTGTGAAGTTATATGCAATAATCATAAATGGTTTCTGAGATACGGATACGGTGTGACATGTGATACCCCCCCTTTTTTTTTTACAAAAAAATCAATAACCCTAAAATAAAATTTTGAATCATCACCAAAAAGTATACAGATCTTTAGATTAATATAAATAAGAAGTGTGTACAGTTTTAAGCAATAATCATTAATAATTTTTGAGATACGATGCAACATGTGAACCTACCTTTTGTATGAGATTTGATTTCCTGTACTCATCGTCCACTGTTTGTAATTCCTGATTGAGAGATTCTAGTTTATTCTTTCTATCTTACAGGATAAAGAAGCCTACCTTTTGTAATGAGATTTGATTTCCTGTACTCTATCGTCCACTGTTTGTAATTCCTGATTGAGAGATTCTAGTTTATTCTTTCTATCTTACAGGATAAAGAAGCCTACCTTTTGTATGAGATTTGATTTCCTGTACCCTATCGTCCACTGTTTGTAATTCCTGATTGAGAGATTCTAGTTTATTCTTTCTATCTTACAGGATAAAGAAGCCTACCTTTTGTATGAGATTTGATTTCCTGTACTCTATCGTCCACTGTTTGTAATTCCTGATTGAGAGATTCTAGTTTATTCTTTCTATCTTACAGGATAAAGAAGCCTACCTTTTGTATGAGATTTGATTTCCTGTACTCATCGTCCACTGTTTGTAATTCCTGATTGAGAGATTCTAGTTTATTCTTTCTATCTTACAGGATAAAGAAGCCTACCTTTAGTATGAGATTTGATTTCCTGTACTCATCGTCCACTGTTTGTAATTCCTGATTGAGAGATTCTAGTTTATTCTTTCTATCTTACAGGATAAAGAAGCCTACCTTTTGTATGAGATTTGATTTCCTGTACCCTATCGTCCACTGTTTGTTATTCCTGATTGAGAGATTCTAGTTTATTCTTTCTATCTTACAGGATAAAGAAGCCTACCTTTTGTATGAGATTTGATTTCCTGTACTCTATCGTCCACTGTTTGTAATTCCTGATTGAGAGATTCTAGTTTATACTTTCTATCTTACAGGATAAAGAAGCCTACCTTTTGTATGAGATTTGATTTCCTGTACTCATCGTCCACTGTTTGTAATTCCTGATTGAGAGATTCTAGTTTATTCTTTCTATCTTACAGGATAAAGAAGCCTACCTTTTGTATGAGATTTGATTTCCTGTACCCTATCGTCCACTGTTTGTAATTCCTGATTGAGAGATTCTAGTTTATTCTTTCTATCTTCCACAGACACTTCTTGTAGATCATTGGTTAGTCTATCTCTTTTCTTCATTAAGTTATTGTGTAGTAGATTCTCTAATTTGTTTTTGTCACCTTCAAGCTACAATCAAACAAAGATAGATATTTAACTTACTCTACATAAAAGTGAATTTAAATATTATTTTTATAATCTAATAAATTGCTTGTAGTTATATATTTGACACGTATTAGGTTTCTGACACAGAATAACTGTTGTGAAATAACTTAGAATCGGTTATATGATCTGAATTGATATTCATTTTAATGCTTTTGTGCAATACATTGTACATTGTGCACCCACCCCACCCCACCCTCTAAAAAAATTCACCTCATTTTTTTTTTAACTTTTGTGCAATACACTATGCTGTTGCTTGTTGACCCCATCCCCTTTTTTTCCAAAATATTTTTTTTTGCCCTAAGATATGGTCACATTCTCAATTCAAATTTCCAATGGAGTTTGCAACCATCAATCCACCATTTTCTACATTTGAAAATGCCTGTATCAAGTCAGGAATATGACAGTTGTCCATTTGTTTGATGTGTTTTATCATTTGATTTTTGCCATTTGATTAGGGACTTACCGTTTTGAATATTCCTTGGGAGTTCAGTATTTTTTCTCTTACACTGCTTTTAAATTGTGCATTAACAAGGAAACTTATTCCAACTTTAAGAAACTTGTTTTAGCTAAAATATTTTTTTTATCTTTCCTACCCTGATTCTTTCTGTTAATGCCTCTTTATTTTGCTGAGTCAGCTGTTTAATTGTATCGTTTAATTTGTCAACTTCTCCCTGGTCCTCTACACTGAGTTGTGATAATAAATCTGAACCCAATTCTTCATTCAGAGACGCAGCTGACCCTTGCATTGCTTCTAAACTAGAGTGTAAACTGGCAACACTCTTCTCCTGTTTTATAAATAAAAATTATGTTAAATTAAAGCACTGAGGTACTGAAAGGAAAGGTAATGAAAACATTGAGCTTAAGTTGTATAAAGATACTGACATGACTTTTTTCACAGTTTATCATAAAATTATTAAAGATACTGTGAATACTTTAAAACTAAGGATTTTATTCAGTGTAGAAAAAGAAATTAAGTATAAACAGGTTTTACAACCAAAGAAAATAGCTAGTCGGTTTGTTTGAGGATTTTGTTCAAAGTAGAAAAAGTCAATCAACAGGTTTGATTACCAAAGAATATAGTTAGTCCCATTAAATCAGTTTAGCTGGAATATGATTATAGAATTTAAAGGTTGACAAAACAATATAATACTATGTCAACAATTATGAAGACGATCAGTGTTACCTATAATATGAGCTGCAGCAGTTAAACTCATCCTTATGAATTCTGTTTGAAAAATGACTTTATAGAAGAACCCTCAAAAACTCATCTTATATTTCTTATTTGAATGTTCAAAGTGTTATACATGATCGTGTATATGTGCACTTGCATAAGGTCGACCTGACACAGCTCCTATATCGTTTAACACAATTGTAAAACCTTTACATACCTTTGGTGACTTGGACTTTTCTATAGAATTCAGTTCTTCAGTCATTAATCGTAAATCTGCTCTCATTTTATCAAAGGTATCTCTGTAATATAAATAACATACTTGAAAATATAAATTATTGTGAACTTACCATAACGGCAATACTTTAATATACACAGTAGTAGCAGGATGAAATTCATGCTGAAAAGTTAAACTTGGTACCTAGGGAAGGCACTTCAAAAATGGGATAACTACCTTCAAAAATACCAAAATTTCACTGACATTTCCAGTCAAAGCTTAGAAATTTGTTCAATTTTATAAGAGTTATATATGATTGGATTCTCTTAAGGTGGTACCTAACACCTTTACTAAAATTAATTTTGCTCGTTTAATTTTCTTAAAATTTTGATAAAGTATTTACTTTGAACCTTTGACAAAAATATAAAAATTTCAAAAAATTTTAACCAACCGTTTAATCAGAAAAAATACACTGGTTATATAGCAGTTGACAAAAGCTTGTTTTGATCATTGAGAAGCTTAATATTCCCTTGAGAACACAACGTCATTAAAACGTTCTGCTGATTTTACAGAGTTATCTCCCTGTAGTGTTAGGTACCACCTTAATTAACTTTCTCCCTCCTCTGTCCTATTTTAAGGTCTTCCATTTGATACACACTGCACATTTTTAACATGTAAACATATTCATGTATTTCTATTATATTCTTTATTTCCCTGACATATGCACCTTTGTAATATTGTATAATATCTATGTTCTTCTGTGTACCTTTGTATTACAGCGGTTTATCAGAATAAAGTATATACATATTATATACAATACTACAGATGACACCCACCCATAGTTGAGATTTGGAAGTGCCTTTTCTAGGATCCTTGTATGTTTTTATTTAACACCCTTGTAAAGCTTGGAATGAGCATATAACTCACCAGAGGTTGACAAACAGAACTTTTAAAACTGCAATGTTAACTCAATGGAATATTCGATTGTTATAAAGAAATAATTTAATTTTGGATGTAACACGTCTTCTGATTGGGTGACGTTATTTTGTTATCAGCCCATAGACATAATTTAGTCATGTGACCGTGACGTCATCAACATGTTTTCATGGTTTTCTATGGTTTGAAATGGAATTTAGAATTAAATTATATGAAATGAGTGTAATATTTTTTCTGTCTATTCGAAATAACATAAAAAAATATGGTGCACACTGTTAAATAACCTGCTACGAGTGTTATTCAGTGTGCACCAAATTTTTTATGTTATTTCTTCATAGACAGAAAAAATATTACAGTCATTCCTTAAATAAATTGAAAATGTGTCCATGGGACACTGATGATGTCCATGTTACATGTATAAAGGGATATTACTCGAGATCAATAAAATTCAACTTGATGTGGTAATAAGCATTGTGTAAAAGTTTCATAACATTTAGTGGAGACAAATTATACCAATGATTGGGACATCATATGTACGGACATACACACAAAAGGACGTAGGTACAAAAAAGGGGAACACTTAATGCCCCTCCACTCTGGGGTATAACTCTATTAATTAGTACTTACTTATTTTTACTATTTCTTGTTTCAGTTTTCTGCATTTCACTAACTATATTGTTCATTTTGCCTTCTAATGTTTCTAACTTTGATTTATGTTCAGCATATTCTTTTTCTTGGTTTTCTAGTTTTTCTGTCAACTCTAATTTACTTTTCTGGAGATCAAGTCTGGATCGTCGAGTATCATAAAAACCTCCGGTTAAAGCACCTCTTCTACTCACTTGGTCACCTAGAAAACATTTATAAACTTGTGTATGCTTTAGGACAAATAGAATTTGTTGAAGGTATTGCCTACCATGAAGTCAGGAAGTACTCTCACAAATAATAATTAAGGAGTTGTACAACACAAGTAAATTTTGGAACTTATCAAAATAAAAATTGATTCCATAATGGTTTCTGAAGATGAGCCTTCTTCCCTGCCCATCAATTTATTTCTATAATTACTGAATGAAATATTTACTCTACTTTCTATACATATAGATAATATTAAAATTAGTTATATTTTTTGAAAACGCACAATATTTAACCTTGTTCATTTGGTTGAAATTAAAATAACTGCCGCACGGTAGATATCAAATAATGGCCTAACACAGCTACACTGTTTAAATACATTCTATTTAAAGTAACACAATCTTAGTGTTGAATACATACCATCTAAAGTAACACAATCTCAGCGTTGAATACATACCATCTAAAGTAACACAATCTTAGTGTTGAATACATACCATCTAAAGTAACACAATCCAAGTTTTGTGTTCTAGCTATCTGAGTCCCTGTTTCCATGTTCCGACAAATCAAGGTTTTACCAAATACATGTTTTATGGCACGATCATATTCTTTCTCATATTTCAGTTTAGAGATCATTGGAATAGCATCCTATCAAAACAAATAGAAATATTTTAACAAATTCATCATGTTCATAGTACATCATCATATTTTTTGTCTTAAATAGTTGCATTTATTATTTATCTTACCTCCTATACATTTCTAGGAATGTGATTGGTTAAAAGCGACCTCGTGGAAACCGTGTATATTTGATATTCGGTTAGTAGGGAGGCGGGGCTTATTTCATACACGGTTAGTAGTGGAGTTACGTCCCTTTATATTCCATATAAGGTAGTAGGGAGGCGGGGCTTATTTCATACACGGTTAGTAGTGGTGTTACGTCCCTTTAGAAAAACAAAACAGTACTGAGAAAAAGTCTTAAAGGTTTCAACAGACGAAGAAATTGATGATTAAGATTGAAATAAATTCATAAAACACATTTAAATCTAACAAGTTGTCATTGTTGGCATCTGTTTTTGTAGGATCAATGGAGTTAATCATGTTAATGCTAACTGTATTGAAGACTTGCTCATTTTGATAGGTCACTGGTCTAAATTTTACACGTAAAGATAGTCGGTAAGATAAATTCGTTACATAGTGTGCTAGTGAGGTAATACAGCTTCGCTCTCACCCCATATGGAATTTACTGACCCCATATATACCGTATTAGGTCACTAGCACACTATGTAACTAATAATACTTAGTAGTAAATACAGATAAATTGTATGTGTAATACAATCATTGGCAAGTGTGCTGTATCAGCCACGTGATGATATAGACATCATCACGTTTGCAAAAGCTTTATCACACCTTTAATCTGTATGACTCACGTCATCGATTGCAGTCACTGTTGCAAAGGCTTTATCAAATCCCTTATCTGTATGACGTCATGTCAAACCTATAATCTGTATGACGTCATTTCAAACTTCCTTATCTGTATGACGTCATGTCACATTAAACAAGAATGTGTCCACAGTACACGGATGCCCCACTCGCACTATCATTTTCTATGTTTAGTGGACCGTGAAATTGAAATAAATTCTCTAATTTGGCATTAAAATTAGAATGATCTTATCAAAGGGAACATGTATACTAAGTTTCAAGTTGATTGGACTTCTACTTTATCAAAAACTACCTTGACCAAAAACTTTAACCTGAAATTTGCACTATCATTTTCTATGTTCAGTGAACCGTAAAATTGGGGTCAAAACTCTAATTTGGCATTTAAATTAGAAAGATCATATCACAGGGCACATGTATACTAAGTTTCAAGTTGATTGGACTTTAACTTCATCAAAAACTACCTTGACCAAAAACTTTAACCTGAAGCGGGACAGACGGACAGACGAACGAACAGACGGACAGACAGACGGACGGACGGACGGACGAACGGACGCACACACCAGAAAACATAATGCCCCTCTACTATCGTAGGTGGGTATCGTAGGTGGGGCATAAAAAACATCTACTTGAGGTATATGTATATAATAAAGTGTATATGATATGGCTTTTTCAATATCACACACCGTATCAACCCGCAGAGCTCTTGGGATTATATTGGTGTCTAGGGTTGATATGGATGCGATATTGAAAAAGCCATATGATATTCTCTATGTAACATATATTAAAACATTGTAATAACAACAAAGATTCAAAGTCTACAATATTTTTTCCAACCAACGTTTTGCATGGAAAGTCATGCTAAGCATACACCCACTCATAAACCATTGTATGAAAGAACAGGAAGATGGTGTCGGACAGATCAGATAAGGGCTTACCAAGTCGTCCCTGTCAAGATATGACATTATTTTGTTCAGTAGCACTGTAGGAATGTGTGATGAAAATATAGTTCTACTGCTACTTAATAGTTAATTCAGCATAAGCTGAAATTTTTTACTTACATTTGTGTCTGGATAATTTGTATCCCTTGCGTCTAATCTGTTGAGGGGCATAAAGGTTACCTCCCCTGGCAATCGTAGTCTATTCATTTCTGTTAATATTTTAGTTCCAGTCTTATCTGTATCAACTACATGATGAAATAATCTGTAAGGAAATTGAACAGTATTTATAGTATTGTACAGGTTTTTTTCTGAACAAGAGTGCACACGCTGAAATGTCTCGCCTTCTATACTAATCATTGATATTATGTTGATAGTCCTAAGTATAGAGCTAAGCTTTAATACAACTGTCACATAAACTTAACATTAACCAAGATAACTAAACAAAGACCAATGAACCTTGAAAATGAGGTCAAGGTTAGATGAACAATGCCAGGCAGACATGTACAGCTAACAATGCTTCTATACAACATATAAAGTTGACCCATTACTTATAGTTTAAGAAAAATAGACCAAAACACAAAAACTTAACACTGTGCAATGAACCGTGAAAATGAGGTCACGGTCAAATAAAACCTGTGCGACTGACATAAAGATCATAAAATATTTCCATACACCAAATATAGATGGCCTATGGCATATAGTCAAAAACTTAACTTTAACCACTGAACCATGAAAATGAGGTCAAGGTCACATGACATCTGCCCGCTAGATAGGTACACCTTACAATCATTCCATACAACAAATATAGTAGACCTATTGCATATAGTATGAGAAAAACAGACCAAAACACAAAAATTTAACTATAACCACTGAACCATGAAAATGAGGTCAAGGTCAGATGACACCTGCCAGTTGGACATGTACACCTTACAGTCCTTCCATACACCGAATATACTAGCCCTATTGCTTGTAGTATCTGAGATATGGACTTGACCACCAAAACTTAACCTTGTTCACTGATCCATGAAATGAGGTCGAGGTCAAGTGAAAACTGTCTGACAGACATGAGGACCTTTCAAGGTACGCACATATCAAATATAGTTATCCTATTACTTATAATAAGAGAGAA
This sequence comes from Mytilus galloprovincialis, assembly GCF_965363235.1. Taxonomy (NCBI): domain Eukaryota; kingdom Metazoa; phylum Mollusca; class Bivalvia; order Mytilida; family Mytilidae; genus Mytilus; species Mytilus galloprovincialis. The sequence continues at coordinate 1,474,590 of NC_134841.1, forward strand.
TTCAACATTACCAAAAATCTGAACTTTTTTTTCAAGTGGTCACTGAACCATGAAAATGAGGTCAAGGACATTGGACATGTGACTGACGGAAACTTCGAAACATGAGGCATCTATATACAAAGTATGAAGCATCCAGGTCTTCCACCCTCTAAAATATAAAGCTTTTAAGAAGTTAGCTAACACCACCGCCGCCGCCGCCGGATCACTATCCCAATGTCGAGCTTTCTGCAACAAAAGTTGCAGGCTCGACAACAAAATGGACAAGTTAAATGTTGACTGTGTATTGCAAGTGAGAGTTTAGCTAGCTATTCAACCAGGTTTAATCCACCATTTTCTATATAAAGAAATGCCTGTATCAAGTCAGAAATATAACAGTTGTTATCAATTTGTTTGATGTGTTTGAGCTTTTGATTTAGCCATTTGATTGGGGACTTTCCTTTAAAATTAAATTTTCCTCCAAGTTCAGTATTTTTGTGATTTTACTTTTAACTTCACTAATTGGTATATAACAAGCAAAACAAAATCAGTGTTATCTTGTCATATTTAAAGTCAGCTCGAACTAAATAATTATCTGACAGACATTAATTAATAATAAATATAAAGATTATTGGTGAGTTTATGCATTTTGTTTTCCATCAAGTCATTTGTGACTGACAACAAGTAGATACTTTAAACAAGCAGAAAGCATACCTACTAATACTTGAAAAAAATATAAAAAACAATCACTGAGAGCTGTTGTGTTTGAACATATAAGGTTTCAAAGTGTGGTTTAAAATGGAGTAAACACCTATGTAGGTATATTTAGAATTTCTCTTTCATTTCCACTGTCCACAGTTATACCCTGGGTCACATGTATCTTTTTAACCAATCAGTCCTGGCAAAGTTTTAACAAGTAGATGAACATGTGGAAGGGTTTAGCTAAAAGTGGGAGTTTTACCTATTTCCTGCTGTTACTTCAACACAAGTGAAGAATGTTTTCTCTGTGTCTAAGTTTTCTATCAGGATTCCCCTGTATCCATTGACAACATCACTATACTTCCCCTGGTCAGTAAAGGATTGCAGAACCTTCTTCACACTATCTATACCATTCAATATTCCCTGGGAAAACAATATTACAACATAACATAGATATATGGCAGTGGTTTACATGAATATTAGTAATTAAGAAAAAATTTCCCACAAATAAACTGATGATACAGAGATATGCCTGTACATTATTTTAAAGTAGAAATGTTTTTGAGCCATCTAACTTGCCCTTATCAGTAGGATTAGCAAAGTATGATCAGCTTAGAGTCAAAATAACTGTGTTCATATCTTCCTGCTTCTGTACCCTAAGCTGGTATGTTAAAACTCATGACTCAGTGTGTTAATCGTGTACACAGAGAATATCAATTATTCATATCATGTTCAAATGTTGACATTATGAATACACATTTTTGTCTACTTCTGATGTACTTTTCCCTGTATTATTTGTCTAATTACTTACTTTTCCTGTCATTGATCGTAAAGCCTGTTCCTTTTTACTTAATTCTTCTCTTGTACTGGATATTTCTTGCTGTAGTATGTTTTCCTGTCGCCATAATGCACTGAAAAATATAAAACGTGATTAAAACCTGTTATTAAAGGCTAATATCTTTTCTAAGAAGTCAACCAACTATTCATGCCCTGATTTTAGATTTTATTCTGCTAATCTTTTTCACAATATCAAGCTTCTGTTTTTCTTTAAGTTTTCAGGATTTAAATAGCATACTCACCAACCATTGGTAATAATCAAAGAGCAGAATGCTCTGAGGGATACGATTGCCATAGTTTTCATTGACACATGTATAGCAGTTCTGCCAAATTTTCATTAAACAAATGCATGAGATTTGGCCAAAATTCAAAAGATCAAAAAGGAAAGAAATAGATCCAAGAATACTGTTGCAAAAAAAGCATGAACATGCGCGAGTCTCAAGCATTTTTGGCCGGTAACCCTGGTACAGCTGGATAGTATTATTCTCTAAACTAATTCAACTGCACATGCAAAATGTAACAATCTGAATAGTCACTCAACTTAAAGAATAGCCAATCCCCGTTACAAGTGTATGAGCCATGTACTTATTGTGTTTTATCGAATTATAGTTATCCTGTACCATTGTAAACTCGTACCATTAAAAAAAAAAAACTTGAACCATTGCTAACTCGTACCAACTTATTTAAATGCATTCAAATGGTGTTAAATGATGAATATACATGATATACGTTACTTTCACCCAATACCTCTTAAGTCTGTAAAATGTATATAATTTGATAGTACAATGACCAATTTGTAGCTTATGTTCCTTGTATATTGGATAGAAAATACTGTGGCAGATGTAGATAATTAAGGTATATACAGTTTCACCCGAAGAAAATTTTTCATGAATAATAAAATCTTAGCAGTTAGTCAAAATGATTGCCAAAATTATTTTTACTGTCTATAAATAAATGTAACAATGAAATTTAACTGATTCCTGTTAAGGGGGTCCGCATTTTCCCCGCAAAAAAAGCACATGGCTTTCAACAATTGTAAACATAGCATTCAATTTGTGATCATGGATTACAGCTTTAATTAACTTAAATTGGATATATACATATTCAACATGTTCAATTTTAATAAGGTACAGTTAAAGCAATGTTTTAACTTTCCTCTGGATTAAGTTCTACAGTGGCGGATCCAGAACTTTTCCTAAGGGGGAGCCCGCTGACTGACCTAAGAGGGGGCCCGCTCCAGTCATGCTTCAATGGTTCCCTTTATTATCAACCAAATTTTTTCCACAAAAAAAGGGGGGGGGGCTGGATCCGCCTATGTTCTAGTTTGAAAGATCAGTTAAAACATTAATGCTTTAAAACATTCTTTATTTTTGTCTAAGTTTTCATTTAACTCCTGTGTAAAATTCAAGTAATTCAACTTTATTTCTATTAAGTTTACAAACAGAAACCCATAAAACATCATATTTTTTATATATTTTTCTGAATGTTACGACTTCCCAGTAGTACAAGTTAACTTTTTTGGTTCCAATGCCGTGGTACGAGTTAACTTGCTTCCGTATCTTATCACCGTAATTCTAGAAGGAACCCTAAACTGGACCCCTATCATATTGTGTTCACTTATCGCTACACTGACCTTCGGTGCGAAGCTATATATAGAACGGCGGACCAGTTTAGGAGGAACCCCATTTCTTACTCTTTAATTTTTGAAGTTCCTTTGGGTCAGAGGGCATGACTCCTTTCCGTACACACTCCTCTGTTTACATTGAGATCGTTCTTAATATAATACGACGTTTACCGGCATTAACGAGTTAATTCTTCTTGACGAATACTTCGAAAAGGGAGACAACTCGAAACGATAACATGGAAGATTCCATTTCTGCTGAAGGGGTGTTATAGGTAATTTTTACGATGAAACATTTATTTTAATTTAAATTATGCATGTGATTTAAAATTATGCAACAACAATAGCCCTCCATATGCAGACAGACAAAGAAAGAATCCCATGAGTTTCAAATTAATCAATGAATCGGGGAATCACTCAATCTGATACCCCTTGAAATCAGGAAAACTACACGCATGTGGGGTCTCACTAATTAGCGACAAAAAGCGTCAAGAAGCGACAAGAAGAAAAATAATAAGTGACAAAAAGCAACAAGAAGCTATTTAGCGACAAGAATACATTTTGTTATCACATACATTAAAATATTTTTTAGGATTATATTGAAAGATGAAGAAATTAAAAAAAATTCGATGAAGAGATTGTGTACTTTTTATTATCATATTGATAGATGTAGAAATTAAACATGTGTAAGAGCAAAGGAAATGTAAACGCTATAAAATGAAAATAAAAACAAAGATTTGTCACCTTCCTTTTGAAGGATTTAATAAAACAAAAACATGAAATATTATTTCCTTCCTAACTGTACAATTAATTTTTCCTCATAGGACCAACATTAGCTGTGGCTTCACTCTAAGGTAATACACAATTAAGAGCAACAAATGAGATTAACTAGGTGCGTGTCCTTTGTTTTATTGCAACAATAACATCCATTAACACCTTCATCAATTACACGCACCAGAATATAAAATTATTGTACCGAATAGTGTACACCTGTTGAAAACTCAAGATTGTCATCAGTTTCCTTTAATCTTCAATCTATATGCATAAACATGATAAATATCGTTAAATGAGACAATACACTAAATAAAATGATGAAAAATATTCACATTTTAACCCTTTCAACGCTATACACGGCATATGCCGCGATGACATACGCCGTCCGCCACTGCTATTCGCGGCATATGCCGCGATGACAACGGATTTTTCATAAGGACTCTTAAACCATTCAGTTTTCATTCGGGTCCTCTCTAATTTTTCCTTGTATGAATCGAGGATATGCAAGGTCTCATTTGCGCTTGAAATCCCAGCAATTTCTATTGTAAAATCATGCAGTAGAAGGAAAATTGAAGGAAAATAAAAACAAATATTTTGACAAATGCAAATGGCGGAAATCGGAAACGAAGCTGTAAATATGGAAATATTTCAGCATTTCTATGGCGAAACTGATGACGAGGATTAGTTAAAAGGTTTCTTGTTATCTCAATGTGTTTATTATATTCAATTCGTGTGGGAAATATGATTTGATCGATCATTACGAGACGTAGAAAAAGGGGGGAAAACGGAGGTTGACTGAAAATTTTGAGGACGGAGCCACTGATTTGTGCCATGATTACATAATACGTTGTGTATGGTGCAATACGCTACGGAATCGAGCAATTGGTGTCTTCTTTGTTATATGGCAGATAAAAAACAAAATAGATAAAGACGAAAAGTAGTTTTTATTCAAAATTCAACACAAATGTAACAAATTACACCTTTTACCTGTTAATTACCTGAAAATGCAGGTAACCTGATAAAAATTTTACCGAAATAACTGCCTAACATTACAGTTCATACTCTCCTGAGCAATTTTCATGCAATAACTTTTTCTGTATCTCTTACAATAAAAAAGATACAGCAGTCTGAAAAGGAATATACTGTTCTAATGAATGAACACAAAAAAAATGCAGCAGCAGCCATTTTTCTATTTTTTTGTGTAGCGTTGAAAGGGTTAATTATGTTTTCCTCTTGTTTGATTTCAGTTCTTAATTTGTATTTCACAATTTGTGTATGAATTTTCTGGACAATTATGCACAAATAATGCATTTTGCAAGTTAATTATATATTGTACAAAAATGGTTTTAAAAACAAATAAAAAGACAAAATATACTTCCTGTGATACCTTATAAAATATCATGTAAATAAATGTAGCAACTGAATTAGATTTACAAGTTTCATTCCCCCCCCCCCCCTATCAAAATTAACTTTCCTGTCGTTGAAATTGTTTTCTTTTGCATATTTTTTTAATATTTATTTCGAATAAGTAATATAAATAAAAAAATGTTTTCTTGTCGCTAAATAGTTTCTTGTTGCTAATATTATTCTTCTTGTCGCTTCTTGGCGCTTTTTGTCTCTACAATTCTTTTTGTCTCTAATTAGTGAGACCACGCATGGACATTAATACATAAACAAACCGCGACTTGCGATTTGGAACAAGAACGTTTATTAAATGATATGATGAATGGTTCTCCATTTCTTTATGAGAGTACAGTATCAAATATCAGTTTCATAACGGTAAAATATAGAAATACTCCACTTCAGTTCTTGTGACAGAAATAGAATTATCGATCGGCTTTCAGAAAACTCTCGCAAGTTATCAAAATTTGGGAATTCCCTCTGACCTGTTTCTAAATTTATAAAAACACTAAATATAAATACTGTTTAATTCTGATTTTCCGTATTGTTAAAAACACGCATATAAGTCAAGGAAAATATCATACATGAAGATTATGAGTAAAACATTACAGGAAAGTTGTTTATGTTCAATTGTTTTGCTTGTTTTTACCTTTTAAAGCAAGACAATCATAAGAATCTGAGATGTTGCCGAATGTTTAGAATAAAACGAATGACGTGAGGGAGTGTGTCATAGGGTCAATGGTAAAAGTCTACAGATTGCTTGACAGCAATCGTATCCCAAAAATCGTTGGAGTAAAAAAACAAACTAAGTGAAAAGAATAGTGTCATTTGAGCTTTATTTGTATAAATAATGATCATCTAAAATCTTATTTTGTAACTTACTTTCTATCATTCATTAAAACATCTCTTTCTCTTTTCATATCAATGCTATTTTTGTCATTCTGTCCAATAATGTCTTTGTTCTGGTCAATCTTTGTTGAAACTTCCTGAAAACATTTCATTTATATTTCTTAGTATGGGTTTAAAATTATGAAAACATGAATCATCCCTATTCATGGGATATTTTATAAAAGAAATTGGTAAAGTGTAATAGTTCTGTTTGTCTATTTACATATAAAACAGTCTGCAGCTAGCCTTCTTTACAAATTTAATATCTATTATACATTTCTTTTTGTCTATACTTCATAGATTTTAACCTCTCCTTGTGAAGGTGTGTGATTCAACATTATCGCTATTTTCTAAATTTTAATTTGATCTGACTGACTGATAATTTTTTCTCAGCACAGTCCAATGATATGAAAAATTATCCCTACAGAGCATGTGCCGTTGTTAATGAAATTAATTAAGAACATTGTCAATGTAAAAATAGCGATTAAACAGATTATCATTGGTCATCTCAACCGTTCCGCCTCAAGTGAAAAAATCGCTTTATCACGGCCAAAGCTTAACGCTGCCTTAGCGCAAGAGGTTTTATCACGGCCAGAGCTTAACACTGCCTTAACGCAAGAGGCTTTATCACTGCCAGAGCTAATCAAAATATGCTTAACGCTGCCTTAGCAAGAGAGGCTTTATCATGGCCAGAGCTTATCAAAATATGCTAAACGCTGCCTTAGCGCAAGAGGCTTTATCACGGCCAGAGCTAATCAAAGTATGCTTAACGCTGCCTTAGCGCAAGAGACTTTATCACGGCCAGAGCTAATCAAAATATGCTTAACGCTGCCTTAGCAAGAGAGGCTTTATCATGGCCAGAGCTTATCAAAATATGCTAAACGCTGCCTTAGCGCAAGAGGCTTTATCACAGCCAGAGCTAATCAAAATATGCTTAACGCTGCCTTAGCGCAAGAGGCTTTATCACGGCCAGAGCTAATCAAAATATGCTTAATGCTGCCTTAGCGCAAGAGGTTTTATCACGGCCAGAGCTAATTCAAATAATTTAACAAATTAATATATGCATCACATTGAAAGAGTATTTCCACACAGTGAAATATAGATATTTTAACAAACAAAAAATATTGTATCAAAATACTAGATTTCATCACTTTTAAAAAGATTTGTATACAATTACTGGATAGACGTACAAGCTTATTGCTATAGACCTTGCACCAATTAATTTTCAGGACACTTAACTAACCTCAATTTGTGTTCTCAGATGTTCTGCTCTTTTGTCGTCATTAACCAAATCTTCTCTTAATCTTTTAATCTGCAATAAAATATGAAACAAAATGTTGGAATTTAATATAAATTATATCTTTAGCTAACAATATCTAGGAAATAGACCGTACAACAAAAAGTTGAACAATGAAAATAAGGTCATGGTCAGAAGAAACCTGCCAGTCTAATGTATGCCTTACAATCCTTCAAATTATCAAATACAGCTGACCAGTTGCTTATAGTTACTAATACAGACCTGATTAGGAAAATCTAATCTTAGTGACAGTTCCATAAAATTAGGTCACGGTTAGGTGAATCCTGTCAGAGAAAACATAGACCATGCAAGGATCTAATATATCAATTATAACATTCTACAACTTTGATCCACACCAGACAGATATAATTGACAAATTATTAACTAGCAATCTAGAAATATGTAAAGTAACACTACCAATTTTACCAACAGACTCTAAACTGATGTATGTTTAAATTGACACAAACATTACTATCTAAATAACAACCAAACATTTAGTAGAAGTCCATTACAACATGTTTACCTGTTCTTCTTTGTCTCTGATTGCCCTGTTAAGTGATTTTAATTCTTTCTTGATCCAGGCATCCCTGTCATCACGTGATGTAAACTGGTTCCCTCTGCCTTGTTTTGCATAAAGTTCTTTCCTTCTCTGTTCTGCCATTGATAATCTAAAACAAACGATTAAATTTGTATATTTTTTTTAAAATGCAGTATTATGTAATGAACACGCTAACACAATCAAATTCCTCTTTATTACAGACATTTACAAATACCCTAAATTAGTCAATGATCACTTTGAACAGCTTAAGTTTCCTTGTCAGTTGGAATTTTTGTTTAACTGCCCGACTTGTAAATCATAAGTTGTCTCCCTTATATCATATTGATGTCATTTGGCAAGCCAGGTTAAACAACTTTCAATTTTTTTTTGTTATATTAAAAATCTCCAACAATAAGTATGCCCTGACATTAAGTCAGTTCTTTGCAATATACTAACAGATGATAAATGCTCTCGTAACAAGTAATGAAAGGAGAATACACATGTTTTAGTTTAATATAATTACTTTTGTAGATATTATGATAAACTATAAAAATATTTAGAATTTTATTATTGCATATGAAAAAGGAATCTATGTCTAAAACATAGCTGAATTCTCATAAAATAATATCTGAAATATATAGGATAATTTTATTTTTGAGTGTTTTTACTGGTTTATTTACACGAACAACCAAAGGGTTTACTGCCAAATTCATAAAGATCACAACTAACAATTAGAGATAGTTCTATAAGCCCCTTTTATTGTCTTTCTACTATAAAATGATTGATCCCTCGGACTTACTGTCTTGTACATTCTTCCTCCTTCCTTTGTTCAGCATCATATTTAGGAGTGATTTCTTCAAGCTGATTCTGGGTTTTTACTATTTTATCAGAAACCTTTTTCAACTCTTCTTCAGCCTTTTTCTGCAAAGGAAGCATGTAGGTATAAAAATATAATCCAATATGAAATGTAGCAGCCCTTTTGATTAGATGATGTCTCCAATCATTTCCATCACAGTTTGACTGTGGGAGTCATTGACAATAAATTGGCCAACCACAGTGAATCTTCAAACATTTTTATTTTAAACGAGTCAATAGTACTGGATCAGAATCTCCCAACAGATATTGATCCTTCTAAACAACTGAACTTATCATTTCTTTCCTTAAATCTGGTCACAATCCTTCTTTTCAATTTATTTTTCTCTTCTTGTGATCTGTTTTTGAAATGAACTTTAAAATACTAGAAATTCAGAAATTTCAGAAGCATTATCAAGTGTATATAATCACTGATATTTCTCTTTATCGTTATTTAACCAAATTTTCTTTGATTTTACTGACTGATAATTTCCTCTCTCAGCACAGTAAAGAGAAATGAAAAGTGATCGCTAGAAACTAAGGGTGCACGTGCCATTGTCAATGAATTTAACAACTTCCTCATAGGTAAAATGGCGATAAAAAACTTACAATTGGTCACCTCAAGGAGATTGCATTTCTCCATTTCTCCGTACCGGCTCAAGCAAGAAAATCCATCTGGTTGAGATGACCAAAGATAATCTATAAATATTACATAATTACCCTAGCAGATTTATCTCCTTCCAGCTCATCTTGAATATCTTTAATGTTAAGTTCTAGTTTGGCTTTCTTCTTTGTTAAGTCCTGGTTTTCTGAAGTTAACTGTTCTTTCTCATCATGTATGGACTGCATTCGGGATTTCAAATCTCTTAAATCTTTATTTATTGCCTGAAAATCAATCTTAGCATCATTATTCATTTTCATGTTTGATTTCACAGGGAAGTGGATATAAACTTAACATTTAAATTGTCACATTTGGTCAATTTATAAAAAAAAATGTTTAGTTATCAAAATATAGTTTAAGAGGCACTAGCTGTCAAGATGTCAAGATGTTCACTGATTTTAATCAAATTCTCATATTTGATTTATAACAATGTAAAACATTTATCCAAACTATTAAAAGTCTAAAATAAACAATTAACAGGTCACTGGCCTGAAAATATGTAGCATTGTTTCGTGTGTAATTTAGTCAAGACGCCATCTAATTAACTATCGAGTTGACCTCTATCAAGTCATCCCATGACCATATAAGCGATGTAAACATAAATATAGATATAAATAGATTTAGCAAACTTGTGCTTTTGGACTTTTCTAGGTCTTTTTAATTTCATATTATAGATGAAAAATAAATGTTTATTATCGTTTTTACCAGTATAATAATGATTGTTTGTTGATCGAACCAGTCAATCAAATGATTTACCTTTGTTTCACTTTCAATGTTGACATTCTTTCCTTAAAAAAACTTTACACAAACAATTCACGTGTTATTCATCTCAAGCTAAGGGGTTAAATTGAAGTTCACATGAATACGGATTCAATGAGGTCGAATTATTCACTTGCAAATGAATAATTCATAATTAATGTTTTTTGATGAAATTGAACCATACTGGCTACTAAAAGCGAAATTATTATTTCACTATTTGCATTTCTTTAATGATTGAGCAAAAAAAATAAAGCACTGAAATGAACAACAATGAATTGTCTATATATTTGAATGTTTTTAAAAAACGCAAATATAACGAGTTACAGGAATCATACTATTAATATCCTTGGTTAAACAAGTTAAACAAGTATCATTTCTATTTCTAGGACAACAGAAGCCTTGAGGCATAATTTCAAAGTGACATTGCTTGTTCCAAGAAATTTTACCTACATTTCATTGGTGGAATTCCTCAATATTTTAACATTATCTTTGGAACTCTTCTAGATTACTTTAACTTTACCAGTGGAATTTTTCTAGATTTTACCTTAACTTTATCTGTGGAAGACTGCTGTAAATCTCTTATTTTCTGTGTATTAGTACCACTGTTCTCTCTTTTGTCTTGTAACTAAAAATACAACAATAACTATAAATCATGTCTTCTAACTGGAACTCAATAACTTCTGTAGTGTTAAGTGTATTTCTTTTAAATGATTTACAGTAAAAAACAAAAATTATTTTCTGGTAAACTTAAACATATATTTTGTAGTGTGTCTTTCTATGTTGTTTTGAACAGATAATGGAGGTTTAATATTATACCATTAAAAATGTTTAGTCCCACTGCAATTGTTTGCACCTTGTTACGGCCAGAAATCGCCTTTAAATTGTAGCCAACAAAAGACACAAATCAATAGTAAAATTTAACAATATTTAATATACAAAAGTTTACAAAAGGTATTACACAAATATTACTGTTAACTTAACTGTCAAAATATAAGTCCAATCTGTTATCTTTATCTGTATCCGGAAATCTTTCGGAATCCAATTTGAATATTATGTTCACTACTAATGTCACAATCCAGTATGATATTGTTTGTAGAATAAAAGTGTCAATCCAAATGCTGTGAATACTAATGTCTATCAATGTCTATGTCCAAGTTTAATTCTGAGAGTTTAACTTTAGTGTCTGTATATATATAGTGTTGTCATGGAAAATTCTAGAACACTCTATAATGGAACATTGTGGAAAATCCTGGAAAGTTACAACGGAAGTTTCTGGAATAACGTAGAAGTTTAAATTACGCATCTTTTATAAGGATCATTCTAGAAAGTTCCAATCATTCTGTGATTGTTCCAGTGATTCCTAAACTGCACAGTTATAAGATTATTTGGTAAACAACTATCAGGCCATACAACACAAATTAGGCCAACATAAATAAACATAATAATTACAATATCATAACACCTCCCCCCTTAAAAGAAGTTTTAGTGTAACAAAAACTTATCATGAACAAAAATACATAATATATACAAAGTGATTTAATAAGCTCTAGATAAAGCATCAGCTATTACATTATCTTTACCCTTAATATGTTTTACAATTACATCATATTCCTGTAACAATAAACTCCACCTAGTCAACCTCTGATTCTTGTTTCTCATTTTATGCATGAAGGTGAGAGGATTATGATCAGTATAAACAAGAATAGGATATACAGTGGGATTCAAATATACATCAAAATGTTGAAGTGCTGACAACATTGCAAAACACTCTTTTTCAATAGTTGAATATTTTTTCTGATGTTTATCTAATTTCTTAGAAAAATATGATATAGGTTTTTCAACATTATCATCTGTCTCTTGATATAAAACAGCTCCTATTCCTACATCGCTTGCATCAACGGCAAGTTTAAATTGTTTTTCAAAGTCTGGAGTAATCAGAACTGGACTATTAATTAAAAGTGATTTGCTATTTTCAAAAGCTTTTTGACAATTTTCACTCCAGATAAATTTAGAATCTTTTCGTAAAAGATGAGTCAATGGTTGAACAACAGTAGCAAAATTTGAACAGAATTTCCTGTAAAATCCTATCATGCCTAAATATCTCATAAGTTGTTTTCTATTTGTAGGAGGTGGAAATTTGGAAATAGCTTCCACTTTAGCCATAATAGGTTTTACTTGACCTTGGCCAACTGTATGCCCTAAATAATCAACAGTGGCCTGACAAAATTCACTTTTACCAAGATTAACAGTCAAATTTGAATGTGACAATCTATGAAAAGTATCATACAAATGTGTTAAATGCTGTTCCCAGCTATCACTACATACAATAAGATCATCAATATAAGCATAACAACAGTCTAAATCTTTTATAACATTATTGATCATTCTTTGAAATGTAGCTGGAGCACTTTTCATGCCAAATGGCATTACAGTATATTGAAATAAGCCATCTGGTGTAACAAAAGCTGATATTTCACGAGCTCTCTGTGTCAATGGAACTTGCCAATAACCTTTCAATAAATCAAATTTGCTCACAAATTTTGCTTGACCAATATTGTCAATACAATCGTCTATCCTTGGAATCGGATAGGAATCAGATTTTGAGACTGAATTTACTTTTCTGAAATCAGTCACGAAACGAAAAGTTTTATCTGGTTTTGGCACAAGGAGACAAGGAGAGCTCCATTCACTGTTACTCGGCTCAATAATATCATTGTCAAGCATATATTTAATTTCTTTTCTCATAACTTCAAGTTTGAGTGGATTGAGCCTGTAAGGATGTTGCTTAATTGGAGAAGCATCTCCGACATCAACATCATGACAAACAGCAGTGGTTTTGTTTGGCACATCTGGAAAAAGATTTTTAAAAGAAAATGCCAAAGTTTTTATTTCTTCTCTACGATCAAAAGACAGATGTGCAAGTTTTGAATCTAAATTTGACAAAATTTCTGAATTTTTCAATCTAACTGTCTCTTCCATAGTTTTACAACTAAAAGTTGGTTCAATTACATCTGGTTTGTCATGATTGTTCTCAAAGTTAACCATGCCTAAAGTGGCAACTGGTTTACTATCACATAGTACATTAGTACGCTCAAAATATGGTTTTAACATATTAATATGACACACTCTATTTTGTTTGCGCCGACCTGGAGTTTTTACAATATAATTCAAATCATTAATTTTATTCTCTATTGTATAAGGACCACAATATTTAGCCTGTAAAGGATGTCCAGGGACAGGCAGAAATACAAGTACCTTATCACCAGGCTCAAAAAAAACTCTATCCCTGGCATCTTTATCATACCAAATTTTCATCTTGCTCTGTACATTTTTTAAGTTTTTCTGAGCAATTTGACAAGCAGTATACAATTTTTCTTTAAATCTAGATACATAGTCTAAAAGATTCAAGTCAGTATGTTCAGTAAGCCACTTTTCCTTAATCAATTTTAACGGTCCCCTTACAGTATGGCCAAATACCAACTCAAAGGGACTAAATCCAAGGGATTCTTGAACAGCCTCTCGAACTGCAAAAAGTAGAAAGTGAACTCCATCATCCCAGTCTCTGTCAAATTGAAGACAAAAAGTTCTAATCATGTTCTTCAATGTTTGATGAAAACGTTCTAAGGCACCTTGAGATTCTGGATGGTACGCACTTGATCTATACTGAGCAATCCCTAACTGGTACATGACTTGCTGAAATAGACCTGACATGAAATTTGATCCCTGGTCGGACTGTATAGACTTAGGAAGTCCTACTAATGTGAAAAATTTGATCAAAGCTTTGACGATAGTAGGTGTCTTGATATTTCTGAGCGGAATAGCTTCAGGAAAGCGGGTAGATGTACACATGATTGTCAATAAATATGCATTTCCAGTCTTGGTCTTTGGTAAAGGTCCAACACAGTCAATTAGAACTCTGCTGAAAGGTTCGTCAAAGGCTGGAATAGGCAGAAGTGGTGCTGGTGGTATTTTCTGGTTAGGTTTACCAACAACCTGGCATATATGGCATGATTTGCAGTATTCTGCGACATCATTTCTAAGTCTGGGCCAGTAGAAATGTTGCAATATTTTTAGGCAAGTCTTCCTTATACCTAAGTGCCCAGCCAAGGGGGTGTCATGGGCAAGACCAATAATTTCTTGCCTATAAACTTTAGGCACCACCACTTGGTATAGCACTCTCCATTCCTCCTCTGGGGTGGCATCAGGAGGCCTCCACTTCCTCATTAAAATGCCGTCCTGATGGTAATAGCATTCGGCCACTTTGTCTGCTTCCTCCTGTGGTTGAGCTCTCTGGCTGAGCTGAAGAACCTCAGGGTCTTTATGTTGTTCTTCAGATAAATTCTTTCGGTCTAATGAATGGCTGTTAACGTCTGGCCATGGCATAATAACATTCTTGTTAACACTAGGTGGTCTTGTAATGGCCTTTTCTGAGCTACCAGGACCTTCAATGTCAGCTATAAAAGTGTCAGAAAGGTCCATGTAATCAAACTTGTCTTCTTGCAAATTCTGATTTTGTTGTTTTCTAGCCATCGCCCTAGTAACAACACAAGCTGGATACAATTCAGCATCATCTTCAGGTGATTTAACATCCACCACCGGTTCACTGGTAACAATTGGTTCAGCAACCACTTTGTTCCTAGCTAGATCGTTTCCTAGCAATAAGGTAACACCCTCAACAGGGAGATTAGGACGAACACCTACAACAACTGGTCCAGTTATTAAATCTGACTTCAGATAAATACGATGGAGAGGAACATCTATACAACCCAACTCTACACCTTGTAACAAAACGGAGGCACCAACAGAAGTCTTCTCTGACAAAGGCAACACACCTTCTAACAATAAAGACTGAGAAGCTCCAGTGTCTCGTAAAATCTTAATAGGCTGAAGAGTGGTATCATCAACAATAGAAATAAACCCATCAGACATAAAGGGTTTATATTCCTCCATGTAATCACAAAAACTGGACTTAAAAGCCTGACTCGCAGGACATTCCAACGTACTGGTAATATAAGGTGTCGTACAAGCACTGGACTTCGGCTTATTATCTCGTTCATTCTTCTTCTGGAGTCTAAAACAATCAGCCATCAGGTGACCATTTTTCTTGCAATAAGCACAAATCAGTGACTTCTTCTCAAAAGTATCAAATTTTGGACTAGACATATTATAATTGGACTGACTCTTATTCTGTGCAACAGACTTACTATCAGTACGCTCATTGCTTTGATTTTTGTAATTTCCACTGGAAGTATTGACATTTTGACCCTTGAAACTTCTTTTATGTGAAAGAGTATAATTATCTGAAATGACAGCTGCATCATGTATCGACTCAACAGTTTTGTCGTCTAAATGTGTTTTTAAGTCTAAATGAACACATAGTTTGAACTCTTCTAATAATATCAATTGTCTTAGGTTATCAAAATTGTTATCTGTTTTCTTTGACGTAAGCCATTTGTCAAATAGATCTTCTTTTTCCCGAGCAAATTCCACATATGTTTGTGAATCAAACTTTTTATAAGATCTAAATTTCTGTCTATATGCTTCTGGTACTAGCTCATAAGCTTTCAAAACTTCCTGTTTTACCGTGTCATAATCAGAACTTTTTTCTGATGGAAGTGCGGAGTATATTTCAGCGGCCTTCCCCTCAAAAACACTTTGCAGCATCGTAGTCCAATACGGCATAGGCCATTTCAAATTGTTAGCAATTTTCTCAAACTGTGGAAAATATTTATCAACTGTTTTTTCACAAAATTTTGGAACCAAACGTATGTTTTTTGCTGCATCAAAATAATCTGATTTCGAGTGAACTTTAGTGTTGCTTTCTTCTTTGACCATTTCAATTTTCAGTTTCTCCATCTCTAGCCTTTCCCTCATTTCAAGTTCTTTTAATTTCTCCCTCTCCTTCATTTCCAGTTCTTTTAATTTAAATTCATCTTCTTTTTCTTTTTTCTCCATTTCTAACCTTTCCTTCATTTCCAGTTCTGCCTGTTTTAATTTAAATTCATCTTCTTTTCTTTTCTCCATCTCCTTCAATTCCAGTTCTTTTAATTTAAATTCATCTTCTTTTCTTATCTCCAGTTCTTTTAATTTGAGTTCATGTTCTAATTCAAGCTGTTTTAATTTAAAGGCGTCAATATTTTCGACCTTAAGTTCAAGAGCCTCTTCACCTAAAATTTCTGCGTCAACTAATTTGTCTATAACCAAATTTTTTATAATTTGTTTTCTCATAGATACTTTAAAATCTAATTTCAGATGTTTAGCAAGCAACACTAATTCCTCTTTCTTTAAATTATCAAACCCCTCCAGGTCTGGCGTTTTCAAAAATTTACCAGCATCAAATGCCATTTTGTAGAATTTTGTTGGCTAGTTATAATAAAAATATTAAACAAATTTTGAATAAAATATGTTCAGTCTCCCGGACGAGCCCCCAATTTCTGTTACGGCCAGAAATCGCCTTTAAATTGTAGCCAACAAAAGACACAAATCAATAGTAAAATTTAACAATATTTAATATACAAAAGTTTACAAAAGGTATTACACAAATATTACTGTTAACTTAACTGTCAAAATATAAGTCCAATCTGTTATCTTTATCTGTATCCGGAAATCTTTCGGAATCCAATTTGAATATTATGTTCACTACTAATGTCACAATCCAGTATGATATTGTTTGTAGAATAAAAGTGTCAATCCAAATGCTGTGAATACTAATGTCTATCAATGTCTATGTCCAAGTTTAATTCTGAGAGTTTAACTTTAGTGTCTGTATATATAGTGTTGTCATGGAAAATTCTAGAACACTCTATAATGGAACATTGTGGAAAATCCTGGAAAGTTACAACGGAAGTTTCTGGAATAACGTAGAAGTTTAAATTACGCATCTTTTATAAGGATCATTCTAGAAAGTTCCAATCATTCTGTGATTGTTCCAGTGATTCCTAAACTGCACAGTTATAAGATTATTTGGTAAACAACTATCAGGCCATACAACACAAATTAGGCCAACATAAATAAACATAATAATTACAATATCATAACAACCTGTCATAAGTCAGGAATCTGATGTTCAGTAGTTGACGTTTGTTGATGTGGTTCACAAGTGTTTTCTCGTTTTTTTATATAGCTTAGACCGTTGGTTTTCCGGTTTGAATGGTTTTACACTAGTAATTTATAGGGCCTTTTATAGCTTGTTGTTCAGTATGAGCCAAGGCTCTGTGTTGAAGACTGTACCTTGACCTATAATTGTTTACTTTTATAAATTGTGACTTGGATGGAGAGTTGTCTCATTGGCACTCATACCACATCTTCCTATATCTATGAATTATAAACCAATCATTCAATACATTCTTAATTCAGTAAATTAATAAAAGGTTACATTCTGCTGTCACTGTATACTGATGAAATTGAGAATGGAAATGGGGAATGTGTAAAAGACACAACAACCCGACCATAGAACAGATGACAGCTGATGGTTGTTTTTATGATGAAGAAACGTCTGTCCAAAATTTCGCAAAGTTATTGAAGTCTGACCAGGGGTTTATCTGAGTATTTTGGGAAAAAGGACCCTGGCCAGTTTTGGGAATTTTTTGACGCGGTTTTCAATGAAATTGGGAAAAACAACCAATATACCAGATGTTAGTTTTTGTGTGTTTTGTTCATTAAATTTTGTTTTGTTGGTGAAAATAAAGTAAGGACTACCTACACCTTCTTTGTTTTTAAATATAACAACATGGCATTAAAGTTTATTTGAGTAGCAAAATAATGAGTCTTTAAGGTGTTATGATATTGTAATTATTATGTTTATTTATGTTGGCCTAATTTGTGTTGTATGGCCTGATAGTTGTTTACCAAATAATCTTATAACTGTGCAGTTTAGGAATCACTGGAACAATCACAGAATGATTGGAACTTTCTAGAATGATCCTTATAAAAGATGCGTAATTTAAACTTCTACGTTATTCCAGAAACTTCCGTTGTAACTTTCCAGGATTTTCCACAATGTTCCATTATAGAGTGTTCTAGAATTTTCCATGACAACACTATATATACAGACACTAAAGTTAAACTCTTATAATTAAACTTGGACTTAGACATTGATAGACATTAGTATTCACGGCATTTGGATTGACACTTTTATTCTACAAACAACATCATACTGGATTGTGACCTTAGTAGTGAACATAATATTCAGATTGGATTCCGAAAGATTTCCGGATACAGATAAAGATAAAAGAGTGGACTCATATTTTGACAGTTAAGTTATCAGTAATATTTGTAAAATACTTCTTGTAAACTTTTGTATAATAAATATTGTTAAATTTTAGTATTGATTTGTGTCTTTTGTTGGCTACAATTTAAAGGCGATTTCTGGCCGTAACAAAGGATTGTTACATTTTTTATTTTTTTTGATATAAAAATTTGTGAACTAAAATATTTTGAGTTCTGTATAAAATATATCCTGTTTCTATTTTCTTTTTAATATATCTTTTGGTTTTGCAATTTTAGTGTTGCTACGATAGCTGTCACATGTTTGGTTCTTTTCATTTTTTATTTACTGTATTTGATTGACAAACCCGGAGTTATATACTTGTCCATTTCCGGATTTGATCTGGTTTTAGTATTTTCCCACACTTCCTGTTTATTTATGGCAGTCATTGTTTGTCAATGTTGTTTGTCATTCAATATGTTTCAACTTGGATTTACACATTACGTGTTGGCGATTTTTGGCATAAAGCTAGCAGTTGAATAAAATAAACATCTCTGGCATGAATAATAAAGATGAAAATGAATTTTGTGATTATTTGGGAATTTTACTCCCAAAATTGGGAAAAATGTAGGGTTTTTGCCGTTGGATATGGGTCCGAAAAAATCCATGCTGACAAACTTAAATCTTAAACTGTTTCTTAAATCTTTCTTTCAAAAAAAAGAGACCTTTCATCAGTAATATTCTTAATAATGCAAAAACATATATTTCACAATTTTGCTCTGGAGTAACCATGACAATTACATGTGTGTATGATAACTATACAAACCTCGTCCAACTTCTTTCTTGTGTCTCTCAGTTCATGGTCATGTATTGTGTATTCTAAGGATCTATAATGAATAAAACTCTACACTTTCAGTAACAACACTCTAACTCAGTAAAATACCAATCTTGGTTACCCCCTGCGTGTACTGCAGCTAAAATATAGCCTCTATACCTCCTTATAACCACCTCATATAAAGAAGTGTTCAATATTTACTTGACACCCTAAAATACAATTCAATCCTCTCCATTCAAATGCAAAGTCAACAATACAGTTTCAACTAGTAATGTTTAATATTTAGGTGTGGAAATTAAATTTATAGAAAATTCAGCAAAATATGTATTTGGCACAATTTGATGTCATAGCTGGCCCCTAAACAAAAATACTCAAAACACTTGAAGTTGTCCAATCTAAAGTTATTACAAACCAATTACATTAGAATGCTACACCTAAGAATATTTATATAAATTAAAGGTTACAACTATAAGAATTTTCCTATAACTCTTGTCCTGTAAGAGCCCATGCTCAGTCTTATTTACATTATTGATAACTGTGTAAGTTCTCACCATACCTTCTCATTTTATCCCATTTCTGATATTCTTTTAACTCCTCTTTCTCTTCTTCCAGTGTAGCTAATCTTTCCTCTATATATTTTAACAGATCATTTATCTTTTCCCTTTTACCCTCTGCAAAGAAATAATATCCACTATAACAAAGTATAAGTCCTTGATATCCACTATAACAAAGTATAAGTCCTTGATATCCACTATAACAAAGTATAAGTCCTTGATATCCACTATAACAAAGTATAAGTCCTTGATATCAAATATATCAAAGCTGATTCAGAAAAAAAGATGATAAATGACTGCAAGGTCTTAATTACAATGTGAAAAATGCAACTGTGTGAGTATCAGAAAAATAATAACTTGCATTCTGAATTCAATAGATATATCTGTTTGCAACTTATCCTGAAATTGCAATAATTGATTTACTTTTTTGTCCATTCTTCAAAAATTGCATTAATTAATGAATGCAATAATTTCTGATTTACAGTTTAGTGAGTATACATTTAAACGTAATACTGTAGATTCATTATTATTTGTTGGATACCAATTTTTGTGGGTTTCGTGGTTACAGGTGAACCACGAATTCAAATGTTCAACGAATTACACATTTTCAATAGGCTCTGTATACAGTGATTGGCAAAACCATGAAATTAAATATCCACGAAAATGCAAGTTGTCATCAATCCATGAAAATTGATACCCACGAAAATAACTGAATCCACAGTATGTGCCAATAAGTTCTACATTTGTTCACCGGTGGTCAAATGGAATAGTGCTGGGTGATACCGTAACTCGCTGATATTAACATTGTAGCAAACACTGTATTCAAACATTTCATTTTGACATCAATAAGATAACCACTATAGATATTTATCTTACCTGTTTCTCGAAGAATAACTTTACTTTCTTCTTTTCTCTCATCATACACTTTAGTACCGGCTACTTCACGAAGAAGTTTTAATCTCTGAGAATCAGGAGCTGTGGCCATTTGGTTAATCTGAAGTAATTATCAAAAGTTGTACTTATTCTGATCGTAAACTTTTAATTTATTGAATTATTTGGACAATATTTGTACATTTTTGTTTCTCCTGACAACTAGATTTGAATATTGTAATCAGCTTACACTGCCAGTTGGGAACCATACTAATATAAGTCATCTATACATACTGGAAGATGAAAGTAATATTTTCTTGTAGAAGTAAATTAGTAAGATTTTAATCATCTTTTCAAGGTTTGAATAATACCCCTGTGCAAATATTTATTCATACAAGTAATGCATTTTATACTATCTCTAAAATTGCATCCTTTCATTGCAAGTTTTTATCTTCATAACTAAACAACAAAATCCTCTGCCCACAGATGTTGTGTAACAAGTAGAAAGATGAGAGGGATGACCCATTAGAACGTACCTTTACTTGTTTGACAATGTAATGTAACAAGCTGACATAAGAGATTACCCATTAGAACGTACCTTTCCTTGTTTGACAATGTAATATGGATTACTCCTGGAAAAGCCAGCACTCTCTAACAAATTCATAACATCACCTTTTCTGCAAATACCAAAAACATCACAGATTAAAACTTTATTTCAAACCATAAACACTACAGTTTGTAAGTAAATCATAAATATATACATATATTCACTAATTAAACATTTTATCATGACTGTTGTTAACTTTGGTTTGACGAAGCATCAGATACTAAGTGTATAAAGCTTAAGCCGCCTCAGGGTATGGGATTTTCTCACTGTGTCAAGAGCCATTGGTAGTGTTAAGCTGCTGTTTTCTGCTAGTTGGTAGGGTTGTTGTCTCTTTGACACATTCCCAGTTTCTATGACAATTTTATAACCCACATGTATGGTTTGTTTTATCATTACAGTGATGTCATACTTAATCCATTACATATGCATTTGTTATAATGATTATTGAAGGTACCTTAAATGCTTTTATTCAACACAATGAAATTTGTTAACAATTCTAACAATTACTTACGTGACCATTTTCTTATCCAGAAAATACTGATCTTTCTTGGATCCAATGACTCGACGTAAAACAACTTCATCTTTTTCAATCTGTCAATATATTTATACATTAAATGCTATACTGAGAGAGAGAAATTTAATAATGGGAACTAACGTTATTTCTATGGAACATTTAATGGAGGGACAAATGCTTTGTTTAAAATCTGAACCAGATGCTCCGCAGGGCACAGCTTTATACGACCGCAGAGGTTGAACCCTGAATGGTTGGGGCAAGTATGGACACAACTTTCAAGCTGGATTGGACTGTGATTAAATAGTTGACACAGCATAGGTTTCTGACACAGAATGAATGTGGTCTAATGAACTTAAAATGTTTGTTTTGCCTTTGAGCAATTCACTATGCTGTTCAATATTAATCCTCTCAAAAAAATTGAAGAAATAGCAATAACTACTCATTTAAATACATCATGAAATATTAAAATGTAAAAAAAGTGCTTGTTATCGCTGAATGGTAAAGATTGTTTTAATTTATCAGTTGGTAGTAAAAGTGAATATACATTGTATATTGTATAAAACAATGATTTAAGTTGATTCAACTACTATTCTGGACAAAGAAAGATAACTCCAATCAATTGAAAATTTCTTGCTATTGCACAATATTGTGCAATTTGATATTTCTTGCTATTGCGCTATACTGTGCAATTGAAAATATTTGCTATTGCACAATATTGTGCAATTGAAGATTTCTTGCTATTGCTCAATACTGTGTAATTGAAAATTTCTTGCTATTGCACAATACTGTGCAATTGAAGATTTCTTGCTATTGCTGAATACTCTGCAATTGAAAATTTCTTGCTATTGCACAATACTTAATATAATAATTTTGGATCCTGATTTGGACCAACTTGAAAACTGGGCCCATAATCAAAAATCTAAGTACATGTTTAGATTCAGCATATCAAAGAAGCCCAAGAATTTAATTTTTGTTAAAATCAAACTTAGTTTAATTTTGGACCCTTTGGATCTTAATGTAGACCAATTTGAAAACTGGACCAAAAATTAAGAATCTACATACACAGTTAGATTTTGCGTATCAAAGAACCCATTTATTCAATTTTTGATGAAATCAAACAAAGTTTAATTTTGGACCAACATTTGGACCAACTTGAAAACTAGGCCAATAATTAAAAATCTAAGTACATGTTTAAATTCAGCATATCAAAGAACCCCAAGGATTCAACTTTTGTTAAAATCAAACTAAGTTTAATTTTGGACCCTTTGGACCTTAATGTAGACCAATTTGAAAACGGGACCAAAAATTAAGAATCTACAAACATAGTTAGATTCGACATATCAAAGAACCCCAATTATTCAATTTTTGATGAAATCACACAAAGTTCAATTTTGGACCCTTTGGGCCCCATATTCCTAAACTGTTGGGACCAAAACTCCCAAAATCAAACCCAACCTTCCTTTTATGGTCATAAACCTTGTGTTTAAATTTCATAGATTTCTATTTACTTATACTAAAGTTATGGTGCAAAAACCAAAAATAATGCTTATTTGGGCCCCTTTTTGGCCCCTAATTCATAAACTGTTGTGACCTCAACTCCAACCAGGTGCTCCGCAGGGCGCAGCTTTATACGACCGCAGAGGTCGAACCCTGAACAGTTGGGGCAAGTATGGACAAAACATTCAAGCATGATACAGCTCTGAATTTGGATTGTGATCAAATTTTTGACATTACATGGGTTTTTTTTACACAAAACAAATGCCAAGATTTTACAAATCAATTAAAGATTTCTTCTTCAAACTTTTTAAATCTAAAATTAAATAGTTGACACAGCATAGGTTTCTGACACAGAATGAATGTGGTCTAATGAACTTAAAAGGTTTTTTTTGCCTTTGAGCAAATCACTATGCTGTTGAATATTAATCCTCTCAAAAAAATGTTTAAAGAAATTTTCTTTTTATTTATGAAATCTGAAATGAGAAAAATTTAACCCCCCCCCCCTTTTTTTTTCACATCCCCGTTTCCCTTTTTCAAAACTGATATCAATTCAAATTTCTAATGGAGTTTGCAACAATAACTACTCATTTAAATACATCATAAAATATTAAGATGTAAAAAAACTGCTTGTTATCACTGAATGGTAAAGATTATTTAAATTTATCAGTTGGTAGTAAAAAGTGTATATACATTGTATATTGTATATAACAAAGATTTAAGTTGATTCTGGACAAAGAAAGATAACTCCAATTAAAAAAAATTCTTGCTATTGCACAAATAGGATATTTCTTGCTTACTATTCTGGACAAAGAAAGATAACTCTAATTAAAAAAAATTTGCTATTTCACAATATTGTGCAATTAGATATTTCTTGCCATTGCACAATACTGTGCAATTGAAAAGACTTGCTATTGCACAATACTTAATATAATAATTTTAGATCCTGATTTGGACCAACTTGAAAACTGGGCCCATAATCAAAAATCTAAGTACATGTTTAGATTCAGCATATCAAAGAGGCCCAAGAATTCAATTTTTGTTAAAATCAAACTTAGTTTAATTTTGGACCCTTTGGACTTTAATGTAGAATTTGAAATTTGAAAACAGGACCAAAAATGAAGAATCTACATACACAGTTAGATTTGGCATATCAAAGAACCCCAAGGATTCAATTTTTGATGAAATCAAACAAAGTTTAATTTTGGACCCTTTGGACCTTAATGTAGACCAATTTGAAAACTGGACCAAAAAAACTTCAATAATCAAGAATCTAAGTACATTTTTAGATTCAACATATCAAAGAACCCAACCGATTCATTTTTTGTCAAAATCAAACTAAGTTTAATTTTGGACCCTTTGGACCTTAATGTAGACCAATTTGAAAACGGGACCAAAAGTTGAGAATCTACATATACAGTTAGATTCGGCATATCAAAGAACCCCAATTATTCAATTTTGATGAAATCAAACAAAGTTTAATTTTGGACCCTTTGGGCCCCTTTTTCCTAAACTGTTGGGACCAAAACTCCCAAAATCAATACCTACCTTTCTTTTATGGTCATAAGCCTTGTGTTTAAATTTCATAGATTTGTATTTACTTATACTAACATTATAGTGCGAAAACCAAGAAAAATGCTTATTTGGGTCCCTTTTTGGCCCCTAATTCCTAATCTGTTGGGTCCTAAACTCCCAAAATAAATACCAACCTTCCTTTTGTGGTCATAAACATTGTGTTTAAATTTCATAGATTTCCATTTACTTAACCTAAGGTTATTGTGCAAAAACCAAGAAAAATGCTTATTTGGGCCCTTTATTGGCCCCTTATTCCTAAACTATTGAAACCAAAACTCCCAAAATCAATCCCAATCTTTCTTTTGTGGTCATAAACCTTGTGTCAAAATTTCATAGATTTCTATTAACTTAAACTAAAGTTATGGTGCGAAAACCAAGAAAATGCTTATTTGGGCCCTTTTTGGCCCCTTATTCCTAAAATGTTGGGACCAAAACTCCCAAAATCAATACCAACCTTCCTTTTATGGTCATAAACCTTGTGTTAAAATTTCATAGATTTCTATTAACTTTTACTAAAGTTAGAGTGCGAAAACTAAAAGTATTCGGACGCCGGACGACGACGACGACGACGACGACGACGACGACGCAGACGCCAACGTGATAGCAATATACGACGAAAATTTTTTCAAAATTTGCGGTCGTATAAAAATCAATCCCAACCTTCCTTTTGTGGTCATAAACCTTGTGTTTAAATTTCATTGATTTCTATTTACTTATACTAAAGTTATTGTGCGAAAACCAAGAATAATGCTTCTTTGGGCCATTTTTGGCCCTTAATTCCTAAACTGTTGGAACCAAAACTCCAAAAATCAATCCCAACCTTCCTTTTGTGGTCATAAACCTTGTGTCAAAATTTCATAGATTTCCATTCACTTAAACTAAAGTTATAGTGCGAAAACCAAGAAAATGCTTATATTTTGCCCTTTTTGGCCCCTAATTCCTAAAATGTTAGGACCAAAACTCCCAAAATCAATCCCAACCTTCCTTTTGTGGTCATAAACCTTGTGTTAAAATTTCATTGATTTCTATTCACTTTTACTAAAGTTAGAGTGCGAAAACTAAAAGTATTCGGACGACGACGACGCCAACGTGATAGCAATATACGACCAAAAAATTAAAATTTTTGCTGTCGTATAAAAAGTAAAATCTTATTAACTGTAATCATTTTTAGGTTTTATGATGATTTTCACTGGCTATATATCTATTTCTGCTTTACAGTATTGTATAAATAGGATATTTTTTTATAATTTTAGAAGAAATGGAGATTTACATGAAAATAAACACTTATTTCAAAGTCACAACAAGCTGTTTATTAACTTTTCAAAGGACCTTCAATTAACAAATCATAAAAAAGAGAAATGATGTGATGCCAAAGACAGTTACATTTATCAACTCATCAAATGTTCCTTCTAATTAAGGAAATAATCTCATCATTACAGGACTAAAATACTTCAAGTTTAATTTCACACAAATTTCTTCATACATAAATTTTTTAATTATAAAATGTCTAGTTTCTACATTTAATAAAATTTTCTAAATCTTACTGGAATTCTGTTATCTGAATTGTCAAAGATGATTTCCACAAACGCTGATATAACCCTTGGTCCTGTTCCTTCGTGGAGTAACGCTTGTCTCTGTTCAGGTCTCAAGTGACTGAACTCATCAGACAATACAAACTGTATAGCTGTAAAGTAATATCAAAGTAATATACAAATGATTATTATTTTATTTGACAAATCTTTACCAACTTATGCTAAATGGATTAGTATAGGAAACAAAAGGGTAAATATAGCCAAGAAACACCAGAGATAGAAAAGATGATGAATCAGCAGGGATATAGTTGTAGTACACAAGATAAGCTGCAACATAACAAATCATTGGAAACAGTTAGTTTATAACATCACAATCAGAGCAAAAACAACCAGATGCTCCGCAGGGCGTAGCTTTATACGACCGCAGAGGTTGAACCCTGAACGGTTGGGGCAAGTATGGACACAACATTCAAGCTGGATTCAGCTCTAAATTTGGATTGTGATTAAATAGTTGACACAGCATAGGTTTCTGACACAGAATGAATGTGTTCTAATGAACTTAAAATTTTTGTTTTCTCTTAGAGCAATTCACTATGCTGTTGAATATTAATCCTCTCAAAAAAATGTTTGAAGAAATTTTCTTTTTTATTTATGAAATTTCAAATGAGAAAAATTGAACCCATTTTTTTTAATCACATCCCCCTTTCCCTTATTCCAAAACTAATCTCAATTAAAATTTCTAATGGAGTTTGCAACAATAGCTACTCATTTAAATACATCATAAAATATTAATTAAGGTGGCTCGGGACTATTCGACTGCGCATAATTTCACGCATGAATTACAAAAGTATTTGTCGTAAATTCGATATATTTTTTTTAAATATTTTGATTGATTAGAAATGTTAAATCATTGTAGTTATGTGACTAATAGAATATTTTCGTTATTATCCGTATTTGTTAAAGGCTCAAAATGACATTTCACCCATTTTCACCATTTTCCCGCCAAAATTTGGGTTTAAAGGCAAAATATTTTTTTTTCCTTATCCGTGACCTATATTTTTTATTTGCTCATTCTTTGAAGCTATAGTTCAGCTTTTTATATTACAGTTTTGGACAAAGTCTCATAGAACGTTTTTTGATATTCCGATAAAAATATGTCAACACCTTTATTTTCCCTATCAAGAATCTAAGTACATTTTTAGATTCAGCATATCAAAGAACCTAACTGATTCATTTTTTGTCAAAATCAAACTAAGTTTGATTTTGGACCCTTTGGACCTTAATGTAGACCAATTTGAAAACGGGACCAAAAGTTAAGAATCTACATACACAGTCATGACAGTTAGATTCGGCATATCAAAGAACCCCAATTATTCAATTTTGATGAAATCAAACAAAGTTTAATTTTGGACCCTTTGGGCCCCTTATTCTGTTGGGACCAAAAACTCCCAAAATCAATACCAACCTTCCTTTTATGATCATAAACCTTGTGTTTAAATTTCATAGATTTCTATTTACTTATACTAACGTTATGGTGCGAAAACCAAGAAAAATGCTTATTTTGGTCCCTTTTTGACCCCTAATTCCTAAACTGTTGGGACCTAAACTCCCAAAATCAATACCAACCTTCCTTTTGTAGTCATTAACATTGTGTTTAAATTTCATTGATTTCTATTTACTTAAACTAAAGTTATTGTGCGAAAACCAAGAATAATGCTTATTTGGGCCCTTTTTTGGCCCCTAATTCCTAAACTGTTGAAACCAAAACTCCCAAAATCAATCCCAACCGTTCTTTTGTGGTCATAAACCTTGTGTCAAAATTTCATAGATTTCTATTAACTTAAACTAAAGTTATAGTGCGAAAACCAAGAAAATGCTTATTTGGGCCCTTTTTGGCCCCTAATTCCTAAAATGTTGGGACCAAAACTCCCAAAATCAATACCAACCTTCCTTTTGTGGTCATAAACCTTGTGTTAAAATTTCATAGATTTCCATTCACTTTTACTAAAGTTAGAGTGCGAAAACTAAAAGTATTCGGACGACGACGACGACGCCAACGTGATAGCAATATACGACGAAAAATTTTTCAAATTTTGCGGTCGTATAAAAAGGTCTTTTAACGAAAACTAGAGGCTCTAAAGAGCCTTTGTCGCTCACCTTGGTCTATGTGCATATTAAACACAGGACACAGATGGATTCATGTCTTTTTGACAAAATTGTGTTTTGGTGTTTCTAGATCTTACTTTATTGAACAAACTTGCTGCTTACAATTATATCTATCTATAATGAAATTTGCCCATAAGTGACAGTGGAAAATATTTTGTTACAAAAATTTACAATATTTACGAAAACTGTTAAAAATTGACTATAAATAAAGGACAAGTTTTAGCTTTCCAAAAAGCGATGGACTGCTTCGCTCTTCACTTTTTTAAGGTTATATGTGTGCATGTGGTATTTTTAGATATTGATTGATATAAAATGGATGTACTTTAAGAGTGTGCATTATACACCCATGCTTTTAAAAAAATTTAAACTTCTTGTTGAAAATTTAAACAATTATAAATTTAGACACAACTCTTGAGGTGTGCCTACATGTATATTGTCAGAAGTTATAAAATACAGATAATGCATTTTTGTAAACATTGTATAGGAACATTGTTTAGCAAAGCAAATCGTGCAAATTGCAGAGTAACAAAGCAATTGAACACGTATTAATAATTGATATTTCAATATTGAATTTATCTGTGAAATGTTTGCATAATAAAACGAACATGAATTAATGACAGTTGATCAGAACTGAAATGCACATAGTTAATTTTCTGGCATTTGATGTCTTATCCTGGACGAGAAAAGCCTGTAATTCTTTATCTCATTTAAGCCAAGAGCTGTTGCTGTATCTCAGCCTCATTATAATGCAACCAATCAGAATCTACACATGATAAGTAATTTATTCAAGATGGCGTGTATATCAACTGAAACAAGAAGTAATTGTAACAGGATGCTGTTAAGAAGTCTCCCAAACAAAGCTCCCATAACTCGCCATTCATATGGTCCCATGTTCATTTGATTTGATTTTTTGTCCCATACAAGAATATATATGGCTTACGAAAAGGGATCTCCACCACTTACAAGTATTCAAACAGGAGGGTGTGGTGGTGACCCCCAGGGAATTTACCTACATTTCATTTCATTTGTTTTATTGTCCCCTACAAGAATGTATATGGTGTAAGGTTGGGGATCTGGACCGTTTACAAGATAATAGCACATTCTCAAATTGAACGGGGTGGGGCAACCCCCCGGAACTTCCCTTTAATTTCACTTGATTAGCTTTATTGTCCCATACAAGAATATATATGGTTTAGGGGTGGGGATGTTGACCGTTTACAAGTTTTCAAAGAAGAGGGGGTGGGGTGACCCCCTAGGGACTTCCCTCTTATTTCATTTCATTTGTTTTATTGTCCCCTACAAGAATATATATGGTTTAGGGGTGGGGATGTTGACCCTTTACAGGTTTTCAAACAAGAGGGGGTGGGGTGACCCCCTAGGGACTTCCCTCTTATTTCATTTCATTTGTTTTATTGTCCCCTACAAGAATATATATGGTTTAGGGGTGGGGATGTTGACCCTTTACAGGTTTTCAAACAAGAGGGGGTGGGGTGACCCCCTACGGAATTCCCTTTTATTTCATTTCATTTGTTTTAGGCCTAAATTAAAATATTGTTTGTTTGCCCTTTTCCGACCCTATGTTTTGAAACAGGGTAGGTAGGTAGGTAAAATATTTTATTTTTTTCCCCAAAAAAATAATTTGGCTCGGTATATTTTTTGTCATGGGTAGGCAGGTAGGTATAATATTTTATTTTATATTGCAAAATAACATGAAGCCCTGACGAGTTAAAATGCAAACATAGTACATTGTATACACAAGTGACAAGAAACATAATATACAAAATCTGCATAATGTCATTTTTGTCTGTTTTGCTTTTGCTAATAAGTTGATGGGACTAGTAGTATAATAGTCCCAGGAAGTTTTGAAAAAAAAAATATCATGTAGAATGTGAAGTTAATTCATATGCAAGACTACTTTGTTTTCAAATATCAAAATATAGAGCTGTGCCGCATATTTTCAACGTGTATATGCCTGGAACTTTGAAGAGTTTTAACTTGCACTAATATTCTGTACTACGTACCTTGTACGCTGACCTCTACCTAAAGGTTTTCTGTATATTATAAGCGATTACTTTGTCCTGGTAAAATATGTCCGGGCAGAGATACATTACTAGTAGAACCAGATGCTCTGCAGGTCATAGCTTTATACGACCGCAGAGGTTGAACCCTGAACGGTAGGGGCAAGTATGGACACAACATTCAAGCTGGATTCAGCTCTAAATTTGGATTGTGATTAAATAGTTGACACAGCATAGGTTTCTGACACAGAATGAATGTGTTCTAATGAACTTAAAATTTTTGTTTTCTCTTAGAGCAATTCACTATGCTGTTGAATATTAATCCTCTCAAAAAAATGTTTGAAGAAATTTTCTTTTTTATTTATGAAATTCAAATGAGAAAAATTGAACCCAATTTTTTTAATCACATCCCTTTTTCCCTTATTCCAAAACTAATCTCAATTAAAATTTCTAATGGAGTTTGCAACAATAACTACTCATTTAAATACATCATAAAATATTAAGATGTAAAAAAAACTGCTTGTTATCACTGAATGGTAAAGATTATTTTAATTTATCAGTTGGTAGTAAAAAGTGAATATACATTGTATATTGTATATATAACAAAGATTTAAGTTGATTCTGGACAAAGAAAGATAACTCCAATTAAAAAAAAATCTTGCTATTGCACAATATTTTGCAATTAGATATTTCTTGCTTACTACTCTGGACAAAGAAAGATAACTCTAATTAAAAAAAAATTGCTATTTCACAATATTGTGCAATTAGATATTTCTTGCCATTGCGCAATACTGTGCAATTGAAAAGACTTGCTATTGCACAATACTTAATATAATAATTTTAGATCCTGATTTGGACCAACTTGAAAACTGGGCCCATAATAAAAAATCTAAGTACATTTTTGGATTCAGCATATAAAAGAACCCCAAGATTTCAATTTTTGTTAAAATCAGACTAAGTTTAATTTTGGACCCTTTGGACTTTAGTGTAGACTAATTTGAAAACAGGACCAAAAATGAAGAATCTACATACACAGTTAGATTTGGTTTATCAAAGAACCCCATTTATTCAATTTTTGATGAAATCAAACAAAGTTTAATTTTGGACCAACATTTGGACCAACTTGAAAACTGGGCCAACAATCAAGAATCTAAGTACATTTTTAGATTCAGCATATCAAAGAACCTAACTGATTCATTTTTTGTCAAAATCAAACTAAGTTTAATTTTGGACCCTTTGGACCTTAATGTAGACCAATTTGAAAACGGGACCAAAAGTTAAGAATCTACATACACAGTCATGACAGTTAGATTCGGCATATCAAAGAACCCCAATTATTCAATTTTGATGAAATCAAACAAAGTTTAATTTTGGACCCTTTGGGCCCCTTATTATGTCGGGACCAAAACTCCCAAAATCAATACCAACCTTTCTTTTATGATCATAAACCTTGTGTTTAAATTTCATAGATTTCTATTCACTTATACTAACGTTATGGTGCGAAAACCAAGAAAAATGCTTATTTGGGTCCCTTTTTGGCCCCTAATTCCTAAACCGTTGGGACCTAAACTCCCAAAATCAATACCAACCTTCCTTTTGTAGTCATTAACATTGTGTTTAAATTTCATTGATTTCTATTAACTTAAACTAAAGTTATAGTGCGAAAACCAAGAAAATGCTTATTTGGGCCCTTTTTGGCCCCTAATTCCTAAAATGTTGGGACCAAAACTCCCAAAATCAATACCAACCTTCCTTTTGTGGTCATAAACCTTGTGTTAAAATTTCATAGATTTCCATTCACTTTTACTAAAGTTAGAGTGCGAAAACTAAAAGTATTCGGACGACGACGACGACGACGACGCCAACGTGATAGCAATATACGACGAAAAATTTTTCAAATTTTGCGGTCGTATAAAAAGTCCCTAGAGTGTTTAAATTTTCGTGTGTGTCTGGGTTTCCAATAAAAATGCTACAAGACTTGAACTCGATTCTGAATCTGAATAAGTACGTTGCAGGGCCAGTATATATGGCATCAGTGGCAACGGGAGAGAGGCGCTGGAAAATTAATCCAACGTTGTGAGAGCAACCGAAGTTTAAAGCTCTCAATTGTCTTAGCACACACGAGATTGTCTGGTAGTCTATTCCATTCGGGTACGTATTCTACATCGCAATTTATAAGGCCTTTTTTTTTTAATTAGTTGGTTTACGGATCCGCCGACCCGATTTTGTTTAAAAGTGAAATAAAATTAAAATTTTGATTTCGTGTTGTTTTTTATTCCGCCGACCCGATTTTTCGAGTGCTGTGAATAAAAAAATCCGAGGCGTTCCAAAACGTTTTGTCTGTGTCAATAAAGCGTTTGTAGTGAACAGCGTATTTTGAAAAGCTTCGAAATGACGCAGACGAATTCAAAAACCCAACGAGGGAGGACCATGGAGTCTGACGGCTTCATCTACTTTCAGTTGAATATTAACTTTGATGGTCAACGTACTGAGAGCACTTTTATCAAATGCAAACCTAAGCAAACAATCGGCGATGCCATATTCGACAATATGGCTGATGAAAATGTTGCCATTGTCAAGGTACAAACAGTTTCGCCACCAAACAAAACTAGGGCAGACACCCCTACCAGTACACCCGTAGAAGTGCTTGCGTCCTTTGGGGCAAAAATTATATTTGTTTCATTTCTCATTATCATATTCTCATCCTAATTATGCATCTGATTAGCCACTAGACATTAAACAACAATTGACCATCCATCCATCAAATGCAAAGCATATCAAGATAAGAGCTAAACTATTTCTCCTCCTCAACCCCTGTAATGTCATGAATGAACAGCATTTTTTTTTTTTTTTTCCTCCAACTCAAATTTTTCAGAACAGTTATACGTGAACAAAAAAAAAATCTAAGATTGCTATTTTATTTTTATTTTTTTTACCTCCTCCGACCCTAACCTTTGACACTAGTTGTCCGTAAACCAACTAATTAAAAAAAAAGGCCTAAATGATCTGTTTGGAAAACTTGGGAGCTTTTACTGCCAAATATTCTCCACTTTACAGGCTTTTGCCACCTTTGGTTCATGTCAGATATAAATAATACAGCAATGCTGGTCGAAGGCATCTTTAACATAATCATCCTGATCTACGGATCACAAAAGGCCATCCCTACTGTACATAGAATACAACGTCCGTTTACAAAAAAGTTTGTACACACGTTGATTATTTTGTATTAAACGAAATTTTTTGTAAGTGAACCCTGCTCTCCAAGTATAAAGATACAGAGTAACGTACGTCATATCTAGCTGCGAAAACGTAGCTCTATTGTCCTTTGATTTTTTTTTTGCCATAGATCTATGGTCCGCAAATATCAAAAATCATCAAAAGGACCTTAAGAGCTACGTTTTCGCAGCTAACGTCATATCATCATGTTTTCTCAAAGCGGTCAACATTGATTTCAAACAAATGCTTTGAAACTCTATATGCAAGTGTTCATGTCAAACGCTCACGAGATACCAAACGGACTAGACCTTATACGGTAAAGATAAAACCCGAGGATTCCGGTAAAAAAGTTTTGAGCGGGAAATACAAATATAAGATTTTTGGTAGGAACGAAAAGATAGAATAAAATAAAATCTTGCTGGTAAATACAAATAAAAGATTTTCAGGCGGAACGAATTGACAGGGTCGGTTGGTAAAGGGCAAACAAACAATATTTTAATTTAAGCCTTATTGTCCCCTACAAGAATATATATGGTTTAGGGGTGGGGATGTTGACCGTTTACAAGTTTTCAAATGATAGGGGGTGGGGTGACCCCCTAGGAACTTCCCTTTAATTTCATTTCATTTGTTTTATTGTCCCTACAAGAATATATATGGTTTAGGGGTGGGGATGTTGACCGTTTACAATTTTCAAACAAGAGGGGGTGGGGATGACCCCCTAGGGACTTCCCTTTAATTTCATTTCATTTGTTTTATTGTCCCCTACAAGAATATATGTAGTTTAGGGGTGGGGATCTGGACCGTTTACAAGATAATAGCACATTCTCAAATTGACTGGGGTGGGGATGACCCCCCTGGGACCTCCCATTAATTTCATTTGATTTGTTTTATCGTCCCATTCAAGAATATATATTGGTTAGGGGTGGGGATCTGGACCGTTTACAAAATATAAGCATATTCTCAAATTGAAGGGGGTGGGGATGAACTCCCAGGGACTCCCCCTATATTTCATGTGATTTGTTTTATTGTCCCATAATCAATTCTGAAGACTGCATGTATCTATCACTTACAGTTTTCAAGTTATATTTGTAGGATTCTAAAGTGCGATGGGGACGCTAAAATGTGATGGTCACGCTAAAGTGCGATGGCCAACGCTAAAGTACGATGGTTTGATACGCTAAAGTGCGTTTTTCTGCAAATACATCGACGTTATAAACGTTTGACAGCATTATGACGAGGATTTTTATTACACGAGAAAAGAGAGAAGAGAAGAGAAAAACAAATGATCACAATTTGGAATTTTTGGTCGTTGCTGGAATAGGTTAACTTAATTTGTGAAATTGTAGAAATAACTTTAATCAAAACATTTCCTTTCTAATTGAATTATTCAATACAAAATAACAACTATATGGTTTGTTATTTCTGTTAAATAATAAATACTAGCATATGTCAATTAGACAGCAACCTAACAAACAGATGTGTAGTATCATCATACTATATGATTGCCAATAT
This sequence comes from Mytilus galloprovincialis, assembly GCF_965363235.1. Classification (NCBI taxonomy): domain Eukaryota; kingdom Metazoa; phylum Mollusca; class Bivalvia; order Mytilida; family Mytilidae; genus Mytilus; species Mytilus galloprovincialis. Next base: position 1,509,992 of record NC_134841.1, read on the forward strand.
GACAACTATATATCTTCGACCTAATGTCATTGAAATATGCAACTTTAAGTATGACCTTTAACACGGGGCATTGTCTTATAACATATCATTTTATTAAAACACGACTTCCACTACATTCCAGATGTACTAACAATACTTCAGTGTAACCATAACACCTTTTGAACAACTTTTATACTATAAATAAACTTAAGAAGATGTAGAATAAACTATCCATTCAATCCCAAATGCTGTTCATGTATGCAGCTAATAATCATACGGCCATCATCGTAAAGCATTGGTCCATGCCGATACAAGCTATATATGGTTATACAATGACCAGTGTAAAACAATTCAAAAGATAAAGACTACGGCTTGACACATAATCAAAACAATAAACGAAAATGTAATAGGAACTCAGCAACAAACGAAATCCATTTTCCAAACCACATTCCCGTTACACCATCGGACTTTAGCATGTCATACCATCGCACTTTAAAGGGATTTCTGATCGCACTTAAAAAACAAACAACCATCGCACTTTAGCGTCCGATACCATCGCACTTTAGCGTAGACCATTGTACTTTAGCGTGACCATCGCACTTTAGAGTACCATCGCACTTTAGAGTCCTACATATTCATTTGAAAATTTTAGAAAATAAAATCCCATAGGGTTCTATAGTAAACCCCTTCCTCCTTTCTACCCCCCAAAATACCCCTTAATAGACCCCAATGCACAAACGAAAGATTGATGGCTCACCTAGACATATTAGTCTACCATTTTATGAAATTCTAAGTCAATCTGACAAGCGATTTGTGAGAAACGCTGCGGACAAGTTCATTTTTTAAAGTGGCGGAAGAGGAAGAAGAGGAAGAAGAATAATAAAAATCAAAAACCAATTGTTCAGAGAACAATTGAAGGTCTTTCCACCAGTTAATATCTATTTTGATATTAAAATATAAAAAATCAGTCTAAAATGTCAGTTCATTTGGCTTTATGATGTATAGATATGAATTTAAAGCAAAGGTCAAAATCTAGAACGTCAAATTAACCTATGACCTTGACCTCAATTTCAAGGTCACAAACTGAGGATTTTAAATCAAAAGACCCTAGTCTCTAATATGTATGGTTAATAAGTTATATCACTTTAAACATAATTTAAGATATGATAAGGGCTAAAACTCCCATTCATTGTTTACGCACCCTTTCAACTAAAATTATTTAGTTACCACATGTCGCAACTAACAATTTATACAAAATAATTTGTCGATATCTTATAAGGTTAATGAAAATGAGTGAAAATAAGACAAATTCAAAAATTAGAATATGACCTTGACCTTTGACCTTGACCTAATTTTCATTTTTTTGGACCAAGGACCTCAAATCAAAAGATCCTAGGTCTCTATCACTTATGGTGTTCCAGTTTAAAATACATTTCAAAATTTCAAATACAAATAAACAGCTGCGCCATGAGCGCATGATACGCCCGACGTCTTGTGTGGAAGTTTTATGCAATAATCATAAATAGTTTTTGAGGAAGTTTTAAGCAATAACCATTTGTTTTTGAGACACGGCGGGACATGTGAAACCCCCCCCCCCCCCCCCACCCTGTTTTTTTTTTACAAATATCACTAAAATAAAATTTTGAATCAAACCAAAAAGTATACAGATCTTTAAATTAGTATAACAAAGAAGTGTGTACAGTTTCAAGCAATAATCATAAATTGTTTTTGAGATACGGCGCGACATGTAAAAAAAACCCTCCCCTTTTTTACAAAATACTCAATAACTCAAAAATAAAATTTTGAGTCATCACCAAAAAGTATACAGATCTTTAGATTAATATAACAAAGAAGTGTGTAAAATTTTAAGCAATAATCATAAATCGTTTTTGAGATACGGCACAACATGTAAAAAACCCCTCCCCCTTTTTTACAAAATACTCAATAACTCAAAAATGAAATTTTGAATCATCACCAAAAAGTATACAGATCTTAAGATTAATATAACAAAGATGTGTGTAAAGTTTTAAGCAATAATCATAAATCGTTTTTGAGATACGGCGCGACATGTAAAAAAACCCTCCCCCTTTTTTACAAAATACTCAAAAACTCAAAAATGAAATTTTGAATCATCACCAAAAAGTATACAGATATTAAGATTAATATAACTAAGAAGTGTGTAAAGTTTTAAGCAATAATCAAGAAAAGTTTTTAAGATACGGTGCGACATGTGAAAAAAAAAACACACCCCTGTTTTAGTTACAAAGTGCCGTAACTCAAAAAGTTTAAATCTTATTTTCACCAAAAAGTATACAGATCATTTGACCATCATAAGAAACAAATATATGAAGTTTCATGAAATTTGGATAAGTCGTTCTCAAGTTACTGTGCGACATGTTTACGCCGGACAGACGGACAGACGGACAGACGGACAGACAGACAGACGGACGGACACCGGACATTTGTATACCATAATACGTCCCGTCAAAATTTTGACGGGCGTATAAAAATGAAATTAAAGAACCTTAGTGAGCACGCTCACATACCCCACGTCCCCACATTGTCATTGGAGAAATTAAATAAGTATAAGAAAAAAAAATTGTATAAGAAAAAATATTGAATAATAATTTCCTGTCAATATACATAGTATGTCCTTATTATCTATAAAATTTCATGAAATTCTGTTGTGTTTTTTCAGAGGAGTTGAGAAGTACATTGAAGCAAATAAGTTCAAATGGGCATAACTCCTAGAAAAAAAATTGAACCGTAATTTCCTGTTGATATGCACATCTACATAGTATGTCCTTATTATCTACAAAGTTTCATGAAATTCTGTTGTGTGGTTTGAGAGGAGTTGCGATGACAAACTGTTGCAGTAGTACATTAAAGTAAATAAGTTCAAAGGGGCGTAACTCCTAGAAAAAAAATTGAATCGTAATTTCCCCTCGATAAGCACAACTACATAGTATGTCCTTATTATCTGAAAAGGTTTCGTGAAATTCTGTTGTGAGGTTTGAGAGGAGTTGCGATGACAAACTGTTGCAGTAGTACATTAAAGTAAATAAGTTCAAAGGGGCGTAACTCCTAGAAAAAAATTGAATCGCAATTTCCTGTCGATATGCACAACTACATAGTATGTCCTTATTATCTGAAAAGGTTTCGTGAAATTCTGTTGTGTGGTTTGAGAGGAGTTGCGATGACAAACTCTTGCAGTAGTACATTAAAGTAAATAAGTTCAAAGGGGCGTAACTCCTAGAAAAAAAATTGAAACGCAATTTCCCGTCGATATGCACAACTACATAGTATGTCCTTATTATCTGAAAAGGTTTCGTGAAATTCTGTTGTGTGGTTTGAGAGGAGTTGCGATGACAAGAAACAGAACTGATGGACTGACGGACGGACTGACGGACGGACGGACGGACTGACGGACGGACGGGTCAAAAACATTATACCCTCCGCAACTTCGTTGTGTGGGGTATAATAACTCTCATATGGAGCGTTCATATTGCTTCGGTCGAAATTGGACAAATCATGCGAAGGATATAACGAGCAATTTTATAAAATAATTTTGTCGTAATCTTTTACGGTTGCGAAGGAGTTGTGGACACAAGGAAAACAGTGTTTGGGGAGATAACTCCTACAAAGAAAAGTATTCGGTTACGCAGGGTAAATTTCAAAAGCGCACAAACTGTTCGATATCATATACCAAATATCTAAGCGACATATTGCGAAACAAATGTTTATCGCAAGAACAAAATTTGGCGGAAGAAAAAAAAAAAATAATCAGAAGAAAAACAATAGGTCTTTCCACAGAAAAGTGGAAAGGTCGACCTAATAATAAGAACTGAGCAAAAACAATAAGTCTCCAAACTTTGTTTGGGAGACTTAACTAATAGCTCCGCACCGTGATGCGAAGCAATAACTCCTGAAGGGGTCGATTGACAACTTTGGTCAAGTTGACTTATTTGTAGCTCTTACTTTGCTGTACATTATTGCTATTTACAGTTTATCTTTATCTATAGTAATATTCAAGATAATAACCAAAAACGGCAAAATTTCCTTAAAATTACCAATTTAGGGGTAGCCACCCAACAACTGGTTCTACAATTCATCTGAAAATTTCAGAGCAGATAGATCTTGACCTAATTAACAATTTAATCTGCATCAGTTTTTCACTAAATGCTTTGGTTTCAGAGATATGAGACAGAAACTGCATTTTTCCCTATGTACTATTTTAAGCCATGTCCGCCATCTTGGTTCAGGGGCGGGGTCAGCGGACACATTTTTTGAACTTATACCCTAATGATGATTGTGGACAAGTTTGGTTAAATTTCTCCTAGTAGCTTCAGAGGAGATTTTTGTAAAAGATTACAAAACAAGAATGTATCCCAAGTACACGGATGTCCCACTCCAATATCATTTACTATGTTCAATGGACCGTGAAATTAGGGTCAAAACTTTAATTTGGAATTAAAATTAGAAAGATCATATCATAGGGAACATGTGTACTAAGTTTCAAGTTGATTAGACTTCAACTCCTTCAAAAATTACCTTGACCAAAAACTTTAACCTGAAGCGAACGGACGCACAGACGGACGGACGAACGGAGGCACAGACTGGAAAACATAATGCCCCTCTACTATCATAGGTGGGGCATAAATATGTTAAAAATTGACCATAAAGGGCAATTACTTCTAAAGGGGTCAACTGACAATTTTGGTCATGTTGACTTATTTGTAGATCTTACTTTGCTGAACATTATTGCTGTTTCTTGACCTGATTAACAATTTTACCCAAAGTCAGATTTGCTCTAAATGCTTTTGTTTCAGAGATATAAGCCAAAATCTACATTTTACCCCTATGTTCTATTTTTAGTCATGGCGGCCATCTTGGTTGTTTGGCTTGGTCACCGGACACATTTTTTAAACTAGATAACCCAATGATGATTGTGGCCAACGTTTGGCCCAGTAGTTTCAGAGAAGACTTTTGTAAAAGTTAACGACGACAGACGACGATGGACGCAAAGTGATGAGAAAATGAGTAAAAAATTTCTGGATCCTTGCTCAGGATAGTAGAAACCAGTACCGGACTGTAAAACATTATTCAGACAGAAAAAAAATTGAACCAAGAAATCTCATTAGTATTACACATACTCTGTTATAAATAATATATATAAATTATTTACCATAGAAAAAATTACTCTTTCCTGATCCATTTCTTCCAACTGTAAAAAAAACATAAATAAAAGTTACAAACAATGTAAAGAATTATATACCACTCACATGCTCTATTGAATAATATTAAAATATTAAAGTGAATACCTGTTATTATAGGTACCATCTTTTGTTGTGTATTTTACAGATTTCTGGAAAGGGAGTGTATCATGTATGGCTACTGTTCTTCAGACTTTTTTAAAAGCCAAATTCATAAAATATGTTGTAGCAGAAACTTGATTGTTGTTATATTTTTCATGTATATTTGAACCTTTTTGTATCTAATTTGTAATGTTATATGCATATAAAAATCATTTAAATGCTTTAGAAGTTGTTATTTTGTGTTTTCTTGAGTTCTCCATTGCGGCCCATAAGTTGCTTTTGATCATGTCCAAATTAGAGATTAAGGATTCTGTCAATAGTCAAATGGCGGTGAGTTGTCTTTTATAACAATCTGGTGACCAAAATTCAAATTTACTCTTATAACTCTGTCTGTATCAAATACATTATACAATGTTACATCACCAAAATTTGTAATATACAAACCAATGACATTATGTTTGGAACTGAATGGGTCTACAACTGTCTGATCTCTGTAACTTCTAAACCCTTGAATGATAACCTACAATGATAAATATGTAAATGTGCTCATAAGTACAGTGTCAGGACAAATAAGTTTAAGATTGTAAGTAATAGGGTCTAAAATATGAGTGAAACAAAAAACATGATTTTCCAGTTATGCTGCTCATCTTTGTTTTATGTTTTTTTATTGATAAAAATTAGGCAATTAGTTCTCTCAAATGTTTTTAATTGTTTCATATTTTTTATATCAGGGCCTGTGTATTGTCAACTATACAGTATGGATTTTTTCACTGTTTATTGCTGTATGGTTGCTTATAATTGCTTACATCCACTTCATTTGAACTTCGGTGGATAGTTGTCTCATTGACAATAATTCTGAATCTCTTTATTTTCATTGATTTTCATAACACGGAAAAGTTCATATGGTTAAAGTAAAATGTGCAATTAGCTATATTTGTATTACATTTTCATTCCTGATTCACATGAAGCAAATTTGTACCCCTGACTGTTGGTGACGAATCAAATTATAACCAAACTCTAGATCTAATGACTTTAAAAGTTTAAATATGTGCAGATTTGACTTGTATCTATTTTCACCATATACTGTTACCAACTCTGTGCCTCATTTTCCATTACAAATCCATGAAAATTGTCTTGCAAGAAAGGAATCTCATCCCTGTAATTTAACTAGTTGAGAAATAGACCTTATCCCTTCTTCGCACAAGAATTTGCATCAGTTCAACTATTGACGTCATACATCAACTCTATTCTTTTAATGTTAGCAAATTTTGTATTTGGTAGTCAAAATCTTACTTGGATGTTCATGATGTCCAGTAATGGCAGACAAACATTACTAAAAAAAGTAATAGTTTAAAGATAGTGTCCCGCTTCCCGTTCTAATTTTCACAAAACCTCAAATGTCTGAAATGACAACTTTTCAGACTACATGCAGGCTTGGGATCAGTTAATCTCCTTAAACATCAACATTTGGACAATGTCACCTTATCGTAGGTTTTCAAAAGGGTAAGGAAAACTTAAAAGTTAAACAGTAAGGGGACTTATTGAAATAAGTGATTTTTAAATCACTTATTTAAGTAGCAAATTCGAAATTTTGTCATAAATTGTGATTTTGTAGTTTTACTAAAATTTTAAACACATAGGTTTAGATAATATCTTTTCATTAGTAAAATTGAAAAAAAATGAACTTTTTGCTTCTTTTAAGTAGCAAGGTTTGTGCCTTTGATGCTATCATTTAGCTGTAAATTCTATTTTATTGGAAAAAATGCTATAATAATGGTTTAACTTAATGAACTGATACTTTCTTAACAGATTTTTCCCAGCAGTGGGACTATTTTTCCTGTAAAGTTCAAGGTTTCATCTTTCAGATTATGTAATAAAATTCTACTGTTCGCGATAAAAATTTCACTGTTCGGGGGTGTTGAAAATCACTCATTTAAGTAAGTCCCCTGACAGTTAAACAGAATGGGTCATGGCTGAATTTTTTCATTTCGAAATCTAATTACCATCACATTTGCTTAATTCAGCTGGAAACAAATCTATCTTTGTGCATAAAAATTGTGACATGGTACACATTTCCACATTCATGACATTTAAAATACATCAGTGTTTTAGCTACAAATTTTGAACAGGGTGCAGTGCCCGCCCTTTTTCATTGGCTCCCTGCCGTTTTTATGGCGTAAATCGCAGAATTTCTACCTTTGAATAATACTTTAGAATAACAATGAAAACATATCTTAGAAAAGTAGACAAACAGGGCCGTAACTACCTATGAGGCAGGGGAGGCAGCCTCCCCTGAATTTTCTACACCAAAATTTTTTTTTGAAGTAATAAAATGCAATATTGACAAGATGTACATGAAGAACTTGAATTTGTATTATAAACAACACAAGTTTACAGTTTTAACAGTTATCAATCATAATACGTGATATATCTGTCATTTTCCGGAATTTTTTATCAAAAGTGAACCATTTCAGTATTTGTTTTAGGTCTTTTTTCGTGTGGCCATCCATCTGTTATTCAGTATTTCCCATGTAATACGAGAACGCTTATGAAACTTTGCTTTCAACAATTTTAAATAAAACCTCACTAATCACATTTATTTAGGGGCTCAAGTAAGCAGAGGAAGTTCCCTTTGTATTGTGAATCTTTTATGATATTGGAAATTCGTTACCAGCTGAATCAGCTGTTGGTAATTTTTTTTAACGTGTCTAGTCAGACAGTACTTCTCCCAATCATACGAGAACATTATGGTCATTAAACATTAAACACTCCCATTCGTTGTAGTTCTATACATGTCTGTTCAGCTTTCAACAAAATTGAAATTCAAGGTCCTCGATAAAAAAAAAAAACATATCTTGCATTCTATTCTCTTGCTTTAGATGGTTTTTTTTTAACTTACCAGTTTGATTTCTAACAAAAATATCTTTAAATACAGATAATAATTGTTTGCAAAACAAATTGCTTCTAGGTTCAAGCATTACTGGTGAGGTCTTTAAGTAAGGAAATAGAAGGAAAACGGATAATTTTTAGCCATTTTATTGAGAGAGAAAAATCGGCGGTCACAATGTATAATAATGTAATGTTAATAATTATAGTTCAAAGTACGGCCTTCAAGACGGAGCCTTGGCTCACCCGAACAGCAATCTCAGTTTGTTTTTGCATAAAAATTGCTTCAAGGTTCAAGCAATACATATGAATTTAAAAGAAAGGAAATCGAATGAAAACGGGTAATTTTTAGCCATTTTACTGAGGAAAAAAAATCGGTGGGGGGGGCTATGCCCCCCCAAACCCCCGCTCTCAAGGGGCCTCAATCGGCGGCCCCAAACCTCTGCTTCCCCTGAATTCGAACCCTAGTTACGGCCCTGACAAATGTATTCGTCACAAATTTTGTACGCTGGTATTAATGTACTAACGTCAATGCAGAGTTTTCCTGTGTCATATGTAAAATAACAATGTCCGACATACCAACAAGATGACAGATTAATGACTACAGATAGTAGACATTACAAAAAGAAATCTAAAAGTTCAATTTATAATTTTCATGTGACACTCTCTAAGGCAGCAACCATTTGATTTTCTGGGTGGGGGGGGCTATGGTTTTTTTTGGAAAAAAAAGTTTGTTTCCACATGGTTTTTGGAGAAAAAAATAATTTGTTTTTGATTCTGAGAAAAAAAAATTGTTTGTTTCACCCTCAGCTGCCACTATATGTAATGCTAAAATTGAAAGAAAAAAATTGTTTTCGACTTGTCGCAAAAAAAAATTGTTTTTCGCCGCAGGCGAAAAAAAAACATTTGTCCAGAAAAAAAAAACATAACCCCCCAGAAAATCAAATGGTTGCTGCCTAATGTTATGATAGCTCTGCAGCACAGACAGTTATTTATCATTATTTCGTTTACTAACCGATTAATACCAGGAATACCAATGCAATTAAATGCCAACATAAGTATATATTCAATTTGTGCTAAAATGTACAAAATTATAGGGATATGTCAGGGACGCGGTTGCAATATTTATAGCTTAAAGGGAGATGCAATCGGACGCATAAAAATAGTATCATTAAATGCATTTCCATAGCATCATTCATTACCTGTTTTATATACATCGTACAGTGAATTAATTCATAGTTAATAAATTAACATAAAATTTCGCGGTCTGCTTTGTTTACAAATTGCAAATGGCGGCAAAATTTATGTCGCTTACGTCAACGCAAAATTGCCTATTTTTACCCGGTTTTTATATTTTGATTGGTTTGATCCATAGTTTATTTAAATAGTCAAAAAGAATTTCATTAGGTATACGGTTTTTTTTTCATTTCATTGTGATTATTAATGTTTAAAATGTTATAAGCACTTGATGTACTAGAACTGTCTAAATTAAGTACAAAAATCCCGTTTCAGGACCTAAACTCCGTGTATCTTTTAGTTTTAAAAAAATAGAAAAGATTTTTCAATTTCACATTCATTAGCCATGATGTTCAGTGGTTGTCATTTGTTGATGTGACAGACAGTTGCTATTTTGTCTGCTCTAATTAAAATGTCCTAATTCAAGCCAGCAAAATAGTACTTCTAAAGAAATGGCTATTTTACCGGCACCACCAATGTAGTGAATTTGTTGGCGGTGCTGGAAAAATAGAAAACATTTTATTTTGTTGGCATGAGGTAAGCAAAAAACAACTGTTTAAAAAACACATGTCATTCAAATACTAGTAACTGACTATAATTTCAAAAGCAAGTTTAATTTGAATAATTTAAAGTATTGAGACTTCAAATTGTTATAAATAAATTTGGTGTATTTACTGTCTTCTGATTGGCTAAAAGAATTGGCTTTATTTTCAATGTTATCAATTTTTATGGAGACACGCCCACTCTAACGTTGTGTATTCATACCCAAACATCTGTGTACGTTGTTATTGGTATTAATATATATCTTTGAGCATTATTTTTGATAGAAATTTATTTATAATGAATGGCAATAATTTATTTTGAATTTATTGAACCATAAAATTAATTTTTGACTGTTCACATTTAACATAATCCGCTTCGCGGATTATTCAATGTGAAGAGTCAAAAATTAATTTTATGGTTCAATAAATTCAAAATAAATAAAAGCCATTCATTAAATATTGTACTCTTCCTGTAGTGAAGAGTTAGCTATTTTTAATATGAAAGATGAACAATTTGACATTTTACAACTGATTATAGATCCCTTTACTTACATGGCAATGTTAAGAAATGAAAAAAAGTTTTTAAAGTGATACAGAACATTATAGATCCAAAATGTAGACGATTATGTTACAATCTCCATTGTGAAAGGTATAGACTGTTGCAATTAGATGATATAAAGAAAAAGAAGAGAAAGTAGATAATAACATTATATGAATCCTAAGTGACGATTGGTTGTCTTTTGATACTTTAGATACATATTTTAGATTTTAAAGTATTTAATGAGTTGATGCTGCTTATATTGACATTAAGCCTAATTTTATCGTCAAGAATATGATGTACAATGTAAATAGTGTATAGTGATATTGGTGGAAGATATTTTTATTCATGTTGTGAACTCCATTACCCGGAAGAGGTGCGCCTACATTGGCAGAATATATATTACAGATTACAGTACAATGTTTTATCAAAATAATGATTCAATGATATTTTTTGCTTTTATATTTTCTTCGGCATATGTAATTAAAAGAAAGTTAAGTTTTAAACTAGTCATTTTGGGGGCCTTTTATAGCTTGCTGTTTGGTTTGAGCTATGGTCCGTGTTAAAGGCCGTAATTGGACCTTTAATGGTTTATTTTACAAATAGCACTCGGTACGGTTTCATTGAAATGAAACAATAATAAAAGAAAAAAATCGGTTTCTTACCCAACCCTGCATTCTGGCAATTTGTACATTGGAGACAAATTGCCAGAATGCAGGGTTGGGTAAGAAACCGATTAACTACGAATGTAACATTAGCGACTGTGTCTACAGTTAAATTATGTAGATATGGCTCCAGTCGATCTTAGGGGCTGCTGTCGATCTTAAAGGCTGCTACCAATCTAAGAGCTCACGTCGACCTTACGGGATGCTGTCGATCATAAGGACTCTTGTCGATCAATGTGCCGCTTTTATTGTAAAAACCTGACGCTTATATTGTCACAATGTGCCGCTTTTATTGTAACAACCTGACGCTGATATTTTCACAATGTGCCGCTTTTATTGTAACAACCTGACGCTTATATTGTCACAATGTGCCGCTTTTATTGTAACAACCTGACGCCGTTATATTGTCACAATTTGCCGCTTTTATTGTAACAACCTGACGCCGTTATATTGTCACAATGTGCCGCTTTTATTGTAACAACCTGACGCTTATATTGTCATAATGTGCCGCTTTTATTGTAACAACCTGACGCTTATATTGTCACAATGTGCCGTTTTTATTGTAACAACCTGACGCTTATAATGTCACAATGTGCCGCTTTTATTGTAACAACCTGACGCTTATATTGTCACAATGTGCCGCTTTTATTGTAACAACCTGACGCTTATATTGTCACAATGTGCCGCTTTTATTGTAACAACCTGACGCTAATATTGTCACAATGTGCCGCTTTTATTGTAACAACCTGACGCTAATATTGTCACAATGTGCCGTTTTTATTGTGACAACCCGACGCTTATATTGTCATAATGTGCCGCTTTTATTGTAACAATCTGACGCTTGTATTGTCACAATGGGCAGCTTTGATATTTTATAACCATGCATGTGTCGCTTTGATAAATTGAAGCTATATTGTAACTATGTGCCTCTTATATTTTATAACAATGTTCCGCTTATATTGTCACAATGTGCCGCTTAATATCGGACCAACGTGCCGCGTATATTGTACCTATGTGCTGCTTAAATTGTAGCATTCTGCTGCAGGTGCGCTTATTGATTGATATATATTATAATATAATATTTTAACATAAATTCACCCGATATTTTACTTTTTTAAATACTTTTAATGTTTTGTTCTACCGGGGTCTTTTGGTGTAACGGTCAATGTAATGGTCCGTGTAACACTTATTTTATAAGTCCGTTAAAAATCTAAGAATTTAGATATTGAACCGAACTTTTAAAATACTAAATAAAACATGCAAGTTTGATGATTTCGCTCTTTAAAAGTTTGAAATTACAAATTTTTTATTAGAAATATATGAAAGGACTTAAATGTATATACCTGTTTGAAATTGCGAAACGGAATAAAAACGTAATGAAACCAATCAGAACCAAAAGAAACGAAATTTACCAAAACGAAATACAACGAAAAGAATGTATTTTGAAAAACTAAATAGTATATTAAACAAGAGTCTAACTTTGATCTACCGGGAAAAATGAGAAATCTGTTTCTTTAGATTGAAAAATTAATAAGTAAGAACTGATTTTGATACACTTTGATTCTCTAGACAAATCAACATATGCAGAGATAACCTAGCTGTCGACGTTGTGATTACTGCTCTAATTTTCGTTGTCTGTACATTTGACCTTTTTTTTACCTAACTAATCGTCGTAACTAAAATTCCCTTTTCCTTTCATGAATGTGACCTACCAAATTAGACAATTACCGGGTTTGTAATACCATGAGCAACCTTACGGGTGCCACATGTGGAGCAGGATCTGCTTACCCTTCTGGAGCACTTGAGATCACCCCAGTATTTGGTGGGGTTCGTGTTGCTTAGTCTTTAGTTTTCTATGTCGTGTCATGTGTACTATTATTTGTCTGTTTGTCTTTTCATTTTTAGCCATGGCGTTATTAGTTTATTTTCGATTTATGAGTTTGACTGTCCCTCTGGTATCTTTCGCCCCTCTTTGGCAAAAGAGTAGAACAAACTCAATTGTAAGATTTGAGTAAACTATCCAACCAAGAATTTCCTTTTGTCTGTTATGACTAATAACTTCGAACTTCGCTGTTATCTTTTGAATAATTGTGATTTATCCAAACAGTTTCAAATAAATCATTTTTTTTTGGCAAAAGTTTAAGGATTTTGTTGATTTTGTTTTGTTTTGTTTTATCCCGTTTAGCACTTTACATGTGCCCCAAAATGCGATAATGATAATCGTCCGTTTTCTATCTTTAATACCTTAATCAATTTTCATAAATCGAAATGATCAAAACTTAACGTTAGGTATAGTATCTATAAAGTTTACTATAAAATTTTAAAACGAATTTTAATTATTTGATGAAATTTTCTAAATAATTCAAAATAATAAAAAAAAAATTGAATGTTGATATTTGAAATCTTTGATCAAAAATTAAAAAAAAAAATAACAAAATTGAAAACTTTTTAAACGTAACCCATAGTTGTTAACATCCTTGCCTTTTGGTTTCTGGTCGATAGTTATCTTATTTGCAACGACAACACATCTCCGTATTTGTATACCAATGTAACATATACTTGTTTTTCAAAAACATTGCCAACGAATAAACTCTCATAAGTCACTTAAGTGTATAAAAATATTTGATTATTTCATTCTTAATAATATAAATTATGTCTTTAAACCAATTTTGTTTTTCAAATTAAACCATTAAATATTTTTATGATGCATCGTTCCATAGAACAACAGATGTTGATTATAAGAAAACAAAATGAATGAATCAGTATAAACATAAACATTTAAAAGATGGGTAAATAGTTCAAAGTGATCACGATCTCGTGTGGTGCATGGCCATAGGGATACACAGATTTCTGACCTAACCTGTCAGGAGAAGGTATATAACTACAAGAAGTTACATACGGGTGTTATTCCAGATCTGATCAAAACAAGGTAAGCTTTCCTAAATGTGAATTATATACTATATTAGATATATTTATTTATTAAGTAAATGCCAATAGATTGGACAAATTTAAAGAGATACAAAATAAAAACACTTTTCCAAAGTTTATCAATAAGAATTTTACAGTGGTACCCGTACCAACAAAAATACAAAACGATAAACATAAACAAAAAAAAGATTTTATTTAAGAATTAGGACCTTTTCGATTATTTTCCGCCGCATATCATGGATATTTTCGCAATATAAAATTATGTGTTTAATTTTAGTAGCAATAGCTTCTGAAAGGCCGGCAGGCCTTCGTTTTGAGACTTTAACTCTTTACCATTCGGCAAAAATTGCACTATTTTTGCCGCAGAGGAATGATCAAATTTCAATCATTCATAACTTTCTTGTTACTGTTAGTAGACTTATCAACTAAGACTTTTTATAGAAAACAGTTTTTCAGTATTATTAATGAAAGGTTTGTGATTTTTTTTTGGTCATGTTTGATCACGTGATAATCAGTCCAATGTCACGTGACAACAACAAAAAAATCGGAAAATTATAAAATTTCGATTCAAAATGTACTTTTTTTGTAGTTTATTTATGGAAATAGTATCAACAGAGCATTCAAATACAATGTTAGGAATAACATCTCCACGAAAAAGAACCCTCAATGGTCTATTTATGTGAGAAACAGCAATTTTTATAGCCAAACATGCTATGTGGTGATTTGGGTCAAAATTGCTATTTTCGAGCTTTTGGGGTAAAAAACGTAGCTCAACTGTGCAACTGAAGTGCATCCACACTTTTATCCCCACAATCATTTAAAGGGCAGAAAACCAAATATCTGGCAGCCTCAGCATCCCTTAGTTACCGATTTGTAATAGATTATCTTAATATGTATGTCTCTATTATTCTATAAACGACTGTAGCTAAAAAACAGACAATTTACTTTGTCACAAGGAAAAAAGCATTTTTAATTTGAAATTAGAATTAAATTAAAGTCAAGTCGAGATATTTAATATTTGTGTTGGTTTTTTTTAACCGTACATTCACCATTGCGGGATGCGAACTCAGATCGCTTGATTACTAGCCTTAGACATGTTAGATGCATCCCCTCAGCTACGGAGGCAGACAGTTAAATTCGATTAAATTCATACTTATTTTCAATGTTATTTATAATATTTATTTATAAGTTGACCATTAACATACAAATATTAGATTATAATAAGATACTAAGAAAGACGTCAAAACTGCATTTTTTTACATTTTCAAAACAACACACAATGTGGAATGGTGTGTGAACCCGGAGAGAATAGGGAAGAGGGTGGAAAAGGGGGGGGGTACTTATGATTTAATGTCAAAACCAAGTAACACAAGTAGTAAGAAATGCATTTTATTTATACTATTTGGCCTCTGGCACAACAAAATGCACGTTTTAAGTGGTATTGGCAGAAATTCTAAGAAATAGTTGCTGAAAGTTACTGACATATTGACAATGTTAACTGTTTGTATCCGTTTTTCGTAGAAACTAATCATAAGAAAACTTATTGAACCTTCATTTTATAAAGCTCAAAACATAACTGAAAGAAAACAATCCATTAAGAACCGATTTTTGCAGTTTATAGAAACCAAACACAATGTTTCGATAATTCAAGATTTACACAATCCTAAAGTTTTTTCTACAAAATTTTAGCAGATTTTTAAAAAAACGACGATAGTTTAATTGCTTTATTTTACCATAAAGATCAACCCCAAAATACACAACTGGCGTTTTAATGTGTAGCTGAAACTCACAGGTTTCATTTAAGCCCTTGGTGAAATCTGTTGATAGTCAAATGACAGAGAACTTAAGGTTTTAATCTAAATTTTACGCAAAAAAGTGCTTATGACCCGAATTCGGGTCATAGGAACGGTAAAGAGTTAAACATGGATTAAAAGTAGGCATGTAGAAAGGTCATACATGTACAATTCATGATATACCTAGTTTCTCTGAAGGCAAACAAATCACAGCAATGCACATAAAAAAGTTGATGTAAGTCGTAATTTCATGTAGTAGTATAAAAAAGTAACATTAGAATTGATTGCTTCTTTTTGAAATAAAATCAACATTTGTTGCCAGAATGAATTCTATAAGCAGTAGTTGTAATTTTTTTTTTTTTTTTTGCATAATCTCTACTGTAAACCAACTTATTTTCGCGAATACCTTTTTTTTTCGCATTTACTCCTTTCTAGTCAACTTCTTGGTGATTTAACTTCCCGATTTCAAATTTACTAAGGAAAGAATCAGCTTTTGTAGGACTCTAAAGTGCGATGGTAATCTAAAGTGCGATGGCCACGCAAAAGTGCGATGGTCTACGCTAAAGTACGATGGTGTATCACGCTAAAGTGCGACGGCTGTTTGTTTGTTAAAGTCCGATGGTTTATCATGCTAAAGTGCTACGGCTGTTTGTTTGCTAAAGTACGATGGTTTATCACGCTAAAGTGCGATGGACTAAAAGGGTAATGTTAACGGGCTTAAAGTATTAAAGAACACGGATTTAAAAAAAAGTCTTCTTGCGAAAGCTAGTACAAGGTTTTATGACATATTTGATAGGCTTTATAATTACCGGTAGGCTTAAGTGATCATTGTTTTAAATTATGAAGAACGACCTCGTAATAATTGCTAAAATGGTAATTTAGGTGTGACAAAAATTAATATATCCTGTATATGTTTTTTTTAATTCAGGCCGGTATCACATATTTGAATAATTGGTATAGCTTGCCGTTCACAAAGTCTATCAATAATGTGAACATCTCCTCTCAAAGTCGTCATTGTAAATTACAAATACAAAATTCGTTCTAATTTTTTGGCAGACAAATATGATTTACGCATGGAAACATGACGTACCTTTATTTTACCCACTTTAATTTTCATTAAAATCGACAATATTTGAACGGGGACGGCAAAGTAAACTGCAACATAAACAATGATTTCAATGTATCCGTTCGCTTCAAATAGAAACAGGATAAAGGATGCTTATGCGTATACTTTTGTATCTGTATAGTAAGATGGTCGACTGCAGGACAAAAGTCCTTCTCCTAGCACCGAAAAAAAAACCCACATTTGTTTCAGCCGACAAAATACGGTTATACGTTGTTAATCAAATATTCTACATTTATCTTTCGGCATGTTCATTTTTTGTTTGTATAAAAGACTGTTCACGTCATAATCCATTGTACGGTTATTAAGTCTATACTTTTGTGGACCATCGCATTTTAGCGTGTGTAGGCATCGCACTTTATCGGAGACCATCGCACTTTATCGGAGACCATCGCACTTTAGGGTGACCATCGTACTTTAGCGTCCCCATCGCACTTTAGAGTCCTACATATGTATGCGACAATTTATATTTGCGATATTTTACTACTCGTGGACGTCGCGAAAATAAATCGTTCGCGAAAATTAGTTGGGTTTACAGAAAATATAAAAATTGAATGTGTATTTTGCAGTGTTTATCAAATCACTTTATTTTTTGACAGGATGAAGTTTATACTAGCATTAGTTTTAACTATTTTTTTTGCACAAACAATAATACTGTAAATCAAATTATTTTCACGAATACTTGATTTAACTTTCCGACTTCAAATTCACAAAGAAAAGATTCAACTTTTATATATTCCGCACGATTTATATATTTGCATTATTTTACTACCCGCGAACGTCGCGAAAATAAATCGCTCGCGAAAACTACGTTTAGTTGGTTTACAGCAATTATAAAAATTCACTGGGTCTCATTGTATTTTGTAGTGTCCATTAAATCATATTTTGTTTTGACAGGATGAAGCTTATACTAGTACTAGTTGTAATTATTTTTACAACACATGAATGTCAAGGTAGACGACCTGGAGGAAGGCATCCTGGTGGACCAAGACCGGATGGTGGTCGTCCTGGTAGACCCAGACCAGATGATGACGAATCTACTGATGAGTCCACTGTGAAGACATACGATGGAGACTGTTATCTCAATGTGGAAGAAGATATGAATGCAGACGAGTTTGAAGTTGTTTTCAGATTCAATCGGCCAATCAAAAGTCTTAGTGTAAGTTCAGATTTTAAAGCATGTTAAAGTATAATTCTGATAAATTGATATACGAATACGATGACGAATAATCTATTTAAAAAAAATCAATGGCTAATACAGAACATGTTTTATTATGATGATTATATAAAAACAGACAGAATCCTCAACATAAACCACACCACTTATATTTATAAAAGTAGTAGAAACATCAATGTTATTGCTAATGAATTCATGATAAAATTGAGAATGGAAATGGGGAATGTGTCAAAGAGACAACAACCCGACCATAGAAAAAAACAACAGCAGAAGGTCACCAACAGGTCTTCAATGTAGCGAGAAATTCCCCCACCCGGAGGCGTCCTTCAACTGGCCCCTAAACAAATATATACTAGTTCAGTGATAATGAACGCCATACTAATTTCCAAATTGTACACAAGAAACTAAAATTAAAATAATACAAGACTAACAAAGGCCAGAGGCTCATGACTTGGGACAGGCGCAAAAATGCGGCGGGGTTAAACATGTTTGTGAGATCTCAACCCTCCCCCTATACCTCTAGCCAATGTAGAAAAGTAAACGCATAAAAATACGCACATTAAAATTCAGTTCAAGAGAAGTCCGAGTCTGATGTCAGAAGATGTAACCAAAGAAAATAAACAAAATGACAATAATACATAAATAACAACAGACTACTAGCAGTTAACTGACATGCCAGCTCTAGACTTCAATTAAACTGACTGAAAGATTATGATTTCATCATATGAACATCAGGCACAATCCTTCCCGTTAGGGGTTTAGTATCATACCATCATAACATATATGAGAAGAACATAACCCGTGTCATGCCAACAACTGGTTTTTGAATAAATGTGTTTAGTTCCGATGAAAAGACCCTATAAGTGAATCAATATTAACGCCAAGATATGCAATCTTTAATGACCTGACAACAGTATCGTAATTTACTACAACAGTTGTTATGCCCCACGTAGGGGAATTGTGTTTTAAGATCGGTGCGTCCGTCCGTTTGTCCCGATTCAGGTTCAAGTTTAGTTTTTGGTCAATGTAGTTTTGATGAAGTTGAAGTCAAGTCAACTTGAAACTTAGAAGTGCTATGAACACATTCTTGGTTTCTTATTGGTTTTAATTATTAATTACAAATTAAAGCCACACTATTGCAAATTATTTCACATTCACACAAAAGAAGCCAAATATATCTGCATGTTTTCTGTATCAGAAAGAGACAAAGATACCAGAGGGATATTCAAGCTCACGAGTCGAAAATAAACTGACAATGCCATAGCAAAAAAAAAACAAAAAAACGAAAAATGACCAACAGACAACAGCACACCAATCAAAACATAGAAAATTAAAGACTGGGCAACATGAACCCAACCAAAACCCGGGGTGGGTGGTCACAAGGGCTCCGGGACTGGGCAACATGAACCCAACCAAAAACTTGGGTGGGTGGTCACAAGGGCTCCGGGACTGGGCAACATGAACCCAACCAAAAACTTGGGTGGGTGGTCACAAGGGCTCCGGGACTGGGCAACATGAACCCAACCAAAAACTTGGGTGGGTGGTCACAAGGGCTCCGGAAGGATAAACATATCTTGGTCCACTTTCACACGTGTATCTATTTCTTTTAAATTGATACATATATAAGGCCATTAGTTTTTATCATTTTACATTGTCATCTCGGGGCCTTTATAGCTGACGATGCGGTATGGGCTTTGCTCATTGTTGAAGGCTGTACGCTGACCTATAGTTGTTAATTTCTGTGTCATTTTGGTCTCTTGTCTTGTGCGAGTTGTCTCATTGGCAATCATACCGCATCTTCTTTTTTTATACTAATTATCAGAATCTATAATAACTTGCCATATTCAATTTTAGAAACAAATTTACAAATTCTGTTTTAATTATCATTGTCAATCGACCCTGCTAAATGGATATTTATGAACACTTATTGTTAGCTTGCATATCTTATTTGTTTAGAGTTTGACTTAACAAACGACATTCAATCATGTCATTAAACAAATAATATCAATATGTAGTGGAGTACAACAAAGTTTCTAGTAGTGGAGTACAACAAAGTTTCTAGTAGTGGAGTACAACAAAGTTTCTAGTAGTGGAGTACAACAAAGTTTCTAGTAGTGGAGTACAACAAAGTTTCTAGTAGTGGAGTACAACAAAGTTTCTAGTTAACTGCTATATGAAATGATTCACTCTGAGCTCTAAGATATTATATATATAGATTTGATGTAACATTTTTTTATTACGATACTCAAATTAATTGAAAGCCGTATGTGTTTATCTAATTTGCTATTCAGCTTGGAGGTTTTACCATTAAAGATTCTAGCCGTAATAGGAAGTTTATCTTGACTAATTCTGATCCTATTTCTGCCGGCTCGAAAGAGTTTCAGTACACAGCTGAGTATAATGGCAGACGACGACCTCGTGGTAGATGTGGGTGTAACAGAAGACCAACCGTTACAGTGAGTCCACCAACAACAACAACCGAAACACCAGTCGGTCCACCAGCCCCTGCATAAACAACATGCCGATAACCGGACTACAAATCTAAACATTAAAATTAATCATTGATATCTAATTGTTCAGTATTTTTTGTTTTTAAGTGTGTTAATTATTTATACAAAAGATAGCTATTGTTGACAGATATTTACAGAAAATAATAAAACAAACAGTAGTCAATTCAAACTTTGAATGTTTGACATCAAAATTAATAGGGGTCTGTTTCACACCAGGCGCTTTATTCACAAAACGATTGATTTATGGCTAAACTATATTGCGTGGGAACGGATCCTTTCTCAATCTTGGACTGAATTTAAATTTTAGCTTACAGATTCAAACATTATTAGGGGTCTTGGTCTTTTCAAGTTACACTTTTGGTAAAGGTTAAACATTTGATGCAGAGGATATTACCAGGAAATCAATACGTTCGCGACACTCATTCAGTGTATCAATTGATACAGTCACTATGGTTTTGTTACATCAAAGTAAGTTCGGATTTTCTTCCCATGGGTCATTATCAAGCCAAGTTTGATAAACATATTGTCTATGGTTCACTGATCGGGAATCCAAACGATGACACCAGTACACCCGATTTGCATCTTTCCTATTTTAAGCTGAGATCGTCCTGATTCGACATCGTCACAACTCAGATAGCTCTTTGTAAGGAGGAAGGTGAAGGTAGTCAAAGATCAGAATTTGTATAGCATGAGTAATTTATTTGATATTTAATGTGTAAACGAGCCTTTAATTCAGTGGTTTCCGTTTGTTGCTGCGTTGCATGTTTGTTTTTCGTTCATTGTTTTGTACATACATTATGATGTTGGTTCTAGAATTGTTTTCAACATGTAATTTCGGAGCCTTTTATAGCTGACTATGCGGCTTAAATTATCGTTGACTATACGGTGACTTATAGTTGTTTATTTGTCACTATGTCTCTTGTAGAGTGTTGTTTCTTTGACAATCATATCACATCTTCTTTTATATATTAACGAATTTCTCAAAAAATATATAACATTCTTTTAATCGATATTGATTGATTTGTCTGTACTGTCTATTTTAAAGACATTATTGATTATCAATAATTTTTAAACTATTTTTTGTGGGGTTTATTTCTTTATTTTTTGTATTCAACTGGTTGAGATATCATGTGTCCTAATTGTTTGGAAAAGAAACGCAGCAAGGAATAAAGTACTGGCAAAACTAACTAGCTTCATATAAACGTATGACACCAATTGCACAGAATAGGTGTGTCTAGAATCATGTTCACTTGAGATCTAAAGACCGAGAGCCAAATATATGAATCAAATAGAAAGGTACCAGCAATAAAAAAAAAAAAACATAATCATAACAGCCTTTTCATCTTAGCCTGAGGAAATTTAACTTTATTTTTCGTTCAATAACATTTTTCATAAACTAAAAACTGACTATAAGACAGACACGTGTGTGTGTGCCATAACCCATGTCAGGAACCTCCAGTTTAAGCAGTAATGCTAGTAGTTGATCATAGTTAACGTATTGTTTACATATAAAGATAGCTTTCCGAACCATTGAGTCACTGAAGTGATCCCACGCTTGTTAATCATA
This sequence comes from Mytilus galloprovincialis, assembly GCF_965363235.1. NCBI lineage: Eukaryota > Metazoa > Mollusca > Bivalvia > Mytilida > Mytilidae > Mytilus > Mytilus galloprovincialis. Next base: position 1,532,251 of record NC_134841.1, read on the forward strand.
TTCATTTAGCCGATTAGCATATACAAGCATCAAATTGTTGATAAAATCTGAAGAAGGAATTTTAAAATTAAGAAGATGTGGCATGATTGCCATGAGACAGCTCTCCACCTTAGACCAAATGACATAGAACTAAAGGCCACCGTTCAGCAATCAACAATGAGCAAAATCCATACCACAAAGTTAGTATTTTACTTCGTTGTGATATAGTTGTGAGTAGATACAATGTCGATTTCTAGTGATGACTAGTTATGAAGGTTTTTGGTAGATTGGCGACTTCATTACATATTCCTTGTATGCTGTATTTGGTCAAAGCAGTATTGTTGTTATTCTAGAACGTTGCGATGAGTTGTTGGACCCCCCCTCCAAAAAAATACCGCAAAAAACTTGCTTCTTTGTATACACTGATGTGTGTTTTTATCAGTCACATTTTTTGTCCTTTGACGAAACTGATGGGGGAAGCACTTTCGGAAAAAAATGTCATGCCTTTATTATGAGCATTGATTACAAACTGAACAATGAACAATGTTATCTTGTTGTCGGAGGAGCGACAAACAAAAACAGCTCTCCTATTTTTTTTTTAATATAGTATAACTGTAAGGTACATCATAATAAAATTAAACCACAATTTATATAAAAGTCCTGTCGTTACAACATACAGTGAATTAAATCCGGGATATTTCCCCAAGAACTACATGTGGCGACAACCCGTGGTTTCCGATTAATCTAAAGTTTGTTATTATTTAAAAAGAAACAAATTTACGCAACACACACTTTCATTGAATTACAGAATGAAGTTTATTTTGGTGCTTTTAGTAGCTTTCACTATTTTGTTTGTATGTGATGGACAGCGAGGGTGGTGGCGACGACGGTGGAGTGGTCCTACAAGGAGACCAATTTGTCATGCACATCCAGTTCATAGATCTACAACGTCAATGTATTGGAATTGCTGTTATCTTTGGATAACTGAACCAGTTGATGAAAACGAGATTACATTAACCATCAATTTCAAACAACCGATTGTAGAACTTGGCGTAAGTTTATAAATTAAATAGTAATATAATGGATAGTTAACAATGATGAACCATTGCGTCAATGTTAGTACTTCCACAGATAAGTTAATATGGTGACCGGATGCGGCCATTTCGCCTTTTCGCGTTTTCGTGTTTTCTCCTTCCACTTTTCCAGACGAGAAATCGAGAAAGCTAAATCGAGAAATTGAGAAATCGGGCAATCGGGAAATCGAGAAATCGAGAAATAGGGAAATCGAGAAAATATAGAAAGCAAAAACGCGAAACACAAAAACGAAAACGCGAAAACGCGAAATGGATTTCTCGATTTCGCGTTTTCGCTTTCTCGATTTCTCGATTTTCCGATTTCTCAATATCTCGATTACTTGATTTTTCGATTTTTCGATTTCCCGATTTCTCAATTTCTCTATTTCTCGATTTCGTTTTCTCGATTTTTCGATTTCCCGATTTCGCATTGGAAAAGTGAAAGGAGAAAACACGATTTCTATATTTCTCGATTTCCCGATTTCGCGTAGGAAAGTGAAAGGAGAAAACGTGAAAACACGGCCATTGTATACCCAAAAAACACAAACAATTTTTGGAACATGGTATTATATGTAACAAATGCAGTCAACAGCAATTTTGACGCCAATCTACCAACTGTATAGTTACTACTACTGAAATCTTTATCACTGTCCCTGTACTGGTACCTAAGTCATCAGAAAATAAAACAACACCACAGAACAAATCAATTACACTACAAATCGTAAATAAATGTTAAACATCAAGAAGCTGTTGTATTTGTAAAAAATGCGAGGAAATGCCCTGTTACATGTGTTGTGTGGTTGTATCACAAGGTGTTTTATGACCAACTGATGTCAGATTTTGTCGTCAGGTTAAAATATATATGATCTTGTCTTATAGACGACAAAACCTTAAAGACCAGGACATATTCAGATTGTGAAAAACAGCATCCCATTGTTCGATATTATTTGACTTTCATCAAGTTACGTGTTATGTTTCCTTATGCGCATAAGAGGTGTTAACAATTAGATAAAATCAATATAAAAAGTTATATCAATCTGCTCTACCACCCTATCATCTATGTGTAATTAAATGTATTATACTTAGGAGCAGATCCAGTCATTTTTAAGAGGGGTTCAACCTAGGTGAAAGGGGGCTCTTAATATATGTCCCTGTTACATCGTTGACATGTTTAACATCGCGATGTATTCAATGTAGTTACGACATCGTGTTTACATCGCGATGTATACGATATGAACGATGTTAACACAAAAATAAAGACTTGGTTTACAATATAAACACGATAGATATTGAATCGTTATTGTCTACAACGCAAGAACTCTTTATACTGTAAATTGTCTTCTTTTAGTAATGAATAAAAAGTATTGCTTTAAACAATTTTTTATACGTAAACGGTTTGTTTTGCCTGATTTATTTTCTATAATATATTCAAAAGTAGGAGGTTCCGCCTTTACATATGTATGTGAACTGACAATGCGCTTATCGCCATTATTGAGGCTTGTTTAGGGGGGTATCAATATCCCATATCCCATTAAGTTTTTATCCCAATATCCCGTATCCCTATAATGTTTACCCTTAATATCCCAATAAATAGTTTTACAAATATCCCATATCCCTAAAACTATTTTGAAATATCCCAAAAAATCATTATAAATTCATTCCCAAGCCCATTTTTTTCCTCATCATCACAACGTCAACAATTTTGACTCTGGGAAAACAAACTGTGTTAAAGGAAGTTTAGTGCATACTTCTAGTGCTAAATAAGAATATAGTCAATATACAATGTATGTGTCCAAAAGATGAAGTGTTCCATCATAGAGCCTTGTATAACAATCTCTTTTTATGTGATGTTAACGATAAATTTAGCGTAAGGGGTCTAATTTCAGACTTTTTTTTAATTGTTCAAACCTTGATGCACATGACTGTAAAATATAATTTTGATAGCATTCTTCTTTCATTGATAAGAAACTTCATCCTACACGTTAACCTATGTTGGAAAGAACAGAAGGACTCAACCCTGTCTCTTGTCCGAGATTGCTCTGACATCCAACGGCTGTTTTGCCAGACAAGCTGAGACTGTGGGACGTCAGAGCACGTCCATATCAAAAAGTGGATATTTAGCATGCAAGTTCAATAACTCAAAATTTAACACAAGAAAGCTTTCTGCTAATGTACCTACAAATAGAAATACATCTAACAAAAACAGAGAGTGGACGTGACCGAGTACTTGTACATCCCATCAACAAAATGACACTAAGTACAGATCTGAGAGTACTTGCAGTTACTGACAGCTAGTTCAAAGCCAATTACAACTAATAAAAAGTAATGCATCTGAGACTATATTATCAATCATTACACATCCAGCATCCAATGGCACGGTAAACAACATCTCCGTAAAATTGAGGATGTGATATCCCGTTTGAAATAAATTTTCTACAGGTAGAACCAAACTTCAAAACCAAATCTAGAATTAAGTAAAGATTTTAAGTGATTTGTGGTAACGAAATCCCTGACTTAATATTATTTACCAGTAATACAAAGATTTCGTTCATTAAAATCCAAAACGTTACAACAGACACGGGCATAGCGCAGGTGTTGTGATGTACAAACACTGTAAGATAGTGCCAAAGGAACACCACCATCCAAAAAAGGAAAATTAACAATAAGGAACGAAGTACGGAAAGCAAATACTTTTAAAATTATCAGTACATATGATCATATAAATATCGAAAATACATCAATACTTGGGTTTGGATTACGGGGCGCCTTATGGGACTCTTGTGGTCAGTTTGTACAAAATTCAATTCTGTCATAACAAAATCATTTTTGTCTTACAAAACTATGTGCTACAGACTTGTTTTGTGAGAACTTCAATTTTGTGATGATAAAATTCATTTGTGTAGACAAAATTCATTTTTGTCATGACAAAATTCATTTTTGTAGACAAAATTCATATTTGTTATGACAAAAGTCAATTTTGTCTAAAAGGTATGCAAATATATGCAAATATAAACATATTTGCATACAAAATTGACTTTTGTTACCTGATATGGAAATTATATCACAAAAGTCAATTGTGTGAGGTAAGATTCAATTTTGTGAGACAAAATTGATTTTTGTGAGACAAAATTAACTTTTGTGAGACAAAATTGACTTTTGTGAGACAAAATTGACTTTTGTCAATTTTGTTGAGACTAAAGTCAATTTTGTTAATTTTGTTGAGACAAAAGTCAATTCTGTCAATTTTGTTGAGACAAAAATCAATTTTGTTGAGACAAAAGTCAATTTTGTTAATTTTGTTGAGACAAAAGTCAATTTTGTTAATTTTGTTGAGACAAAAGTCAATTTTGTCAATTTTGTTGAGACAAAAGTCAATTTTGTGACGACAAAATTCATTTTTGTGACAACAAAATTGACTTTTATGAGATAAAATTGACTTTCGTGAGACAAAAATCAATTTTGTTGAGACAAAATTCAATTTTGTCAATTTTGTTGAGACAAAAGTCAATTTTGTCTCACAAAAGTCAATTTTGTTGAGACAAAAGTCAATTTTGTCAATTTTGTCAATTTTGTCAATTTTGTTGAGACAAAAGTCAATTTTGTCAATTTTGTCAATTTTGTTGAGACAAAATTCAATTTTGTCAATTTTGTCAATTTTGTTGAGACAAAATTCATTTTTGTCAATTTTGTGTAACAAAAGTCGATTTTGTATGCAAATTAGTTCACAGAAACCAAACTAAACTAATTTGAATACAAAATTGACTTTTGTCGCCCAATTTTCAAATTAGGTAACAAAATTCAAGTCTGTGTAACAAAAATGAATTTTGTCATGACAAAAGTGACTTTTGTCCGCTGATAGATAATTTTGTATGGCAAAATTTTAAATTTGTAGTATGATACAAATTTTGTTAAACTGAACTTATTTTTGTTGAACAAAAGTCACTTTTGTCCGTACAAAATTGAATTTTGAGTACAAAACCACAAGAGTCCCATTCGGCGCCCCGTATGGATGACTTTTAAATAAAACGACAATTAACTCAATTAAAATTAACAAAGCACTAAAATGACCTTTAATATTAAACTTTTTGGGGCAATTTTATCAAGTGAGATGTAAATATTTCTGTACTTAACTTTTAAATTCCACTTATTTTTTTTTCATGTTAAAAATTCAATATCCTTATAAATGCATCAATATCCCATATCCCATTTACTTTTAGGACAAATATCCCATATCCCTAAAATTAAAATGGCAAATATCCCGTATCCCAATATACCCTATACAAGCCTCATTATTTACCCAAATCATGTCAACGATTGCTATAAAATTGTCTTACTTCCCCTTGTTGAAAGGACAAACCTGATCATATTATTCATGGTGTAGATTTTATTTAGCTTTTTGATTTTGATAAATTTACGTAAAATGTTATGCTATTCATGGTATAGCTTTTTGTTAAGCTTTTTGGTTTTGACAAATAAACGTAAGGGACGACATCAAAAGCTCAATGTAGGATAAAAAACTTAATTCTTTTTTCACTGACCCCCCCCCCCCTTAATTAATTAACTTAATTTGGGAAAAATTGATTTACCAATAGGGATATATGTAAAAATCCATTTTAAATATACAAAACTTGCAGAATTTTAACCCCCCCAACCCCAAACTATTTGATTTAAGTTTTTTTTATCCTACATCGATCTTTTGATGTCGTCCCTAAAGTATCATGCTTATCATGATGTAGCTTTTTATTTAGTTTTTGGTTTTGGTAAATATACATAAATTATCATGCTATTCATGAAATAGCTCTTTTTTAAGATTTTTGTTTTTGGCAAATATACGTTAAGTATCATGCTATTTATGATGCACCTTTAATTTTTTTTTTCTGGCAAATATACATAAAGTAACATGCTATTATCTTTTTATGGTGTAGATATATATATAAAGAAGATGCGGTATGATTGCCAATGAGACAACTCTCCACAATAGACCAAAATGACACAGAAATTAACAACTATAGGTCACCGTATGGCCTTCAAAAATTGAACAAAGCCCATACCGCATAGTCGGCTATAAAAGGCCCCGGAATGACAATGTAAAACAATTCAAAACAAGAAAACTAACGGACTTATTTGTGTAAAAAAAATGAGCGAAAAACAAATATGTAACACATAAACAAACGACAACCACTGAATAACAGGCTCCTGAATTGGGATGTAGGCACATACATACATAATATGGCGGGGTTAAACATGTGGGATCCCAACCCTCCCCTAACCTGGGACAGTGGTATAACAGTTTAGCATAAGAACGAACTATGAAAATTAGTTTAATTATTTGCTCTGTATTTAGCTTTTTGGCAAATATTCATAAAAACCATGTGTTTGATCTTTTGTCTGAGGTTCTAGGATTTTGAAATCAATTGTAATACTTTTATTTATTCTTTTATTTTAAGGTGCCAGGTTTTATTACAAAAAGGTCAGTTTGCAGTGAGAAGTTCTTTTTAACCAATACGAGACCTTTACATGCTGGTTTTAATGAAGTTCAGTATAAAGCAGAGTATTATGAGGATGAACATCATCCGATTGACGGAATCTGTAACTATAGATACAGCTGGAGACATCAACCGTCAACCATTTCACCGACATCGGAAAGACAAGGAGATAGATCAACAACTGTAACATCAACAGAAAATAACAGAGGCCGAGGATCCACACTACCATCTTTCACTATGACAACTACCTTACCCCCCACGACAACGACACCCGTACTTCCAACAACGACAACCGTCCCACAAACTACAACGACAAACGTGCCTCCGACAACAACAACCGTCCTACGAACATCCACGACAACCGTCCCCCCGACAACAACGAGAACCGTTCTCCCGACGACAACGACATTTTTCCCTCCAACAACAACGACAAGAGTTCTGCCAACAACCACAACATCCATTTCTTCAACAACAACGACAACGACGACCGTTATCCCAACAACAACGACTACCGTTCCCCCGACGACAACAACAGTTCCACCAACAATAACGACAACAGTTCTCACAACAAAAACGACGACGGTACCAACACCACCAACAACAACCGTTCTCACAACAACTACGACAACCATACCCCCAACAACAACTGTACCACCAACAACAACAACCATACCTCCAACAACAACAACTGTACCAACAACGACTACCACAAGAAAACCACCACCACCAAATTAAACTTTTACTTTTTATCTATAGATTCAGCCTCATTTGCTTGCATAATTTACCATTAACAACTATATTAGAGTTGTTAAAGACTTACAAACCTATTTAAACTGCTATTTTCTTTTTTTTTTTAAAGTAAATATGCTGTATAAATCATGTAATTTTTGTGTTTGTTATAACTATTTTGCAAAGTAGTGGTATTTTTTAACTTGAATTGTTTCAGTAATTTTTATATATACATTGTACTTATGAAGTTTCTATTAATTTTTTAACTTCAATAGTGTAAAAGTACAGAATAAATTTGCAAAAAATCGAATGATGTGGGTGAAATGACCGATGAATATCCTGTACATTACTAGTAAATGACGGATTATGAGCAGGATTTTATTTTTAAAAAGTCACGTGTTGCATTTGGATTAATATATCACCAGTATAATTAGTATTCAACTTAATGTAAGAAATGATTAAAATTGTTAATATAATGGTGACATTTAATTTTTCAAGGACAACTAATGGTGACAGTTGTTTTTCAAGGACAAATAATGGTGACAATTGTTTTTCAAGGACAAATAATGGTGACATTTGTTTTTCAAGGACAAATAATGGTGACATTTGTTTTTCAAGGACAAATAATGGTGACATTTGTTTTTCAAGGACAAATAATGGTGACAATTGTTTTTCAACACATTGTTGGTGTGTATTGATACTTACAGCACGTTGATGATAGATTGTTGATGTTTAACGCTACATTGATCTCGTTGATAATTGATCGTTAATGTTTAACGCTACTTTGATCTCGTTGGTGATTGTTTGTTGGTGTTTAACGCTACATAGAGCTCGTTGATGATTCATTGTTGATGTTTAAAGATACATTGAGCTCGTTGATGTATCATTGTTGGTGTTTAACGCTTTATTCAGTTCGTTGATGATTGATTGTTGATGTTTAACGCTACATTCAGCTCGTTGGTGATTGTTTGTTGGTGTTTAACGCTACATTGAGCTCGTTGATGATTGATTGTTGATGTTTAACGCTACATTCAGCTCGTTGATGATTGTTTATTAGTGTTTAACGCTACATTCAGCTCGTTGATGATTGTTTATTAGTGCTTAACGCTAAATTCAGCTCGTTGATGATTTTTTTATTAGTGTTTAACGCTACATTAAGCTCGTTGGTGTTTAACGCTAGATTAAGCTCGTTGATGATTGATTGTTGATGTTTAACGATACATTGAGCTAGTTAATGATTGTTTGTTGGTGTTTAACGCTACATTAAGCTCGTTGGTGTTTAACGCTACATTCAGCTCGTTGATGATCGATTGTTGATGTTTAACGCTACATTGAGCTCGTTGATAATTGATTTTTGGTGTTTAACGCTACATTCAGCTCGTTGATGATTGTTTGTTGGTGTTTAACGCTATATTGAGCTCGTTGATGATTGATTTTTGGTGTTTAACGCTACATTCAGCTCGTTGATGATTGTTTGTTGGTGTTTAACGCTATATTGAGCTCGTTGATGATTGATTGTTGATGTTTAACGCTAAATTAAGCTCGTTGGTGATTGATTGTTGGTGTTTAACGCTACATTCAACTCGTTGGTGATAGATTGTTGGTGTTTAACGCTACTTTCAGCTCGTTGATGATTGTTTGTTGGTGTTTAACGCTACATTGAGCTCGTTGATGATTGTTTGTTGGTGTTTAACGCTACATTGATCTCGTTGATGATTGTTTGTTGATGTTTAACGCTACATTCAGCTCGTTGGTGTTAGTTTGTTGGTGTTTAACGCTACATTCAGCATGTAAATGATTGATTGTTAGTGTTTAACTACTCATATAAAATAAAGTGTGAATAATAATGATTTGTTACAGTCATCGTTCAGATAAATATAAAGAGGGGACTTGTGCAACTAAGCATTTGATGTTTTAAATAACTAGTTTAGTTCAACCTCCTGAATGCTCAAGTGATTGTTCGCTGTTCTTTTTAGTTTAGTTTAACCTCCTGAATGCTTATAGGATACATTCAGTGATCTTAATCTTAATGATACATTGGTGTCACAGACTGTCTATAGTGTGGTGTGTTTGTTGTATTACTGATTGATACTTAAAGTCTTATATTCTCATGATCGTATTGTGATGGCTCACCATTGTATCAAGTTTGGGGAGGATTGAGCACTTAAAAACATATATACGCTCATCAAGTTCTCACTACGACCATACTACGAGTTATCCGATTGCAACACGATCTTACCACACTTCTACTGCGATTATAGCACGTTCTTATTTTTTATATTACCACGTTCATACCGCGATCTTACTATGTTATCAGCAATAACGTCAACATAGTGTTCCATAGCAATACAGTTCCACTCCTTATATTTCTGATTAATACGTAAGATTTCCCGGAAACAATACAGTCATGCCACCAAAATCTACTAGAACACGTGGACGTGGTGGTAGGAGTTGATGTAGAGGCAAAGGGAGCTCTGATAGTAACGAATCCTGTTCAAGTAGAGATGTAGGACCGACCAATCCAACCTAAATTACAACCTATTGGTGGACCATAAAGCTCAAATGACGATATTTTAGTGAACGATAGCAGAGATGACACAGATGTGTCAATAGATATAGGAAGATGTGGTATAGGTGCCAGTGAGACAACTCTCCATCCAAGTAATATGACATTAGAAGGAATGTCTAAATGTACTTGCACTCTTCTCTGAAATTTTCTTTCCTATATACCTTATGTTATATTAGGGTATATATGGGGGAAAACTGATAGGAAGATGCGGTAAGAGTGTAAATGAGACAACTCTATGAAAGGCCGTTCATGTCAAAAACCCGATAAAGTAACGCGTTAACATTTAACGCGATAAAATCACATTTAACACGATAAATACAGTTTTAACGCGTTTAAATATTTTTTAACGCGTTATTTAATTATTTAACGCGATAAGCACAAAACTACAAACAATTACCGAAAATACTTTCATCTTTCGCCATAACAACGATTTAAGACGTCAGATTTTACTCGAAACTTACTAAATGCAACTGTAACGCGTTAAATCCAACTTTAACCCGTTAAATGCAACATTAATGCGTTAAATGCAACTTAAACGCGTTAATTAAATGAATCTTTAACTCGTTACCTGCAAATTTACAGCGTTAAAAGATAGTGTAACGTGTTTAAAGCAACGTTTGATTTAATTTAAGCTTACTTTTCATATGTATATATATGGACTGATCATGTTTATAAAAGGCCATCTAGATTTAACATTTGTTAACCTGTCTTTACACTTCGTCTTGAATAAATTTTGTTTATATGTCAGGTTTTTCAGATACTTTACTTGGTCTTTTTTGCATCTTTTGATGTATATATCTGACATTAGGGTTTACCATAAATGGTAGTTTGACGTATACTTGCATAAGTCTCTACAAGTGATTTCCTTTTCTGCAGATGGTGAAAACATGACATATCTTTACTATATCTATCAACCATACCTCAGTTAAACATTACAATCGGATATTGTTACACGGATGCCTGTCAGATAACCGAGGCTTTTTTTTTAATTCTGGCGTCATTGATGAGCGTCATTGATGAGTCTTATGTAGACGAAACGTTCGTCTGGCGCAAATATAAAATTTCAATCCTGGTATGTATATGAATTTATCAGCTAGCAATCGTGTGCGAATTGTGAACATGTTTAAAACAAGAGGCTCTTACATGCACTATTTGTATTAGAGAATGAGGTATTAACTGTTAGAGAATGCCATCAATAGAAGGATAAATTTATGAAGTAGTTTTTTTATCCAACTTGAGACGTCGAGCATCTAGTAAACCAGGCCCAATAAGGTAATGAATATGTGCCAAAAGTAAGAGGATGACCATTTGATACCCATTGGGGAAGGAGGATGTTATTCTTTATTTTTACTACTTACTAAGTCTTTTTTTTCCGCCACGCAATCATTCATTTTTCAACATTTTTACCTCTAAATACTGCGTTGTTCTGTAATATGGCATGTTCGGAAAACAGACTATTTACCCCCCCCCCCCCCCCTAAATTGAGCGCTATTATAAATACCCTTCCTGTAAAGCTAAAAAAGACTGTCTCTCTCTCGGTCCGTTTTTCTGTCCGTTATCAGTCCTGAATTTTGTTCAAGGTCATGAGAGTCTTTCTGATATTGTTCGACTCTAAACCCATTGTTTTATTTTGTATTTACATTGAGTCATAGAACAAATTTATTCGTTCAGTGTATCTTCACTAGTTTGTTTAATATGTCATTTGATTGAGTAAAGCCATTTCAGTTGATATTTTAAAGTGTGTCTTCCTACGTTGTGATATTACACTATTGTTTCAAGTTCGATAAAGGTTGGTGCCTATTAAAACGTTTAAACACACTGCATTTGTTTGTGCACCTGTCCTGACTTGTCCTAAGTCAGGTACCTGGTACCGTGATTGTCGTTTTTCGATGTGCTTCATAAGTGTTTTTCATTTTTTTGTTATAGATTAGATCGTTTTCCTGTTTGAATGATTATACACTGGTCTTTTTTAAGACCTTTTTTACCTTGCTGTTCGGTGTGAGCCAAGCCAACATGTTGAATGCTGTAATTCATTCCCGAGTGTGCTAAAATGTAATCGTCTTCATTGGTCTTCTTGTGTTTGTGGTGGTATGTTTCATTTGAAGCACTTGATTTTGGTAGTATGTTGTTCAAGATACCTGTTACAAATAGGACATTAGAACTTGTATGGTTTTCAGTTAACAAACCGCGTTTGCTATTTTGAAATCTTGTTTGTTAAAGAGAATGGTTTAATCGTGAGAGGAAGACGAAATGTAATATCTTCATTATCACCGTGTACATTCAGAACGCTTGATTTCCAATGATATGGAGAGTAATGCTTACTTTAAGATTCCGGAAATATACACAAGAAACTAAAATTAAAAATCATACAAGTCTAACAAAGGCCAGAGGCTCCTGACTTTGGACAGGCGCAAAATCGCGGCGGGGTTAAACATGTCAAGTTATGAGATCTCAACCCTCCTCCTATACCGCTAGACAATGTAGAAAAGTAAACGCATAACAATACGCACATTGAAATTCAGTTCAAGAGAAGTCCGAGTCCGATGTCAGAAGATAAAATAAAATAAATAAAATGACAATAATACATAAATAAAAACAGACTACTAGCAGTTAACTAATATGCAGGCTCCAGACCTGAATTAAACCGATTGAAAGATTATGTATTCATCGTATGAATATTACTTTTTGATAAATATTCTTAAAGTAATGAACATGCATGTTAAAGGCAATTATTAACACCGAACATTAATAAATATTTTTAAATAGTTAAAAAAAAAAAACACTACCAGGTATATTTAGGAGGTGCTTTACTCTCAGCGGACTGTATATGTAAGGATAAAAAGCATTCCACGTACAGAAAAATTGTATAAACGCATTCTTCAGAATATCTCAAGAAAGTTTTGCGTAAAAATATGAATGTCTACTCGAATTATTAAAAGTACAGCAGAGTTTCCACCATGCACTTGCACTGCACTAATATTAGAATAGTAGAATAGAATGATATACAAATGGATGCAAATTATTATTATTATATATATATACATGAAACTGTATTACCGAAATATCTAATATTTGTTCATTTTATAGTTATTTTATGGTGATGTTGTACCCTTTTTGACTTGTTATATATTATATTTTGTAGTGTACACAATAATATTACATGATCCATCGCCCTGTAAGAATAATTGTTGATTATTTATTCAGTCATTTTATTCATGAAACTGTTATATACAAATATAAATATAACATATAACAACAAATATAGTAAACTGATTTGTAGCACTACAAATACTTGGTTGTTATTTTGGTGTCATTTATTCACAATCCACGCACAAAATTGTCTCAGAAAAAAATAACATATTTATGTACATTCACCTCACTTTCAGGTACAGAAATGCGATTTTCTTTTTAGACAAGTGCTTGTAACTTGCGGTCATCCGATGTTCAGTACTTCAGTACTTTGATTATAACTTCTTTTAGTATGTGGTTATTTTCAGGATTTCGTTTTATTGTTTATTTTATTTTATTCTATCAAGTGTGATGAAAACGAATAAGCTCAATGTAAGGCAGCAACCATTTGATTTTCTGGGGGGGGGCTATGGTTTTTTTTTCTGTGCAAACTTTTTTTTTCGCCTTCGGCGAAGAACAATCTATTTTTGTAGCGACAAACCGAAGACAATTTTTTTCTTTCAATTTTAGCATTACATATAGTGGCAGCTGAGGGTGAAACAAACATTTTTTTTTACTCAGGGTCCAAAACAAATTATTTTTTTCACCAAAACCTGGAAACAAACTTTTTTTTCCAAAAAAAAACCATAGCCCCCCCCCCCAGAAAATCAAATGGTTGCTGCCTAATGGGTGTGGAATTTCGATCTTTATTTTATAATATTTAATTGAAGTGAAATATCCCGTTGCTGATCAAGCCAGACCATAATTTGACTTGTTACCGCCACTATGTCATTAGGTGTTAATACATTAATTTCAAAAACAAAAAAATATAGTCTGCATGGGAACCAATTATTTGCGAATCGTTCAATCTGAAAGAAATCGTTTCCTGAAAATCGGAAAGTAATCCTTTGCTAGAATGAGGCTAAAAGTAAACAATCTGAAAGAAAGTGTTTTCTGTGATTTTTTTAAAAAGAGCATTAATGGTTAGATTTAATAAATTTCGAAAAAATGAAGAATATCAATGAAAGAAAAATAAATATAGGATTTGAAACCCGGGTTTATTTTCAATGTATTAAACAGTTTAAGACGAAAGAAATATATTCTTTTGTTCCATCCTACAAAGTGTTGCATTTGTGGGACCGTTTATGACGTGATTTGTAGTTTTTATGATGACATGCGTTACATCTTTATCAAGAAAAATATTTCTAGTGTTCCGTGAGATACAAGAGGGAACGCCATTTACCATCTGATTTAAGTATTGTCCATCACAAAGTCGTGTCACCTGCTACTTTGTCAATATAAATCTGAAAGCAAGCGTTATGTGTATCGGAAAGCAAGCGTAACCGTCGACTGAATCGGAAAGGAAGCGTTCCGAATATACACCATGAATATCCTTCTCTTCTGTAATGTCCAGGACACCACGATAATCCAAAAGATGCGAACAGATCATAGTATTCGTTAGCAACATTATTTCATAACTACATCCAATGATATTTTAACGCGTTACATGATGTTTTAACGCGTTAAACGATGTTTTATCGCGTTAAACGATGTTTTAACGCGTTAAATGATATTTTAACGCGTTAAATGATATTTTAACGCGTTAAATGATGTTTTAACGCGTTAAAGGATGTTTTAACGCGTTAAACGATGTTTTAACGCGTTAAACGATGTTTTATCGCGCTAAACGATGTTTTATCGCGTTAAACGATGTTCTAACGCGTTAAATGATGTTTTAACGCGTTAAATGATATTTTAACGCGTTAAATGATATTTGAACGAGTTAAATGATATTTTAACGCGTTAAATGATATTTTAACGTGTAAATGATATTTTAACGCGTTCAATGATATTTTAACGCGTTAAAGGATGTTTTAACGCGTTAAAGGATGTTTTATCGCGTTAAACGATGTTTTATCGCGCTAAACGATGTTTTATCGCGTTAAACGATGTTTTATCGCGTTAAACGATGTTCTAACGCGTTAAATGATGTTCTAACGCGTTAAATGATGTTTTAACGCGTTAAATGATATTTTAACGCGTTAAATGATGTTTTAACGCGTTAAACGATGTTTTATCGCGCTCAACGATGTTTTATCGCGTTCAACGATGTTTTAACGCGTTCAACGATGTTTTAACGCGTTAAATGATGTTTTAACGCGTTAAATGATGTTTTAACGCGTTCAACGATGTTTTAACGCGTTATATGATGTTTTAACGCGTTAAATGATGTTTTAACGCGTTAAACGATGTTTTAACGCGTTAAACGATGTTTTATCGCGTTAAACGATGTTTTATCGCGTTAAATGATGTTTTAACGCGTTAAATGATTTAAATGATGTTTTAACGCGTTAAAGGATGTTTTATCGCGTTAAACGATGTTTTATCGCGCTTAACGATGTTTTATCGCGCTAAACGATGTTTTATCGCGTTAAACGATGTCCTAACGCGTTAAATGTTAAACGATGTACTCACGCGTTAAATGATGTTTTAACGCGTTAAATGATATTTTAACGCGTTAAATGATGTTTTAACGCGTTAAAGGATGTTTTTAACGCGTTAAAGGATGTTTTATCGCGTTAAACGATGTTTTGTCGCGCTAAACGATGTTTATTTCGTGTTAAACGATGTTTTAACGCGTTAAATGATGTTTTAACGCGTTAAATGATATTTTTACGCGTTAAATGATGTTTAAACGTGTTAAAGTAATGTATCGTAGCAACGCAATTGTGTTGAATTTAACGCATTAAAGTAATGTATCGTAGCAACGTAATTGTGTTGAATTTAACGCGTTAATGTGATTGATTATGACACATGTGGCCAGTGCGACGGGTATTTTATCGCGATAAACGTCTTTTTTCACCTACGGGTTAAATCCCAAACTTGATAATTGCAAAGTTTAACGCGTTAAATATATTTATTTCTTTACGCGTTAAAATCTCGTTTTAACGCGTTAAAACTGTATTTATCGCGTTAAATGTGATTTTATCGCGTTAAATGTTAACGCGTTACTTTATCGGGTTTTTGACATGATCGGCCTTTCATACAACTCTCCATCTAAATTTAAATTTATAAAAGTAAACTATTGTAGGTCATGGTACGGCCTTCAACACGGAGCCTTGGCTCACACCAAACAGCAAGCTATAAAGGGTCAAAAAAAAAAATACTAGTGTAAAACTATTCAAACGGGACAACAAACGGTCTACTCTACACAAAAACAAGAAGGATGGTTGAGCCGTTAGAGAAAATGGACAAGAAGTCATAAGTACAAAGGTCTACAAATAAACAAACAAAACCTGGAGAGATTTATTATATTTTATGTGAAAATGAGACTGATGGTCGTAGTATGAACGTAGTCAAGTCGTAAGAAGAGCGTGATGAGGACGGCAAGGGCATGGTAGAATCTTACTATGATCGTGCACAGGTCAGCCTGGTGTAGTCGTAGTAGAAGCGTAATTAGGTCGTGATAGTCGTAGTGAGGTCGCAGTAACGTGGCTGTGAGATCGTAGCGCAGTCTCTCCGAAAAGATTTACGCTCTGGTTACGATGGTATAGCGACCTTTGCGATCTTACAACGATCTTAGTGCGCTCTTACTACGCTTCTACTACGACCTGATTTCGCCACGACCGCACCACGATTGTTTTGAACATCTTCAAAGTTGGCCACGCTCATCACGATCTTGAAGACCTCACCACGACCGTGATACGACCTTACTGCGATCTACACAATCGTACTACGATCATCAAAATTTGCATTTTTTTTACAGATCGTAGTGCGATCGTGACCAAGTGGGACTGCGGTATTAGTTTTTTCATCTGATTTGTCTCACATTTTTCATGTCGAGGCCTTTCACAGTTAACTATACGGAATGGGACGACGATGGACGACGATCGCCGAGAGATGAGAGAGGCTCATTTGACCCTTTGAGCTGATTGAGCTAAGCAGTCGACCGAATCATTCGAAAAAAACTATACAATTCCAACCGGATACTATATCTTACGTTTTCAATGTTACTTTACTTTGTAGACTGCGAACATTCAAATGAAAAAAGGAATGATCGTTCGAAATCTACATGCTGTGTGTCAAGATGAATATCTTTATCAATCATCAGCTTTATGAATAAAACATCCTTAAAAGGCAAAAATGTGCAAGATTGTTATAAAGTCGATTGAAAAAAAAAACATAGCATATTTGTTAAATTGTATATTACCTTAACAAAAGACAACCGTATAATTTTATACAAAGATGAGTAGGCTTTTGTTACAATTTCCTTTCGACATCCTGTACAACTTATCATTGTCCAATGTAAAACACGCACTATTTGTCATCCTGTAAATTATTGTTCAGTGTAAAAAAAAAAGACAACAAATGTGTAGGTGTATTGCGTGGGAAATGTTGAAAAGTTAGAATATCAATTCAAATATTTATATTAAATCATGCAATAACAGAAAAGTCTAGGGTTCCCTGTCCTACGTTTTAATGACTTTTTGATTTAGGAACCCAATTTATTAACTTGTGATGGTGTTGATGGGTCGTCTTTGATATCCTTAAATTACTAACAAAATTTTTCATGATTTGCAATCAAATACACAATTTCCAAAAGGAGAGGCGACCGATATCAAAGACACATTCAATCTCATAAGTCAAGAATAAACTGAACACAAAATGGCTGAAAAATTAGAAATGACAAACAGACAAACAACAGTACTAAAACATATCATAGAAAACAAAAGGCTTATGTAATTAGCGACACGAACCCGAACAAAAGCTGGGGTTCTACACATTCTTATATATATTATGTAACATAAAACCTATCATAACAAAAATACCAAACTCTGCGGAAAAGGCAAAATTAAAAGCTCAAACACATCAAATAACTGGATAACAACTCGCATATTCCTGACTTGCAATTGGTAAAGACATTTTCTTATTTAGAAAATAGGGGATCAAACCTGATGTTATAGCTAGCTAAACCTATAATAACATGAAAATAAAACAAACAATTATTGAAGACAGGCTTCTTGCTTGCCATAGGCTTGTAGTGATTGTTGAGCGATCCAATTAGTTGAAGAGCGCTCATTTCTATCCAACAAAAGACTGTGGTGTTGTAGAAAATATAACCTAAGCATTAAAAGACAAAAGACTGTGGTGTTGTAGAAGATATAACCTAAGCATTAAAAGACAAAAGACTGTGGTGTTGTAGAAGATATAACCTAAGCATTGAAAGACAAAAGACTGTGGTGTTGTAGAAGATATAACCTAAGCATTAAAAGACAAAAAACTGTGGTGTTGTAGAAGATATAACCTAAGCATTGAAAGACAAAAGACTGTGGTGTTGTAGAAGATATAACCTAAGCATTGAAAGACAAAAGACTGTGGTGTTGTAGAAGATATAACCTAAGCATTGAAAGACAAAAGACTGTGGTGTTGTAGAAGATATAACCTAAGCATTAAAAGACAAAAAACTGTGGTGTTGTAGAAGATATAACCTAAGCATTGAAAGACAAAAGACTGTGGTGTTGTAGAAGATATAACCTAAGCATTAAAAGACAAAAGACTGTGGTGTTGTAGAAGATATAACCTAAGCATTAAAAGACAAAAGACTGTGGTGTTGTAGAAGATATAACCTAAGCATTAAAAGACAAAAGACTGTGGTGTTGTAGAAGATATGACAAAAGACTGTGGTGTTGTAGAAGATATAACCTAAGCATTGAAAGACAAAAGACTGTGGTGTTGTAGAAGATATAACCTAAGCATTAAAAGACAAAAAACTGTGGTTTTGTAGAAGATATAACCTAAGCATTGAAAGACAAAAGACTGTGGTGTTGTAGAAGATATAACCTAAGCATTAAAAGACAAAAGACTGCGGTGTTGTAGAAGATATAACCTAAGCATTAAAAGACAAAAGACTGTTGTGTTGTAGAAGATATAACCTAAGCATTAAAAGACAAAAGACTGTGGTGTTGTAGAAGATATAACCTAAGCATTAAAAGACAAAAGACTGTGGTGTTGTAGAAGATATAACCTAAGCATTGAAAGACAAAAGACGGTGGTGTTGTAGAAGATATAACCTAAGCATTAAAAGACAAAAGACTGTGGTGTTGTAGAAGATATAACCTAAGCATTGAAAGACAAAAGACTGTGGTGTTGTAGAAGATATAACCTAAGCATTGAAAGACAAAAGACTGTGGTGTTGTAGAAGATATAACCTAAGCATTAAAAGACAAAAGACTGTGGTGTTGTAGAAGATATAACCTAAGCATTAAAAGACAAAAGACTGTGGTGTTGTAGAAGATATAACCTAAGCATTGAAAGACAAAAGACTGTGGTGTTGTAGAAGATATAACCTAAGCATTAAAAGACAAAAGACTGTGGTGTTGTAGAAGATATAACCTAAGCATTGAAAGACAAAAGACTGTGGTGTTGTAGAAGATATAACCTAAGCATTGAAAGACAAAAGACTGTGGTGTTGTAGAAGATATAACCTAAGCATTAAAAGACAAAAAACTGTGGTGTTGTAGAAGATATAACCTAAGCATTGAAAGACAAAAGACTGTGGTGTTGTAGAAGATATAACCTAAGCATTAAAAGACAAAAGACTGTGGTGTTGTAGAAGATATAACCTAAGCATTAAAAGACAAAAGACTGTGGTGTTGTAGAAGATATAACCTAAGCATTAAAAGACAAAAGACTGTGGTGTTGTAGAAGATATGACAAAAGACTGTGGTGTTGTAGAAGATATGACAAAAGACTGTGGTGTTGTAGAAGATATAACCTAAGCATTGAAAGACAAAAGACTGTGGTGTTGTAGAAGATATAACCTAAGCATTAAAAGACAAAAAACTGTGGTGTTGTAGAAGATATAACCTAAGCATTGAAAGACAAAAGACTGTGGTGTTGTAGAAGATATAACCTAAGCATTAAAAGACAAAAGACTGTGGTGTTGTAGAAGATATAACCTAAGCATTAAAAGACAAAAGACTGTGGTGTTGTAGAAGATATAACCTAAGCATTAAAAGACAAAAGACTGTGGTGTTGTAGAAGATATGACAAAAGACTGTGGTGTTGTAGAAGATATAACCTAAGCATTGAAAGACAAAAGACTGTGGTGTTGTAGAAGATATAACCTAAGCATTAAAAGACAAAAAACTGTGGTGTTGTAGAAGATATAACCTAAGCATTGAAAGACAAAAGACTGTGGTGTTGTAGAAGATATAACCTAAGCATTAAAAGACAAAAGACTGTGGTGTTGTAGAAGATATAACCTAAGCATTAAAAGACAAAAGACTGTGGTGTTGTAGAAGATATAACCTAAGCATTGAAAGACAAAAGACTGTGGTGTTGTAGAAGATATAACCTAAGCATTAAAAGACAAAAGACTGTGGTGTTGTAGAAGATATAACCTAAGCATTGAAAGACAAAAGACTGTGGTGTTGTAGAAGATATAACCTAAGCATTGAAAGACAAAAGACTGTGGTGTTGTAGAAGATATAACCTAAGCATTAAAAGACAAAAAACTGTGGTGTTGTAGAAGATATAACCTAAGCATTGAAAGACAAAAGACTGTGGTGTTGTAGAAGATATAACCTAAGCATTAAAAGACAAAAGACTGTGGTGTTGTAGAAGATATAACCTAAGCATTAAAAGACAAAAGACTGTGGTGTTGTAGAAGATATAACCTAAGCATTAAAAGACAAAAGACTGTGGTGTTGTAGAAGATATGACAAAAGACTGTGGTGTTGTAGAAGATATGACAAAAGACTGTGGTGTTGTAGAAGATATAACCTAAGCATTGAAAGACAAAAGACTGTGGTGTTGTAGAAGATATAACCTAAGCATTAAAAGACAAAAAACTGTGGTGTTGTAGAAGATATAACCTAAGCATTGAAAGACAAAAGACTGTGGTGTTGTAGAAGATATAACCTAAGCATTAAAAGACAAAAGACTGTGGTGTTGTAGAAGATATAACCTAAGCATTAAAAGACAAAAGACTGTGGTGTTGTAGAAGATATAACCTAAGCATTAAAAGACAAAAGACTGTGGTGTTGTAGAAGATATGACAAAAGACTGTGGTGTTGTAGAAGATATAACCTAAGCATTGAAAGACAAAAGACTGCGGTGTTGTAGAAGATATAACCTAAGCATTAAAAGACAAAAAACTGTGGTGTTGTAGAAGATATAACCTAAGCATTGAAAGACAAAAGACTGTGGTGTTGTAGAAGATATAACCTAAGCATTAAAAGACAAAAGACTGTGGTGTTGTAGAAGATATAACCTAAGCATTAAAAGACAAAAGACTGTGGTGTTGTAGAAGATATAACCTAAGCATTAAAAGACAAAAGACTGTGGTGTTGTAGAAGATATAACCTAAGCATTAAAAGACAAAAGACTGTGGTGTTGTAGAAGATATAACCTAAGCATTGAAAGACAAAAGACTGTGGTGTTGTAGAAGATATAACCTAAGCATTAAAAGACAAAAGACTGTGGTGTTGTAGAAGATATAACCTAAGCATTGAAAGACAAAAGACTGTGGTGTTGTAGAAGATATAACCTAAGCATTGAAAGACAAAAGACTGTGGTGTTGTAGAAGATATAACCTAAGCATTAAAAGACAAAAGACTGTGGTGTTGTAGAAGATATAACCTAAGCATTAAAAGACAAAAGACTGTGGTGTTGTAGAAGATATAACCTAAGCATTGAAAGACAAAAGACTGTGGTGTTGTAGAAGATATAACCTAAGCATTAAAAGACAAAAGACTGTGGTGTTGTAGAAGATATAACCTAAGCATTAAAAGAGATATTCAAACGCATATAAGTCGAAAATAAACTGAAAACGAAAAAGACAAGTAGACAAATAATAGATCGTTTATAGTGTATTAATGTACATTTTTTGATTGAGTTAAGCCTGCCAATAGATATTTTACCGTGTGGTTTTCTATGTTGTGATGTTATGCTATTGTTTCAGAACAAAGGAGAAGGTTTGGATCAATTAAAACGTTTAATACCGCTGCAATTGTTTGCACCTGTCCTAAGTCAGAAATCTGATGTACAGTAGTTGTCGTTTGTTTATGTAATTTATACGTGTTTCTCGTTTCTCTTTTATTTTTTATAGATTTTATATAGATTAGACCGTTGGTTTTCCCGTTTGAATGGTTTTACTCTAGTAATTTTGGGGCCCTTTATAGCTTGTTGCTCGGTGTGAGCAAAGGCTCCGTGTTGAAGGCCGTACATTGACCTATAATGGTTTACTTTTTTTTAAATTGTAATTTGAATGGAGAGTTGTCTCATTGCCACTCACACCACATCTTCCTATATCTAAATAATAGTTCACAAAACACACTATACCGATTACCATTTTACGAAAATGTCAAACTGATATCCTTTGTAAATAAATCAACAAGATTATTATATTAATGATGTCTTTAAATTATACAATGACTTTGTTTATGTTGTCAGAGCAGGTTCGTTTATCAATTCATTTGAAGTGCACACATTCTATATAAATGTACATTGACCCCTAATTGATAATTGACTTGATTTACAACTAGTTTTGTTTGTTTTAGAAAGGTTCAAGTTGAATACATATCTTTCTCTTTATCATCGTTAACGTAATAATATTTTAAAATTTTCATTTTCAAACTAGGTTAAATAATTCAACGTTTAAAAGATCAAACATTTCAATCAAAATACGAAAAAAATAGTAGAAGAGAAAGAAAGAGTGAAACGGCACAAGATATACATGTAAATTTAAATTTCAAATGAACTTAAACATTGCTTAAAATTTCAAATATTAATCAATATGTATATTAAAGGATTAATGCATTTTTAATTTAGATTTCTTGATTTATAAAACATTTTGTTTCTTATTGAACTATGTTATAGACTCTCATTAGCTCGAAAATTTCTTATTTCGGAATGATGAATTCTTTTTAATCAATTTTATTGAACAACTTTATAAACTTTCCTTTCAACTCAAAAAGAAATACAAGCAAATAGTTATTAAACCCGATATTAATTTCAAAACTCAGTAAGAAATTCAACAAGCACTAACAAGAGTGACGAAAAATACAAGAGGAAAAGTCAAACTGATAGATCGAAAATAAACTGACAACGCTATGGCTAAAAAAGATAAAAGACAAACACAAATAATACTACACAAGACACAACATAGAAAACTAAAGACTTAGCAACACGAACCCCACTAGAGTGATCTCAGGTGCTCAACAAGAGTAAGCAAATCCTGCTCCACATGTGGCACCCGTGGATTTGCTCATGTTTGTCAAACATGGTAAATAGTCTTGTTCTGTACGTCATATTCGTGAAAAGGGAACGGAATTGTAGTTTCGACATCAGGAATATATCCGATGTCATCTGTGAAACGGATATTCCATAACAATCAACTTACTCAATATGGCGTCCATAAACTTTACAAAGGGATGATTTCAACTTTACCATTTTGAAATCTTGGTTTAATATATCCTTGTGAGCAGCTCTATCAAGGAAACCATGATAGGATAAAAAAAGTAAATAAAAAAATACTGAATTCCGAGGAAAATTCAAAACGGAAAGTCCCTTATCAAATGGCAAAATCAAAAGATAAAACACATCGAATGGACAACAACTTTTTCCATTTCTTTCATTTGTTTGTATGATTGACAACTTTATCTTGAGAGAATTATTTTTTAAGGTTTATTTAAATTGACCCTTAATGACCTGCACCAGTATTCACCACGAAATCCAGCGTTGTTATCTAATACTGAAATTTGTTACATGTATAGTTTCCTTCTTCCCTAAAGGATTACATTACTTTACTAAAACATTATGATTTATTACTTATCATGCTGTATTTGTTTCGTTGGACTCTAATGTCGCTAAGTATGTTTTATGATGCCTTTTATGGACAAGCACATAACTTATCATGCTGTATTTGTTTCGTCGGACTCTTATGTAGCTAAGTATGTTTTATGATGCCTTTTGTGGACAAGCACATTACTTATCATGTTGTATTTGTTTCGTCGGACTCTTATGTAGCTAAGTATGTTTTATGATGCCTTTTGTGGACAAGCACATTACTTATCATGCTGTATTTGTTTCGTCGACTCTTATGTAGCTAAGTATGTTTTATGATGCCTTTTGTGGACAAGCACATAACTTATCATGCTGTATTTGTTTCGTCGGACTCTTATGTAGCTAAGTATGTTTTATGATGCCTTTTGTGGACAAGCACATTACTTATCATGCTGTATTTGTTTCGTCGGACTCTTGTTATGTAGCTATGTATGTTTTATGATGCCTTTTGTGGACAAGCACATTACTTATCATGCTGCATTTGTTTCGTCGGACTCTTATGTAGCTAAGTATATTTTATGATGCCTTTTGTGTACAAGCACATTACTTATCATGCTGTATTTGTTTCGTCGGACTCTTATGTAGCTAAGTATGTTTTATGATGCCTTTTGTGGACAAGCACATTACTTATCATGCTGTATTTGTTTCGTCGGACTCTTGTTATGTAGCTAAATATGTTTTATGATGCCTTTAGTGTACAAGCACATTACTTATCATGCTGTATTTGTTTCATCGGACTCTTATGTAGCTAAGTATGTTTTATGATGCATTATGTAGCTAAGTATGTTTTATGATGCCTTTTGTAGCTAAGTATGTTTTATGATGCCTTATGTAGCTAAGTATGTTTTATGATGCCTTATGTAGCTAAGTATGTTTTATGATGCCTTATGTAGCTAAGTATGTTTTATGATGCCTTATGTAGCTAAGTATGTTTTATGATGCCTTATGTAGCTAAGTATGTTTTATGATGCCTTATGTAGCTAAGTATGTTTTATGATGCCTTATGTAGCTAAGTATGTTTTATGAGATTTATTAGTCTGACACTTTTACAGATTAATGATATATTCAAAATTATTTCGTCCAAATGTCATACTTCTATTTGGTTGTAAGTAATAAAATTGATTATTTTCGAAATTTTATTAATGTTTATTAAAATTTTCATACACATATTTGATATTTTATCACGTAATAAAATGATCTAAAAATAGAATTGATTATGTACGATAACATAATTTATTAGAAGAATAACAGCTCCTTGTTTGTAAGTTATAAATATATATATAAGATTAAGCTAGACATCGTTCATTATTCGTATCATTATATTAAAAATTACCAAAGATTTTTATATAATCTTGTACGACAGCCGGGCATTTGTTTACAAAAAGACTAAAATGCCAAATGAACTACTGACTTGAAGAGCATCACGCCTCAAAAAGATACCAGAAAAACAGTCAAACTCATAAATCGAAAATAAATTGACAACGCCATGGATAAAAATGAAAAAGACAAACAGACAAACAATAGTACACATGACACAACATAGAAAACTATAGAAAACTAAAGAATAATCAACACGAACCCCGTCAAAAACTAGGAGTGATCTCATGTGCTCCGGAAGGGTAAGCAGATCCAGCTCCACATGTGGCATCCGGAGTGTTGCTTATGTTAAAACAAATCCGGTAAAAAGTCTTAACTCGGTAGGTCATATTCATGATAGGAAGGAGACAAATTTCATCCAGGTTTTTATTTAAAGAAAAAAAGGTACCAGGATTATAATTCAGTACGCCAGACGCGTGTTTGTCTTCATAAGACTCATCAGTGACGCTTATATCAAAATATTTATAAAGCCATACAAGTACAAAGTTGAAGAGCATTGAGGATCCAAAATTCATAAAGTATAACCTACTGGTTGTAACAATTGGTAATTGCATTGTAAAGGATGATACCGCTTAATAAATGATAAGACAATGGTAAACACGAGGTTGGAACTGTTGTTCAGACTTTGAAAAACAAAAGTAAAGATGACCCTTATTAAATGCAAACACTGTACAAACAATGTTTAAATGCAGCATCAATAAAATAATTTGGAATAATTTTGAATCTCCATGCTAGGTCTTTGTATATGTAGAATCAATGGTTTGTTGAGTAACATTTATTGTGTTCGAACTTAACATTCGTGTGTTCTGTGTATTATTTAAGTATTATCATATTACCATTTATTGGTATACTTCTTCCATATTTTCGAAGAATTACAGGAATTTTGGGTCCACAATGCTCCAACTTCGTACTTTATTTGAACCTTTTAACTTTTTGTGATTCAAACGTCACTGATGAGTCTTTTGTAGACATTCCTCGAGTCTGCGAAACTACAAAATTTCTATCCTGGTATAGATCTATGAGTTTATTAACACCAATGTTGGCGTTTACTAGATGTTGCATGTAAGATAAAACAATTCAAAGTATAAGTAGCGAAAGAGCTAGGATGCGGGTAAGTTGTCGGTATAATATATTAGTTGCTTATGTATTACTTCTCTAATCTTAAAGCTATTTATTTTTTACATTAATTTTGTAGTTCTTTATAATGTTAACTAATTCAACTAATTCCAACATACCTGCACATACATTGTAGCATTATAGAAGATCCAGCAGATACACCAATGGACGAATCAAGCGACGATGACATCAACAAAGGTTCTGATGACATAAAGAATATTGAAAACCAGAAATATTTGCCCGTCTTTGTGGATGACGAGGTTTATCAAGACAAATTAAAACTAGCTATTGTGTTAATGCCTTTCATTATTCTTATTTTGTCGATAACTACGACGACATTTGTTAGAAAAGACGATGAAATTTCTCTGTCAGCTTCAGGTAATTAAACAAAGTATTTAAAATCAAACCTTCCCGATTGCTTTTGTGCTAGCTAAACCTCACACTTATATATGTATGATAGTTGTTTGGTAAAAATAGGTTGATTAACCCATTAAGACATAATTGGTTAACGTGGTAATTGTAAGGAGACTACAAAGCCGTTCGGCGATGCTTCAAGGTGCGCATTTTGAATTGTTTTTATCTTAAGTCTTTTTTTACAATATGGTTATCAATGTATTCAAAATTTTGAATTATATCTTATTCATTCAAATGTGACGTCATTTTGTCATTTTTTGATGATCTGTTTTACAAATTCAAATGTGACGTCATTTTTTGTCATTTTTTACAATTTCTAATATGACGTCACTTGGCGTTGAGGTTTGAACTTATTCGGATGTGTTGCATTTTGTCGGGTTATGTAATGCATTTCGATTGTTTCCTGTAATAAGTTAATACTTCAGTGTTATCATGTACATCTTTTGTTTAGTCATTTTATAAAATTTACTGTTTGCAAAAGTATAAATTATTCTAAATAAAAGGGATGTTCTGGTACCTAACAGAAAATCCAGGCCGTTTTTGGCACAACTTTTTTTTAACTTTTTTTGAGCTTTTGGTCCTCGAGGCTTTCAAACTTTTGTATATGGGCGTCACTAGTAAGTCTTTTTTGGACAAAAAGCACTGGCGTATTAAATTTTTTTTAAACTTGTTGCCTTTTGTTAGCTATTATTCGTGTGTTTCTTTGTCAATTGTGTTCTTCTTTTTATTTGTATTGTAGTCCTGTAATGTTGTGTTGTCATTTTAATGTTATATTTCACATGGCCATAAAAAAAGGGAGGTTTGGCATGCCACAAAACCAGGTTCAACCCACCATTTTTTCCTTTAAAAATGTCCTGTACCAAGTCAGGAATATGGCCATTGTTATATTATAGATCGTTTCTGTGTGTGTTACATTTTAACGTTGTGTTTCCATTATGTCGTTTGATTTCTCTTATTTTTGAGTGTGAATTCACATTACTATAAGACGTGTCACGGTACTTATCTATCCCAAATTCATGTATTTGGTTTTGATGTTATATTTGTTATTTTCATAGGATTTTGTCTAATGCTTAGTCCGTTTCTGTGTGTGTATGTGTGTGTTACATTTTAATGTTGTGTCGTTGTTCTCCTCTTATATTTAATGCGTTTCCCTCAGTTTTAGTTTGTCACCCCGATTTTGTTTTTTGTCCATGGATTTATGAGTTTTGAACAGCGGTATACTACTGTTGTCTTTATTTTTGAATTGTTGGCTCTATTATCAGAAGTGAGAAAATCGCGTAATGTATTCATTATACAAAATCAAACACACATTTAACAAACCAAAAGCACATGAACAGCGTTTTTAATGACAAAGCAGCCTAAGATGAGGTCTTCAGCACGTATCAAACGTAATCCACGTTTAAAACCGCTCCTTACACCGTTTGGAATGCAAGTTATTTAGAATATTTTGACTATTTTATCTAATATGTCGGTTTAGTTCACGCATCATTGTTAATATAACTGAATTTGATGAGACTGTCATCAAAGTGAGAGGTTTAGAGCTATAAATCCAGGTTTAATCCACCATTTTCTACATTTGAAAATGTCTGTACCAAGTCAGGAATATGACAGTTCTTGTCTATTTGTTTTTTATGTGTTTTGTTATTTGATTTTGCCATGTGATTATAGACTTTCCAATTAGATTTTTCTCTAAGTTCAGTATTTTTGTGATTTTACTTTTTATTGATACATGTCTTACATTCTATTTTTAGATAATTATATACATACTTGTAATCTAATTTATTCTAACTTTAGAAATTTCAGGATGTTCCATCCCGTTTCATGGAGAAATTTTGAGACTTTCAAGACAATTGGAAAACATAAGCGTGTTATTGATGAATGAACATGTTTCAGTTGAAGCACATGGTAAGAATATTAAGCAGCAAAGGAAGACACACACATGTGTATGTGATCAACTAAATGGTGAATTAAAAAGATTAAAGGAAAAAGTTCAGCTGTTAAATTCCTCAAAGGGTAAGCTACTATTAGAGATACAAGAGAGGCGAGACATATCCCTAAGGGATTTTCACACTCAGATGTCGATGACAAACTGACAACGCCAGCATAACTCGAAACACGACCAAAATACAAACAATAGTATACAAAACACAACATAGAATGGGCAACACGAACAACTCCATAAACAAGTGGTTATTTCAGATGCTCCCGAATAGGAAGCAGATCTTGTTCCATTAGTCGTTGAATATATAGGTCGTTATCTGTGAAGCAGATATTCAATTCGTAATGGTCAACCAACAGTCATCACGTCCTTAAGATATTTGAAGATATCACTCAAAGCTCACAACTCCGAGTCCTTAGTTTGATAGCTTCCTAGTTATTAGATACCCTCTATGAAGGAAATCACGTCAGTAAATGTAAGCTCTAGAATATCGTGTTAAATGGGAGATATACACTACAATTGTAGACGTTGTTGTAAGTTACTACAAAGAGATGGCAATTATAAAATTGGTAGGCTATAATCATATTTTCGTTGTTGTAAAGTTTTGTTCTCAGCCAACCATCAATGTCAATTTCTAATTAGGAGGCATATTTAACTGTATCTTCTGTATTCATAAAATTAATGATATATTTAATAATATTGCAATTCAAATATTCTTTTGTTGGTTTGTCTTCTGTATAGTAAATTTTGTTCAGATCATTCAAATTTAGAAATTTGTGAACTCCTTATAACTATGCATAAACCAAAGGCATTTTTTAAAAACATATCAACCATTGTAAATATATCAAAAACAAAAATATCTAACAAAGAAATGACATTTAAACACTTGACAAAAGACGTTTGAAACCAAAAATGTCCGAAAATGACTCAAATAGCATATTTTAGGTTATGCTAACAGTGCTAAAGCAAATGTCACACATGTGTTTTACATTGATTTTGCATGATAGTTTTAAAACATTTACCTGCTTGAGGGTTGAACACTGTTCATGATTTTCGACATGTGTGTCGACAATGCATTGTCTAATATGAATGAAATTTGATTTTGTTCTATTTTTCTTATTTTAGATAACAAAGACACAATTAAAACAGATAAAGATGTTTACACACCACGACAGAGAAGAAATATCAATGAACTTGCTTTCCTTTCTTCAAGTCATTATAGATTGGCTTATGGGAACCGATGTTTCACTGGTCATACGGATTACATTGATGTTATTTTCAAACTAAATCTATTTCATCCAAATGTAAATGACAATGGCACGCTATTGTTTGAATTTGGACTGGCATCAACTGTCGAATATCTGGTAAAAGACGTTTATGATAATCAAATGTTAACAGTGAAGGCTTTTAGATGTAAACATGCATTTGGAATTTGTCTAGAAGTTACAGATGAAATATCGTCAAAGATTGATGTCAGTGTTTTTAAACAAACACCAGAATGGATTCAAGGACATATCACCATGGGACTTCAAAGTTCAAGGTTCATGCTCATGTCAGAAAATCAGAATATATACATCGGAAGTAAACTGAATATGTCACGTGGTTTGGAAGTATGGCCAGTGTTTGGGATATACAATTCACATTTAATAAGCATGTCAATTAAAATTCATTCAAATAACCTCATCAGTTTCAATAGAACCAGTTTGGATCCACATCTGTTTATTTCAGATGATAACAATACAATAGCAAATTGGTATTTACAATTCGAACAGATACAAACATTAAGTTTAGAAAACGTTTATATGTACATTGAAAAAGCATTCTTTGTCATTATGCCCCTTATGTATTTGCTACGTGGTGAAGACTAGGCTGGTTAATAATTTAAAGCGATGTTCATGAATGTGCTTTTAGTTTATTAAATATGTGTATGATTTTGTTTCATAAATAACTTCATTATGCCTTCTTTCTCAATTCTCATAATTAATCCAACACTTCAAAATTTGGAAAAAATTGATACCCATATTGATTAAAAATGCATAAGAATGACATTATCAAGATGCTTAATTTCTTGATTGACAACATATTTGTTACGCTTGAAGGACATGTTTTTCAACAGACTGTCGGCATTCCAATGGGAACCAATTGTGCATCTCTTCTTGCCGACTTGTTTCATTATCATTATGAGACTGACTTACATTCAGGAACTTCTTGGGATGAAACATAAAAATTTACCAATATCTTTTAAATTTGCTTTCCGCTAAATAGATGATGTTCTCTCACTAAATAATTCAAGAATTGGTGACTTTGTTGAACGCATCTATCCCAGAGATAAAGGATACAGCAGACACAGTCTGCCTTATATGTTGACTTACATCTAGAAATTTACAGTAATGGTCGGTTAAAAAAAAACTTTACGACAAACGAGATGATTTCAGCTCCCCAACTGTGAGCTTTCCATTTCTATGTAGCAACATTACAGCAGCGCCTGCATACTGAGTATGTATCTTCTTATAGATACGATATTCCTGCGCTTGTATTTCCTAACATGATTTCCTTGACATAGGGTTGCTGCTCACAACATAAACAACATAACGGGTGTCTAATGTGGAGCAGGATATGCGTATCCTTCCGGAGCACCTGAGATCACCCCCATTTTTTGGGTGGGTTTCGTGTTGCTCAGTCTTTAGTTCTCTTTGTTGTTTCTTGTGAACTATTATTTGTCTGTTTGTCTTTTTCATTTTAAGCCATGGCGTTGTCAGGTTATTGTCGATTTTTGAGATTGACTGTTACTCTGGTACCTTTCGCCCCTCTTTTATAATGTTTATGGTAGATCCTAGTAAAACTTATGAAAATGTTTTGGAGTAGATTATATTTACTTTATTCCCGTCAGTCTTCTTGTATATGAACTGTCCATTTAATAAAACAACGTACTGTTTGTATTATTATAAAAATACGTTTCATGGAGAAATTTTAAGACTTTCAAGGCAATTTGAAAACATGAGCGCGTTATTGATGAATGAACATGTTTCAGTTGATGCACATGGGAAGAACATTAAGCAACAAAGGAAGACACACACATGTGTATGTGATCAACTAAATGGTGAATTGAAAAGACTAATAGAAAAAGTTCATCTATTAAACTCCACGAAGGATAAACTGCTATTAGAGATACAAGAGAGGCGAGACATATCCCAAAGGAATTTTCACACTCAGATGTTGATGACAAACTGACAACGCCAGCTCTAAACACGACCAAATACAAACAATAGTATACAAAACATAACATAGAATGAGCAACACGAAAAACTCCATAAACAAGTGGTTATTTCAGATGCTCCCGAATAGGAAGCAGATCTTGTTCCATGAGTCGTTAAACATATAGGTCGTTATCAGTGAAGCAGATAATACATAATGGTCAACCAACATTCATGACGGCCGGAAAATATTTGAAGAGATCTGAGAATTCTCAGTTTGATAGCTTCCTAGTTATCAGAGACCCTCTATGAAGGAAATCACGTCAATAAATGTACGTTCTAGAATAGCGTGTTAACTTGATACACTACATATGCAGACGTTCTTGGCATGTAAGTGCATAGAGATGGAAATTTCATAATTGGGAGGCTATAGTCATCTTGTCGATGACGTAAGATTATGTTCTCAGTCCAACGTCAATGTCAAATTCTAGTAAGAAGTCATATTTAACTTTATCTCACCTCCAATTCATTTCTAGGAATATGATTGGTTAAAATCAACTGCTTAGAGACCGTGTATATACCACAGTATGTTAGTAGGCGGGGCTTATTTTAATACATGGTTAGTAGTGGTTTAACATCCCTTTAAAAACAACACAGTGCTAAGGGGAAATCTTAAAGGTTTCAAAACAAGGAGAAATTGTTGATGAACGAATGAACTAAATTCATATAATAAAGCTAAAAAGTTGGTAGTGTTTACATTTTTTTTTGTATGTATAAACCAATGTGAGTATAGGTACTAAATGCAAACGGTATTGAAGGTTGGGTTACTTTGATAAGCCACTATTCGACATACCACGTTTTTATATAGTATGAAGATAAATTTATTTATTGATTGCGACTTTTTGTATTTCTTTTGTTGTTATAACGTGACTCTATATTTCTATTATGAATTACTATATACGTTGAACCACAAACGTCAAAATCATTCAATCGCGTAGTGGAATTAACTATTTGTGGATTCTTATAAATTCTATTTATAACTTTTGGACTAGTTTACATCTCGGTCTATTTCTGAAATTTATTCTCACATACTTTTGATTTTTTAACCCTGTATGCTAACATTGCCTATGTAAAATTTTAGAATCGTTTGTATGCACATTGAACGACAAATTTATGTGACGTATAAAATTTTCTGACGTCAGACACTCAAATCAATGAATGTGTTCGTAGTTAGTAGATGTTTTTGTGTTCTGTTAAATTGTTCCTTTCACAATCAGAAGCTCAAACACATCAAACGAATGAATAACAACTGTCATACTCCTGACTTGGTACAGGCATTTACTTATGTAGAAAATGGTAGATTATACCTGGTTTAAAAGCTAGTTAAACATCTTACTTGTATGGCAGTCGCATCAAATTCAATTATATTGAATCCAAGTAATTTGAAAAGCTTTCACATTACTTTGAAAGTAAGGTCTTTTGCACGGAGCCTTAGCTTTTGTTGTTCTTGTCTTTCATGTTTACTTAATATGTACTTTGTCTATAAAATGTCTTTATACTATTAGTTATTCGTTTAAAATGATTAAACTTATAACAAGATATTGTTTAATCTACCATTTTCAACATTTGAAAATGTCTGTACTAAGTCAGGAATATGACAGTTGTTGTCCATTCGTTTTTGATGTGTTTTGTCATTTGATTTTTTACCATGATTAAGGACTTTCCGATTTGATTTTCCTCTGAGTTCAGTATTTTAGTGATTTTACTTTGGACTGCTGCACCGCAATTTTTGACATTTTTACCTATTATGTTTAAATAAGAAGATGTGATATGATAGCACATGAGACAACTCTGCACAAGAGACCAACAGACAAATACTGTTTTTTTCTCATATATAGTCAAAATAATGGAATGCAATGCGACTGTCGTTCAAGGGAGAGGTTAGATAGCTTTGAAACCAAGTTTGATCCACCATTTTCTATATGAAAATGCCTGTACCACGTCAGAAATTTTAAAATTGTTTTCATTCATTTGATAGATTTGATCTTTTGATTTTGCCATTTGATAAATGACTTTCCGTTTTGAATTTACATTAGAGTTCAGTAATTTTGTTATTTTAATTTTCACTGATGAAGGGGGTAAAAGGGTTTTGGTATCTGTCCACTGATCCTAAAGTCAGGATGATTTAAATGGTTGGACATTTGGTGAACGTTCCAGCTGAAGACAATGACTGGAAAAATAAAGCATACCCTGCGCTGTTCACCTTATTAAGATTATTCCAAAGGTTTTGTACCTTCTTAACTACAGAAACACTGATCAAGATGATTTGAGAGGAATGAATCCATTTTGAACCACTCCCATTGTCAGTTTAACCAGACTTCTCATACTAAACTAGTTATTTGACCAAAATGGTTCGAATGATTTCATGCATTCTGATTTTCATTACTTATGTCACGAACTATCATTTTCGTAACCAGTTGTATGTACCAAACACACAAAAATAATTCCAAAGATAGGCATCAATCAAATGCTAGAAATTGACAATGAGGGTCGGTTGAAAACAAAACTTTACGACAAAAGAGATGATTTCAGCTTTCCAATTATGAACTTTCCATTTCTAAGTAGCAACATTCCAGCAGCACCTGCATACGGGGTATATATCTCCCAATTGATACGATATTCCCGTGCTTGCATTTCCTATCATGATTTTCTTGATAGAGGGTTACTACTCACAAGGAAGCTATTAAACCAAGAGTTCCAAATGGTGAAGTTGAAATCATCCCTTCGTAAATTTTACGGACGCCATCACGAGTTGGTTGACCGTTATGGAATAACCGTTTCACAAATGATATGTTCCTTGTGTCGTAACTACAATCCCCTTCCCTTTCATGAATGTGACCTACCGAATTAGACTATTTAATGGATTTGTAATCACATAAGCAACACGACGGGTGCCACATGTGGAGCAGGATCTGCTTACCCTTCCGGAGCACCTGAGATCACCCCTAGTTTTTGTTGGGGTTCGTGTTGTTTATTCTTTAGTTTTCTATGTTGTGTCATGTGTAGTATTGTTTTTCTGTTTGTCTTTTTCATTTTTAGCCATGGCGTTGTCAGTTTGTTTTAGATTTATGAGTTTGACTGTCCCTTTGGTATGTTTCGTCCCTTTTTTATAGTTAATAAACTCATCATAGATAACAGGATTGAAACTTTTGAACCAGATGCGCGATTCGTTAACAAAAATCTCATTAGTGTCACTCAAATACAAAAGGTTAAAGAGGTCACATAAAGTATGAAGTTGAAGAGCATTGAGGACATAAAATTCCGAATAGTTTTGCCAAATACAGACAAGGTAATTCATTGCAGAGGTAGAAAAGTTTTGTAAACGGTTGCTTTATACATATATATAATTATGCCCATATACATAACATTTTATCATACATATTGGTTTTTACATGGTTAAACAGAGTCAACATTGATGACGTGGAATACAAAATGTAAATGGGGAAACTTTTGTTTAAATTTGTGAAGTCGAAATACAAAATTTATAGAATGGAAATAGGGAATGAGCCAAAGAGACAACAATCCGATCAGAGAAGAGAACATCCAAATGACTTTTTGTTGTCTTTTCACATTTTTCCAATTATGTATTGAATTAATAAATTTAGTAAAATATAGTAAGATATGGCAGTTTTGTAGCTAGATATGATCATAGAATCAAAGTATGCATAACAAGTAACAATCGTAGAATAAGTTATTAAACTGTATAGTAATTTTACCTTGCCATACATATTAAAGGAGGTATCTACACGTATGTATTTGTATTCATATTAAACTTGCGTATCTTATTTCAATAATGAAAGAAGGAAGTAAATAGTTCATTTATGTACATACAGGAAAGATTTATGTACGGTTATCAAAACAGGTAATGTCAACAATTTTCAAAAATATTAAGGGTTTTACCTCAACCAATGTAGTTCGAATTTTACATCTTGGACTAAGGCCTTGTTCACTTTGAGCTAAATTCGGTCTGATGTTAATGTTATATACACTTCAACCAAACTCAATTACGTTCCCTTGGATTAAAATCAAAGTTTTCATTTAGTTTAAAACATGCAGTAGATTGTCAATGAAGGACTTGTGTCGGTTAAGTGTTCATGAAACAAGATTCTTTAAGACATGAATGCTTTTTTTTTCTAAAAATGTGCACACTATTAACGCTTTTACACCTCTATAAAACTACACAAAGAAGAATTCAGGCCTTATAATTACAATTTTTTAGCTAGGATCATGAAAACACGATTTCTATCACGTTTTTTTTAAATTAACCTTTGCAATTTATTGTGGGAGCTGGTGTCATCATGAATATTAAATTTTATTGTGTAATGATGTTAAATTTAGAAGGACGCGAGATTGCTGTTAGCCAATCAAAATAACGTATCAAATAACGTATCATAATGAAAATTTTAATATTTTTTTAATAAAATGTCCTGTACCAAGTCAGGAATATGGCCATTGTTATATTATAGTTCGTTTCTATGTGTGTTACATTTTAATGTGTTTCTATTGTGTCGTTTGTTTTCTCTTATATTTGAGTGTGAATTCACACTACTATAAGACGTGTCACGGTACTTTTCTATCCCACATTCATGTATTTGGTTTTGGTGTTATATTTGTTATTCTCATCGGATTTTGTCTAATGCTTAGGTCGTTTCTGTATGTGTTACATTTTACAGTTGTGTCGTTGTTCTCCTATATTTAATGCGTTTCCCTCAGTTTTAGTTTGTTACCCCGATTTTGTTTTTTTCCATCGATTTACGAGTTTTTGAACAGCGGTATACTACTGTTGCCTTTATTTTATTTACGTGCAATGTTATTATAAATACTATGAATTTCATTATTTTTCTATTTATATGACAAAAATCAGTTACCGTTTGATGAACAACATAACCCCAAAATATTGGAATAACGAACTGGAAGACGTTTCTGACTTGCAAATAAGACAATAACTTATATTTCAGATCCATGAGTGCAACTTTCAAAATATGTAGAATATTTTGATAATTTTGGTATCAAATAAAAGCTAAAGGGGTGATGTTCACTTTTCGACTTTTGATAATAACAATAAAAAAAAACTTGTTATCAATTTAAAGAAGAGGATACATATGATTTTTCCTTTATATGGTGTGATATGCCCCCAATTTTTGATGAGCTTTTTTAAGAAGTTCGTGTAGCTTAGTCTTTAGATTTTTATTTTGTGTTTTGTGCACCATTGTTTATCTGAAGGTATATCTTTGAGCCATGACATTGTCAGTTTATTTCAACTTATGATTTTGAATGTCCTTTTCGTCTCTCTGGTACCAGCAGTTATATTAAAATAGTTTTAGGATAGGTATTTGTTGATACATCAATCTTAGAAGCATTATATTTCAGTAACTACAAGTACTCTCAGATATGCAATAAGTGTATTTTTGGTTTTTGAGATTGATTAGACTGGTGGTTTTCCCGTTTGAATGGTTTTACAGTAGTAATTCTGGGGCCCTTTATAGCTTGTTGTTCGGTGTGAGCCAAGGCTCCGTGTTGAAGACCTATAATGGTTTACTTTTATAAATTGTTATTTGGATGGAGAGTTGTCTCATTGGTACTCATACCACATTTTCCTATATCTATAAAGTATCTTTAATTAGTTTTTTTTTTGTATTCTAATCAATCAATAATAAAATCATCAAAAACATAAAAAATAACTTCTTCATTCGTGCTAACAAACATTATATGATCTCAAGTAGTTAGCACCTTTGTGTTTACGTGCAGTATTATTGACATATCACATTTCTGTAAACTAGCTGTTAAATTGACATTAAAAATTCAAAAAAAGTAGGAATTTTCGAACCCATGGCATAAACAGCTTTTGCCGTATGAAAAGGAATAATGCAGAATGTTTGGATTTTTACTAAATTGGTTTGATTAGGCCCTCAACACGGTTTAATTCGATTTCTACTGATAAGTCTTATGTAGACTAAATAAAGGCAACAGTAGTATTAAGGTGTTCAAAGGTCATCAATCGATTAAGTGATAAGCATATGGTTTACAAACTATTAAAGACCTCACTTATAAACAGGAACATTGTATATTATTACCATACACATCTTATAATTAGCTTCTTTACTTAATCCGCATATTGCCTGTCACTTGTTTATTTATTTTCGTGTTTTTTTCATCAAATACTGTCATAAGATATCGAATAGTACTGGCAAATTACTGCATTCAAACTGCCGTATATACTATTGCAGAACGTATCGTCATACTTTTATGATTCCTTTCAAGAGTAATGATTAAATTATTACAGTTTGAAATGTGTTCTAGCGACATTTTTGTAAAGTTTAACTTTTTTGATAAAAACCTGTTATTACAATTAAAAATCATTTGCCTATGTTTCACTTTTATATACTGTCCCAGGATAGGGGATGGTTGGACCATACTCTGTATGAAAAGCTATAATGCCAAAGTCGCTCGTTTCTGCAGAATATACATATCAATAATTATTTGCAGTCATAATTTCTGTGGTGATTCTCCTTCACCAAATTTTTGACGTCACATTTGTACCAGATTATAGGGATTCACAATGATAAATACACGCATAAAAATAATAGCAGCACTTAACTGCAATACGTAACGCAATCGACTATTCATAGTCACAGAATATTTACAGTTACTGAATATCAGCGGAAAGATCCTTACTCGCTACATTATGTTATGCCGTCATGTGCTGTTGTTGTACGTCTGTATAACGCATCCAATAACGGCATTAATGAGAAAAAAAAACATGATTTTCGATAGACAGTGCCATTAGCATAAAATGTTGACATAGAAAAAGTGGAGGAAATCTTTATTTGTTTTTCCAAAGGTAAATTAGCGATAAAAAAAAAACTTGGTAGGTTCAATGCAAGTAGTTATCAATAGATTCATAAAATGTTACCATGATAAAACTATATTATACAGTGTTCTTTTCTTCATTCAAATAAAACATTTAAGAAAATTAACAAACTTTCAATTTTAAATTACGCAGCATTAAATTTTTTAACTGAAAAGTTAAGGTCAAATATGAATGTCACGGCGCGCGGTTTTTACAACGGTCATACAAGTGGGCGATTTAGCATGCTTTGAAACCAGATTTAGTTTTTTTTTTTTTTATCGAGAATGTCTGTACTTCGCCATGAACAGTTGTTTTTCATTTGACTCGTTAGTTGTTTAAGTATAACGTTCGATTTTGTAAGCTTTTGTGGATTTACTTTGAAATTCAATATTTTTGTTATATTTTTCGTCCTGAGTACAAGTTTTTATGTTTTTTAATTGCTAACAAGTTTTTATGTAAAGGAATATAAAATATATGGTTGATATTTCAAATATGCATTCTTTAATTTAAGAAGAATGGAGAAACAGGGTGGTAAAGGCGATGGAAGTGACATTGGAGATTGTAGTGACAACGATTTGAATAAAGGATCTGACGACGTAGTGAATTTTGTAAAATCTTCAAACCATATGTCTAACATACAATTAGTTATGGCCCATAAAATAAATTACATATGTTTTGGTACAATGGTATCTGTTATTAGCATTGTGGTAACGGTAGTAATGCTTGTCGTTATCTCAAATGGTAAGTCTGTATTCTATAATATGTGTGCGTGTGTTAATTTCATTTTTATACATATATTCTGGTTTTCGACTTTCCATACTTGTTAACATGTTTATTGTGCTTAACTACCGTTGACCTCTGGGTTACCATTGATTATACTTGTTTTACAACACAGGACACTTAAAACACAGCAATATCAGACTAAAATGGTTTTAGATTTTAAAGATCACAATCTATCTGTATTACTAGTAAATTATTTAGGCAGGGATTTCGTTACCACACATTACTTAAAACCTTTACTAAATTCTTCCATAGATATAAAGATTTGGTTTGGAAGTTTGGTTGTACCTGTAGAATACTTATTTCAAACGGGAGTGCACTTTTATGTTTACGGAAAGTTTAGAAACGATCATGGTAAACTTATCGATCCTTCAAATAAACTTATTCTAAAAGATTACCAATTTAACACTGTTATTAGATTATTGAATATTGTTTTTTTATTGGTATTAATATAGATTTTGTTATCAGTAAATTTTTAAAAAGGAAACTAAATGTTACTGTTATATGCATATACACATTCATGGATCTATAATCTGTCGCTACCTGTATCATGGTATTGCACAAGGTCATGTTTTGCTCTGACTGTTTATAAGTCTGAACACTAAATCTATTGGATTTTGCATATGTACTGATTAATAATTTAGTTATGATGCATGCTTATTTTGTATTAGTTGTTAGTGGCTTTGAAATAGCTGCCAGTAACTGCGAGTAATCTCAAAATATAAATTAGTGTCTGTTAGGAACGTCTTCGGTCGTTGTCTGTTCTATGGTCGGGTTGTTGTTTAACACATTCTCCATTTTCATTCTCAATTTTAAGTATACGGTCAAGTCCAATCTGTGCCATTTTCAACTGATTATTATATTTCGTTCTTATGTTGTACTGTTGCACTACTGTCCCAGGATAGGGGATGGTTGGACCATACTTCTGTATGAAAAGCTATAATGCCAAAGTCGCTCGTTTCTGCAGAATATACATATCAATAATTATTTGCAGTCATAATTTCTGTGGTGATTCTCCTTCACCAAATTTTTGACGTCACATTTGTACCAGATTATAGGGATTCACAATGATAAATACACGCATAAAAATAATTGCAGCACTTAACTGCAATACTTAACGCAATCGACTATTCATAATCACAGAATATTTACAGTTACTGAATATTAGCGGAAAGATCTTTACTCGCTAAATTATATTATGCCGTCATGCGCTGTTGTTGTACGTCTGTATAACGCATCCAATAACGGCATTAATGAGAAAAAATTATGATTTTCGATAGACAGTGCCATAAGCATAAAATGTTGACATAGAAAAAGTGGAGGAAATCTTTATTTGTTTTTTCAAAAATTAATTAGCGATAAAAAAAACTTTAGGTTCAATACAAGTAGTTATCAATAGATTCATAAAATGTTATGTGTTTTTCCATAAACAATCTTTATGTACCATGATAAAAGTATATTATACATTGTTCTTCTCTTCATTCAAATAAAACATTTAAGAAAATTAACAACCTTTCAATGTTAAATTACGCAGCATTAAATTTTTTAATTGAAAAGATAAGGTCAAATATGAATGTCACAGCGCGCGGTTTTTACAACGGTCATACAAGTGGGCGATTTAGCATGCTTTGAAAACCAGATTTAGTTTTTTTTATCGAGAATGTCTGTACTTCGCCATGAACAGTTGTTTTTCATTTGACTCGTTAATTGTTTAAGTATAACGTTCGATTTTGTAAGCTTTTGTGGATTTACTTTGAAATTCAATATTTTTGTTATACTTTTCGTCCTGAGTACAAGTTTTTGTGTTTTTTAATTGCTAACAAGTTTTTATGTTTTTTAATAGCTAACAAGTTTTTATGTTTTTTAATTGCTAAAAAAAAATATTGAAAGTATTCATTATTCTACAATTTTAGATGACCTACAGAATGTTTTTCAATTAACAAAAGAAATGTCAAGAATATCGAATAAGTTAGAAAGGTTATCATCGAAAATAGATAGTCATAGTTCAACAACAGATGGACAACAAACATGTGACAAAATCAAAACTAGTTATCTTTACTATGCTCTTCAAGCAGAAAACAGGAGACTGAAAGACGAACTTCAAGAAACAAAATCTACAAAAGGTAAAACATGTTTTTGTTGTTTTTCTATGACAAATGATAAGAATTGCAAAATAAGTAATATAATATAAATTAAAAACCAATTGTTCAGAGAACAATTGAAGGTCTTTCAACCAATAAGGATCTATTTTGATATGAAAATATTAAGATTCAGTTGAAAATGTCAGTTGCTATGGCTTTATGATATGAAAATATGAATTTCGAGCAAAGGTCAAAATCTAGAACGTCCAATTAAGCTATGACCTTGACCCCAATTTCAAGGTCATAAACCAAGGATCCCAAATCAAAAGACCTGTAATTAGTTAATACTTCAGCTTTATCATGTACATCTTTTGAATATTCATTTTATTAAATTCACTGTTTGCAAAAGTATAAATTACTCT
The DNA here is from genome assembly GCF_965363235.1 of Mytilus galloprovincialis. Taxonomy (NCBI): domain Eukaryota; kingdom Metazoa; phylum Mollusca; class Bivalvia; order Mytilida; family Mytilidae; genus Mytilus; species Mytilus galloprovincialis. The sequence continues at coordinate 1,574,336 of NC_134841.1, forward strand.
AAATTATAGGGATTTTCTGGTAACTTAACGGAAAACCCTTGCCGTTTTTGGCACAACCTTTTTGATCTTTTGGTCCTCGATGCTGTTCAACTTTGTACTCGTTTCGGCTTTCAAATTTTTGTATCTGTGCGTCACACATAGGTCTTGTGTGGACAAAATACACTTCTGGCGTATTAAAATTTTGAACTTGTTGGCTGTTGTTCGTGTGATTCTTTGTCAATTGTGTTCTCCAATTTATTTATATTGTAGTCCTGTGTTGTCATTTTGATGTTATATTTCACATGGCCATAAAAGTGCGAGGTTTGGCATGCCACAAAACCAGGTTCAACCCACCATTTTTTCCTTTAAAAATGCCCTGTACCAAGTCAGGAATATGGTCATTGTTATATTATAGTTCGTTTCTGTGTGTATTACATTATTACGTTGTGTCGTTTGTTTTCTCTTATTTTTGAGTGTAAATTCACATTGCGATAAGACGTGTCACGGTACTTGTCTATCCCAAATTCATGTATTTGGTTTTGATGTTATATATATATATGTTATATTTGTTATTCTCGTGGGATTTTGTCTATATGTGTTACATTTTAGTGTTATGTCGTTGTTCTCCTCTTATATTTAATGCGTTTCCCTCGGTTTTAGTTTGTTATCCCGATTTTGTTTTTTGTCCATGGATTTATGAGTTTTGAACAGCGGTATACTACTGTTGCCTTTATTCAGTAGTATGTATGGTTCATGAGTAATATCACTTCACGCATAATTTTAAATATAAGAGGGGCAAAAACTCCCGTCTATTGTCTACGCACCCTTCCAATCAAAAATTTTAAGTTACGACATGTCGCAACTAACAATTTAGTAAAAAGAATTTGTCGAAATCTTATCAAGTTAATGAGAATAAGTGAAAATAAGCCAAAATCAAAATTTAGAATTTGACCTTGACCTTTAACCTTGACATAATTTTCATTTTTTTGGACCAAGGATCTTAAATCTAAAGACCCTAGGTCTCTATCACTAATGGTTTACCAGTTAGAAATGCAAATCACTTATATCATATATAAAAGGGGGGATAACTCTCATATGGAGTCTCCAGATAGCTTCGGTCAAAATAAAACAGATCATCCTGAGGATATAACGAGCAATTTGGAAAAATAAATTTGTCGCTTTCTTTTACGGTTGCGAAGCCTAAGTGGCCACAAGAAAAACAGTGTTCGGGGAGATAACTCTTACAAGGTAAAGGTTTTTGTTACGCGGTGTCAGTTTCAGAAGCGCATTAACTGTTTGATATCATATACCATATATCTAAGTGACATCTTGTGAAACAAAAAAACAGCGAAGGAAAAAAAAGTTGGCGGAAGAAAAAAAATAAAAATAATAATAATAATAATAATTAAAAACCAATTGTTCAAAGAACAATTGAAGGTCTTTCAACCAATAAGGATGTATTTTGATATGAAAATATAAAGATTCAGTTGAAAATGTCAGTTCCTATGGCTTTATGATGTATAAAAATGAATTTCGACCAAAGGTCAAAATCTAGAACGTCCAATTTACCTTTGACCTTGACCTCAATTTTAAGGTCATAAACATAGGATCCCAAATCAAAAGACCCTAGGTCTGTATTATGTATGGTTCATGAGTAATATCACTTTACGCATAATTCTAAATATAAGAGGGGCGAAAACTCCCATTTATTGTCTACGCACCCTTGTAACCAAAATTTATAAGTAACGACATGTCGCAACTAACAATTTAGTAAAAATAATTTGTCGAAATCTTATTATGTAATTGAAAATAAGTGAAAATAAGGAAAAATCAAAATTTAAAATTTGACCTTGACCTTTGACCTTGACCTAATTTTCATTTTTTTGGACCAAGGATCTAAAATCAAAAGACCCTAGGTCTCTATCACTTATGGTTTACCAGTTAGAAATGCATATCACTTATATCATATATAAAAGGGGGGATAACTCTCATATGGAGTCTCCGGATAGCTTCGGTCAAAATGAAACAGAACATCCTGAGGATATAACGAGCAATTTGGAAAAATAAATTTGTCGGTTTCTTATACGGTTGCGAAGCCTTAGTGGCCACAAGAAAAACAGTGTTTGGGGAGATAACTCTTACAAGGTAAAGGTTTTTGTTACGCGGTGTCAGTTTCAGAAGCGCATTAACTGTTTGATATAATATACCAAATATCTAAGCGACATCTTGTGAAACAAAAAAACAGCGAAGGAAAAAAAATTTGGCGGAAGAAAAAAAAAAAAATAATAATTAAAAACCAATTGTTCAGAGAACAATTGAAGGTCTTTCAACCAATAAGGATCTATTTAGATATGAAAATATTAAAATTCAGTTGAAAATGTCCGTTCCTATGGCTTAATGATGTATAAATATGAATTTTAAGCAAAGGTCAAAATCTAGAACGTCCAATTAACCTATGACCTTGACCTCAATTTCAAGGTCATAGACTAAACATCTCAAATAAAAAGACACTAGTTCCTTAATATGTATGGTTCATGAGTAAAATCACTTTACGCATAATTCTTAATATAAGAGGGGCGAAAACTCCCTTTTATTGTTTACGCACCCTCACAACCAAAATTTATAAGTTACGACATGTCGCAACTAACAATTTAGTAAAAAAAAATTGTCGATATCTTATAAGGTTAATGAAAAAAGGTGAAAAAACGCCAAAATCAAAATTAAGAATTTGACCTTGACCTTTGACCTTGACCTTATTTTCATTTTTTTGGACCAAGGATCTTTAATCAAAAGACCCTAGGTCTCTATCACTTATAGTTTACCAGTTAGAAATGCATATCACTGATATCATATATAAAAGGGGGGATAACTCTCATATGGAGTCTCCGGATAGCTTCCGTTGAAATGAAACAGAACATCCTAAGGATATAACGAGCAATTTGGAAAAATAAATTTGTCGGTTTCTTATACGGTTGCGAAGTAGTAGTGGCCACAAGAAAAACAGTGTTTGGGGAGATAACTCTTACAAGGTAAAGTTTTTTGTTACGCGGTGTCAGTTTCAGAAGCGCATTAACTGTTCGATATCATATACCAAATATCTAAGCGACATCTTGTGAAACAAAAAAACAGCGAAGGAAAAAAAAGTTGGCGGAAGAAAAAAAAAAAAAAAAATAATAATAATAATAATAATAATAATAATCAGAACAAATACAATAGGTCTTTCAACAGAAAGGTTGAAAGACCTAATAATAATCAGAACAAACCCTATAGGTCTTTCACCTGAAAGGTTGAAAGACCTAATAATCAGAACGAATACAATAGGTCTTTCAACAGAAAGGTTGAAAGACCTAATTAATTAAGAATATAAGAACAAATGTAATTTGCACAAGAGTGTCTATCAACTATACAATTTTGAATTAATACAATACCAATGGTAACATTTATTTTACCAACAAGAGACATAGTCAGTTATCAAAATATGTCCCTGTTGAAAAAAAGAACCTCACAACTATATGTTTCTGATTACAGCAGAACATGACCTATCCCTCGGTTCACTTCACAACCAAAACAGTGGCCCAACATTTTGTTAAAATTATCCGTCAAAATGTATAGTCCTGGATTCAGTCGGGTAAATAACCAAGCCTATTAGTAAATTTCACGTTTGTATCATTAACGGGTTAAACATGTTTTGGGACTAAGAAACACAGATGAAATCCTTAGTTGTTTTTACAAATATAAACAAGCGAAACAAAACTCCATGTGCAATAGTTATTAATAGTTTCATAAAACGTTGGGTGTTTTTTTCTTCAACAAGCTTTGCATACAATGTGAAACGAAATATATTTTGTGTTCTTTTTTTATCAAAAAACATTAATGCAATTTAACAACATTTCAATGTTAAACTATGCAACATTAAATTTGTTAATTGAGAAGTTAAGGTCAAATATGAATGTAACGGCGCGCAGATTTAAAACTGTCATTGAGTGAAAATTTCAGCATGCAATAAAAGCAGATTGAAGAATTGTCGATAATGTCTGTATTTCGTCATAAATAAGTGTAACGTTCAATTTTGTAGGCTTTTAAGGACTTACTAAGAAGTTCCATAGTTTTGTTATACTTTTTCGTCCTGAGTTCAATTTTTCATGAATTTTAATTGCTAAGAAAGATAGTTAAAAATATCATTATTCTGTTTTAGAAGACCAAAATAATTGTTTTCAATTAACAAAAGATATTTCAAGATTATCGAATCAGTTAGAAAGTTTATCAACAAAAAACATTAGTGATAGTTCAACAACAGATGGAAAACAAACATGTGACAAAATCAACACTAGTTATCTTTACTATGCTCTTCAAGCAGAAAACAGAAGACTTAAAGACGAACTTCAAGAAACAAAATCAAGAAAAGGTTGGAGATGTTTATTTTTTGTTGTAAAACCTTGACGATTGATAAAGAATTTTAAAATTACAGGCTTAGTTTATAATTCCAGAAAAAAGTAATATAATATATATAATTTAAGAATAATATAAGAGTTCTACCAACCACATAGTTTGGAAGTTATACAATACCGATGGTAACCTTTTTTTACCAACAAGAGACATTTGTTGACAATAACCTCACAACTATATGTTTCTCGTTAAAGTAGAATATGACCTATCACTTGGCGCATAAAACATCCACAACAGTTTCCTAATAGTTTCTAAAAATTGTATTACACATAAATAAATTAATACACTTCACTTCATAAGTGAGATATTTTGCTATGGGGTACAGCATCAATTGTATGAATTTAATGACATCATCCCATTAAGAAAGTGGATGACGCAATACATCTAAAGATGAGATTTATGAAGAAAAGAACAATTCCTTTTCGAACAATCGATATTTACATGAAAAACTGTGTTGTTTTTTTTTTTATTATTTTTTTTTGTAAACTATATTGTTACTGTTTTGTTTTTTTGTTTTTTTTTTAATTTTGATTTTAATTTACTTTTCTTCTATGTCCAACTATATCTTAAAAATTCATGGTCATAACCCTCAACACGTATTTATTAAATTGATAATCCTTGAATCGAAATATTTGTCTCTGTTTGTGCTTTCCTGATGGTTTATTTTATTTTATCAAAACACATAATGCATAATCATGATAATATACAAAGGTATATAAATTATTCTTTACAATGCAGATAATACAATGTCAGATAATTATAATTAAGTTAATTTTAACAATTCTTACAATTACTAATTCTTAAGAACAGTTTGAGTTTTCTGCTGCAAACTAATTTGTCTATGTTTTTTTTTTTTTTTTTTTTTTTCTATGGTAAAATTTTGAAGAAGAATAAAAAATTGATAGAGAAAAATAAAAGAAAAAAAATCAAAAATTTGTCAAAAAAAATAATTTACAAGTTTGAAATTTTAGGGGAAAAAACAAGAATTGGTCATCTGCGGTTTACTCTTTATATTACTGCCATTATATGGTATCTGATTCAAGAAAGATGGAAAGTAAAGAGCCAGATTTATAGGTTAAATTAGCAAATTTTAAAAACAAAGGTCTCATGTACTTGTGTGGTTGTTCTCAGTATAAACACAGAAAGTGCCAGCTATTCCATTCTTTTTTAAACTGTTCTTGGTTTTGTTTGTAAATAGCTACAGTTTTTTCAGTACAGTACAGATCATTTAACTTATGTTTGAGTGCCTTAAGTGAAAGAATTTTTTTCAAACATCGACTTGGATAAATATAATATTTAATACATAGTAATATCTTATTTTGTACAATACAGTTTCCAACATCAAAAATACCAAATACAAAAGTCTTACAATTATAGTTAAGTGTTATGTGTGCTGTAGATGAAGTCCATGTATCAAAATTTTCTAACAAAATTTGTACTTCTTCACATTCCCACAATAAGTATATAATGGTTTCTGGTTGTATATTACAAAAAGTAGAAAGAGGGCTTTGTACAAGTTTTATCTTTTCCAGGAAATAATTTGTAGTAAAAACTAAGTGGTTTATCCTGTATTGGAACCACTGTGCTCTACTATTTGTAGTAGTTTTAAATGGTAGTGTATAAAAGAGGGACGAAAGATACCAGAGGAACAGTCAAATAAGTTTCACTTCATCATTAGTGACACCAAACTTTTCCATAAATTTCTTTTTATTTGTTGGTTCCGTAAGATTTTTCTCAATATGAAGTACATATCTTTAGAACCTTTTTTATGTTTAAAAAAATCTTGATATTAGTAGGAATGCTTGGGTAACGATTCTTAATTGGAAATGCAGCATTACATGTTGTGAATACTGTTTAACACAATTTATTAAGCCATAATATTTCAGAAAGTCTTCCAACAGACTATTGGAATCCCAATGGGTACCAATTGCGCTCCTCTACTTGCAGATTTGTTTTTATATTCCTATGAAGCAGAATTTATCCAAGGGCTTGTACAGAAAGGAGAAAAGAAATTAGCCCAGTCTTTTAATTTCATCTTTCGGTATATTGATGATATACTGCTTCTTAATAATAATAGATTCAGTGATCACTTACATTTAATATATCCAAGTGTACTTGGAATTAAAGATACTACCGACACAGATAAATCTGCTTCATATTTATACCTTTTTCTCGAAATGACTACTGATGGTAGGTTGAATACCAAAATTTATGACAAACGCGATGATTTTAATTTTCCTATAGTCAACTTTCCATTTCTGTGTAGCAACATCCCAGCGGTACCAGCATATGGAGTATATGTGTCTCAATTGATACGTTACTCTAGAACTAGCTCAAAGTACGTTGATTTTGTTGAACGAGGAATACTGCTTTCTCAAAAGTTCCTAAGACAGGGCTATGAATCAATCAAATTAAGGTCATCATTCAAGATATTTTACGGTCGCCATCATGAGCTGATTGGCCATTATGACAAAAGTGTGTCAGAAATCATATCTGATATTCTTCCTCAGTCATAATAACCTTCCATCATTACCGAACTGAACAAAGAAATAACACGACGGGTGCCGTATACGGTGCAGGAAATGCTTACCCTTCCGGAGCACCTGATTTCACTCCCGGTTTTTAGTGGATTTCGTGTTGTTTCTTAATTATTATTTATAACTGTTGATGTAAATGTCCTTTGGTTTGTGAGTCTTTGTTTATTCCTTGGTTTTGATTTTTATTGTCTGTATGAATGTGATACACGTCCTGGAATTTAGTCAGAGAAAAATTTTTCTCCAGCTTCATCTTATAAATCATTTACAATGTGTACACCTTTGTCATACCAGTCTTTGTAGAAAACAACATAATTTTCTATTTTAATTTTCTCATTAAACCATAAAAGCATATTCAAAAAATATTCCCATGTATATTCAATATTTAATGCAACAACTTCTTTCCAGGCACTCAAAACATCTTTTCAAAATGGATTTGTGCATACATTCCTACTTTCTCTATGTTGTTGACACTTGTTTTTTTCTATTAAATCAAAATCGATCCCATAGAAAGCAAGAGTTTCCTGTCATTTTTCTATTATTGATCAACCTTCTAACTCATGTACATTTCAGTGATTTTATGAAAGGTTTCAAACTAATCATTTTAAGACCCCTTCAAAATAATCTTTCACTAATGTTTCTCTCTTAATTTTACCAACTGGTTTTTGCCAAACAAAACTATAAAACTAGTTTTCAAGTTTTTGAATAAATCTGGAGTCTGGATTTGGCAATGTTGAAAACAGATGGATAAGCTTTGGTAATGCCAATGTTTTAACCACTGTAATACGCCCAATTGGAGTTAAGTTTCTCCATTGTTTTAAAAGAGATTCAATCTCCAATATTTTTTTAAACATAATTTAATCGTATCATCTTTGATAAATCTACATCAAAGTCTATTCCAATGTTTACCCCATGATAAGTTTAAGCTAGTAAAAAGTTCATTCTGACTGTATTTCATACTGCCAATCCATACAACCTGGGTTTTACTGTAGTTAATTTTTAAACCTGAGATTTCCGAAAAATAATTAAGATCTTTCATGCTTTCCATTCGAGATTCTTCAGATCCATCTAAAATAATAGCAGAATCACCAGCAAATTGAGACAAATATTGAATTTCTTACCCCGCCCTTAGCTACCAGCAAACACTGGTAATCGTATATATATAACTTTACACGGTTGTGTATGCTCTAATTAATACTTGTTTGTATTAAGTTTTTAACTGTTAGATAAGTTTTCATTTCTTTTGCAGATTCAATAACATGTGCAGACATTGATAATGAACCGAACCAACAAGGAGGGAGAGAAGAACAATCTAGATTTAGCTGTAACTCGGTCTCAAGTGCAAACAGCGTTTATGGGTGGATTGTCGCAAATAGAAGCTTATCATTTGGCAGTTCTGATAATTTTAATATAATAATAAAATTTGAATTATTATATCCCGAAATACCTGATAACGGTAAAATATTATTTGAGTTTGGTCTTACGACTTTAACTGATCACTTAAAATCCAATAATCCAGCCATAATTGTCAGAGGTCAAAGATGTGAAAAAAAACCTGGAATGTGTCTTTATGTTAAAGATAATGCATTGACAAGACTGGAAGCCCATGTTTTTGAACAGATATCGGATTACTTTCAAGGGCAACTAACTCTTGAACTTCATAAATCATATTTTGTTTTAATGTCGAACCAGAAAAACATATATATTTCAAATATGCTTAATCTTTCCTCTAAAGTGGAACTTTTGCCTGTGTTTAGATTTTACAATACCCACCTTATTTATATATCACAAACAATTTTTTCCGAAAACAAAATAATCTTCAACAGAACAACCGGTGACCCACATTTATTTGTATCTGGAGAAAATAATACGATATCAAATTGTAAATTGTGGTTTATAAGAACTAGTTTTTCTGGATGGGATGTTAGTATTATGCTCAGTGAAACTACTTTCTTCATGGCTTTTACAATTTCAAGCTGCTTTATTATGATAAACGACACGTCTAAAAATAGTTTTGTTCAAACCTTAAGTACTATTTCTATTATAATTTCATTAATTCTTTGTATACCTCTTTCATTGTATTACCTCTACATTAATTGGTCATTGCATTTGAGTTTTGTAGCCATCATGTTTATTTGGCAAATACTATGGCTAAAATACGGAACCTCTAACAAAGATCCCGTAGGTAATTTTTTATTTATTTTATTTTATTCTACGTACTTTGCGGTCTTTTTTAAAAGATCAGATATGTTTTATTTAATATTTTATTGAAAACTGTTATTTATTCATATCAGTATAAAAATCCAAAATAATATAGATTTGCGATACATAAACCATATTGAGAAAATAGGAAGGGATGGAGTGGACACCGCCAATTTAAAAGCAATAATTACCGTTATCTTTGTATTACGGTTATAATTTAATCAGAGATTTCGTTTCAACAAAACGCTTCAAAACTTTTGCTAGATTCCTTCATAGATATAAAGATTCGGCTTTTAAGATCTGTTGTACTTATTCCAAACGGGATAGCATCTCCTAACTTGTTTACTGTTCCCAGAAATTTGGAAACGATCCTTACAAACTAATTGATCCTTTAAATAAACTTATTTTAACAGGTTACCAATTCAACACTGTAATTAATCTTTGAACATTTTTTTTATAGGTATTTATATAGAATTTGTTATCAGTAAATTAAAAACAAACTAAATATTATAGTTACATACATATGTTCTCTCATGAATCTACAATCTGCCGATACCTGTATCTTGGCAATGCACAATGCCATTTTTTTCTCTAACCGTTTATTACGTCTAGACACTACATCCGTCGGATGTTGGATATGTACTGATTGTTAATTTAGTCTTTTGTGCATGATTAGTTGTTATTGGCTTTGAACTAGCTGTCAGTAACTGTGAAAATTTTCAGATATGTATTTAGTGTCTTCTTGTTGTTGGGATGCTCAAGTACCAGGCATTTTCCAATCTGCGTTTGTGTTTGATGTATTCTATTTGTATCCATCTTATAAGTTAAAAAAAACTCATCATAGATATAAGAATTGAAATTTTTCATTTACGCCTAACGCGCGTTTCGTCTACAAAAGAACTCATCAATGACGCTCGAATAAAAAATAATAATTACAAACGCTATATAAAGTACGATTTGAACAGCATTAAGGACCAAAACTCCTAGACGTTTTGACAAATACAGCTAAAGTAAAAGCCTTAGTGTTCCAAAATTGTAAAGTTTTGTAAACAGTAAATTATAATTATGACCATAGCTATGATAAGTCATGTCAATACACAAATGCTTACTACTGGGATGGTGATACCCTCGCGGAAATAAAAATCCACCAGCAGTGGTATCGACCCAGAGGTTGTAAATAAATTCATAAATATTCAACGATTTGAATTTAAGCCTTTTCAACTGATTTATATAGTTCGTTCTTATGTTGTACTGTTACACGACTGTCCCATGTTAGGGGATGATTGTACTGTATGTACTATGCTCTTTGACACATTCCCCATTTCCCCATTTTGTATGCGTCTGTCAAAAGCCAGGAGCCTGTCATTCGGTGGTTGTCGTTTGTTGATTAGTTTGATTTTTGTTTTTCGTTCATTGTTTTGAACATTAATTAGGCCGTTAGTTTTCTCGTTTGAATACTGTTGCATTTGTCATGTCGGGGCCTTTCATAGTTCTTTTTTATATAAAAAAAACCCCAACTTTTTTAAGCTTATTTTGAAAAGTATTGTCGGGTATTTTCCACGGGAGGCACATGAGGAATTGTTTCCGCACCCTTTGCACGTGCAGATCTAAACTAAATGTTTGTCATGGAAGGCTAGGTTATATTTGTATTAAAGGAAAAACATACTAGGTCAACTCGTAAAGGAACAATCGTTGTCTTTGGCAAATAAACAAATTCAAACTTAATTAAAATACACACCCTTCCCTATGTTCTGCTGACATTTTTATGAAGGAACCTATACTGTTTACTTATTAACACAAAAAATCGTAAAGTAATAACCTCCAAAAATAAAAATAAAATGCCAAAAACAGATATTGCAAATATGTTGTTAAATAAATGGATACTGTTAACAATGACATCCCCTGCCCCTTCAAAAAGGGGAATGTAATTAACCACTCCCAAAGGCTATGAGGATATTAAAGAAATTTTATTTAACAAAGTTATAACTACCATCTTTAGAAGCATTTTCCTAAATTTTGAGGGAAAACTGGCATTTTTTTTTATATTTTTTTTTTATTTTCATTCATGGTTAACTGTGTATATTTTTCTTTTTATGAAATAAACACGTTCTCGAATGATCTACAATCAAATTGCTCTTTTTGTCCCAATATTTACGTCATAGAATTAAATTAAACGACATATTTGCTTCAAATAGAAAGCAAAATGTTATATTTATATTGTTTCTTAAAAACTACGATATTTCTAATTTTTCTGACATGATATAATACTGAGTAGTATCCTGAGAGTGTGTAAGTTGTGATGATATGTATTTGCCTCATTTTTTTCTCAAGATCCGGTATTTGAAAAGTTCAGCACACAAAGAAAAAATCTTCACGAATATTACATTTGGTCTGCTGCATTTCATTCCTATCTTACAAAAGGATGTATTCAATCCGGTTTGTTTTTGGTAGTTATCATGAAATAGTATATTCAAATGCTTATCAACTAAATTCATTCCTTGCACAAGACAATAACTTTTTTTTTATCGTTCTGTGAATGAATTGGGCATTTTATTTTGTTTGTTTGTAAAACCTTATAATAGTATTTCAGGATAACTAAACGCTAAGCTATTGTATGTCAGAATGAAAACAAAAGAGAAAATGTGCAAACCTACCATGAATAATTATAAAGAGTGATTATATTGGTACTCTTATTCTATGCATCTACTATGTTTTAAATTGTACGAATGTTCGATTATAAGACTCTGATTATGATTGTATCCAGTCAGTGTGAAAGGAAATTAAAAGAGTTACATGTATTTATTTATATTTATTTTATAATATGAACAATCTGTTACTATGAGCCATCATATTACTAGCTATAGATAGACAAAATCCTCTTAAGTTTTGAATTTCGACGGTCTCTCCGAAAATCATGCAACAAAAGCAGTAGTTTCAAAGATGATTTGTGTTTCTATAAATTACTTTCACTGCTATTTGAAATGGAAATTAAAATTGACAGACTTAACAATGACTTTGAATTGAACATTGCAAAATAAAGTCATTAAAACGCAATTATTACTAATATCTCGAATTCTAAATACTTCACAAGATATAACTGTCTCAGGTGTATTAATTTTACTTGTCACCAAAATTGATATAATTTCTGAAAAATGAGTACTAGTAGTCTCATCGGCTATCAAATCATGGAATTCTATGTGACTGTCATACAAGTGAGAGGTTTCGCTAGTTATACAACTTTGTTTAACCTACCGTGTTTTTCATAAAGAAATGTCTGTACAGGTCAAACCATTTGACAATTGTTTCCCAATCGTCGAATATGTGTGAGCTTTTGATTTTGCCACTTGATTTAGAACTTTCCGTTTTGAGTTTTCCTTTGATTACTGTATTTTTTTTATTTTTACTTTTCATTGCCGAAGGGGGAAAAGGGTTTAGGTAAAACATTTTAAACAAGTCCACTCATCCAAAAGTCAGGAAGATTAGAAGGGTTAAGTATTTCGTGAACTTTCCGACTAATGACGATAACTGGAAGGTTTTGACTATTTACCACATTTAAATTATTCCAAAGGGGGGTACATTCTTAACTACAGAAACATCACCCATATCATGATCCTGATTCGAGGGTAGGGATGTATTTTGTACTAGAGCCATCAGTTTGATAAGACTTCTCATACTAGAGAATTACTAGAGACATAGTCAACTGACCAAACATAATCGAAGTCGAAATATGATATTGAGAATTGAAATGGAGTGTCAAAGACACAAACTCCCTACAAAGAGCAGAAAACATCATAATCTGACTTTGTTGCCTTCTGCACATTTTTCTAACCATGTATTTTATGAAAAAAATTGGCAAAATATTATAGTATTAATGAATGGGTGTTTTTATAATGGCCCTGTTATATGTCCAAGGTCTGTAATAATGGTCGAGGAAGTCTGTAAAGGCCTGAGGCAACGCCGAGGGCCATTACAGACATCCGAGGCCATTATTACTGACCGAGGCAAATAACAGGGCCATTATAGAAACATCCATTTCTTAATACATTTATTAACCAACTGTACTCTCTTACTCTTTTATTGACAGTTTAGTTTGAAAAAAATAATTTGTACTTCACCATGATAAAGCTTTAAATATACCAAATATCAAAGATATTAAGTTGAAAGTAGTTATGTGTTGAAAACCAAGATGAACAGTGATCCCTTTATATGGTTCTTTATAACTCTTTAATGTTTGTTACTGGTTACTAAATTAAACAAAATACAAAAAGGTATTATACTTTTTACAGCTTAATTTTATTAACTTTATTAAAAACCCTTACTGAGCTTAATACAGACAAACTGGGCATTAATACAGGGCCATTACAGAAAAACAGGGCCATTACAGAAAATATGCAATTTTTAATAAATAGTCATTTTTGGTTAATAAATAAAGATAAAGCTGCCTTTTGTAAATATGATCATAGTATTACAGTATACATAACGAGTAAAAGAGGGACGAAAGATACCAAAGGGACAGTCAAAATTCATAAATCTAAAACAAACTGACAACACCATGGCTAATAATGAAAAAGACAAACAAACAACAGCACACATGACACAACATAGAATACTAAAGAATAAACAACACGAACCCCACCAAAAAACTAAGGGTGATCTCAGGTGCTCCGGAAGGGTAATCAGATCCTGCTCCGTCGTGTTGCTTATGTGATAACAAATCAGGTGAATAGTCTAATTCGGTAGGTCACATTCATGAAAGGGAAAGGGATTGTAGTTACGACGTAAGGAACATATCCGACATCATTTGTGAAACGGTTATTCCATAACGGTCAACCAGCTCGTTATGGCGTCCGTAAAATTTACGAAGGGATGATTCCAACTTCACGATTATGAACTCTTGGTTTAATAGCTTCCTTGTGAGCAGCAACCCTCTTTCAAAAAAATCATGATAGGAAATGCAAGCACGGGAATATCGTATCAATTGGGAGAGATATACCCCGTATACAGATGCTGCTGAAATGTTGCTACTTAGAAATGGAAAGTTCACAATTGGAAAGCTGAAATCATCTCTTTTGTCGTAAAGTTTTGTTTTTAACCGACCCTCATTGTCAATTTCTAGATGTAAGTCAAGATATGAGGCTGACTTAACTGTATCTGTAGTATCCTGTTTCTTTAGCTCGATGTAATAGATGCGTTCCACATAGTCACCAAATTTTGAATTATTAAGTGAAAGAACATCGTCTATATAGCGGGAAGTAGATTTAAAGGATATTGCTAACTTCTTATCTTTCTTCCTAAGAAGTTCCTGCATGAAGTCAGCCTCATAATAATAAAGAAACAAGTCGGCAAGTAGAGGGGCACAGTTTGTTCCCACTGGAATGCCGACAATCTGTTGACAAACACGTCCTCCGAACGAAACAAAAATGTTGTCAATCAAGAAATCAAGCATCTTGATAATATCAGTTTCAGAGAATTTTTTGTTTGAATCAGAGTGATCCTTTAAAAAGTAGGATTTATCCCTCCCTAAGACAAGATACTTGAATCTACGTTGGCCATTCTTTTTTTATGAAGCAAAGCAATACCAACTCTTTCAATTTGTCTCTTAGATTGGAATGTGGAATACTTGTGTCAAGAGTAGAAAAGTCAAATGTTTTAATACTGTTACAAGATGAAAGAGAGTTAGATAGTATGTACTCTCAAAGATCTTTGGAATTTTTAAGTATACACATCTGATTCACGCCACCTCTAGAATAGGCAGTTTCTCAATAACTTTGAAGCCCGTCTTTGATTGCTGATTAAATAGATGTTAATAATTTAGAAAGAGGTTTCGTGGAGCACTTGGAAGACCCAGCAATATACAGTTGTTTGTAAGGACACTTATGTAGTTTAGGTATCCAATACAGTGATGAAAGATCCAGTTCTTCATCTTTGGTTGAAATTCCAAAGGAACACAGAACAGACCTATGATTATCCAGGATTTCCTCTTTGGTAAGTGTCGTGGGGTTATATGTTGAGTTTCCAAGTGAATTGTAAATACTTAATTCGTTTATCAAGCAGTTAATGTAATGAGTTTTACACACAAAAACGATGTTGTTTGGAGCTTTATCTGCGGGGACAACAACATATTTGTCATGGAGGCAGGATACGGGTTTTGCAACATTTGGGTCTTTAAAGATTGACGTAGCATGGGCATTGATAGACCCATTCAGTTTCTTAATTCTGATTTGTATCAACGACCTCACTGCTTTAATCCATTCGTAAAGAGTGTCTACGTCTTCATTCTCGCGCTTAGCCCATTGCCTGGCATAATCCTCAACTAAATCCATCAAAATTTTAAAGTTGTATTTCCAATTGATGGATTTAGGCTCACGATATTTCGGACCTTTCGATAACACATTTCGTAGAGAAGTGTTAGTAACAATGTTGAGGTCACCGGTAATAACGTGGCCAGCAGGATTATATGTGAATTGGGAACTAGCACAAGTGCAATCAGGAGGTTTAGACTTGAAGTCGTCAATATCGAGATCCCGCAAAACGTGTTTGTAATTGAAAATTTTAGTTGCAATAGGTTTGGTATAGGTATAAGAAATGATTGGTGCAGACTGGTCTTTGAAATAAGGAGGTATTTTCGATTGAACTAATTTATGATGAAGGATATTGCCTAAGTTGACGCCATCGAGACCTTTGTTGGCAAAGGAAAGATTAAGGAAAGATCTTTTCTCTTTTTTATCTTTGCCAATGCGGACTGGCTTGAAAAGTCTGTGACTTGCAATATCCGAAATTATAGCTTCAAGTTTGTATTGGTTTGAATGAGGGTTTGTAACAGTATATTCCAAACATAAATTGAACAGAGAATGAAGTTTTGCAAGGGGTAAAGAATAAAGTTTCATGCGAATGTGATGAATACATAACGGCTTTTGTATAAATGGCAGCAAGTCATTAATAGATACATCATGCAGAGAAGAGGATGTATAATGACGATGACCATGACTGCGTCTACGTCGAGGAGTCGAAATGAAAATATTCATCACATTCACCGAGTTACACGAAGGACTAGATAGAATACCTTTACCATCAATTTTGTCATTGCAACCATAAGGTGTCGCAGTTCCCAATTGTATAATCCAGTAGGCCTCTTTTTGTCTACGGAGAGTCGTTGAAAGATTAGGATTGTTAGACTTATGGTATATATTTTTGATAATGCGAACTGTCATAGAAACGATGGAATGATCGGGCTGATTGAAATGCTGGTATTGAATGTCGTTAGCATTGAGGTTAATGTCTGATCTATGACCGCACATACGTTTGTTTAGCCTTCCTTTCGTTTCACCGACGTATACCAATCCACAAAGGTTGCACTCTAATCTGTAGACGACATTTATCGATTTATTTACAATTCAGATCACCGTAACTTCTGGTAAAATATGACTTCTTGGTCAAAATGCTAGTGAATTCAGCATCTGTAATTACAATTGCACAAGTAAAAGTCGTAGAATAAATTTGATAAGTGTTTGGTATTCGTATGCAGATTAAAAAGAGGTATCGAGGTATTTACACATACGTATTTGTAACAACATTATACTTGCGTATCACATGTTAATATTGTGTAACGGATGTAAAGAGTTTATTTATGTAAATACAAGGAAGGATTAAAGTACAGTTATAAGCAACGGGTAACGTACAAAATTGTGAAATATATTAAGGTTTTTACCTCAACCTATGTAGTTCACATTTAATAAATCACAAACAAATACTGTAATTAGTAAATGTCAAAAGACTTAAAATATTTTACATATGTGGTAATTACTCTATTTTCGATTACTTTGAACCTTCTATACTATTTCAAAGTGAATACAAGAAAATTAATTTATATCAAACAAATTCTAGGGATATGGCCTTCGTTCATGTCATTACACTTAATGTGATATTATTCTTTTACTCAGGATGATCTTTTCATAGTCTGTAATTATAGCAATGACATATCCGGAAAGTAAGGGAAAAGGGAGTAGTATGTATTTGTCAGAATAATTCGATGCTGGTCATCTTATATATTACCCTAATATGTAGATAAGAATCTAAAGTATTTGATGGTTAAACAAACATTGTTTTGAACTTTTAACTAAAAATCTCTGTATTGATCAAGTATTTAAATTTCTAATGTTTTTCTAAATATAAATTATGTAAAAGGTACACATAAATCGATTAATTTACAAACTGTGTTATCATATTCAATCTTATTTTAAGAATTATCTAAAGATATTTTAGAAAAATAGTAAATTAATTTAAATGATAGAATTCATTGTATGGGATTTTTTTTATCCCATGCATATATTACCTTAGCCGTTTTTGGCACAACGTTTTGGATATTTTGAGTCCTCAATGCTCGTCAACTTTGTACTTGTTTGGAGTTATAACTATTTTGATCTGAGCTCACTAATGAGTCTTATGTAGACGAAACGCGAGTCTGGCGTATTAAATTATAATCCTGGTACCTTTGATAACTAAAACAAAGCACATTAATATATTTAAATGATTTAAAATGAAAATACAAGAATGAGACAAGTGAGCCTAATTATCAACACTAAAATTACTTTAAGAATTTGAAACCTCTGTTTGAATATTTATGTACTAAAACATGAAATAACAAATACATTATTGTTAATGCCTAATTGACTATTCTTTTTTAAAATTGTATTTGGAAGGCATTACCTTTACTGTTAAGTCTTTTTTGGTAATATCCATGTGACATTGCTCGGTACTTAAACAATCCATTACTAAAAAAAGTAAAATCACAAAAATACTGAACTTAGAGGAAAATCAATTCGGAAAGTCCATAATCACATGGCAAAATCAAATAACAAAACACATCAAAAACGAATGGACAAGAACTGTCATATTCCTGACTTGGTACAGGCATTTTCAAATGTAGAAAATAGTGGATTAAACCTGGTTTTATAGCGCTAATCCTCTCACTTACCGAATTATTGTTCTATGGTAAGTTTTAGTATTTTTGTCTTTCGCTATTTTTTGCGAATGTGCTTTATATTTAAGCCTTTATGTTTTCTTTGTTGACACAATTGTTTGCCTTTATGGTTATTAAGATTAACTGTTATACCATTAAATTTGACATTCATACCAATTATGTATATCAATTGTTCACACATTGTTGTCAATATGAAGGATTTTTATGTGACTGTCATACAAGTTAAAGCTTAGCTAGCTATAAAACTAGGTTTAATCCAACATTTTCCACAACGAAAAGGCTGAACCACGTCAGGTATATGACCGTTGTATTTCATTCGTTTTATGTGTTTGAGCTTTTGGTTTTACAATTTGATTGGGGACTTTCAGTTTCGAATATCCTAAGAGTTCTCTAATTTTGTTATTTTACTTTTATTCCTAAGAAGAAGAAAAAATGAATAACAACTGTCATATTCCTTACTTTCTACTTGTATTTTCTTATGTAGCAAATCGTGGATTAAACCTGATTTTATAGCTAGCTTAATCTCTCACTTGTATTACAGACGCATATAATTCCATTACTAGTATATTGACCTAAATGTGTGAACGAAATGATCAGACACAATAGATAAACATGTCAAAAAACGGGGTATAAAGTCAACATTGTTTTATATCCTTAATCACTATAAAAAAAATACTTCAACAAAGAAAAACAAAAAGGCAGAGTAGAAAAACCGACAGACAAGAATACAAATATGTCCCATAGCATAATACCACAAAGACGGGAGGTATAATAATATTATAAGTACAGAGCCAAGTCCAATAGATATCAACAAATAAAGGCAGTAGTATACCGCTGTTCAGAGTCATAAATCGCTTCAGAGATAACAAATCCGGGTAACAGACTAAAACCGAGGGAAACACATGAACAATAAGAGTAAAACAACGAATTAACCGAACACAGAAGTGCAACAAAAAAAAAGCAAACAACAATGCAACATACATAAAAACTAACTATAAGATATCAATAGCCATATTCCTGACTTGGTACAGGATATTTTTAAGAAGAAATGGTGGGCTGAACTTGTTTTTTGTTTAAATTCATAGAACATTTCGACATGTTAACAACGAATAATAATTAAAATTAATTTAGGACAGTATACACAATTTAATAAAATGCGAAATGTGTGTCTGTAATGATTGGATCAACGCAATAAAATGTAACATGCAGGTAAATTTCTAAATTTGGATATAAATCAAGATTAGGTTTCTAATCATGTTATTTGTTATAGTAACAATTCCAAGAATTTTGATATAGAATTGTGTTAGTAATACTGCAACTAACAATGTCGACCTTTCTTCCAAATCAAACTGTAATGCGAGGTTTGGCATGCCACACCATTTAAGTGCGAGGTTTGGGGTGCCACAAAACCAGGTTCAACCCACCATTTTTTTTTTAAATGTCCTGTACCAAGTCAGGAATATGGCCATTGTTATATTACAGTTCGTTTCTGTGTGTGTTACATTTTAATGTTGTGTCGTTGTTCTCCTCTTATATTTAATGCGTTTCCCTCAGTTTTAGTTTGTTACCCCGATTTTGTTTTTTGTCCATGGATTTACGAGTTTTGAACAGCGGTATACTACTGTTGCCTTTATAAAACAAATTTGCTTTACTCTAAAATCATACAAATGAACAGGCTGATTAATCATCTTTACATACGAATAGAAAATGAAAAATAGAATCACAACAATAAACGATAAAACACAAAACAATATCCGATCAGAATTACAAATAAAACTTCGTAACTAAATACTTGAACGCGGAATAAGCAAATACCGAGACCCGCATTATAGCAGTGACAATTCACACTCAGTAAAATAGTCATATTCGGGAGTAGGTCACGTTCGGTACTAAAAAGACCAGACGGCGTAAATGGTAAACCCCAATCTAAACAAAATAGACAAAACAGTAAAAGTTATAATTTACAAAGACAGATAAAAGAATAATAAAACACGTTATTAAGATGATAAACAACGTCAGTACCTAGAATATATATTTACAGACCATCGTGTATTATTTGTGAAGATGATACGAATAATTTATTTACAAGGTCTTTGTATCTTCCGATAAACCTTTTTAGAAAAAGAACGAGATCGTTCTATGACATACCCCTGGTTCTTGAACTATCTGCTCAGAAACATTTGACATTTGACAATTTCTGAGTAATATATGATTGATATCTAAAATGTCATTTATTTAATTTTAGAACAATGGAGGAACAGGCTTGTAAAAGCGATGGTAGTGACAATGGAGATTGTAGTGAAGACGATTTGTTTAAAGGATCTGACGACGCAGTGAACGTTGTAAAATCTCCAAAACATAAGTCTAACACAAACTTAATTCTGCCTAATAAAATAAAATACATCTGTATCGGTACAATGGTATCTGTTATCGGCATTGTGGTTATGGTTGTTTTGTCTGCCACAATACTTGTTGTCTCAACTGGTAAGTTGTTATCATTTTTTGTAGGTTATATCTTCTATTTTATATACCCTAAGTTCTAAGTACAATGATGTAAGACAGGTCTTACTTACTTATATTTACTATTTTTATGATAATGTTGACATAAATATTGACTTTCTGGTTACAATTATAATTAAATACTGCTATTGTAATCCCTTAAAAAATGAATCGGCCCCAATCACCGTCTTGTTTGAAATCTTTTGGGACATGCACATACATACATTATGTGGCGGGGTTAAACATGTTAGTGGGATCTCAACCCTCCCCCTAACATTGGACAGTGGCGTAACAGAAAAACATAAGAACGAACTATAAAACTCAGTTGAAAAAGGCTTAACTCAGATGGATACAAATAGAAAAATACCTAACAAAATACGCAAAAGTAGACGTGGTCGAGTACTTTAACACCCCCAAAAACAAAAAGACACGCAGTTCAGGTCTTATATTAACATGACTCAAAGTCTCAAAGTCCTTGAACAAATGATGATTAAATGCCGACACTCTAAGATATGCTATGCAATAAGTAATAAACACTAAAATGTATTGTCTGCATGTGCTCATACATTTTCCACTATATCATATTATTTTATAGACAGTTTTTATATCTTAATTATTCCTTGAACATGTAATATGCCTACAGCTTTCATTAAATGTACGCCAGATTCGAAATCTTTGTTTTTCATTGATGAGTTTCTGTTTAATTGACACACATTTGTGTAATTTCACAGCCATTTGTGATTTGGTGGTGTCAAAACTTTTTTAAACATAATCCTCCAATCATCTCAAATATTCGTGTTAAAAATACAACAACAAAAATATTGTCTAAATTTAATTCGTCCGGAACGCTTTTCGGAATGAATCTCATCTAGGACGCTCAAAGCTGCATATTGTGAAGGCCAAGGATGTGCAAGAAAGAAGAAGGAGAGATTTATGACAAAAATAGACTTGAAACGATAGTTAAATTCTTCTACGGTCAACTTTGTTTTGGGCAGTTTCATAATATATCAATTAATGAACAGCAAATAAGAAGATTGTCCGCTAGCAGCGGTATCGAATCAGTACAAAAATTATAAAACATTAACGTACGATGATTAATCGATTATGCAATGAATGGTACAGTTCCTCTATGAATGGACAGAAATCGAAAGTGAATGCTATTCCGAAGCAGGAAGTGCTAGCAATTACCAAAAGAGTGGCGAAAGAGATCAGAGGGACATTCAAACTCACAGATCAAACTAACAACGTCATGGCCAAAAAGGAAAAGGACGAACAAAAGTTAACTCTAAATTGAATAACACTGTCGTTTCGTCGGTTGCTTATTTCATACAACAATGGTGTATATACATATACAAATACGACGTAATTTTTAATACGCAGTCTCAGTAGCACAAACAGAATGCAGAAACAACAGCAGAAACTAAACGTTTTGTTTTAAAATGTCATTTAGCGACACCAAGCGCAATGTTATTTTAAATGATAAATGTTGTTTTTGTTTTCACACAATTTGTATAGACTATCATAAGAATAATTTCTTCTTTTCAACAAATATCAATTCAAATGAATTACCATTATAGATTAAATAACGTAGCTGATAAAACTTTATTAATAAGTTAATGTGAAATATTTCAGTAAAGGTTTCTAGTTTTAGAATAGCTTTAACCTCAGCTCTTGTTTATGTTAAATACAAACAAAGAAATTTTTAAATATCTCTTTTCTTTTTTAGAGGACAAACAAAATGGTCTTCAATTATTAACTGCTATTCTTAAAATATCGAATCAGTTAGACAGTTTATCAATGAAAACAAAAAGTGAAAGTTCAACAACAGATGGAACACAAGCATGTAAAAACATTAACAATAGTTATATTTACCATGTTCTTCGAGAAGATATCAGGAAACTGGGAGAACTTCAAAAAACAAAATCTAGAAACGGTAAGATACTTGTTGCTGTTAACATGTGATTCTCTACAATGTTATTTTAACGATTTTCTGTCAACAAATAGCTTTTTAATTCATAGACATATGACGGAGTAGAAAGGATCACTGCTGACAAAATGGGTATTTGAAAGTTTGGTAATTTGTAAGTTTGTCATGGATTCTTGTTCGGAGTCATTCATCTGTGTCAAAATCTAGGAAATCATCAAGATATGAAACATACCTTCCATTTTCGGTTATATCCTTAATCTTATGTTCACTTGGGTACTTTATATGAAATGTGGTTTATTGAGTGACAGAACATCATGATTAAATATCCGAAGGAAATAAAAGAACATAGCAAAATGTTATATCAGTTTGTCTTTCAGAAAGTCAGAAATAGAGTTAATATTATAAATCATACACATCAGTGAAGAAAATAGAATGACAATAGTTAAATGGTTCAGTCAGGAATATGACAGTTGATATTCATTCATTTAATTCATTTAATGTGTATGAGCTTTTGATTTTGCAATTTGATTAGGTAATTTCCTTTTTGAATTTTCCTTCGAGTTCAGTATTATTGTGATTTTTCCTTTCATCTACAATGGAAAAGCTTAATATAATAAAAGTCAGAAATTGAAACTTTAAAGACTTTTACTATTCAATATCTACAATCATCGATTGTGACCTTACCTTTTACAACTTATTGCAATTTGTATATTTGAACTGTTGAACCAATACAAATAAAAAAATAACTTTTATCGAATTGTTGAACCAAAATGAAAACTATTCATACACATATTTTATTATTTGGTAGAGAACAGCCATGCTGTCAGGATTTCACTTATTGTCTTGACATATATAATGAACTCCTATACAGAGAAGCATTACACTATTCTTACATTTAAATACTATTAAATCAGAAATTATTCCGACCAAATGTTATTGCGGTTCTAAAATTATCAACAAAATTTAGTAATAGCAATTTCTTTAAAAGCTGCATGCAGATTTAGATGCACACCCAATTGCATTATTCGCCTTAAGATAAAAAGTAAAATCACAAAAATACTGAACGCCAAGGAAAATTGAATTGGTACAGGCATTTTTTTGTGTAAAAAATTGTGGATTTAAAATGGTTTTGAAGCAAAGGAAAACTTCACAATAAATTCTTAATTTACAGTCCATTCAGACAGTCCTAAATAAACGTATAAAGACTTTAACGGACAAAATGAATTTGTAATGACACAGAAACGTAAATTTGGAAGTGACTAAATGACAATGGTTGATGGTTTTATTAATGCAGAAAATGCGACAATAATTGCAATAATTAACACTTGCACTCATGATAGTGGTTGTCATAACCTTCAGGCGTCGGATCAATTATATGTCGCATTTTAACCAGCTATCAATGATTCGAAATAATTAATTTAAGCATTAATTTTTAAATTTTAAATTTTCTTACCAAGTCAAGAACATAACAGTTGCTTTTATCTGTTTCATTGGTTGATAAAGTCCTATGTTGGATTGTGTCAGTTTTATGGACTATTTTTAGTTCTTAGTTATTATTCTTGTTAATGTTATAAAATACATAAAATAACATAATCATAAACGCATAGATATAGGAAGATGTGTCAATGAGACAACTCTCCATCGAAGTTGCTTTAAACTTAAACAAAGAAACTAACATTATCTTTTATCTTGTTTTAGATGACGAAAAGAATAATCTCCAATTAACAAAAGATATTTCAAGAATATCGAATCAGTTAGAAAGTTTATCAACGAAAATGAATAGTTATAGTTCAACAACAAATGGTTCTCAAACATGTGAAAAAAATAATACCAACTATCTTTTCTATGTTCTCCAAGAAGAAAACAGAAAACTTAAAGACGAACTTAAAACTACAAAATCTAGAAAAGGTAAGACATTTTTATTGTTTAATATTATAATACTGAATTCTACAATTATCGCCTTTGTTTCGAGTTTCTAAAGTAAACAAATAATGAGCCATTTAGTTTTGGATATTAATGTCTACCAAAAAGAAACACTTTCAGATGCCAAAGTCTCCAACAATACATATACCATAGGAAAACTCCGTTTTTAGCAATAGTATTTATTGATTTATCGCAAGTAGACGATGTAGATGATGTGACCCATAAAGCCAAGATTTTTTTGCAGAAAATCCACAAATATTTCGTTTTAAAATTTTAAACATAGATTACTCACTTGTTTGTCTATGATATGCTAGCGTTTGTTATTCACAGAAATTCCTTAAAAACTTTATATTCGGAAAAAAAATCGTACTGAGTCACTTAAGTCGAGTGCACCCTAAAAGGTGTACTCAAATTGGTCCGTATTAATTTTTTCTCTAACCAATATTTGTGTATTTAAACTTGACACATTCCCCATTTTCTTTCTCAATTTTATTATCATAAGGAAATCATTGCACGTATATCGATCACAGAATGGTCAAATGATAGAGAACAAAGTGAAAGGCTGTGGATTTTTCACCAACTACCGATAAATCGAACTTCAACTTTTAGAAAAATTAACACAAACTTCCATATACTCAAAACACATACTTTCTGCTCCATTATATACATACTTGCCGTTGTATGATGCGATAAATTAAGCCTTCGGGAGATATTTGTCAATACATTGACCGTATATTGTCTGTCTGACTTATAAAACTGAGAATAAAACTGCATGGAAAATCTCTGAATGAAATAAATAAATCCTAAATACAATGTTTATTCAAACGAAAACACTATTTCACACCATAAATCGACCGACACGTGATGAATACTTTCTAGAACTGTTCGATATGTCAAAAAGACAAGTAAATGATAAATAACACTGTCAAGAATAGAACAAATGTACCTGAGCAAATTCAAAATATTGAAACTCTTGTCCTAAACTGATAGTTCTTATGTATCACCAAATATAAATGAACTGTAACAGACTAAACGTGTGTTCAATTCAAAAGTCTGGTGTGCTATGCCTGATTTACCTGTTTTATATACATATATTTAAACGATTGCTCAGGTCTGATTTGTCCCTTATTTATTTAGTTTTTAAAATTGATGTCAAATTTTTCGAGCCTTCTTTCTTTTGCAGATTTGATAACATGTGCAGACACTGATAATAAACAGAACAAACAAGAAGACAGAAAAAAACTATTGCAAGTTAGTTGTACCTCGGTACCATGTGCACACAACATTTATGGATGGGTTTCCGCCAATAGAAGCTTATCCTTCGGTCATTCAGATCATTTTGATATAATAATACAATTTAAACTTTTATATCCAGAAATACCAGATAACGGTAAAATATTATTTGAGTTTGGTCTAACGACGTTAGCTGAAGACTTTAAATTCAATTATCCAGCCATAATTGTCAGAGGTCAAAGATGTGGAAAAGAACCTGGAATGTGTCTTTATGTTATAGATAATGTATTGACAAAACTGGAAGGCCACGTATTTGATCAGTTGTCGGATAATATGCAAGGGCAACTAACTCTTGGACTTCATAAATCATATTTTGTTCTGATGTCTAACCAGAAAAACATATATATTTCAAATACGGTCAATCTGTCTTCTAAAGCGAAACTTTGGCCAGTGTTTGGAATTTACAATACACACCTTATTAATATATCACAAACAATTCTTTCTGAGAACAAAATAAGCTTCAATAGAACAACCGTTGACCCACATTTATTTGTTTCTGAAGACAACAACACGATATCAAATTGTAAATTATGGCCTAAAGAAACAAGTTTTACTAGATGGGATATTAACATTATGGTCATTGAAATTGCCTTTTTCATTGTTTCCACTATTTTTTTCTTACTTTTTATAGCTGAAAATGGAAACGATTTCACTTTCAAAGTACTGATTTGCATTTCATGTTTTCTTTGTTTACCACTTTCATTGTATTACCTCTACATGAATTGGTTCATACATTTGGTTGTAGTGGAGAGTACTTTGCTTGGAATTTTACTTTATAATCTAAACTATAATAGTATTGAACCATATCCCATACGATATGCTATTTTAACTTTTCTTGATTCTACTTACATTGTGATCTTGTTTAAAATGCTCAGATGTATCTTTTATTTAATATTCTTTAAAAATAGCTTTAATTTATACCCATACTAACCTACATCGTGTATAATGTCGTTATATCTTACAAATATATTGATCTTTGTAAATCTTTGTTTTTATTTCATTAGGTCTTTCCACTTTTCCGTGGAAAGACCTTTTGGATTTCTTCTGATTATTATAGTTTTTTTTTCTTCCGCCTAATTTTTTTCCTTCGCTGTTTCTTTGTTTCGCAAGATGTCGCTTTGATATTTGGAATATGATATCGAACAGGTAATACGCTTTTGAAACCAACTCTGCTTAACTAAATACTTTCCCATATAAGAGTTATCTCCCTGAACACTGTTTTTCTTGTGGCCACTTCTCCTTCGCAACCGTAAAAGATTACGACAAATTTATTTTACCAAATTGCTCGTTATATCCTCAGGATGTTCTGTTTCATTTTGACTGAAGCCGAATAGAGATTCCATATGAGAGTTAGTTCCCCTTTTGTATTTGAAATTTTGAAATGTATTTTAAACTGGAAAACTATAAGTGATAGAGACCTAGGATCTTTTATTTGAGATCCTTTGTCCAAAAAAATGAAAATTAGGTCAAGGTCAAAGGTCAAGGTCATATTCTAAATTTTGATTTTGGCTTATTTTCGCTCATTTTCATTAACCTTATAAGATATCAACAAATTATTTTTACTAAATTGTTAGTTGCGACATGTCGTAACATAATAATTTTGGTTGAAAGTGTGCGTAGACAATAAATGGGAGTTTTAGCCCGTATCACATCTAAAATTATGCGTAAAGTGATATAACTTATTTACCATACATATTAGAGACCTAGGGTCTTTTGATTTGAGATCTTCAGTTTGTGACCTTGAAATTGAGGTCAAGGTCAGAGGTAAATTTGACGTTCTAGATTATGACCTTTGCCTAAAATTCATATATATACATCATAAAGCCATAGGAACTGACATTTTAGACTGATTTTTAATATCTTAATATCAAAATAGATATTTACTGGTGGAAAGACCTTCAATTGTTCTCTGAACAATTGGTTTTTAATTCATGTTGGTTTTTTTATGTCAGCATTTGTTATAGCATTTTTCACATTTTTTTATTAAGTTTGAATATGGTATTCAATAGAATTAAAGGATCAGTATGTACATTGAAAATATAGACAAAATAGTGGCAGAGGTGTCACCAGTCAGTCCGGTATGCGCTTTAAATAGAACAAAAGAATTCGAACTCTTGTGTTTAGAAGGCAGAAAAGTAAAATGAACTTTGTATACGGTTGTCATGGTGACACAAAAGTTGCTTTCAGTAAAATCATTATGAATATTTGCATTCACATTTGATTAATTTTCAGACAATCTTTGAATTTAAAGATGAAATACTTTAAATTCGGTCGAGCAGGGCGAGGGAGAATTCAAAATAAACTTAATGATTATTTGAACTGATAATCCAAATTGAAATAGTCACAGATAAAGTTGTCTAGACTATGCTCCTCGTATCAATAGGTTTTTATTGTATGTAAATTACTTCAGAACAGAACACTTTTTTAAGAAGCCACAATATCAATTGGTGGGTATAAAGTACTTGAACAGGTACCAGCTACTGACCATTGGCAATTTATTTAGTCTCGTTGATCTAATGCTGCCGGCAAGATGTAGGGATTAAGTATAATTTACGTGAAAAAAATATGTAGTTGAAGACGATACATGATAATGAAATTGATACTGTCATCATTGAGGTACACAGAACGAAATGTTATTAACAGTTACCCAAGATAAACATTCGAAGGTAAAGATATGTAGCAGAGTTTAACTGAGATAAAAAAAAAAAACACATTAAAGTTGAGAAATAAAAAAACATCAACTGCCATATTTGTATGAATAGCTGGAATGCGCTTTTCATATTGGCGTTATTGTTAGATTGCGGTAAAGCTTGTTGGATGTAAACCTGTTTTTTAATATGTGATACTTTATGTGCCGTATTGATTTGGTTTGAGAATAAATGTATACTAAGGTTTAATCATTGTTGCAATATTTATTTTTGTTACACTGAGAGTATGCTGCTTTTGTTGAAAGTTTACCCAACAACTTACTTTAAACAGATTAATTATTAACAATATAATTGCTTTGCATCACGATGCAGAGCTATTATTTGCAGTTGATATACACGCCATCTTGAAATAATTACTTATCACATATAAATTCCACAGGGACTCGGTTAGCAGATTAAAATTTTGTAAATCGATGTTTTTAATTTATTTTTTTATTATTTCCTGTCTATTTGCATGTCTTTTTAAACGTATTTAACGTTGCCATCACTATTTCTTTGTTTTCTGCCCATCGAAAATATCAAATGATTGTCCCCAAAAGCGCAAAATTATTAATCATGTTAACGAATAGAACCTTTCTTCAAACGGAGTACCATAAATCATTGACTTTTTCGTAGACACATCAATAAAATGAAGAAGTTACTTAAAATATTGACACGTTCAATGGGATTTATAAGGTTTACAAACAGTACCAGGATTTGAAAAAAGGGGGAGGGCCAGTTGGTAGGTCAACTTGGATTAATACTTTGAAAAAGTCTATTAATTTATCATACATGCATGTATTAAGTTTAATCAGAAGGCCCCTTTTCCCCATAAATACGCCTCCGATAGATAAGTGTTGTACTGCATAAATCCATGATTTGAAAAATACCAGGACGATGTCAGAAAGTCACATAATTTCCTTTATGGCAATAAAACCCGATAGTTTGGGGACAATCATTTGATATTTTCAATGGGCGGAAGGATAGGAGGATAATCTGATATTGAAACAACACATGCACTGACTGTTCATTTTTGATTGATATTTAATTTATATGAAGGATATCTTGGTGTGGCGGGTGTGGCGTAGGTATCAAGTTAGGGGACAGTACTCGTCTTTTTATAAGGAGTTATCGTTGTAGTAAGCGCATCAACCCGGAAGTTTCCGAATGACAATAGTTATCTCCCATTTCGTCTATCTTATTGAAAACGGTATGTTTGCCAGTTACGTTGCTTTCGCCGGGAAATTTGATATTCTGACACGAATGCAACTGAAGCTGCGTAAGGGTTATGTTAATTCACAAATCAAAATATGTATGTGATAGAAGAATAATTTCGGAAGAAAATGAGGGCTTTTGTAAGGTATATAGTAATTTATTAATATTTTTAATTATTTTTTATCTAAAGTAGGGAAGGCAATTCAAGATGGCGACTTAGATCCCTTTATGATTTTTCAGTATACGGATATGGATAGTAAACTGCACATTGCCAGGAAACAAAGAAATAGTGATGGCAACGTTAAATACGTTAATAAAGCAATGCAAACAGACAGGAAATAATAAAAAATAAATTAAAAACATTGATAAATTTTGATTGGTTGCTTTAATATGCGACTAAGGTACAGTAACAGCTATTGCCTTATAAATGAGATGAAGAATTACAGAATATTCTCGTCTCAGGATTAGACATCAAATGCAGGAAAATTAACTATGTGTATTTCGGGTCCGATCAGCTCTGATTAATTCACGTTCGCTAAAAAGTTATTATGCATAAATTAGTCACTGAAATTCAATATTTAAATGTCAATTATTAATACGTGTTTATTTGCTTTGTTAAAAATTGTCTTGCTGGACAATGTTCCTATACAAAATTAACAAAAATGCATTATCTGTATTTCATAACATCAACCAATCTAGGCACACCTCCAGAGTCGTGTATATTTATAAATGTTTTAATTTTCAAGAAGTTTAGTGAACAAATGGATATTTCAAGTCTAAGAAAACCTTGTTATATCAAACAGTATAAAAAAATATCCAATATTAGATCAACAAACACGTGCACACATATTATTTTAAAGTTTGATAGAGAGAAGCAGTCTTTTTTAATGGGCGTCAAGTTGGTTACCTATTCCCTATTCCCTATTCGTTACCTATTCCCTATTCCCTATTCGTTACCTATTCGTTACCTATTCGTTACCTATTCCCTATTCCCTATTCGTTACCTATTCGTTACCTATTCCCTATTCCCTATTCGTTGCCTATTCGTTACCTATTCCCTATTCCCTATTCGTTGCCTATTCGTTACCTATTCCCTATTCCCTATTCGTTACCTATTCGTTACCTATTCCCTATTCCCTATTCCCTATTCGTTACCTATTCGTTACTTATTTGATTTTTAATATCCTTCCCCCTTTTTAATTATGGCATGGAATAGTTTAATATGGCTGCCGCTACCATGGAAACGGCACAATTGTAAAAAAAAATCAGTTTTTGGTTTTTGGTGAACTGTTTGGATATGCTTCAACTCAAAATCATCATATTTTAAAACATTGTAGGTGCCCACTATATACAGGTGTTGGATGATTTTGGCGATCATTGGAACTACTATGTTGCCATGGAAACTACACCAAAATTTTCAAAATTCTCAAAATGCTCAAAACTTCATGAAACTTCACAGTAATGATGAGCAACATTGGTAGATGTGGCATTTGGAGTTGGAATTTCCAAAATAGGTCTTGTTACCATGGAAACAATGCAAAAAGGTCAAAAATTTCAAAAATAAGAATTTTGAGTAAACTGGATGAAACTTTACAGGAATGGTAACTGGCATAGGCAGAGTTGGATTTTGAAGTTAGAATTTTCAAAATGGCCGCCGTAACCATGGAAACAGCAAAAATATCAAAAATTTCAAAATGTTCAAACTTAATGAAACTTTGCAAAAATGTTACTAGACATCTGTAGATGCTCTCTTTGACTTTGGAATTGTCAAAATGGCTGCCGCTCACCTGGTAATAGGGGGAAGGGTGCCATCCGATATTGCTAGCAATTACAAATCTAGTTGTTAATACTCTTACATATGGTAATAGTTCTAAATTTGTTGAGGTAAAATGATCTTTTTATGACCTATTTATATGTGTTTGTGCTCAACCGATCCTGTTACTTCATGTTCGATACGCATTTGTTCCTTACTTGTTTTTTATACGTTCTACCTTTTAACTGCTTTATAAAATTGAGAAAGGAAATGGTGAATATGTCAAAGCGACAACCACCCGACCATAGAGCAAACAACAGCCGAAGGCAACCAATGGGTCTTCAATGTAGCGAGAATTCCCGCACCCGTAGGTGTCCTTCAGCTGGCCCCTAAAATATGCATAATAGTACAGTGATAATGGACGTCATACTAAACTCCGAATTATACACAAGAAACTAAAATTTAAAATAATACAAGACTAACAAAGGCCAGAGGCTCCTGACTTGGGACAGGCACAAAATTGCGGCGGGGTTAAACATGTTTATGAGATCTCAACCCTCCCCCTATACCTCTAGCCAATGTAGAAAAGTAAAACAATAACAATACGCACATTAAAATTCAGTTCAAGAGAAGTCCGAGTCTAATGTCAAAAGATGTAACAAAAGAAAATAAATAAAATGACAATAATACATAAATAACAACAGACTACTAGCAGTTAACTGACATGCCAGCTCCAGACCTCAATTAAACTGATTGAAAGATTATGTCTTCATCATATGAATATCAGGTACAATCCCTCCCGTTAGGGGTTTAGTATCATACTATCATAAAATATATGAGAAGAACATAACCCGTGTCATGCCAACAACTGTTTTTTTAGAAATAAATGTGTTTAGTTCCGATGCAAAGACCCTATCAGTGAATCAATGTTAAAGCCAAAATATGCAATCTTTAATGACCTGACAACAGTATCGTAACTATATCCCCTTTTAATAAGTCTATTTAAAGGTTTTGTTAGTTTCTGAGGAGAATACTGACATTTTTGTGCTTTATAAAG
The DNA here is from genome assembly GCF_965363235.1 of Mytilus galloprovincialis. Lineage (NCBI taxonomy): Eukaryota > Metazoa > Mollusca > Bivalvia > Mytilida > Mytilidae > Mytilus > Mytilus galloprovincialis. Next base: position 1,606,831 of record NC_134841.1, read on the forward strand.
AATATTTCCATAAAATTTTGGATGTGAAATACCTGAACGTATAAGATGTCTGCATGTTGAGTTATATTTACGAATTATTTCCTTATACCGGTGATAAAATTTAGTAAATGTTTTGACCAGTTTGTGATATCGAAAACCCTGGTGTAATAATTTTTCAGTAATACATAAATTTCTCTCGCTAAAATCTAATACATTGTTACATACACGAGCGAATCGTACAAGTTGAGATATATAAACACCATAAGATGGTGACAAGGGAACGTCACCATCTAAAAATGGATAATTAACAATAGGAAATGAAAAATCATCTCTTTAACTTTTATCATAAATTTTTGTATTAAGCTTCCCGTTTATGATATAAATATCAAGATCGAGGAAAGGGCAGTGGTCATTGTTATCATTAGCTTTATTTAAAGTAAGTTCTACAGGATAAATTTCTTTAGTATACATACTGAAGTCGTCATTATTTAGAGCCAATATATCATCCAAATATCTAAAAGTATTGTTAAATTTTTGTATCAAATGTTGTTTTGATGGGTCTTTGCTAATTTTAGTCCGTATTTTTATGTCCGTATGTTTGAAGATGGATCTTGGTTCGACGGGATGAAATCACCGTGTTAGCGCTTGCATAAAAAAGAAGATGTGGTATGATTGCCAATGAGACAACACTCCACATTAGACCAAAAGGACACAGAAATTATCAACTATAGTTCACTGTACGGCCTTCAACAATGACCATAGCCCAAACCGTGTAGTCACCTATAAAAGGCCCAGACATGACAACCTCATACAATTCAAACAACAAAACTGACGGCCGTGTTTCATATACAAAAAAATAAACGAAAATATGTTACACAAAAACAAACGATAACTACTTAATTTCAGGCTCTTGTCTAGGGACAGGCACATACTAACATAATGTGGTGGAGTTAAACATGTAAGCAGCGTGTACATCGTTTCGGAGCATGCTATTACCTTGTTTAATTCGTTCCATCACTCGCTTATAATTCGCTTATAATACGAGTATCTTACATTGCACCTTTTAAAACATCATTTTCAATTGTTTTGTTGTCTCTGGTGGAAGATTTGGGCTCTTAGAGGTGATATAACTCTAAAAGTGCATTTGTATCTGTTCCAGCGCTCGGATAATACCCTGTTAAATATTCGTTACTTATTCGCTTTTAAAAAGTTTGTTGTACGTTTCACCTTTTAGAAAAGGATTTTTCATTGTCTCCATGTCTCTTGTGGTAACAATGTGTTCTAAGAGATGAAATTACCCTATTAGCGCGCATGTACCCGTTCCAGCGCTCGGTAAATACCCTGTTACCTATTCGTTAACTATTCGTTACCTATTCACTTATAATACGTTTGTTGTACGTTGCACCTTTTAGAAAAGGATTTTCAATTGTGTCCGTGTCTCTGGTGGTAACATTGTGTTTTTAGAGATGAAATGACCCTATTAGCGTGCATGTACCCGTTCAAGCGCTCGGTTAATACCCTGTTACCTATTCGTTACCTATTCGTTACTTATTCGCTTTTAATACGTTTGTTGTACGTTGCATCTTTTAGAAAAGAATTTTCAATTAAGTTCATATCTCTGGTGGTAACAATGTGTTCTTATAGATGAAATACCCCTATAAGCGCATATGTACTCGTTCCAGCGCTCGGATAACACCCTGTTACTTATTCGTTCCTTATTTGCTTTTAATGCACGAGGTATACGTTGCACCTTGAAATAAATCGTTTTTTAATTGTGTTCATGTCTCTGGTGGTAAGAATGTGTTCTTAGAGATGAAATGACCCTATTAGAGCGCATGTTCCCTTTCCAGCGCTCGGTTAATACCCTGTTACCTATTCGTTACCTATTCGTTACCTATTCGTTACCTATTCACTTATAGTACGTTTGTTGTACGTTGCACCTTTTAGAAAAGGATTTTCAATTAAATTCATATCTCTGGTGGTAATAATGTGTTCTTATAGATGAAATACCCCTATTAGCGCGTATGTACCCTTTCCAGCACTCGGTTAATACCCTGTTACCTATTCGTTGCCTATTCACTTATAATACGTTTGTTGTACGTTACACCTTTTAGAAAAGGATTTTCAATTGTGTCCGTGTCTCTGGTGGTAACAATGTGTTCTTAGAGATGAAATGACCCTATTAGCGCGCATGTACCCTTTCCAGCACTCGGTTAATACCCTGTTACCTATTCGTTACCTATTAACTTGTAATACGTTTGTTGTACGTTGCACCTTTTAGAAAAAGATTTTTAATTGTATCCATGTCTCTGGTGGTAACAATGTGTTCTTAGAGATGAAATTACCCTATTAGCGAGCATGCACCCGTTCCAGCGCTTGGTAAATAACCTGTTACCTATTCGTTACTTATTCGATTTTAATGCGCGGGATATACGTTGCACCTTGAAATAAATCGTTTTTTAATTGTGTGTATGTCTCTAGTGGTAACAATGTGTTCTTAGAGATGAAATGACCATATGAGCGCACATGTATCCGTTTCAGCGCTCGGTTAATATCCTGTTACCTATTCGTTACCTTTTTGTTACCTATTCACTAATAAAACGTTTGTTGTACGTTGCACCTGTTAGAAAAGGATTTTCAATTGTGTTCATGTCTCTGGTGATAACAATGTGTTCTTAGAGATGAAATAACCCTATTAGCGCGCATGTACCCGTTCCAGCGCTCGGTTAATACCCTGTTACCTATTTGTTACCTATTCGTTACCTTTTCACTTATAATACGTTTGTTGTACGTTGCAACTTTTAGAAAAGGATTTTTAATTGTCTCCATGTCTCTTGTGATAGCAATGTGTTCTAAGAGATGAAATTACCCTATTAGCGCGCATGTACCCGTTCCAGCGCTCGGTTTATACCCTGTTACCTATTCGTTACCTATTCGTTACCTATTCACTTATAGTACGTTTGTTGTAAGTTGCATCTTTTAGAAAAGGATTTTCAATTAACTTAATATCTCTGGTGGTAATAATGTGTTCTTATAGATGAAATACTCCTATTAGCGCGCATGTTCCCGTTCCAGCGCTCGGTTAATACCCTGTTACCTATTCGTTACCTATTCACTTATAGTACGTTTGTTGTACGTTGCACCTTTTAGAAAAGGATTTTCAATTAAATTCATATCTCTGGTGGTAATAATGTGTTCTTATAGATGAAATACCCCTATTAGCGCGTATGTACCCGTTCCAGCGCTCAGTTAATACCCTGCTACTTATTCGTTCCTTATTTGCTTTAAATGCACGAGGTATAAGTTGCACCTTGATATAAATCGTTTTTTAATTGTGTTCATATCTCTGGTGGTAACAATGTGTTCTTAGAGATGAAATTACCCTATTAGAGCGCATGATCCCGTTCCAGCACTCGGTTAATACCCTGTTACCTATTCGTTACCTATTCGTTACCTATTCACTTATAATACGTTTGTTGTACGTTGCACCTTTTAGAAAAGGATTTTCAATTGTTTCCGTGTCTCTGGTGGTAACAATGTGTTCTTAGAGATGAAATGACCCTATTAGCGCGCATGTACCTGTTCAAGCGCTCGGTCACAGTAATACCCTGTTTCCTATTCGTTACCTATTCGTCACTTATTCGCTTTTAATACGTTTGTTGTACGATGCATCTTTAAGAAAAGAATTTTCATTTAACTTCATATCTCTGGTGGAAATAATGTGTTCCTCTAGATGAAATACCTCTATTAGCGCATATGTACTCGTTCCAGCGCTCGGATAATACCCTGTTACTTATTCGTTCCTTATTTGCTTTAAATGCACGAGGTATACGTTGCACCTTGAAATAAATCGTTTTTTTTTAATTGTGTTCATGTCGCTGGTGGTAACAATGTGTTCTTAGAGATGAAATGACCCTATTAGAGCGCATGTACCCGTTCCAGCGCTCGGTTAATACCCTGTTACCTATTCGTTACCTATTCGTTACTTATTCGCTTTTAATACGTTTGTTGTATGTTGCATCTTTTAGAAAAGAATTTTCAATTAAGTTCATATCTCTGGTGGTAACAATATGTTCTTATAGATGAAATACCCCTATAAGCGCATATGTACTCGTTCCAGCGCTCGGATAACACCCTGTTACTTATTCGTTCCTTATTTGCTTTTAATGCACGAGGTATACGTTGCACCTTGAAATAAATCGTTTTTTAATTGTGTTCATGTCTCTGGTGGTAAGAATGTGTTCTTAGAGATGAAATTACCCTATCAGAGCGCATGTTCCCGTTCCAGCGCTCGGTTAATACCCTGTTACCTATTCGTTACCTATTCGTACCTATTCACTTATAGTACGTTTGTTGTACGTTGCACCTTTTAGAAAAGGATTTTCAATTAAATTCATATCTCTGGTGGTAATAATGTGTTCTTATAGATGAAATACCCCTATTAGCGCGTATGTACCCTTTCCAGCACTCGGTTAATACCCTGTTACCTATTCGTTGCCTATTCACTTATAATACGTTTGTTGTACGTTGCACCTTTTAGAAAAGGATTTTCAATTGTGTCCGTGTCTCTGGTGGTAACAATGTGTTCTTAGAGATGAAATGACCCTATTAGCGCGCATGTACCCTTTCCAGCACTCGGTTAATACCCTGTTACCTTTTCGTTACCTATTCACTTGTAATACATTTGTTGTACGTTGCACCTTTTAGAAAAAGATTTTTAATTGTATCCATGTCTCTGGTGGTAATAATGTGTTCTTAGAGATGAAATTACCCTATTAGCGAGCATGCACCCGTTCCAGCGCTCGGTAAATAACCTGTTACCTATTCGTTACTTATTCGATTTTTATGCGCGGGATATACGTTGCACCTTGAAATAAATCGTTTTTTAATTGTGTGTATGTCTCTGGTGGTAACAATGTGTTCTTAGAGATGAAATGACCATATTAGCGCGCATGTATCCGTTTCAGCGCTCGGTTAATATCCTGTTACCTATTCGTTACCTTTTTGTTACCTATTCACTAATAAAACGTTTGTTGTACGTTGCACCTTTTAAAAAAGAATTTTCAATTGTGCCCATGTCTCTGGTGGTAACAATGTGTTCTTAGAGATGAAATTACCCTATTAGAGCGCATGTACCCGTTCCAGCGCTCGGTAAATAACCTGTTACCTATTCGTTACTTATTCGCTTTTAATGCGCGGGGTATACAATGCACCTAAAAATAAATCGTTTTTTAATTGTGTTCAAGTCTCTGGTGGTAAGAATGTGTTCTTAGAGATGAAAGACCCTATTAGCGTGCATGTACCCGTTCCAGCGCTCGGTTAATACCCTGTTACCTATTCGTTACCTATTCGTTACCTATTCACTTATAATACGTTTGTTGTACATAGCACCTTTTAGAAAAGGATTTTTAATTGTCTCCATGTCTCTTGTGGTAACAATGTGTTCTTAGAGATGAAATTACCCTATTAGCGCGCATGTACCTGTTCCAGCGCTCGGTAAATACCCTGTTACCTATTCGTTACCTATTCGTTACCTATTCACTTATAATACGTTTGTTGTACGTTGCACCTTTTAGAAAAGGATTTTCAATTGTGTCCGTGTCTCTGGTGGTAACAATGTGTTCTAAGAGATGAAATGACCCTATTATCGCGCATGTACCCTTTCCAGCACTCGGTTAATACCCTGTTACCTATTCCTTAGCTATTCACTTGTAATACGTTTGTTATACGTTGCACCTTTTAGAAAAAGATTTTTAATTGTATCCATGTCTCTGGTGGTAACAATTTGTTCTTAGAGATGAAATTACCCTATTAGCGAGCATGCACCCGTACCAGCGCTCGGTAAATAACCTGTTACCTTTTTGTACTTATTCGATTTTAATGTGCAGGATATACGTTGCACCTTGAAATAAATCGTTTTTTAATTGTGTTCATATCTCTGGTGGTAACAATGTGTTCTTAGAGATGAAATGACCATATTAGCGCGCATGTATCCGTTTCAGCTCTTGGTTAATATCCTGTTACCTATTCGTTACATATGTGTTACCTATTCACTTATAAAACGTTTGTTGTACGTTGCACCTTTTAAAAAAGGATTTTCAATTGTGCCCATGTCTCTGGTGGTAACCATGTGTTCTTAGAGATGAAATGACCCTATTAGAGCGCATGTACCCGTTCCAGCGCTTTGTAAAAAACCTGTTACCTATTCGTTACTTATTCCCTTTTAATGCGCGGGATATACGGTGCACCTTGAAAGAAATCGTTTTTTAATTGTGTTCAAGTCTCTGGTGGTAACAATGTGTTCTAAGAGATGAAATGACCCTATTAGCGTGCATGAACCCGTTTCAGCGCTCGGTTAATACCCTGTTACCATTCGTTACCTATATAAGTGAATAGGTAACGAATAGGTAACGAAGAGGTAACAGGGTATTAACCGAGCACTGGAACGGGTACATGCGCGCTAATAGAGTCATTTCTTCTCTAAGAACACATTGTTACTACCAGAAACATGAACACAATTAAAAAACGATTTATTTTAAGGTGCAGCGTATACCCCTGCGCATTAAAAGCCAAAAAGGAACGAATAAGTTACAGGGTATTATCCGAGCGCTGGAACGAGTACATACGTGCTAATAGGGATATTTCATCCATAAGAACACATTATTACCACCAGAGATATGAACTTAATTAAAAATCCTTTTCTAAAAGGTGCAACGTACAACAAACGTATTATAAGTGAATAGGTAACAAATAGGTAACATGGTATTAACCGAGCGCTGGAACGGGTACATACGTGCTAATAGGGATATTTCATCCATAAGAACACATTGTTACCACAAGAGACATGAAGACAATTAAAAATCCTTTTCTAAAAGGTGCAACGTACAACAAACGTATTATAAGTGAATAGGTAACGAATAGGTAACGAATAGGTAACATGGTATTAACCGAGCGCTGGAACGGTTACATGCGCGCCAATAGGGTCATTTCATCTCTTAGAACACATTGTTACCACCAGAGACACGGACACAATTGAAAATCCTTTTCTAAAAGGTGCAACGTACAACAAACGTATCATAAGTGAATAGGTAACGAATAGGTAACAGGGTATTTACTGAGCGCTGGAACGGGTACATGCGCGCTAATAGGACAATTTCATCTCTAAGAACACATTGTTACCACAAGAGACATGAAGACAATTAAAAATCCTTTTCTAAAAGGTGCAACGTACAACAAACGTATTATAAGTGAATAGGTAACGAATAGGTAACGAATAGGTAACAGGGTATTAACCGAGCGCTGGAACGGGTACATGCGCGCTAATAGGGTAATTTCATCTGTTAGAACACATTGTTAACACCAGAGACATGGACACAATTAAAAATCCGTTTCTAAAAGGTGCAACGTACAACAAACGTATTATCAGTGAAAAGGTAACGAATAGGTAACAGGGTATTATCCGAGCGCTGGAACGGGTACATACGCGCTTATAGTCGTATTTCATCTCTAAGAACACATTATTACCACCAGAGACATGAACTTAATTAAAAATCCTTTTCTAAAAGGTGCAACGTACAACAAACGTATTATAAGTGAATAGGTAACGAATAGGTAACGAATAGGTAACAGGGTATTAACCGAGCGCTGGAACGGGTACATGCGCACTAATAGGGTAATTTCATCTGTTAGAACACATTGTTAACACCAGAGACATGGACATAATTAAAAATCCGTTTCTAAAAGGTGCAACGTACAACAAACGTATTATCAGTGAAAAGGTAACGAATAGGTAACAGGGTATTATCCGAGCGCTGGAACGGGTACATACGCGCTTATAGTCGTATTTCATCTCTAAGAACACATTATTACCACCAGAGACATGAACTTAATTAAAAATCCTTTTCTAAAAGGTGCAACGTACAACAAACGTATTATAAGTGAATAGGTAACGAATAGGTAACAGGGTATTAACCGAGCGCTGGAACGGGTACATGCGCGCTAATAGGGTAATTTCATCTCTTAGAACACATTGTTACCACCAGAGACATGAACACAATTAAAAAACGATTTATTTTAAGGTGCAGCGTATACCCCTGCGAATTAAAATCGAATAAGGAACGAATAAGTAACAGGGTATTATTCGAGCGCTGGAACGAGTACATACGCGCTAATAGGGGTGTTTCATCTATAAGAACACATAATTACCACCAGAGATATGAACTTAATTAAAAATCCTTTTGTTAAAGGTGCAACGTACAACAAACATTTTATAAGTGAATAGGTAACGAATAGGTAACGAATAGGTAACAGGGTATTAACCGAGCGCTGGAACGGGTACATGCCCGCTAATAGGGTAATTTCATCTCTTAGAACACATTGTTTACACCAGAGACATGGACACAATTAAAAATCTGTTTCTAAAAGGTGCAACGTACAACAAACGTATTATCAGTGAATAGGTAACGAATAGGTAACAGGGTATTATCCGAGCGCTGGAACGGGTACATGCGCGCTTATAGTCGTATTTCATCTCTAAGAACACATTATTACCACCAGAGACATGAACTTAATTAAAAATCCTTTTCTAAAAGGTGCAACGTACAACAAACGTATTATAAGTGAATAGGTAACGAATAGGTAACGAATAGGTAACAGGGTATTAACTGAGCGCTGGAACGGGTACATGCGCGCTAATAGGGTCATTTCATTTCTAAGAACACATTGTTACCAGAAAGAGACATGGGCACAATTGAAAAACGATTTATTTCAAGTGCAGCATGTTACCCGCGCATTCAAAGCGAATAGGGAACGAATAAGTAACAGGGTATTATCGGAGCGCTGGAACGAGTACATACGTGCTAATAGGGGTATTTCATCCATAAGAACACATTATTACCACCAGAGATATGAACTTAATTAAAAATCCTTTTCTAAAAGGTGCAACGTACAACAAACGTATTATAAGTGAATAGGTAACAAATAGGTAACAAGGTATTAACCGAGCGCTGGAACGGGTACATGCGCGCCAACAGGGTCATTTCATCTCTAAGAACACATTGTTACCACCAGAGACACGGACACAATTGAAAATCCTTTTCTAAAAGGTGCAACGTACAACAAACGTATTATAAGTGAATAGGTAACGAATAGGTAACAGGGTATTTACTGAGCGCTGGAACGGGTACATGCGCGCTAATAGGACAATTTCATCTCTAAGAACACATTGTTACCACAAGAGACATGAAGACAATTAAAAATCCTTTTCTAAAAGGTGCAACGTACAACAAACGTATTATAAGTGAATAGGTAACGAATAGGTAACGAATAGGTAACGAAAAGGTAACAGGGTATTAACTGAGCGCTGGAACGGGTACATGCCCGCTAATAGGGTAATTTCATCTCTTAGAACACATTGTTTACACCAGAGACATGGACACAATTAAAAATCCGTTTCTAAAAAGTGCAACGTACAACAAACGTATTATCAGTGAATAGGTAACGAATAGGTAACAGGGTATTATCCGAGCGCTGGAACGGGTACATACGCGCTTATAGTCGTATTTCATCTCTAAGAACACATTATTACCACCAGAGACATGAACTTAATTAAAAATCCTTTTCTAAAAGGTGCAACGTACAACAAACGTATTATAAGTGAATAGGTAACGAATAGGTAACAGGGTATTAACCGAGCGCTGGAACGGGTACATGCGCGCTAATAGGGTAATTTTTTTCTCTAAGAACACATTGTTACCACCAGAGACATGAACACAATTAAAAAACGATTTATTTTAAGGTGCAGCGTATACCCCTGCGCATTAAAATCGAATAAGGAACGAATAAGTAACAGGGTATTATTCGAGCGCTGGAACGAGTACATACGCGCTAATAGGGGTATTTCATCTATAAGAACACATAATTACCACCAGAGATATGAGTTTAATTAAAAATCCTTTTCTAAAAGGTGCAACGTACAACAAACGTTTTATAAGTGAAAAGGTAACGAATAAGTAACGAATAGGTAACGAATAGGTAACAGGGTATTAACCGAGCGCTGGAACGGGTACATGCCCGCTAATAGGGTAATTTCATCTCTTAGAACACATTGTTTACACCAGAGACATGGACACAATTAAAAATCCGTTTCTAAAAGGTGCAACGTACAACAAACGAATTATCAGTGAATAGGTAACGAATAGGTAACAGGGTATTATCCGAGCGCTGGAACGGGTACATGCGCGCTTATAGTCGTATTTCATCTCTAAGAACACATTATTACCACCAGAGACATGAACTTAATTAAAAATCCTTTTCTAAAAGGTGCAACGTACAACAAACGTATTATAAGTGAATAGGTAACGAATAAGTAACAGGGTATTAACCGAGCGCTGGAACGGGTACATGCGCGCTAATAGGGTCATTTCATCTCTAAGAACACATTGTTACCACCAGAGACATGGGCACAATTGAAAAACGATTTATTTCAAGTGCAGCATGTTACCCGCGCATTAAAAGCGAATAGGGAACGAATAAGTAACAGGGTATTATCCGAGCGCTGGAACGAGTACATACGCGCTAATAGGGATATTTCATCTATAAGAACACATTATTACCACCAGAGATATGAACTTAATTAAAAATCCTTTTCTAAAAGGTGCAACGTACAACAAACGTATTATAAGTTAATAGGTAACGAATAGGTAACGAATAGGTAACAAGGTATTAACCGAGCGCTGGAACGGGTACATGCGCGCTAATAGGGTCATTTCATCTCTAAGAACACATAATTACCACCAGAGACATGAACACAATTAAAAAACGATTTATTTTAAGGTGCAGCGTATACCCCTGCGCATTAAAAGCGAATCAGGAACGAATAAGTAACAGGATATTATCCGAGCGCTGGAACGAGTCCATACGCCCTAATAGGGATATTTCATCTATAAGAACACATTATTACCACCAGAGATATGAACTTAATTAAAAATCCTTTTGTTAAAGGTGCAACGTACAACAAACATTTTATAAGTGAATAGGTAACGAATAGGTAACGAATAGGTAACAGGGTATTAACCGAGCGCTGGAACGGGTACATGCCCGCTAATAGGGTAATTTCATCTCTTAGAACACATTGTTTACACCAGAGACATGGACACAATTAAAAATCTGTTTCTAAAAGGTGCAACGTACAACAAACGTATTATCAGTGAATAGGTAACGAATAGGTAACAGGGTATTATCCGAGCGCTGGAACGGGTACATGCGCGCTTATAGTCGTATTTCATCTCTAAGAACACATTATTACCACCAGAGACATGAACTTAATTAAAAATCCTTTTCTAAAAGGTGCAACGTACAACAAACGTATTATAAGTGAATAGGTAACGAATAGGTAACGAATAGGTAACAGGGTATTAACTGAGCGCTGGAACGGGTACATGCGCGCTAATAGGGTCATTTCATTTCTAAGAACACATTGTTACCAGAAAGAGACATGGGCACAATTGAAAAACGATTTATTTCAAGTGCAGCATGTTACCCGCGCATTCAAAGCGAATAGGGAACGAATAAGTAACAGGGTATTATCGGAGCGCTGGAACGAGTACATACGTGCTAATAGGGGTATTTCATCCATAAGAACACATTATTACCACCAGAGATATGAACTTAATTAAAAATCCTTTTCTAAAAGGTGCAACGTACAACAAACGTATTATAAGTGAATAGGTAACAAATAGGTAACAAGGTATTAACCGAGCGCTGGAACGGGTACATGCGCGCCAACAGGGTCATTTCATCTCTAAGAACACATTGTTACCACCAGAGACACGGACACAATTGAAAATCCTTTTCTAAAAGGTGCAACGTACAACAAACGTATTATAAGTGAATAGGTAACGAATAGGTAACAGGGTATTTACTGAGCGCTGGAACGGGTACATGCGCGCTAATAGGACAATTTCATCTCTAAGAACACATTGTTACCACAAGAGACATGAAGACAATTAAAAATCCTTTTCTAAAAGGTGCAACGTACAACAAACGTATTATAAGTGAATAGGTAACGAATAGGTAACGAATAGGTAACGAAAAGGTAACAGGGTATTAACTGAGCGCTGGAACGGGTACATGCCCGCTAATAGGGTAATTTCATCTCTTAGAACACATTGTTTACACCAGAGACATGGACACAATTAAAAATCCGTTTCTAAAAAGTGCAACGTACAACAAACGTATTATCAGTGAATAGGTAACGAATAGGTAACAGGGTATTATCCGAGCGCTGGAACGGGTACATACGCGCTTATAGTCGTATTTCATCTCTAAGAACACATTATTACCACCAGAGACATGAACTTAATTAAAAATCCTTTTCTAAAAGGTGCAACGTACAACAAACGTATTATAAGTGAATAGGTAACGAATAGGTAACAGGGTATTAACCGAGCGCTGGAACGGGTACATGCGCGCTAATAGGGTAATTTTTTTCTCTAAGAACACATTGTTACCACCAGAGACATGAACACAATTAAAAAACGATTTATTTTAAGGTGCAGCGTATACCCCTGCGCATTAAAATCGAATAAGGAACGAATAAGTAACAGGGTATTATTCGAGCGCTGGAACGAGTACATACGCGCTAATAGGGGTATTTCATCTATAAGAACACATAATTACCACCAGAGATATGAGTTTAATTAAAAATCCTTTTCTAAAAGGTGCAACGTACAACAAACGTTTTATAAGTGAAAAGGTAACGAATAAGTAACGAATAGGTAACGAATAGGTAACAGGGTATTAACCGAGCGCTGGAACGGGTACATGCCCGCTAATAGGGTAATTTCATCTCTTAGAACACATTGTTTACACCAGAGACATGGACACAATTAAAAATCCGTTTCTAAAAGGTGCAACGTACAACAAACGTATTATCAGTGAATAGGTAACGAATAGGTAACAGGGTATTATCCGAGCGCTGGAACGGGTACATGCGCGCTTATAGTCGTATTTCATCTCTAAGAACACATTATTACCACCAGAGACATGAACTTAATTAAAAATCCTTTTCTAAAAGGTGCAACGTACAACAAACGTATTATAAGTGAATAGGTAACGAATAGGTAACGAATAAGTAACAGGGTATTAACCGAGCGCTGGAACGGGTACATGCGCGCTAATAGGGTCATTTCATCTCTAAGAACACATTGTTACCACCAGAGACATGGGCACAATTGAAAAACGATTTATTTCAAGTGCAGCATGTTACCCGCGCATTAAAAGCGAATAGGGAACGAATAAGTAACAGGGTATTATCCGAGCGCTGGAACGAGTACATACGCGCTAATAGGGATATTTCATCTATAAGAACACATTATTACCACCAGAGATATGAACTTAATTAAAAATCCTTTTCTAAAAGGTGCAACGTACAACAAACGTATTATAAGTTAATAGGTAACGAATAGGTAACGAATAGGTAACAAGGTATTAACCGAGCGCTGGAACGGGTACATGCGCGCTAATAGGGTCATTTCATCTCTAAGAACACATAATTACCACCAGAGACATGAACACAATTAAAAAACGATTTATTTTAAGGTGCAGCGTATACCCCTGCGCATTAAAAGCGAATCAGGAACGAATAAGTAACAGGATATTATCCGAGCGCTGGAACGAGTCCATACGCGCTAATAGGGATATTTCATCTATAAGAACACATTATTACCACCAGAGATATGAACTTAATTAAAAATCCTTTTCTAAAAGGTGCAACGTACAACAAACGTATTATAAGTTAATAGGTAAAGAATAGGTAACGAATAGGTAACAGGGTATTATCTGAGCGCTTGAACGGGTACATGCGCTTATAGTCGTATTTCATCTCTAAGAACATATTATTACCACCAGAGACATGGACACAATTGAAAATCATTTTCTAAAAGGTGCAACGTACAACAAACGTTTTATAAGTGAATAAGTAACGAATAAGTAACGAATAGGTAACATTTTGAAAATTCTAACTGCAAAATCCAACTCTGCCTATGCCAGTTACCATTCCTGTAAAGTTTCATCCAGTTTACTCAAAATTCTTATTTTTGAAATTTTTGACCTTTTTGCATTGTTTCCATGGTAACAAGACCTATTTTGGAAATTCCAACTCCAAATGCCATATCTACCAATGTTGCTTATCATTACTGTGAAGTTTCATGAAGTTTTGAGCATTTTGAGAATTTTGAAAATTTTGGTGTAGTTTCCATGGCAACATAGTAGTTCCAATGATCGCCAAAATCATCCAACACCTGTATATAGTGGGCACCTACAATGTTTTAAAATATGATGATTCTGAGTTGAAGCATATCCAAACAGTTCACCATAAACCAAAAACTGATTTTTTTTTACAATTGTGCCGTTTCCATGGTAGCGGCAGCCATATTAAACTATTCCATGCCATAATTAAAAAGGGGGAAGGATATTAAAAATCAAATAAGTAACGAATAGGTAACGAATAGGGAATAGGGAATAGGTAACGAATAGGGAATAGGGAATAGGTAACGAATAGGCAACGAATAGGGAATAGGGAATAGGTAACGAATAGGTAACGAATAGGGAATAGGGAATAGGTAACGAATAGGGAATAGGGAATAGGTAACGAATAGGGAATAGGTAACCAACTTGACGCCCATTCTTTTTTAGAAAGCTCAAACTTGTCCCTTTTAGATTTACATATTTCAATTTTACTTGGAAAAATCAAAACATAAATTTGCGACAAAAGATTTTTCCCTTTTGCTTATTTTTTTTTTAAATTTTATTATTTTGAAGGGTTATGTTCTTTGGTTGCAGTGTAAAAGCGATTACAGAAATACTGTGACACTAGTACTACTATATGTGGATTCTTAAGAACTCAAAAGAACTTCCGGATAATTTTATTTCAAGGAAAAGTCTATCAAAACACTACGATACTACAGGAATAATTGAAAACCCGTGGTAAAGAAGTAATCTGTAATGCTTTCCAAAATATGGTACCACAAGCTACAAACTTCTTGTTTTTGGAGTATAATTAGGCATATTTTGTGGGAAATAAGTTCCAAAATAAAGTATGCTTCTCTGAAAAATAAGTTATCAATATGTTGGAGCTTTTAATTGACAAAATATATGTTGAATCTTGGAGTAAAGTTTTACAGCAGATTGTCGACAATCCTATGAGCGCCAAGTGTGCACAGTTAGTCTCCGATCGTATCATATTATCATAGGAGTGAAAGATAATACAGACACTTGTTAAACAAGATAACCAAAGAAGATAGGTCATTTAATTTCCAAGATAACCAAAGAAGATAGGTCATCTAATTTCCAAGATAACCAAAGAAGATAGGTCATCTAATTTCCAAGATAACCAAAGAAGATAGAACATTTAATTTCCAAGATAACCAAAGAAGATAGAACATTTAATTTCCAAGATAACCAAAGAAGATAGGTCATCTAATTTCCAAGATAACCAAAGAAGATAGGTCATCTAATTTCCAAGATAACCAAAGAAGATAGGAGATTTAATTTCCAAGATAACCAAAGAAGATAGGAGATTTAATTTCCAAGATAACCAAAGAAGATAGGTCATCTAATTTCCAAGATAACCAAAGAAGATAGGTCATCTAATTTCCAAGATAACCAAAGGAGATAGGTCATCTAATTTCCAAGATAACCAAAGAAGATAGGAGATTTAATTTCCAAGATAACCAAAGAAGATAGAACATTTAATTTCCAAGATAACCAAAGAAGATAGGTCATCTAATTTCCAAGATAACCAAAGAAAAAAGGTCATCTAATTTCCAAGATAACCAAAGAAGATAGGAGATTTAATTTCCAAGATAACCAAAGAAGATAGGAGATTTAATTTCCAAGATAACCAAAGAAGATAGGTCATCTAATTTCCAAGATAACCAAAGAAGATAGGTCATCTAATTTCCAAGATAACCAAAGGAGATAGGTCATCTAATTTCCAAGATAACCAAAGAAGATAGGAGATTTAATTTCCAAGATAACCAAAGAAGATAGGAGATTTAATTTCCAAGATAACCAAAGAAGATAGGTCATCTAATTTCCAAGATAACCAAAGAAGATAGGTCATCTAATTTCCAAGATAACCAAAGAAGATAGGTCATCTAATTTCCAAGATAACCAAAGAAGATAGGAGATTTAATTTCCAAGATAACCAAAGAAGATAGGAGATTTAATTTCCAAGATAACCAAAGAAGATAGGTCATCTAATTTCCAAGATAACCAAAGAAGATAGGAGATCTAATTTCCAAGATAACCAAAGAAGATAGGTCATCTAATTTCCAAGATAACCAAAGAAGATAGGAGATTTAATTTCCAAGATAACCAAAGAAGATAGGAGATTTAATTTCCAAGATAACCAAAGAAGATAGGTCATCTAATTTCCAAGATAACCAAAGAAGATAGGTCATCTAATTTCCAAGATAACCAAAGAAGATAGGTCATTTAATTTCCAAGATAACCAAAGAAGATAGGACATTTAATTTCCAAGATAATCAAAGAAGATAGGAGATTTAATTTCCAAGATAACCAAAGAAGATAGGTCATTTAATTTCCAAGATAACCAAAGAAGATAGAACATTTAATTTCCAAGATAACCAAAGAAGATAGAACATTTAATTTCCAAGATAACCAAAAAAAATAGGACATTTAATTTCAAATACAAGAATAATAATGATGTTCTTTCCATTAAATGTTGAAATAAATCATCTTGACCTAAAAATTTAAGAAACCACAGATACAGCTACTTTCAAATAGTTCATGACAGTCACTCAAATTCGACTCTCACGATCATCTCAGTACCATAATAAATGACAAAGGGGACGATTCCATTTTTTATGGCCCTGCAACAAAGTTGTCGGTGCCATATAGTTTTACCCTTGTCCGTTATTCCGTAATTCCGTAATTCTGTAATTCCGTAATTCCGTCATTCCGTCATTCGGTCATTCCACAACAAACCATTATACGGAGTTTTATTCTAAACTCCTTCAGATATTGGGCTAATTTTTGGTATGTGAGTTAACCATAATGAGTTACAGATCAAGTTTAAGTTTCGTTCCGCTCTGCTAATTTTTGTCGAAATTACGGGCTTTACACTTTGATAAATTGTTGAAAATCACAGTTATATGGAACGCTTTCAGATATTGGGATAATTTCTGGCATGTAGATTAACCAAGATGAGTTACAGATCAAGTTTAAATTGTGTTCCTCTCGGCTAATTTTTGCGAAATTTCGGGCTATGAACTTTGATAAATTGTTTAAAATCACAGTTATACGGACTTTTTTCTAAATGCTTTCAGATATTGGGCTGATTTTTGGTATGTGAGTTACTCATGATGAGTTGCAGATCGAGTAAGTTTCATTCCGCTCGGCTAATTTTTTCTGTAATTTCGGGCTTTGGACTTTGATAAATTTTTGATAATCACAGTTATACGAATCTTTTTTGTAAATGCTTTCAGATATTGGGCTGATTTTTTGGTATGTGAGCTAAACATGATGAGTTACAGATCAAGTTCAAGTTTCGATCCGCTCAGCTAATTTTTGCCAAAATTAAGGGTTTACAACTTTGAAAATTGTTGAAAATCACAGTTATTATACGGACTTTTTTTCTATACGCCTCCAGATTTTTAACTGACTTTTGACATGTGAGACTACTCTCATATTTGTGTCCACATGTGTTATTGAAATTGCAGATTTTTCAACTTCTTGACATGGGGCCATTCGTGTCGCTTTGACACACCTAGTTTAATTATGAATTCACCTCATCTATTAAGCAATATACCAACTTCGCAGGCGTATTGACTATACATTTTTCAACTAGTTCGATATTCCAAAGGGTTTGTAGCTGCAACTAATTCTTCGTTAAACGTTATCAATGTCTGAACAAAACATGAATGAGCCAAGATTTCATCAAAAAATATCTCGTCCTTTTTCTTCAGAAGTTAAATCGGAAAGTAACAAAAATTAATAGATAAATATTGTGTGTATACTTCACAAATGATACAACATGGTCTAGAGTTATGAACTATGTGCTGAGCTTGTATATATTCTGTTTACTAACTTTATAGTTTTTCCTTTATTTATCGTAGTCCTTTTGGTCGTATGATACAGCTTTCGAGATTTTTTTTTTATTTTGCGTAAAGGTTGGTCCAGAAGTACGAGTATTTACAGTGTTGTTTTTGTTTTGAATTAATATACTAGTACCTAATGCCCATGCACGTGAGGTACTTGACTATAAAAAGAATTTAATCAAAATGATTTTTTAAACAATTCAGTGTTACACAAATTAAGAGCAAACTGTTGTGATTAGTTTTGAGGATAGAAATGTTCATGAAACCGAAATTTTAAGAAAATGTCTAAATTTTCAAACAAATTTATCTTTATATTTAGCTAATGAAGGATCATGAAGGTAAATTTTGTTTTACATATTCGAATTAACTAAGTCAAGAATATGAGATCGAAACTGTATACTTTCAAATGTTGGCAAGAACTATTTTCAGAGAAATTAACTATGTAAAAATCAGTACTATTTACTTGCTGTAGCGGCATTAAGACCCCCAAATGTGTGAAAAAAATCATCTCACTTCTTTCCCCCGAAAAAATGTATCCACATCTGTGAAAAACTTATGTTGAAACGAGCCATCATACATATTCACGTTTACGGTGTGGACAATGGAATAGAAGAAAAAGTTACCATTGTCAACTGCCTGAAATGAACTGTGCTTATTTTGATCCATATAAAAATCTACTGAATAATAAAAAACTAAATAATTTAGGCAAACTGTGTAATATAAGTCAAATACTCCTATCATTTCCTTAGCCATAACTTATAAAAAAGATGTGGTATGATTGAATTTGACATTAAGACGACTCTCCCCTGAGACCAAGTGACACAGAAGTTAACAGCTATATATCACCGTACGGCCTTCAACAAAGAGCAAAGTCCGTGGCGCATAGTCAGCTATAAAAAGCCACGAAATGACAAATGTAACGCAATTCAAACGAGAAAACTAACGGCATAATGTATGTACCAAAAAATGAACGTAAAATAAATATGTAACGTAACACTATTTCGGCCTAATTTAGCACTGCTATTTGTTTAATTTTCGGTGTTCATGCTCTTTAAGTTTGCTATATGAATTTGGCCTTCCTAACTGTTTAAGTTCAAGCGCCACTGATAAGTCTGATGTAGAACAAACGCACGTCAGCTGGTGGACAGAGTTATATCCCTTGAATCATTGATGGATTTGTTTATGTGCAACTCAAACATTACTTTTAAATATGTATTTCCTAAATATGTTTAAATTGCGATTTGTAGATAAGTAATAGATAGTTTATTTGTCCCACTATAATTCAGATTGGATTTATGTATGTAGCATAACAACGGGTAATATAAACATATTAAAGTATTCATCCATTTGGTCCAGTCTTGAAATTCAAAAACATAATACAAAGTGTGTGGTTTGGTGGTCAAAAAGTTATTAGCTACTGTTTAAACGGTGCTTACTAAATGTAATATATGTTGCTACTTCTAACCCAATATATAATTGCCAATTCAACCCACATTATGTTTTAAAAAAAGGGGGGGTGCGGTATGATTGCCAATGAGACAACTCTTCACCAGAGACCAAATGAAACAGAAATTATCAACTATAGGACACTGTACAGCCTATTTCAAAACGTGTTCGATAGTCCAGAGCTTGTAGCTGGATTAGTTCTTTGTAAAACGTCGTCGAAGTCTGACCAACACAAGAACTTTATCATAGAATGGCTCGCCGGGGGTAAGGAACTAAACACTAGTCTTGTATTATTTTTAATTTTAGTTTCTTGTGTACAATTTGGAAATTAGTATGGCGTTCATTATCACTGAACTAGCATATATTTGTTTAGGGGCCAGCTGAAGGGCGCCTGCGGGAATTTCTCGCTACATTGAAGACCTGTTGGTCACCTTCTGCTGTTGTTTTTTTTTTTCTATGGTCGGGTTGTTCTCTCTTTGGCATATTCCCCATTTCCATTCTCAATTTTACTAAACAATAAATAATGAGCAACACAAAGATCACAAAAAACTAAGAGTGATATCAAGCGCTTAGGGTAAGCATATCATGTTTCACATGTGGCACCCGTCGTACGCTCATGAAAGTAAAAACCCGGTTGACAGTCTAATCCGGAAGGTGACATTTTGAGAAAGCAGGATGGGACTTTGCATATATGGTTACGACGATCGGAATTTATCCGGGAAAGGAGGTATCTGATACATGGACTTGATTTACTTGGCCTTGAAAACTAAACCTTGTTCACTGATCCCTGAAATTAGGTCGAGGTCAGACAAAAACTGTCTGACGGACATAAGAAGAAAAAAATTGACATTACAAAATATCTTGATTTTTTTTCAAGTAGTCATAATACCATGAAAATGATATCAAGGACAATTGACATATGAAAGATCGACGAAAACTATTTAACATAAGGCATCTAAATACATTTACGGAGTATGAAGCATCTAGGTCTTCCACCTTCTAAATATGAAGCTCTTTGAAAGAAGTTAGTTAACGCCGCCGCCGCCGCCGACTGATCACTATTTCTTAGACAAGCTTTCTGCGA
The DNA here is from genome assembly GCF_965363235.1 of Mytilus galloprovincialis. Taxonomy (NCBI): domain Eukaryota; kingdom Metazoa; phylum Mollusca; class Bivalvia; order Mytilida; family Mytilidae; genus Mytilus; species Mytilus galloprovincialis. The sequence goes on from NC_134841.1 coordinate 1,627,462, forward strand.
CAAAGGTTCCAAGATCGACAAAATCTATCAGTGCATAAAAACACTGTCAGAAAAAACGAACCTTAACTGTGTATCACCATAAAAATTACAAGTAGTCTTCAAGTCGCGCTCGTGCACTTTTTAAATGTTGAATCATTGAGAATACAAATGTATAGACACTGTCATTAAATGTAATTGGAAACCAAATAATTTAACTGCAAAGTAAAATCTAATTAAAATTCAATCCTTCAATTGCCCCCCAATCTAATTAAAATATAGATCTCCGATTTCGTTATACTACGTTACTACATATGAGTAACGTAATATAACGAAATCGGAGATCTATATTTTAATTAGATTGATTGCCCCCGTTCTGATAGGTCGCGCATCAATGGGCAACTCAATGATTTCAAGTTAATTTCAACTAGATTGTGCAAAGTGGTAAAAGACAACCAACCTAAAGTACTGAAACCTATCATTTTGCATTTCCCATATATCACCATAATGTACATAAGATGCATCAAATCCAGTTAACGACTTCGTGAGTGCATCTAATACGACAAATTATTATAAGTATTATTTTATAACCATAATTGTAGAAGAGGGGGGAAATATACCAGAGGGACAGTCAAACTCGCAGATCGAAAACAAACCCACAACGCCATGGCCAAAAAAATCAATCAGACAAACAATAGGACACAAGACACAACATGGAAAACCAAGTACTAAGCAACACGAACCCCACCAAAAACCGGTAGAGGGACATATGAGTATGTTTTTGTTTGTAAAACCATAATAGTATAGTTGCCAAACGGAAAGATCGACCGCGTTCTGAGAAACATCAATGTAACCCGCATGTTCTTTTATTTTGTAGTATACAGCTTCGTCGTGGTGTATTTCTGATAGTTGATAGTTAAAATGATCATAAAGCTCAATTTACACAATTTAATTTATCAATATCATATACATATACAGTTAAATAAGTAGCACAATTCATAAAGGATAAAATCTCACGATACTATTGTTCAAATGTTTTTCACCATTTCTTGTAGTTCAATAAAAAGCACTGCTATTTCTTTTTTTAGTTGTTGGATTGTTCTCTGTTCTTCGTCTGTCTGCTGGCGATTTATTCCTTCGACGTAACAATCAGCAGGATATTGACGTGATTTGTCTAAAGACAGTATTGATCTGGTCGGAAGTGTTCCTGTGGCAGATGTCTGTGATTTTCTCTGATTTTCTGTATTCAAATGTTTGTCGTCAGCTGTATTTAATTCGACACAACTAGCATTCTTTGTGCGGAAAAATCTTTTAGCAAAATCAGAATTAAGTAAATTCAACGGAGTAGAATCAGGTTTATCTTTCTTTGCCTTTTTAGATAGACACGTCCTATTAGCTTCACTGTCCAACTGTGTCTGTGACTTTTGTCGTTTCTTGCCTACTAATGTTTTTATATTAGATAAGAAGTTCCCTTTATCTACCTTACATTCACTAGAGCCTGTCAATATCACCATGCTAGCATTATCCTCTTCAGACTTCTGTTGTTGTAGTGTATCATCATCCTTAACGTATACTGATTCTGTAACACGTGATGTCTCAGCTCCTTTTCTCCGAACTGCTTTCAACTCCCTGCTTTTCGTTCTCTTCCTTTTGAGGAAATTCCTCAACCTGTCCGAGTCCCGTCTTCTTTGTCTTTCTGATTTCACCTTGCAATGTTTTCTAATGTGTCCAGGACTTCCGCAGCGAAAACAGTTTTCATCAGTTGCGTTTTCACCATCTTTATCTTGTCCACTTGTACTTTGTTCAGAAAACAAAGTACTGGTCCAGTCCACAGCATAACTGATACTTTCTCTCTTAAAGGTCAAGTCTCCAAAAGTTTTATAACTGTTCATGATAGATATTTGTCATTCAGTCTCATTTGCTTTTTAGGTAAATAAGTCCTTTATACAATTGCCAGATACAAGTCGTTTATATATTTGTGTCTGTGACTTACTCAGTTTGAGTACTCTATCTCATATGTGTCATTTATAGGTAGTGAGTAACAATCAGTATATAGAGATCAACTAATTAACGATATTTATGGTAAATGAAATTTGTTTAATAAGTTCTAATTAATCATTACGTTTGTTTAGCACGAACTTATGATTAATGTTATTCATATATTTTAAAATCGTATTCGGCTAGTTTTCCATGATTAAATTAACTAAACAAGGTTATAGGTCGTTCTTCCTTGGATTGGACAAAGTATCGTGTTTTAGCATTATCAATATTGTTTTTAGTCTCACTTAATCCAGAAAAGCGATACTGAGGAGGCACTTTTTTATATTTTTTTTTATTTAACTTTTAATGTCTAATTCCAGTCTTCCGGTAATCAATATACATATTTTTTTGTGTTATAGTACAAACGACTAAATGTATGCATGTAACAAGTAATATTTGACTGTATAATATACAAGAGTTGTCTCTCTTCTAGTACTGTTCATTGGTGTGATCGGGCCAAGAATTGTACTAATTTTAAAGAACTACCTAATGATAAGAAATATTTCTGGCTGTTCACAAATGAGCAGTTACCAACTCTCATGTGCCTAGGAAATTAAAGGTATAGAAATAAGATCCAGATGTAAACAAAATATATGAAATAATTATAATATTTTATTGTTGTAAGATTTAATATAATAGTTATATAAAACACACGTTGTGTTAGGCTCTGATCCTGTCCATAACGTTATTATATGGTATTAGTTTTCTGTTTTGCTTTTTCCAATCATATTGTGTTGATGATGCCCTTTGTGAGTTCTTGATTAGATTAATGAAATTCTTATCTTATCTTCTTATACAAATCTTACATTTTCCGTCTCTTGCATTTTTATACTCTGATATGACTATTTCTTAATAAAGACTTATGAAAACTATATAAGACGTCAGTAACTAGCCTAGAAGATACCATACTTATATTTCTAACTTTAATTTCAATAGGTGAACAAATACATGTTGTTTGCACCTGTTCTAAGTCAGGAATCTGATGTACAGTAGTTGTCGTTTGTTTATGTAATATATACGTGTTTCTCGTTTCTCGTTTTGTTTATATAGATTAGACCGTTGGTTTTCCCGTTTGAATGGTTTTACACTAGTAATTTTGGGGCCCTTTATAGCTTGTTGTTCGGTGTGAGCCAAGGCTCCGTGTTGAAGGCCGTACTTTAACCTATAATGGTTTACTTTTTAAATTGTTATTTGTATGGAGAGTTGTCTCATTGGCACTCACACCACATCTTCCTATATCTATGTAATAATTATAAATTGAAAATAAAAAGATTGCATATCAACTCATCAATAACTGATAAATATTAAAATTGTTATATATAATTATGTTATATAATTACATGTACTACAAAATAAAACAAAACAAGATGTGGAATGAATCCCAAATGGCAATGAGAAAAATCAGAGACTAAAACGAAGAAGTAAGCAAACTGCAAGTCAGATTAAGAACACAAATTACCCCTAAAATATTTTGATGTTTATTGCAAGTTTTTTCCAGCTCATTCTTTTATTTGAAATGCAATATAACTAGTATTATTTCATCAATATAAGTGAATCATCTTGTATTAAGATATATTAAGTGTCACGTCCAGGTAGATTGTGACAAGGTGACTCAGCTTCAGAGATGCTTAACTTACCTGCTTTATCAATATTCTATGAGTTTTGTAAATTAAAACTTGACACAATGACTCAGTTTTAACCAATCACATTACTCTTTGACTATATTTATTGGTTCCTGATAGAATTAGTTCCATGAAGTACTTTTATTACTGGCTAATGAAACGAATGACGCATAGGGCAGTGTAAAGCACGAACACATTATAGAATATATTTATCATCAGCTCCTATCAGGAAAAAATGACAGAAGCTTGATAACATCAGCATACATATGCAAAGTTGATGTTTCAGAATTTTGACATGGTTACCTCATATGATCTGTTGAAAGGCAACAGCTTATCATCAAGATTGACATAAAGTCAACGCCGCGGTTCAAACGAGTCGACATCTTGCTTAGTATAGTAATACTTTCCTTAGTTCATAAAATAAGTATTTTTCCAAAAAAATGTCAATTTTATTTGTCATCGAATCTAATGTTTTGACTAAAATATTTAGATCTTTCTTTTGGCCTGCAGGATTTATATTTTTAAAAATATTTCATATTTTGTAACGTATGTTGTGTGTATTCTTTCAATACCGTCTCCTTATATACAATGTTTCTGAATTTGGTCTGATATATATGTTTGTATGTTTGTGTATAACCAATGTGCATTGTCTTGGTATCAATCCTGTAATTTTGGATTTCAAACCAATAAAAATTACTTACTTAATTACTGTTTGGCTTTCTAACTTTTTTATCTGTGCGTCACTGATGAGTCTTATGTTGACGAAACGTGCGTCTGGGGTATCAAATAAGATCAAATAATAAGCTTGGTACCTTTGAAAACCATTTGCTAATTTTATAGGGCCTCAACTTGAGAAAATCTGAGTTAATGTTTGACATGTTCATTTAAGTCATTCTGATTCACAGATTCAATACTTGACTATGTTTTTTTACCATGTCCAAATGAGAGGCTGTTGTATTCATGTATTGTAAGACGTTAGTCTATAATAAAAATCGTCCTGTGTGTTATTCTTATATTTTACAACGAAGTTGATTCATTTCGTGCAAATACTATCTTTCTTTATTTATTTTTTTAAATAAAAAATAATTTGTGCTTTGTCATCTTTGTAATTGAGGTCAATATATACTTTACAGGTGTTACGTAATTCAATTTGCAAAATAGTTAACAATGAATATATTCCTGTCATCCGCAATGATATCAGATGAAAGTTGTTACCCCATAGGCGGATATCATTACGCTTTAAAAGATAGTACCCATGTATCCTGTTGTACTATAGTAACTTGATAAATGAGACTGATGTCCATGTGCTGATTTAATACTGTCGTTAAGAGGGTCCCTCTGACAGGTGCAGTATTGTACATTGTTCGTCCATTTGTCAAAGTGATGTGACCTGACCCCTAAAGCTGACCCCTACCCGACACATCTACTTTTCAAATCAGTACTGAATTCATCTTCTGTCAAAGGATTTAATAGAATACTGTATTAAACATGGTAATGCGGAACATTTGGAAATTATCTGTTTGTATTCGGTGATTTTCAACGTGATAAATAAAATTTATTGACGTTTTTACGGCCGATTATTTCGGAACCTAGTGGTGACAAGAAATTTTGATTGAATTGAAAACAAACGTTGTGTATTGTGTAGGTGATGTATAGGCTACTCAGATAATAAATATTCTGTTGAAATCTGAAAGCAAATGTTTAACCGCGTTTTCAATCATTAACCTTCTCTATTAATCTTGACATTTTTTCTGTATAAAATTCTCGTTATTTGCTAGTTACAATAGAAAAGATTAAAGAATTTAACTACCCATTCCATATGCAACTATACACCAGATACCACAGCACGAAGATCTAAACAAGAAGTCATCGTGAGGCCTTTTGATAGTGACCGCAACTATACGTATACTGAAATTAGACAAAATCCTTCTAAAGATCTAGAGGAAGGACTGTCTAATTTCATTATACGTATAGTTAGTATAACAAAACAACACAAGAAAAAACTGTAAAATTTTGGTCAACTAGTTTTGTCGAATAAACCTGTTGAATGTACGTTTATTTTGTTCTCGTTATGACTATGCATGAAATATTTGCAACTGGACTCACATTGAAATCAATTAATCACATATCAAGCGAACACTGGGGTATCTAAATATAGACATCTGTTGTAAACCAGTAAAACAAGAGCAGTGAAACCTTTGATAAAAAAGGCGTTCGTTTGGCCGTTTGTTTGTACAAAGAAGCATTCTCGTCTAGTCAGAATATGGACGTCAAATACGATTCATTATGTAGACAGAGTGCCACGATCTCTGCATTTTAAGAACTCTTGCAAAAACTGTTAATTTGGTTTCGTTTGAATATGCATAACATATTTGCTATTGGACGTTAAGCAAGCAACAATCAATACATTCACTTCCTGTAATTTATGAAATATCGATTTAGTGAAATGTATATGTTTCAGTCTAATGGTTCCATCGATGTTTCAATTCGAATTTCGTCCATAAGTATCGCTGTTTAACATTTAATTGTAGGAACTGAATCAAGATGAAAGCATAGAAGCTTGAGTTTTTCTGTCTTCGTGATTCATGTCTGGATAATTTATTCCTTTGTATTGTTTACTGATCTTTACATCTTTGGTTCATTCAATGAATCTCTGTAGATGATAAGAATTGGAACTAGAATATGTACATTCTAACCATACAGAAATTAATTTTAATTATCATCTACAACACGTTTTAATTATACTTCATATAAAAAAAGAAGATGAGGTAAGGTTTGAGCAGAATCAAACGTCTCTGATCGGAATTACCGAAGCATCACTGGAGCGGGCCTCCTCATTGGACAGTCAGCCCCCCCCCCCCCCCCTTGTAAAAATTCTGGATCCGCCATGTAGCATAATATCTTAGAAATTTCGTTCTTATCATTTTCAAAGATTTGCATTTCGGACTTCGGGAAACATTTAAAAGACAACTCCAATTAACACAAACTTTTTTCAGTTACATATTTAATCTTTTGTTATCTTTAATTGAAATTGAAAACGGAGATTCTCTTTCTAAGCTGTTGTTGTCATTTATCCAAATTAAAATATCATAAATTGGTCAATGAACCGTTTGTATCAACTAATTTGCTAAATACATTCTGAAAAAGCATTTTAAAACCTTCACATAACACTGTGTCGGGGATCATACGAGTTGATTGTATTTTGTCATATGTTTAGGAGTCTTTCTGATCATTCGATCATGGTTTTAGAATACTTACAACATTTTTAATTTTTAGGGCGCCATAGAGCTTGATTTATATGTGATAAAGATCCCATTCGGACAGTAGGTTGACCTCTAGTTACATTTTTTTGTATCGTTTCCCTTATTGATTTTTCGTGTGCATATTCTGGAGGTGTTTTCTTATACCCGACAGATGCTTATACCCATTCCAAAGTTTTCTAGACATTGTTTTAAACTTCGTTTACTTACACTTGCATGCTTTAGTATGTTCAACGTTTACAGTTGAAACAAACATAGTGAATTTTTAATGAAGCAGATTTATTTGTTCCCCTTTTTTTAGCGCTAATGTAATCGCTAGTAGGATAGTCATAGAAATCTACAACGTGTCAGTTAAAATACTAGTAGGATAGTCATAGAAATCTACACCGTGTCTTAAAATACTAGTAGGAAAGCCATAGAAATCTACACCGTGTCTTTAAATACTAGTAGGATAGTCATAGTTATCTGCACCGTGTCTTAAAGTACTAGTAGGAAAGCCATAGTAATCTACACCGTGTCTTAAAATACTAGTAGGATAGTCATAGTAATCTACACCGTGTCTTAAAATACTAGTAGGATAGCCATAGTAATCTACACCGTGTCTTAAAATACTAGTAGGATAGCCATAGTAATCTACACCGTGTCTTAAAGTACTAGTAGGATAGTCATAATAATCTACACCGTGTCTTAAAATACTAGTAGGAAAGTCATAGTAATCCACACCGTGTCTTAAAATACTAGTAGGATAGTCATAGAAATCTACACCGTGTCTTAAAATACAAGTAGGAAAGCCATAGAAATCTCCACCGTGTCTTTAAATACTAGTAGGATAGTAATAGTTATCTACACCGTGTCTTAAAGTACTAGTAGGATAGTCATAGTAATCTACACCGTGTCTTAAAATACTAGTAGGATAGTCATAGAAATCTACACCGTGTCTTAAAATACTAGTAGGATAGTCATAGAAATCTAAACCGTGTCTTAAAATACTAGTAGGAAAACCATAGAAATCTACACCGTGTCTTTAAATACTAGTAGGATAGTCATAGTTATCTACACCGTGTCTTAAAGTACTAGTAGGATAGTCATAGTAATCTACACCGTGTCTTAAAATACTAGTAGGATAGTCATAGTAATCTACACTGTGTCTTAAATACTTGTAGGATAGTCATAGTAATCTACACCGTGTCTTAAAATACTAGTAGGATAGTCATAGAAATCTACACCGTGTCTTAAAATACTAGTAGAAAAGCCATAGAAATCTACACCGTGTCTTTAAATACTAGTAGGATAGTCATAGTTATCTACACCGTGTCTTAAAGTACTAGTAGGATAGTCATAGTAATCTACACCGTGTCTTAAAGTACTAGTAAGATAGTCATAATAATCTACACCGTGTCTTAAAATACTAGTAGGTAGTATAGCCATAGTAATATACACCGTGTCTTAAAATACTAGTAGGACAGCCATAGTAATCTACACCGTGTCTTAAAATACTAGAAGGATAGCCATAGTAATCTACACCGTGACTTAATATACTAGTAGGATAGCCATAGTAATCTACACTGTGTCTTAAAATACTAGTAGGATACCCAGAGTAATCTACACCGTGTCTTAAAATACTAGTAAGATAGTCATAGTAATCTACACCGTGTCTTAAAATACTAGTAGGATAGTCATAGTAATCTAAACCGTGTCTTAAAATACTAGTAAGATGGTCATAATAATCTACACCATGTCTTAAAATACTAGTAGGATAGCCATAAAATCTACACCGTGTCTTAAAATACTAGTAGGATAGCCATAGTAATCTACACCGTGTCTTAAAATACTAGTAGGATAGTCATAGTAATCTACACCGTGTCTTGAAATACTATTCGAAGAACAAGTTTACTTTACCTGAAACCCAGCATGGTATCATACAGTATCCACAGAATTTCGTCAGAAACTCAGCAGTAAATTATAATTGATTGATGCAAGCTATTACGCAATATGTTATCTTCTGTTTGTGTTCTGGGATTTCACCATTCAGACAGATCTTGTGAGATGTAGCATAAACTGTCATAACGTTTCATCATAACGTTATTTATCATACAGAAATATATAACTTTTACTGATGTCTTTATCAATTTGGGCACATATCTTGATCCTTGTTACATCATTAGTGGAGAATGCATCATAACTTGTGATAATCATCTCTCAAAAGAAAAGGCCATGAGAACATATGCTGATATAACTACACATCTCTTACTGTGATGTACTCAAAATTAGTCTACTGTTTTCTTACTTTTATTTACTATGTTCAGAATAATGGTTGAAATCATTTTCAAGTTGAGTGGTAGATTTAATATCGGGCGTAATGAGCAAACATCTTCGTTTGTTGTTCTCGTTACTATTTCTCGACAAACCCGGAAGTAGATTTGTTACAATGCCAAAATTAGTTGATAATAATCGTCAGAGATTTATTCATAACAAATATATGCATCAACACTTAAGGAGCAAAAGTAACATAAACTGGCTCATCAATAACTCTTATAGATACATCTCTGTAAAACACGTAAGGAGCAAATGATACATAAACTGGCTCATTAAAAACTCTTATGAATACATCTCTGTATAACACGTAAGGAGAAGAAGTTACATAAACTGGCTCATCAATAATTCTTATGAATACATCTCTGAATAACACGTAAGGAGCAGAAGTTACATAAACTGGCTCATCAATAACTCTTATGAATACATCTCTGTATAACACGTAAGGAGCAGAAGTTACATAAACTGGCTCATCAATAACTCTTATAGATACATCTCTGTATAACACGTAAGGAGCAGAAGTTACATAAACTGGCTCATCAATAACTCTTATAAATACATCTCTGAATAACACGTAAGGAGAAGAAGTTATATAAACTGGCTCATCAATAACTCTTATGAATACATCTCTGTATAACACGTAAGGAGCAGAAGTTACATAAACTGGCTCATCAATAACGCTTATTAATACATCTCTGTATAACACGTAAGGAGCAGAAGTTACATAAACTGGCTCATCAATAACGCTTATTAATACATCTCTGTATAACACGTAAGGAGCAGAAGTTACATAAACTGGCTCATCAATAACGCTTATTAATACATCTCTGTCTAACACGTAAGGAGCAGAAGTTACATAAACAGGCTCATCAATAACTCTTATAAATACATCTCTGTATAACACTTTAGGAGCAGAAGTTATATAAACTGGCTCATCAATAACTCTGATAAATATATCTCTGTATAACACGTAAGGAGCAGAAGTTACATAAACTGGCTCATCAATAACTCTTATCAATACATCTCTGTATAACACGTAAGGAGCAGAAGTTATATAAACTGGCTCATCAATAACTCTTATAAATATATCTCTGTATAACACGTAAGGAGCAGAAGTTACATAAACTGGCTCATCAATAACTCTTATCAATACATCTCTGTATAACACGTAAGGAGCAGAAGTTATATAAACTGGCTCATCAATAACGCTTATTAATACATCTCTGTCTAACACGTAAGGAGCAGAAGTTACATAAACTGGCTCATCAATAACTCTTATAGATACATCTCTGTAAAACACGTAAGGAGCAAATGATACATAAACTGGCTCATTAAAAACTCTTATGAATACATCTCTGTATAACACGTAAGGAGAAGAAGTTATATAAACTGGCTCATCAATAATTCTTATGAATACATCTCTGTATAACACGTAAGGAGCAGAAGTTACATAAACTGGCTCATCAATAACTCTTATAAATACATCTCTGAATAACACGTAAGGAGAAGAAGTTACATAAACTGGCTCATCAATAACTCTTATAGATACATCTCTGTATAACACGTAAGGAGAAGAAGTTACATAAACTGGCTCATCAAAAACTCTGATAAATACATCTCTGTATAACACGTAAGGAGTAGAAGTTACATAAACTGGCTCATCAAAAACTCTTATAAATACATCTCTGTATAACACGTAAGGAGCAGAAGTTACATAAACTGGCTCATCAATAACGCTTATTAATACATCTCTGTATAACACGTAAGGAGCAGAAGTTACATAAACTGGCTCATCAATAACTCTTATTAATACATTTCTGTATAACACGTAAGGAGCAGAAGTTACATAAACTGGCTCATCAAAAACTCTTATAAATACATCTCTGTATAACACGTAAGGAGAAGAAGTTACATAAACTGGCTCATCAATAACTCTGATAAATACATCTCTGTATAACACGTAAGGAGCAGAAGTTACATAAACAGGCTCATCAATAACTCTTATAAATACATCTCTGTATAACACGTAAGGAGCAGAAGTTATATAAACTGGCTCATCAATAACTCTTATAAATACATCTCTGAATAACACGTAAGGAGCAGAAGTTACATAAACTGGCTCATCAATAACTCTTATAAATACATCTCTGTATAACACGTAAGGAGCAGAAGTTACATAAACTGGCTCATCAATAACTCTTATAAATACATCTCTGTATAACACGTAAGGAGCAGAAGTTACATAAACTGGCTCATCAATAACTCTTATAAATACATCTCTGTATAACACGTAAGGAGCAGAAGTTACATAAACTGGCTCATCAATAACTCTTATTAATACATTTCTGTATAACACGTAAGGAGCAGAAGTTACATAAACTGGCTCATCAAAAACTCTTATAAATACATCTCTGTATAACACGTAAGGAGAAGAAGTTACATAAACTGGCTCATCAATAACTCTGATAAATACATCTCTGTATAACACGTAAGGAGCAGAAGTTACATAAACTGGCTCATCAAAAACTCTTATAAATACATCTCTGTATAACACGTAAGGAGAAGAAGTTATATAAACTGGCTCATCAATAACTCTTATAAATACATCTCTGTATAACACGTAAGGAGCAGAAGTTACATAAGCTGGCTCATCAATAACTCTTATAAATACATCTCTGTATAACACGTAAGGAGCAGAAGTTACATAAACTGGCTCATCAATAACTCTTATAAATACATCTCTGTATAACACGTAAGGAGCAGAAGTTATATAAACTGGCTCATCAATAACTCTTATAAATACATCTCTGAATAACACGTAAGGAGCAGAAGTTACATAAACTGGCTCATCAATAACTCTTATAAATACATCTCTGTATAACACGTAAGGAGCAGAAGTTACATAAACTGGCTCATCAATAACTCTTATAAATACATCTCTGTATAACACGTAAGGAGCAGAAGTTACATAAGCTGGCTCATCAATAACTCTTATAAATACATCTCTGAATAACACGTAAGGAGCAGAAGTTACATAAACTGGCTCATCAAAAACTCTGATAAATACATCTCTGAATAACACGTAAGGAGCAGAAGTTAAATAAACTGGCTCATCAATTACTCTTATAAATACATCTCTGTATAACACGTAAGGAGCAGAAGTTACATAAACTGGCTCATCAATAACACTTATAAATACATCTCTGAATAACACGTAAGGAGCAGAAGTTACATAAACTGGCTCATCAAAAACTCTGATAAATATATCGCTGTATAACACGTAAGGAGCAGAAGTTACATAAACTGGCTCATCAATAACTCTTATAAATACATCTCTGTATAACACTTTAGGAGCAGAAGTTACATAAACTGGCTCATCAATAACACTTATAAATATATCGCTGTATAACACGTAAGGAGCAGAAGTTACATAAACTGGCTCATCAATAACACTTATAAATACATCTCTGTATAACACGTAAGGAGCAGAAGTTACATAAACTGGCTCATCAATAACTCTTATAAATACATCTCTGAATAACACGTAAGGAGCAGAAGTTACATAAACTGGCTCATCAATAACTCTTATAGATACATCTCTGTATAACACGTAAGGAGCAGAAGTTACATAAACTGGCTCATCAATAACTCTTATAAATACATCTCTGTATAACACTTTAGGAGCAGATGTTACATAAACTGGCTCATCAATAACTCTTATAAATACATCTCTGTATAACACGTAAGGAGCAGAAGTTACATAAACTGGCTCATCAATAACTCTTATAAATACATCAATAACACATAAGGAGCAGAAGTTAAATAAACTGGCTCATCAATAACTCTTATCAATACATCTCTGTATAACACTTTAGGAGCAGATGTTACATAAACTGGCTCATCAATAACTCTTATAAATATATCGCTGTATAACACGTAAGGAGCAGAAGTTACATAAACTGGCTCATCAATAACTCTTATAAATACATCTCTGTATAACACTTTAGGAGCAGATGTTACATAAACTGGCTCATCAATAACTCTTATAAATATATCGCTGTATAACACGTAAGGAGCAGAAGTTACATAAACTGGCTCATCAATAACTCTTATAAATATATCGCTGTATAACACGTAAGGAGCAGAAGTTACATAAACTGGCTCATCAATTCACTTATAAATACATCTCTGTATAACACGTTAGGAGCAGAAGTTATATAAACTGGCTCATCAATAACTCTTATGAATACATCTCTGTATAACACGTTAGGATCAGAAGTTACATAAACTGGCTCATCAATAACTCTTATAAATACATCTCTGAATAACACGTAAGGAGCAGAAGTTATATAAACTGGCTCATCAATAACTCTTATAAATATATCGCTGTATAACACGTAAGGAGCAGAAGTTACATAAACTGGCTCATCAATAACTCTTATAAATATATCGCTGTATAACACGTAAGGAGCAGAAGTTACATAAACTGGCTCATCAATTCACTTATGAATACATCTCTGTATAACACGTTAGGATCAGAAGTTACATAAACTGGCTCATCAATAACTCTTATAAATACATCTCTGAATAACACGTAAGGAGCAGAAGTTACATAAACTGGCTCATCAATAACTCTTATAAATACATCTCTGAATAACACGTAAGGAGCAGAAGTTATATAAACTGGCTCATCAATAACTCTTATAAATATATCGCTGTATAACACGTAAGGAGCAGAAGTTACATAAACTGGCTCATCAATAACTCTTATAAATATATCGCTGTATAACACGTAAGGAGCAGAAGTTACATAAACTGGCTCATCAATAACTCTTATAAATACATCTCTGTATAACACTTTAGGAGCAGAAGTTACATAAACTGGCTCATCAATAACTCTGATAAATACATCTCTGTATAACACGTAAGGAGCAGAAGTTACATAAACTGGCTCATCAATAACTCTTATAAATATATCGCTGTATAACACGTAAGGAGCAGAAGTTACATAAACTGGCTCATCAATAACTCTTATAAATACATCTCTGTATAACACTTTAGGAGCAGAAGTTACATAAACTGGCTCATCAATAACTCTGATAAATACATCTCTGTATAACACGTAAGGAGCAGAAGTTACATAAACTGGCTCATCAATAACTCTTATAAATATATCGCTGTATAACACGTAAGGAGCAGAAGTTACATAAACTGGCTCATCAATAACTCTTATAAATACATCTCTGTATAACACGTAAGGAGCAGAAGTTACATAAACTGGCTCATCAATAACATTTATAAATACATCTCTGTATAACACGTAAGGAGCAGAAGTTACATAAACTGGCTCATCAATAACACTTATGAATATATCGCTGTATAACACGTAAGGAGCAGAAGTTACATAAACTGGCTCATCAATAACTCTTATAAATACATCTCTGAATAACACGTAAGGAGCAGAAGTTACATAAACTGGCTCATCAATAACTCTTATAAATACATCTCTGTATAACACTTTAGGAGCAGAAGTTATATAAACTGGCTCATCAATAACTCTGATAAATACATCTCTGTATAACACGTAAGGAGCAGAAGTTACATAAACTGGCTCATCAATAACACTTATAAATACATCTCTGTATAACACGTAAGGAGCAGAAGTTACATAAACTGGCTCATCAATAACTCTTATAAATACATCTCTGTATAACACGTAAGGAGCAGAAGTTACATAAACTGGCTCATCAATAACACTTATGAATACATCTCTGTATAACACGTAAGGAGCAGAAGTTACATAAACTGGCTCATCAATAACACTTATAAATACATCTCTGTATAACACGTAAGGAGCAGAAGTTACATAAACTGGCTCATCAATAACACTTATGAATATATCGCTGTATAACACGTAAGGAGCAGAAGTTACATAAACTGGCTCATCAATAACTCTTATAAATACATCTCTGAATAACACGTAAGGAGCAGAAGTTACATAAACTGGCTCATCAATAACTCTTATAAATACATCTCTGTATAACACTTTAGGAGCAGAAGTTATATAAACTGGCTCATCAATAACTCTGATAAATACATCTCTGTATAACACGTAAGGAGCAGAAGTTATATAAACTGGCTCATCAATAACTCTGATAAATACATCTCTGTATAACACGTAAGGAGCAGAAGTTACATAAACTGGCTCATCAATAACACTTATAAATACATCTCTGTATAACACGTAAGGAGCAGAAGTTACATAAACTGGCTCATCAATAACACTTATGAATACATCGCTGTATAACACGTAAGGAGCAGAAGTTACATAAACTGGCTCATCAATAACTCTTATAAATACATCTCTGAATAACACGTAAGGAGCAGAAGTTACATAAACTGGCTCATCAATAACTCTTATAAATACATCTCTGTATAACACTTTAGGAGCAGAAGTTATATAAACTGGCTCATCAATAACTCTGATAAATACATCTCTGTATAACACGTAAGGAGCAGAAGTTACATAAACTGGCTCATCAATAACTCTTATAAATACATCTCTGAATAACACATAAGGAGCAGAAGTTAAATAAACTGGCTCATCAATAACTCTGATAAATACATCTCTGAATAACACGTAAGGAGCAGAAGTTACATAAACTGGCTCATCAAAAACTCTGATAAATACATCTCTGAATAACACGTAAGGAGCAGAAGTTACATAAACTGGCTCATCAATAACTCTTATAAATACATCTCTGTATAACACGTAAGGAGCAGAAGGTATATAAACTGGCTCATCAATAACTCTTATAAATACATCTCTGTATAACACGTAAGGAGCAGAAGTTATATAAACTGGCTCATCAATAACTCTTATAGATACATCTCTGTATAACACGTAAGGAGCAGAAGTTACATAAACTGGCTCATCAAAAACTCTGATAAATACATCCCTGAATAACACGTAAGGAGCAGAAGTTACATAAACTGGCTCATCAAAAACTCTGATAAATACATCTCTGAATAACACGTAAGGAGCAGAAGTTACATAAACTGGCTCATCAATAACTCTTATAAATACATCTCTGTATAACACGTAAGGAGCAGAAGTTATATAAACTGGCTCATCAATAACTCTTATAGATACATCTCTGTATAACACGTAAGGAGCAGAAGTTATATAAACTGGCTCATCAATAACTCTTATAAATACATCTCTGTATAACACGTAAGGAGCAGAAGTTACATAAACTGGCTCATCAAAAACTCTGATAAATACATCCCTGAATAACACGTAAGGAGCAGAAGTTACATAAACTGGCTCATCAATAACTCTTATAGATACATCTCTGTATAACACACGTAAGGAGCAGAAGTTATATAAACTGGCTCATCAATAACGCTTATAAATACATCTCTGTATAACACGTAAGGAGCAGAAGTTATATAAACTGGCTCATCAATTACTCTTATAAATACATCTCTGTATAACACGTAAGGAGTAGAAGTTACGTAAACTGGCTCAGTAAAAACTCTTATAAATACATCTCTGTATAACACGTAAGGAGTAGAAGTTACATAAACTGGCTCATCAATAACTCTTATAAATACATCTCTGAATAACACGTAAGGAGCAGATGTTACATAAACTGGCTCATCAATAACTCTTATAAATATATCGCTGTATAACACGTAAGGAGCAGAAGTTACATAAACTGGCTCATCAATAACTCTTATAAATACATCTCTGTATAACACGTAAGGAGCAGAAGTTACATAAACAGGCTCATCAATAACTCTTATAAATATATCGCTGTATAACACGTAAGGAGCAGAAGTTACATAAACTGGCTCATCAATAACTCTTATAGATACATCTCTGTATAACACGTAAGGAGCAGAAGTTACATAAACTGGCTCATCAATAACTCTTATAAATATATCGCTGTATAACACGTAAGGAGCAGAAGTTACATAAACTGGCTCATCAATAACTCTTATAGATACATCTCTGTATAACACGTAAGGAGCAGAAGTTACATAAACTGGCTCATTAATAACTCTTATAAATATATCGCTGTATAACACGTAAGGAGCAGAAGTTACATAAACTGGCTCTTCAATAACTCTTATAAATATATCGCTGTATAACACGTAAGGAGCAGAAGTTACATAAACTGGCTCATCAATAACTCTTATAAATACATCTCTGAATAACACGTAAGGAGCAGAAGTTACATAAACTGGCTCATCAATAACACTTATAAATACATCTCTGAATAACACGTAAGGAGCAGAAGTTATATAAACTGGCTCATCAATAACTCTGATAAATACATCTCTGAATAACACGTAAGGAGCAGAAGTTACATAAACTGGCTCATCAATAACTCTTATAAATACATCTCTGAATAACACGTAAGGAGCAGAAGTTAAATAAACTGGCTCATCAATAACTCTTATAAATACATCTCTGTATAACACGTAAGGAGCAGAAGTTACATAAACTGGCTCATCAAAAACTCTGATAAATACATCTCTGAATAACACGTAAGGAGCAGAAGTTACATAAACTGGCTCATCAAAAACTCTGATAAATACATCTCTGAATAACACGTAAGGAGCAGAAGTTACATAAACTGGCTCATCAATAACTCTTATAAATATATCTCTGTATAACACGTAAGGAGCAGAAGTTACATAAACTGGCTCATCAATAACTCTTATAAATACATCTCTGTATAACACGTAAGGAGCAGAAGTTATATAAACTGGCTCATCAATAACTCTTATAAATACATCTCTGTATAACACGTAAGGAGCAGAAGTTACATAAACTGGCTCATCAAAAACTCTGATAAATACATCCCTGAATAACACGTAAGGAGCAGAAGTTACATAAACTGGCTCATCAATAACTCTTATAGATACATCTCTGTATAACACACGTAAGGAGCAGAAGTTATATAAACTGGCTCATCAATAACTCTTATAAATACATCTCTGTATAACACGTAAGGAGCAGAAGTTAAATAAACTGGCTCATCAATAACTCTTATAAATACATCTCTGTATAACACGTAAGGAGCAGAAGTTACATAAACTGGCTCATCAATAACTCTTATCAATACATCTCTGTATAACACGTAAGGAGCAGAAGTTATATAAACTGGCTCATCAATAACTCTTATAAATACATCTCTGAATAACACGTAAGGAGCAGAAGTTACATAAACTGGCTCATCAATAACTCTTATAAATACATCTCTGTATAACACGTAAGGAGCAGATGTTATATAAACTGGCTCATCAATAACTCTTATAGATACATCTCTGTATAACACACGTAAGGAGCAGAAGTTACATAAACTGGCTCATCAATAACTCTTATAAATATATCGCTGTATAACACGTAAGGAGCAGAAGTTACATAAACTGGCTCATCAATAACTCTTATAAATACATCTCTGTATAACACGTAAGGAGCAGAAGTTACATAAACTGGCTCATCAATAACTCTTATAAATACATCTCTGTATAACACGTAAGGAGCAGAAGTTACATAAACTGGCTCATCAATAACTCTTATAAATACATCTCTGAATAACACGTAAGGAGCAGAAGTTACATAAACTGGCTCATCAATAACTCTTATAAATACATCTCTGTATAACACGTAAGGAGCAGATGTTACATAAACTGGCTCATCAATAACTCTTATAAATACATCTCTGTATAACACGTAAGGAGCAGAAGTTACATAAACTGGCTCATCAATAACTCTTATAAATACATCTCTGAATAACACGTAAGGAGCAGAAGTTACATAAACTGGCTCATCAATAACTCTTATAAATACATCAATAACACATAAGGAGCAGAAGTTATATAAACTGGCTCATCAATAACTCTTATAGATACATCTCTGTATAACACACGTAAGGAGCAGAAGTTATATAAACTGGCTCATCAATAACTCTTATAAATACATCTCTGTATAACACGTAAGGAGCAGAAGTTAAATAAACTGGCTCATCAATAACTCTTATAAATACATCTCTGTATAACACGTAAGGAGCAGAAGTTACATAAACTGGCTCATCAATAACTCTTATAGATACATCTCTGTATAACACGTAAGGAGCAGAAGTTACATAAACTGGCTCATCAATAACTCTTATAAATACATCTCTGTATAACACGTAAGGAGCAGAAGTTACATAAGCTGGCTCATCAATAACTCTTATAAATACATCTCTGTATAACACGTAAGGAGCAGAAGTTACATAAACTGGCTCATCAATAACTCTTATAAATACATCTCTGTATAACACGTAAGGAGCAGAAGTTATATAAACTGGCTCATCAATAACTCTGATAAATACATCTCTGAATAACACGTAAGGAGCAGAAGTTACATAAACTGGCTCATCAATAACTCTTATAAATACATCTCTGTATAACACGTAAGGAGCAGAAGTTACATAAACTGGCTCATCAATAACTCTTATAAATACATCTCTGTATAACACGTAAGGAGCAGAAGTTACATAAACTGGCTCATCAATAACTCTGATAAATACATCTCTGTATAACACGTAAGGAGCAGAAGTTACATAAACTGGCTCATCAATAACTCTTATAAATACATCAATAACACATAAGGAGCAGAAGTTACATAAACTGGCTCATCAATAACTCTTATAAATACATCTCTGTATAACACGTAAGGAGCAGAAGTTATATAAACTGGCTCATCAATAACTCTTATAAATATATCTCTGTATAACACTTTAGGAGCAGAAGTTATATAAACTGGCTCATCAATAACTCTTATAAATACATCTCTGTATAACACGTTAGGAGCAGAAGTTATATAAACTGGCTCATCAATTACTCTTATAAATACATCTCTGTATAACACGTTAGGAGCAGAAGTTATATAAACTGGCTCATCAATAACTCTTATAAATACATCTCTGAATAACACGTAAGGAGCAGAAGTTATATAAACTGGCTCATCAAAAACTCTTATAAATACATCTCTGAATAACACGTAAGGAGCAGAAGTTACATAAACTGGCTCATCAATAACTCTTATAAATACATCTCTGAATAACACGTAAGGAGCAGAAGTTATATAAACTGGCTCATCAAAAACTCTTATAAATACATCTCTGAATAACACGTAAGGAGCAGAAGTTACATAAACTGGCTCATCAATAACTCTTATAAATACATCTCTGTATAACACGTAAGGAGCAGAAGTTATATAAACTGGCTCATCAATAACTCTTATAAATACATCTCTGTATAACACGTAAGGAGCAGAAGTTATATAAACTGGCTCATCAATAACTCTTATAAATATATCTCTGTATAACACGTAAGGAGCAGAAGTTACATAAACTGGCTCATCAATAACACTTATTAATACTTTACTGTATGCATGGGTAATGATGTCGGCATAAAATGGATTCAGCATAAAAAATAGTACTTATAACGTCACCACTAAAACATAAGTACATTATGCAATTTTTGTACATTAAAAAAAACAACAGAATTCATCTTTTTGCTTTTTTGAGCTTACTATGCGGTATGTAATTTTCTCACTAATGAAGGCCGTGTGATGACCTATGATAGCAACTTCGTCATTATTTGGTCTTTAGTGCAGAGTTATTTTATTGGCAACCATACCACATCTTCTTATTTTTATATTGAAATTCAGATAGGTTGTACTTTCATTCAGTTGGAAGACGTGTTAAAGCAAATCTCGATCATTGTTCTTATCATATTTCTTAAACTAGATGCAACACAATTCTTTTTAAATTGTCTTTGAAAAGTAAGCAAGCAGAATAACTTCGTTATACAATGTGATGTCCTTTTTTATATTTGTTTGGTACTATTGCTGAAAAGATTTAACAGGACATATTCATATCATTCTGGTTTTTTTTTAATCGTACGAGAAGTTTTGTTGGATAATGAATCAAATAAACAGGAAAAGCTAGCCAGTATTTTTCGTGTCAATTTATTAGACGTATTGCTCTCTCCAATTCTTCCCATGGTCATTGCCATCATATATTTTGTCATTACCTTTTCTATGCTTGGCGAGTTTCCTGAGTTAAAATGTATTTTTTACATGCCTTCATGTTGACTAAACGTAACTGCACAAGACTACGCTTCTCATTTTTTCTCCATTCATAACATTGCACCAATTCTAATATTATTAACGTGTAATGCACAATGCTGTATAATTATAAGTGCCTACAGCATATTGACTTCTCTGTTTTATAAAGAAACTAATCATCCCCGATTCCCGAATGATTACGTTGTCTACTTTTTATCAAGCTTTTTATATATATTATATAAAGTATAAAAGTACAAATGAATGGTTGTAAACATATATTTATACTTTCATTACACGTGGTTAACATCTACTTTTATTACACCTGCTTTACATCTACATTTAGTACATGTGCGTAACCTCTACCTTTATTACAGTTGTATATCTACTTTTATTACACGTGCTTCAAATCTACTTTCAATATTTTGAAATTATTAAGAAACTTGAGGTTTCATCTCCCTCAGGCAAAGTTGACTTTAGATGAATTTGGCAATCAATTTTGTCATATAGATCTTCAACGGTTTCGGTACTTATAAATCCTCGGATTTCAAATGTTTGGCTTTGAGCGTTCCTGATGAAAGTAAATCCAGAAAAGCGCTTCGGACGCATTGAAATTATTAAACGTGTTGTTTTCAATTTTTTAGTACACGTGCGTTATATCTGCAGTGATCGGGAAGGACGTGCGCCCTGCGCCTATAGCGCATATCGACCAGAAATGGCACATATGATGATAGATATTTTCACTTCGTTTCGATACGTTTAGATATCGTCAAATGGATTTCCGATCGTTTTCCGTGCCGCCATGTGTGTGTACACAACTGTGTAATGTTCCTCCAATTATAGGAGCACCTATATATTTTGGGGACGTCTGGGGTGTTTTCCTATGGAAATAATAGAACTATGGGGTGTAACTGATTACCAAAAAAAACGTAATTAACCATCATTCATGATATGATTTTTTACTTTAAGTTTGTGAAATTTAGCTAGTACAGACGAGATTTGTTTCTAATTATTATCTTTTTATTTGGTTCAGCTTGCTATTATTTCGATTGAAAAACCCCAAAGCCTTTTTATGAATATAGTTTTTGTCTCCATAACAGGCGACTAACTGTCCTTGTCACTTTTTGGTCTTTGTCTTGTTTTGACATTTTGTAAACATGCCTTCAGCGAATTGTTATTTTGTTTTATCAATTAATGATATTCTCCACTGTTATTGTTGTCATCGTGATGAAGAAATAATAATACAAGAAGTGCAGAGAAAATGCCAGAAACGTCCTCTAATACGGAACGTCGGGAATAAGTATGGTATCGACGAAGACCCAAATTTAATGTAAACAAAAACATGAACATGAACAAGACAACAGTACCAGTAGAAACATTGTAAATAAAGGTTATCTTAAATATTGTCTGGTTTGGAAGAAGTTATTTACATTCTTTGAAATTGAAATAACAAAATCACAGGCACAATATTCATGATATTATTTAGAATCATAAAGGTAAGTACCACCATCTCTTTACCGAGATATACACTTTTTATTTTTTTTCACTGTAGTCAATTCAAATGGCCCATTTATTTGACAACATGGCCCATTATTTCTTAAAATGGCCCTTGAATTTAATTTTGAGGGGCCCTAGGCCCATAGAGAAAAAATCCTTCCAGATCACTGTATCTGCTCTTATTACACGTGCATATATCTACTTTTATTAAAGGAGCTTTATATCTACTTTTATGTACACGGGCTAAATATCTACATTTAAAGCAGGTGCTTTACATGTACTTTTTCACGTGCTTTAAATCTATTTTTATAACAAATGCTGTATTTTTACTTTATTTCACGTGCTTAATATCTACTTTTTATTTACGTGCTACACATCTACTTTTATTACACCTGCTTTATATCTACTTTTATTACACCTGATTTATATCTACTTTTATTACACGTGAATTACATCTACTTTTATTACACTACTTAACATCTACTTTCATAACACATGCTTACATCTACTTTTATTACACGTGCTTTACATCTACTTTTATTTCACGTGCTTTTCATCTACTTTTATTACACGTGCTATACATCTACTTTTATTTCACGTGCTACACATCTACTTTTATTACACGTGCTTTACATCTACTTTTATTACACGTGCTATACATCTACTTTTATTTCACGTGCTACACATCTACTTTTATTACACGTGCTTTATATGTACTTTTATTACACGTGCTTTACATCTACTTTTATTACACGTGCTTTACATCTACTTTTATTACACATGCTTTACATCTACCTTTATTACACCTGCTTCATATCTACTTTTATTACACGTTCTTTACATCTACTTTTATTACACGTTCTTTACATCTACTTTTATTTCACGTGCTTTACATCTACTTTTATTACACCTGCTTTATATCTACTTTTATTACACCTGATTTATATCTACATTTATTACACGTGAAGTACATCTACTTTTATTACACTACTTAACATCTACTTTCATAACACATGCTTTACATCTACTTTCATAACACATGCTTTACATCTACTATTATTACACGTGCTTTACATCTACTTTTATTTCACGTGCTTTACATCTACTATTATTACACGTACTTTACATCTACTTTTATTTCACGTGCTTTTCATCTACTTTCATAACACATGCTTTACATCTACTTTTATTACACGTGCTTTACATCTACTTTTATTTCACGTGCTTTACATCTACTTTTATTACACGTGCTTTACATCTACTTTTATTACACGTGCTTTACATCTACTTTTATTTCACGTGCTTTTCATCTACTTTCATTACACATGCTTTACATCTACTTTTATTACACCTGCTTCATATCTACTTTTATTACACGTTCTTTACATCTACTTTTATTACACCTGCTTCATATCTACTTTTATTACACCTGCTTTATATCTACTTTTATTACACCTGATTTATATCTACTTTTATTACACGTGAATTACATCTACTTTTATTACACTACTTAACATCTACTTTCATAACACATGCTTTACATCTACTTTCATAACACGTGAATTACATCTACTTTTATTACACGTGCTTTACATCTACTTTTATAACACCTGCTTTATATCTACTTTTATTACACGTGAATTACATCTACTTTTATTACACTACTTAACATCTACTTTCATAACACATGCTTTACATCTACTTTTATTACACGTGCTTTACATCTACTTTCATTACACATGCTTTACATCTACTTATATAACACGTGAATTACATCTACTTTTATTACACGTGCTTTACATCTACTTTTATTACACGTGCTTTACATCTACTTATATTACACGTGAATTACATCTACTTTTATTACACTACTTAACATCTACTTTCATAACACATGCTTTACATCTACTTTTATTACACGTGCTATGCATCTACTTTTATTACACGTGCTTTACATCTACTTATATTACACGTGCTTTACATCTACTTTTATTACACGTACTTTTCATCTTCTTTTATTACACGTGCTTTACATCTACATTTATTACAAGTGCTTTACATCTACTTTTATTTCACGTGCTACACATCTACTTTTATTACACGTGCTTAACATCTACTTTTATTTCACGTGCTATACATCTACTTTTATTTCACGTGCTACACATCTACTTTTATTACACGTGCTACATCTACTTTTATTACACTACTTAACATCTGCTTTTATAACACGTGCTTTGTTTCTTCTATTGTACATTAACGTTTATTGCACATACTTTACATCTATTTTTATTACTTGAACTTCATTTGTTTTTAACTCATTTTTAATCGAATGGGGTAAACCCTTTTGTCCCTAATTTGAAAGTCATCAATTTTTTCGTCTTGTGAAACTTAATCACATCAAACGCAAAATCTACAAGCTGCCAAATCATACCCAGATTCTTTATTGAACCTCAACTTTTTGTTTGACTTCTGAATGATTTTAGATACTCAGGTCAGCACACGAAACCACAAATTAGACCCCAAAACTAGTACGATTAGTTCGTCGTGTATTTCTTTTCGACAATAAATGAAATAAAAAAAAACATGTGTTTTCTCAATAATTGATATTATTTTTACAGTGTATGAAGTGTACTACTTTTTTTTTTAGAAATTTTTGGTCCTCAATATTCTCCAACATCGTACTTTATTTGGCCTTTTATTGCGAACCCAATTGAACCTTTCCATAGATTCACCTGATAGTTATCTGTCCATTTAAACTTTTGGCAGTTCTATTGTCCCATCTAACAAATACAACAGGTATTGTTCTCTGTATAGTTTATTTAATCAGACCTTTAAATTTCTTCTAAGAGAATCTATCACTCATTGATTAATCTACCTTATAAAAAAAATTAACTGCTAAATTAGATGGAAATAACATGTTTACTATTTATAAAAAACTGTATATGAGTTTGAATGTATTATATTTTCAATCTGTTGAATGTAAGCACTGATTCAAACATTAATAAAAGTTGATTTCTGAAAAAAATAAACATTATCCCTATTTCGAAAAAAAAATGATAAAAAAAACCCTAAAAATGTTGAAGTTTATGTAAGATAAGATAAGATAAGATAAGAATTTTATTAATCTAATCAAGAACCCATAAAGGGCATCATTTTACAACACAATATGATTGGAAAAAGCAAAACAGAAAACAAATACCATACTATAACGTTATGGACAGGATCAGAGCCTAACACAGCATGTGTTTTATATAACTATTATATTAAATGTTATAACAATAAAATATTATATTATTTCATATATTTTGTTTACATCTGGATCTTATTTCTAATAATGTAATTTCCTAGGCACATGAGAGTTGGTAAATGCTCATTTGTGAACAGCCAGAAATATTTCTTATCATTAGGTAGTTCTTTAAAATTAGTACAAAAAGTGATAACTTTATCAAATAATAATTTCCTCTGTTCATTATATAATGGACAATTTACTGTAAAATGGGTCTCATCTTCAATAGAATTTGATCCATGTGATAAGCAGTGATGACATAGACGTTGAGTTCTCTCTACTGTAAACCGGGAAATTTTCGCGCCGTCTTTATTTCGCGATTTACTTACACGATCCTGATTCGCGCCGTTTTGAATTCGCGATGTCCCATTGGCCTAGATAAATATTTTCATAAATGATTTGGAAAGTGAACAGCTTTACATATATTTTAAATCAAATGATAAAATCAATTAGAAATCTTTTGTTTTCGGTTTATTAATGTTAAAGTAGATTAAAAGTTTGGCATGTTTCAATGTTCGTAAAAACACATACACAATAATAGAAAAGTAAACCTAATTAAGAATAAATTAAAATAAAAAGCTGTCAGGATTAATGCTAATTAATCGATCTTTTGATCTGATTAATCTTTGTGGTAGATTCAACGAGGTGATACCTTTATTACTGATTGACAGGTGTCATTAACATAATTTTAATGAGTGTTGTTTACATAACAATATCCGTAATATTCTATTCGTTTCAGTGAAATTACTGATTTGAGTTAAAGACATAACTTTTAACATTGCTTTTCATTAAGAGATACATTTATAATTTAAATTATATATTTGTCGTCTTTAAAATCAGTGTTCTACAGTAGTCCTATAGATATTCTATTCATATACATAAATATAAGACGATGTGGTATGGGTGCCAATGAGGCAACTCTCCATCCAAGTCACAATTTGTAAAAGTAAATGTAATTAAAAGAGTTTTTCCTTGATATTTTCGCGGTCGTTTTATTTTCGCGTTTCACTTCTTACCGCGAAAATAGCGAAAATAAAACTACCGCGAAAATTTCCCTGTTTACAGTATATATTTTTTACTATATCTATCTTTCTCAATTCTAAGATCATGAGCACTTATTCTCATTTTACATATAGCTCTTCTTATACTAAAATCTTTAATTGATAAATAAGCCTCTTTTACAAAGTCAGTCTTGAGGTTGAAATAATTTTCTAATTTACTATTTCCTTGTGATAAGGTTTCAGACCTTTTGACCAACCAAAATGTTTTAAAACTATTACAAAGTTTACATTTTACAAATTTAATTAATTTATTGAGCTTTGTATCTAAATTTTGTATATCAAGTAATATATATATTAAAGCCTTCTTAAAAGTATTCTATAACTAAACAAAAACTAAAAGATGCAAATTTTCATACGAACAATACTTTTTTTTTAAAAACAAACTTTTTATGATTAAATTATTATTTATCTTGAACAGATTGAAAAAAAATATTTAATTTATTTTAATAAACATCAAATCACAGGCATTTTTTTTATGTGAAACATGTAATTTCCATCAATTTAGCAGATAAACTTTTTACTCTGGTAGATTAATCAATGAGTGATAGATTTCTCTTAGAAGAAATTTAAAGGTCTGAGTGAATCTATACAGAGAACAATACCTGTTGTATGTGTTTAATGGGACAATAGAACTGCCAAAAGTTTAAATGGGTTTGCAATAAACATTTTTTGATTCGAGCGTCACTGATGGGTCTTTTGTAGACGAAACGCACGTCTGGCGTACATGTAAAATTTCAATCCTGGTATCTATAATAATGATGAGTTTATTTGTAATCAAGAGACGATAACTGTGTTCCCGGACCTACTATATACACAGACAAATAACGCACACATTTCTAGGTATTGTGATCCTAAACTCAACATTAGAGATCGAATAGCTCTACCAAATAGGTCTATCGTTAAAACCAGGTCTCGTCTGGAAACATATTTGAAATCAAGGTTATAAGAATATTTACGCGTAAGCAAACTAGAGATAAATAAATGGTGGAGCTTGATATTGCGTACTTTCTGGGTGGATCAGAGCTACAGATAATGGACGATGTATCAACAATAGGAGTGAAAGATTTCGTGCTGTATCATAAATAAACTGTCCCGAACAGTGCATCATAATGCACTCAAAAGCATTTGCTATGATATATTTCCCTGGACCATATAGTCTACAATATTAGTCTAATAAGTAACCCTATGACATGCAAAACAATTTCAACTTGTATCAGCTATAGGAAAAAAACTTTATTTTATTTTCCATCTCTTCGAGTTACATGTATGTAATACATCTGTTTAGTTGACCTTTTTTTAATAAATTTTAACACCACATCAATAACCAATTTCGAACTTTATAGAAATCTCATTATTTTGGGTCTGTTATAAAAGATTTTAATTCATAAGTTTTTTTATCGTTAGTTCAAAGATGTTACGGAGTACAGAAAAAAAAGATTTAACATATTTTTATAATTTTCTATTTATTCAAATGTCAGAATTAGACTGTATATATTTTTTTTGTGCGGGAATGCTATCTCAAAATAGAAATATTTAGATAACGCATTGCATAGATGACTTATTTTCTCTGTGAGATATGGAATCAAGTATAAAGGCCATAGATGAAGTAACAACTGAAAGATATCAAACAATTTAATGCCGATATATCTTTGACTGGTGCAGGATATTTTCACGGATTTGACAGAAGATAGATTCTATAATTTGGTAGACATGTTAGCAATTCAATAATGATGGTTGACGCTCAAATTTATTTACAAAAAAAAGTTCTTTTTACTTCAATGTAAAACGTGACTCAGTTTTTATAAAAGTAATTTCATGATTATATATTTATACTTCAAATAAGATAAACACCAAACAATACATAACAGATTAGTAATTATTATATCAGTTACATACAGTGTATTAGTGGCGACATCTATTACGATTATTAAGGACACCCACATGCCTCATTCTCGCTTTCAATAAACATTAATAGAATTAATCAATAGAAGCAGTAGGGGATAAGACTAGAAATGTTTGCTATCATTAAAAAATCTGGTATAGAATGTTTGACAGATCAGATTGAGCACTGATAAAATACGAGTGTTGACAAAAGTTTATAATATAAATGACAAAACTGAGGGTTAAATGTAATTAAATAGAAGGCTTGACACAGGGACGTGATTTTGACGCGAATTGAAATTTGTGTAAACAAATAGAAAACAAGTAAGACTTTTGCATAGGAATCGGTAACGGAAAAGTCATATTACTGATTGGTGTTTCAAAACCCATCATAAATCATTATGCCAAATGGAGAACCATTAAGTGAATTATACTTAATCATTGAAAAAACTATACCGATTGAGTATAATCAACATAGATCTAAGTAGGTATTAAACTATACATCAAATACTTTATTCTGGAGAATAAATTGATTGGTTACAAAGGTGGCGTGTAATAAAGGAATGGCATGCATCGCGTGTGGCACTTCGTGTGACCTGAAGTTGTCCTAGATTAAGGAAGTACTGTATTGTAATAGACAATGTTAAAATATGTAATGTTCAGAAAACAAACAAATATTGAAGGTAAATGGAATACCAGATCAGTACCGTAATTCCATGTTAGAGGGATATAAGCTGTCAAATTCATTTTCACTGATTTCCTCGCATTCTTAATTTTGATTTATAATACATATACTAATATAATTTAAATCCAAATCACAAAAAGTTCAAAATGGTACAGTTAGCTAATGTATCAGAAATTCGATGACGCCATCATTAATCTGAATTAAATTTCTTTTCGTTGAGACTTGGGTTTTCCCCTGTGGTCATGTGGTGGTATAGTTATACTATTTATAAGTTCAAGACTGGTTAGTGAGAGTAGTTGTATAATGAGTTCTTGTTTTGGTTATAAATATAAATGGGTAGAATATGCACGTGAAATACTTTGGCGGTTTAAAAGGTGGGGTTATTAAACATTGCTTACAAGAAAAGAAAAAGTTACTGCGAGCAACTAAACCTATATTTAGAGTTTTGTTTTATTTATTATACCAAGGATTTAGTAAAGAAATGTTTTAAATTCGGACGAGCATGGCGAGGGAGAATTTAAGAATGTCAATAGTTGTAAGACCTGATATTTATGTAAACATTAATGAACTGACGAGCACGTGCAATCAAATAAATATGTTTGATTCCATGTCATAAATTGAAAAAATCATCGAGAACAAAGGACAAAGTGGTGTTTGCTGGTCGAATCAATCAACAAGTTATTTTCTTGGTGGTTTCCTCGTTCACATATACTTTTATTTTTCTAAAACATGGGCATGCGCTTATCTTATTTCAAGGGAATTGATGAGGTCGCATTAGGCTAAACTATTAACATCCTTTTTGTTTGACAAAATTGAATTATGCCAACTGTGAAATAATATTTTTCATATTTTTTATTTGAAAATTAAGTACCAGCTTTCTTTACCACCTATTTTCTTCTTTTGTAGTATTCTCGTCACCAGGCGCCATGGTGACAGCTTGGTCATTTTCATTCTTTCGTGTTGCATTGTCTTCATATTTAGATACTTAACCCCAAAACACATGTGCCCCAGGACGTTTAATACAAAGATGTTGATGTGAGTAAACTATCTTTGAGGTAAGACCATGGTTAAGACCATAAAAATACATATTTTTGAGGTTAGACTATGGTTAAGTCTTAAAGAGGCACTAGCTACGAGATATATAAAAAATCTAAAGTTTGATTTTTTTTTCTGTTCTATCAATAATGAAAGTGAAAAAGTAAAAGAACAATTCGCTTTATGCAGCCAAAAAGGTTCAGTTTTGTCAAATTACGCTAAGAAACATTGATAATTAGTTATTCACTTGCAAGTGAATGAGTCGCCCTCTTTAAATCCGTATTCGTGTGAACTTCAATTTAACCCCTAGCTAGAGATTGACAACGCATGCATTGTACGTGTACTGGTTATTTAAAGAAAAAGAATGTCAACAATGAAAGTGAAACTACGGTAAATCATTTGTTTACTAATTCGATGCACATAAAATCATTCTTATACGGTTAAAAACAATGAGAAACATCTATTTTTAATCTATAAAATAAAATCAAACAGACCTATAAAATCCAATTGCACGTGTTGGTTTAATCTATTGATATCTTTATTTATGTCTACATCGCTTATATGGTCATCTGAGGTCAAATCGACAGTTAATTAGATGGCGTCTGGACTTAAATACACACGAAACGAACCTATATATTATCTACCCCATGCTCTGTAAACTGTTTATTTTAGACTTTTGATAGTTTGGATAAATGTTTTACGTTGTTATAAATCAAATATGAGAATTGGAGTCAAATCGGTGACCATGAATTTGACAGCTAGTGCCCCTTTAAGACCATAAAACTAGATTTGAAATGATTATCATTAATCGATATTATACTATTCATATGTTAATGATATTTAGAATAGATTTTAAACAGCTAAACCAATTGTTCTTTTTAACAGTATGTGAGACTGGACTGTTTTTATCATACCCTCCTTCATACTATTGCATGCTGTATTGCATTTATGTCGAGATTGATGGATTGGTATCGAATGCCTACTTGTAGCCTATCTCGGTGACATATTCCTTTCAGTTACCATTCGGAAATCTATAACGCAGCTATTTAGTGATATATAAATGAGACAGTTTTAACATCTCAGACACGATTTTCATTTATACAAAACCATAACATTTTAGCTCCACATGAAAATTTGAAATCTGAGTATCTTCATTTGATTAAAATGAATATTATAATTATACAAGAACACGATGTCGAATATATCTGAAACTTTATATAATTACAAGTATTCTTTTTTTTTTCTATCGTTACTAGGCAAATACCGTACTAATAGTCTACTAGTATAACAATTTTTTTGTTTACAATTTTGATTAATTCAGTTTAAAATAGAAGTTGAAAGATGAAGGAGCCTAAAAGCAGTCACATCGTAATGACATTCATGTTTAATAGAACCGTCATAAAGAAGGGGAATTAAGATTTCTTCAAAGCTAAGTAATTTTTTCCAATTTGAATCAGATTTGATTTCGCACCTCAATCAATCAATTTTAATTTTACCATCCAAATGAAAGGGAAACTTAAGTTAAAGTATCATTTGAAGGTTTTAGGATACTTGATCCTACTTGTCAACGATATGTCTTAGGATAGGTACTCCTCTGTTACTGCTTTACATATTAATATCCCAGGTAAACTGTTTTGTTATCGAATGGTCATACATTTACATTATCAATAAATAATACATTAAGAAGCAATTGATGACAGATATTCTTTTAAGATGCTTTCTGCTACCATTAAAAGTCCATTTAGATTTTACCGCAGACATTTTATCAAAGGTGGTCATCAGAGACGTATAACCTTTTAAACATTTATCGGTTCGTAAAAATTATTCTTATAGAATGATTGAGCTATTAACATTCGTTTGACAAAGTTTTGTCAGTAACAATGAAAATGAATGAAAAATAAATATAAAAGATACGTTTACTGATGATGTGTATTTCATTTTCTAACTCTGTTTTGTGTATTTGTGTTTTGTTTCTTCAAACTAGAAGCTCTTAAGTATCCATGTCCCTCACATTGGTCTATGTGATTCTTCATTTAGCATTTTTGTCTAGACTATTATTAATCAGCACAAGCAGTGGGTTCAGTATTATCACCATCCGCGTTGGATTCGGTTTAAGGTAAGCATTTTCAGCAAGGTTTTTGGTCTAAGATGACAATAGATTGCGATTAAAATTTACTCAACGGCTTATATGTATATATATCAGGGACGAAGGATTGGCTCTATTAATGAACAATGCGTTGAAAGATGATTGTCGAGAAATTTTCTTTTTATATCCAGATTATTCTCAGATATGAAAGAAAATTATATATCGATGTACTTGTGAACGCTATAAATTTTCTTTATGGCGTTTTTTTTTTTTTTTTTATGATCACTGAAATGTTATACAATATTAAAACATTGCTAATCTAACGCTCACTATGTGCAACTATGCTCAGTAATGGAATTTTAATGGAAATTTCGACAAGCATCACTTTGTAGTTGAAGATAATGAACAAAGAAGCCATAGGATATACGTCTGAAGATAACCACATCTTAACGGAGGTACATTCGCATTATCGATCGGTCTCATTTTACTAACATGATATCACATAAAACAACACAAAAATAAAAACAGTTATAGAGAGCAACAACAAACTCTTACAGATATCAAGTTTGGGATTTATTCTCATTTTAATAATAAAATAGTAACACAGGTTCATGTTAGTCATTGATATTATTCTGGTACTCTTTTCTTTTCTTTTTGATATAGTTATTATTCTCTTTGCTCTTTGCTATTATTCTGTTTCTCTTTGCTTTTGTTCTGTTTCTCTTTGCTATTGTTCTGTTTCTCTTTGTTATTGTTCTGGTTCTCTTTGTTCTTTTGCTATTGTTATGTTTCTCTTTGCTATTGTTCTGTCTTTCTTTGCTGTTGTTCTGGTTATCTTTGCTCTTTTGATATTGTTCTGTTTCTCTTTGTTATTGTTCTGGTTCTCTTTGTTCTTTTGTTATTGTTCTGGTTCTCTTTGTTCTTTTGTTATTGTTCTGGTTATCTTTGCCCTTTGCTATTGTTCTGGTTTTCTTTGCTCTTTTGATATTGTTCTGTTTCTCTTTGCTATTGTTCTGGTTCTTTTTGCTCTTTGTTATTCTTCTGGTTCTTTTGTTATTGTTCTGGTTCTTTTTGCTTTTGCTCTTTGATATTGTTCTGCTTCACTTTGCTCTTTTTCATTGTTCTGATTAACTAAGCACTTTGATATTGTTCTGGTTCTCTTTGATATTGTTCTGATGTTCTGGTTCTCTTTGCTCTTTGCTCTTTGATATTGTTCTGGTTCTCTTTGCACTTTCCATTGTTCTGATTCTCTTTGCTCTTTGAACCTGTTCTGATTCTCTTTGCTCTTTGAACCTGTTCTGGTTCTCTTTGCTCTTTGTTATTGTTCTTTTTCTCCTTGCACTTTCCATTGTTCTGGTTCTCTTTGGGATTGATCTGTTACTCTTTGTTATTTTCCCTATTGTTCAGTTTTGTCATATTTTCTGGTAGTCCTTCTTTTTGTTCTCTTTTTCTATTGTCCTATTATTCTTTTCTATTTCTTTGCTCTTTCATATATTTGTCTAATTATTTCCTGCTGTTCTCTGCTCTTGTTCTGCTACTCTTAACTATTGCTTTGTTACAATTTACCATTTTCTGCTGTTTCCTATTGGTTGGTCCTTTCTTTCTTTATATTTTCCTTTTATTCTGTTACTCCTTCTCTTGTTTTTGGTACTTTTTCCTAGTGTTCTGGAACTCTTTCCTATTGTCTTGTTTTGCCATTATTCAGATACTCTTTATCTTGTTCTATTTCTCTTTTCTTTTTTTTCTTCATCTTATTCGTTCTGTCGTTTTGTCGGTCTTATATAAGATTTCAGTTCGGATTAAAATTTATTTGAACTTTCTTTTCGCATAGTTTTTTTTTCAATGTTTTAATTTTGTCATTCCTATTTTATGTATATGAGAATATGTAAATATACATATGAACACTATAAATCTTATTTATGGTGAGATCTAATTCTAAATGATGCAACCTTATTCTTTATTATCTTAATAACATTACATAATAACATACCATTCACTAAGCTGGTGTTTTTAAGTGCGATTCTGCATTAATTTGATATTTTAATGGAAGTTCTCGATAAGCATTAAATTACCAGAACAGAGTATTAACACGTGGTAAATCCAGAGGGTAACTGACTAATGATAACCCTGTAAAACATTCACGTCATCGATTGTAGCCACGAGTAAAATTATTTACGTGTGAAAGTGTAGGATACTGACAGTTATGACAAAAGCGTAGGTTTCAATTTGGCTGATACATAAAATTAGACAAAAATATAAACCAGAAAACATCTAGATGCAACTTATGGATTACAAAAATAAGCAAGTGTCTATATGTCACCGTAGTTGCTAAATATTATCACAAGGTCTATATAATACCAAAATTTCTATCAATTAATTTCTAGATATATACAGGATATATAATTACTCTAAATAACGGCATGTACTAAAAGGTGGAGTGGAGTGCCTAAATAACAGCACAACAATGTAAAGACAATCTATCTAATCTGCAATCAATTCAATCATCATGCCTAATATATCATGTTTTGTGTTACATCGCTTGATTCTACTGACGAGGAAAACACTAGGCCACCGAAAGCTGAATTTTCAATTTATTCTAGGTGGCGAGTGGTCTACAGCGTTGGTTATAGTTAAAATGCAGGCGATGTTGTTTCGCTATCTCAATTGCATGAGTTCGAATTCCGGCGAGGAAAGAACAAAACTTTGCTTCCGAAAATTTGCAGATTTAATATTGTTGTGCTGATATTGAGAGTCATTATGAACATAATATGTGTTTTCAGCCGTGTATTAAATTCACTGGTAATCCAATGGATGGATCTGTCATGGAGTTGTCACTTATATATATACACAATTATTTTCTAATTTACCCATCAATGTTAGATCTGCATATTTGAATTGCTATTATGTTTTTCTTCCCTGAGCGGGAATCGTTTCATCTTCTGCAACATCGTAGCAACTGCATTTTCACGGTGTTCAGCGCCCTAGACCATTCAATCAATTAAAGCTATGGGTTGAATTATTGTTGTAAAATTTGTTGTATAAAATTGAGAATAGAAATGGGGAATGTGTCAAAGAGACAACAACCCGATCATAGAACAGACAACAGCAGAAGGTCACCAATAGGTCTTCAATGCAGCGAAAAACTCCCGCACCCGGAGGTGTATATATGTTTTATGTAATTTTTTTATTTTGTTCGTCTTATTTTGCTGTACGACATTGCAGATTATTATGATTATTTTCACTTTAAGTTTCGGCCTGATTCATATGCGAAATCAACATGGGATTACGGACTTCTTCAAAGGAACATTAATAAAACAGTTTACTGAACAGTTTACAGCACTTTGTAGTTAATCCACAGGCTTATGTAACTAATGCAAAAGTTGTGCTCTCACGGTTGTAGATAATTGATTACTATCTGAAAATAGATAGGTAAAGTGATAGGTATTTATAACCCAGCACTACAGACATGGAAACTTACAATGCTTTGAAATTAAAATTACTAGAGATTTTTCTATGTAGAGTTCTTTTCGCTAATATTACACGACTTCATTCATTTTATAAAGTGTTATGGTAACGTTTTAAAATTAATGTCCGTACTCAAAAACATATTGCACCGACTGCAGAACATAACCTGTATTAAAAAATGATTACGCTTAATACTTCACCAACTGACATTTATAAAAATGTACGGGAAATGATGAGAGTTAGAAGAAAAGCGACATTGAAGAGATATTAATTAAATGTTGTGCGCTAAACAGGTGTATTCCCTCACGTATATGTTATGTAATTGTTTAACATCTATATAATAGTGATGAAAGTATAATGCAGTTAAAATCTTAACAGATGATAACAATAGGAATTGTTTTGATGGAGTTAATAATAAAATAAAACTACTCGGATTGTGTACAGGTCGGGTGCCAGATGTGGAGCAGGATGTGTTTACCCTTATGGAGCACCTGAGATAGTCTCCAGTTTTTGAAGGGATTCGTGTTGTTCAGTCTTTTTTATGTTGAGTTATGTGTACTATTGGTTTTTTCGTTGGTCTTTTTTGTTTTTTTTAGCCATGTCGTGGTTATTTTAAGTTAAAGTTTAAATATCCCTTTGCTCTCTTTCGCCATTCACTTTCACATGTATATAACCACACAATTTGCTAGAAAAACAACCATACTTAAAAACATTAATGTTCTACTCTTAAAGATTCTATGACACAAAAATGCGACTGGCTCAATGTGTTCATCTAAAACATTGGTGGTATTACACTTCCAATATGTACTATGACACACTTATGTGGCTCAATATTTTCATCTAGAAAAATGTATTCATGGTTTTGACAGGCTTAAATCAATTTTAGGGATCAAATAACGTCTCTTATCGTCGCTTCTACTTTCGTAGTTTCTCGTCTTCCCATATAATTTGTACCCTTAGGGCTATTTATAGAAAAATACCGAAAGGGGAAATGTAACAAATCTGACACCAGAGAAGAATAACGTCCAGTTGTGACAATAAAATTGAGAATGGAGATGGGGAATGTGTCAAAGAGACAACAACCCGACCATCGAAAAAACAACAGTAGAATGTCACCGACAGGTCTTCAATGTAGCGAGAAATTCCCGCACCCGGAGGCGTCTTTCAGCTGGCCCCTAAACAAATATATAGTACAATGCATTTATCGGTACACTTTTGGAATACAAACCCTAACCTTAGACCTTGAAAAGCTACAAGAACCCAAAATGATATAACAATGTTGTCAACTCCAGATAAGAAATAATATCTATAAACCGAGAATGGAAATGTAGAATGTGTCAAAGAGACAACAACTCTCGCTATGATATACACTCCATTATGCAGGGATGAACGAGCCCTCATTTCAAAACGAATTTTGTATTTGTCAATTTGTGTATTATTTCTTAGAATGTTTATTCCAATATATATATATCAATGTTGGTAATTACGAAAACAATCCGATAGCCTAAAAAGAAATAATAGAAATGAACAATACAGTTTAGAAGGACAAATAATTAGTAAGAATGCCGATTAAGTTAATGTTTACATTTACGTGCTGGAAAAATGCCAAATATGAAAGAAGTGTTATAGGAAGCAGGAATTAAGCCGGTGACTTAGAATTGTACAGAAGAGTAGCTGTAGATCCGCAGTAACGTAATAAGTGAATACTTCACACTACCACAGCTTCCCGGTAATGAAACAAGCATCTGGTATGTTATTAAAGAATAGATTTCTACCATCTGGATGTTAAAGTAAACTACATTTCTATATTGATACAGACTTGTCAGTGATTGACGAGTTATAGCAATTTATCTTTCCTGTTTTAAATCAATATTTGACCTAGTTACTTTACTATTCATAGCAAAACACAAAGTTGTAGTATGATAGGTATAGTGGGGTCAGTGGCGAATCCAGAAATTTTCATAAGAGGGGGCCCACTGACTGACCTTAGGGGGGCCAGCTCCAGTCACGCTTCAGTGATTCCCTATATAAGCAACCAATTGTTTTCCCCAAAAGGCCCCCCCCCCTAAATCCGCCTCTGGGGTCATAAAGCTGGAATAATTCCTAGCTTTATTTGAATACGTTGTATCATCACTTTAAGCTAGGGGTTGCATGGGTAGATTAATTACTACGATCACTATAATCTTTATTTGAAGTTTGAAATCTTCAGAAACTACTTTCAACCTCCTAATTTGTTTTCTTTTTTCGTGCTCATTTTTGACAATTCTTTTTATCTTTAGAATGACCATGCATGTGTCAACCAACTGGTGAACTTTTAACTTTTTTAGTATTACCTATTGGAACCGAATTGTTCCAAAATAAATTAATCCGGACAGCATATACTAATTTTTACATGAACTCTGCCTGAACCATTAATAACCGGTAACAATTTAAGAAATGTTTTATTGCATGTCATAAGCCATACCACGAAAGCAACTCTGGAGCAAGAACTAAACAGACTTCATTATCTACATTCATTTGTTTACCCAATCTTAAGGGTTTACTTTGTAGAATGTTCTTTTGTTTACCTTACTTTACTATACCATATATAACAGATGCTACTTCTGGTTGGTTTTATGAGTGTGTTCTTCGATGTCCAAGTATTTGTGTTTTGAAATGTCCCTTTTT
Organism: Mytilus galloprovincialis; assembly: GCF_965363235.1. Taxonomy (NCBI): domain Eukaryota; kingdom Metazoa; phylum Mollusca; class Bivalvia; order Mytilida; family Mytilidae; genus Mytilus; species Mytilus galloprovincialis. The sequence continues at coordinate 1,666,466 of NC_134841.1, forward strand.
ATGTTCTGATATGTTCCTGTATTTGTGTTCTGAGATTTCCCCTTTCAGTGTTCCAAGATGTCCCTGTGTTTGTGTTCTCAGATGTATCTGTGTTTGTGTTCCAAGATGTCCTTGTGCTTGTGTTCTGAGATGTCCCTGTGCTTGTGTTCTGATATGTCCCTGTGTTTGTGTTCTGAGATGATCCTCTTGTTGTATTCTGAGATGTGTCTGTGTTTGTGTTCTTATATGCCCTTGTGTTGGTGTTCTGATATGTCTATCGTTTGTTTTCTGAGTTTTTGTATGTGTTTGTTTTCTGATATGGCCCTTTTGTGATCTGAGACGTCCTCGAGTTTGTGATCTGAATTGTCTCTGCATTTCTGTCTTGAGGTGTTTGTGTCTTTGTTATTGTGATGTATCTGTGATTGTGTTCTGATATATTTCTTTGTGTTTGTAATATGCGATGTCTCTGTATTTGTGTTCAGATGTTCCTTTTTTATGTTCTGATATGTCCTTGTGTTTGTGTTATGAGATGCCCTCAAGTTTATGTTCTGAGATGTCACTGTATTTTTGTTCTGAGATGTTCCTGAGTAAGTGTAATTAGTTGTCTTTGTGTTTTGTTCTGAAATGCTCATGACTGTGTTTATGTTATGAACTGTCCTTGAGTTTGTATTCTGAGATGTCCCATCATCGGTCTTGAAACTGTCTGCATCACTTTTCTGAGCAGAGCGGAAGTCAAAGTATTATCAAAAATGAGACAGAGGCATACTTTTTGTCAAAAAGGAACGCCTTTCCTGGGCAGTACATTTCTTTTTAAGTGTATTTTTTAATACTGTACAATGTCACAAAAACTTGTACTATTGAAATATCTGTCTCATTGCTATGAATTCGAACATTATACTTCATCTTAAACCTAGAAAATTGTACATCTGTATATCAAAAACATTAACTTCTTGATTCTGGAAATATGAAACATATTGAATTTATGTTTATCAATAAATCATCAAAGTTCTGTGTTCGTCACGTCTAGGTATAATGTTTCCATGCTCATTCAGCGTTTAAAGTATAATATTTGATTTATATAATTTATGACTTAGCATTAAAAATTTCCAGTAATTTGAACTTTGAAAATGTACTTGAAACACATTAAAAAATATCTCCAATATGAAACATCGGATGACTACAAGAAAGTTTGTGGTTTAATTTTGTCAATTGGGACGACGTTTATAGGTAACAGACTTTGATAAAACATTCTTTCGATTAATTGGTGTTTGTCTGTTAGTAATTTAGATAAACAAATATTGGTTGTTATCAATAACATTCCTTATTGTTTATTCTGAGAATAAACAGACGCCATTAATTCATTTATATAATGTTTCCTCAGTTTATGTATAAGATTTAAGCTTCTCGTATGTTAGGGGCGTCATCAATGATAAGCTCACATCTAGACTAATACTTGTGTTATGATATATATATATATATCCTTTAGACTCGGATGGCATGTCTCCCTTTTCACACTTGTATATCGACATCAGTAGGAAGTACTTGTTCTAATGTAATAACCAGAGTAAATTACTATATAGTATTTCAATACTGAAACAACGAATGTTATCTTGTTTCAAACTGTCAAATCGAATTGTAATTAGTACCACTGATGCTATGAACTAATTAAAACCTCAACCAAAAGGCATATAACCTAAAAGTTGTTCGTTTCCCTATCAAAATAAGATATTTATAGGAAATAACAAGATGTGGTATGATTAGCAATGAGACAACCGCCCAACAGAGTTCAAATGAAGTTGATTTAAGAATTCATAGGTCACAATTATCCGCCCTCCAACAATGAGTAAACCCATATCTCGTTTAGTTTGCTTTCAAATTTAAAACAAAAGCCCAACGGCCTGATTTGTGACAAAAAGACTTACTTTTAATCTAAAAAGTAATGCACTGTTTTTGTGAAGTTAAGAGGCGATACAAATATATAATGAATAAACTCATCATAGATACCAGGACTAAATTTAGTATATACGCCAGACGCGCGACCCGTCCACAAAAGACCCATCAGCGACGCCCGAATCCAAAAAAGTTAAAAAGGCCAAATAAAGTACGAAGCCGAAGAGCATCGAGAACCAAAATTCCTAAAAGTTTTGCCAAATACAGCTAAGGTGATCTATGCCTGAGGTAGAAAAGCCTTGGTAATTTTCAAAATTTAAAAATTTGTAAACAGTAAATTTATAAATATAACCATATCAATGACAATTTATGTCAGCACAAAAAGTGCTGACTACTGGGCTTGTGATACCCTCGGGGAAATAAATCTCCACCAGCAGTGGCATCGACCCAGTGGTTGTAAATAAATCTCCACCAGCAGTGGCATCGACCCAGTGGTTGTAAATAAACTCATCATAGATACCAGGACTAGTGTATATAGTTTGAAATAAATAAAATTATTCATTGAGATATGACAAGCCAGGACAAAAACAAAATATCAAATGAGTAGAGCATGTTAGAGGTGTCTTCAAATATCTCAAATAAGTGTAGGATAATTTCCATTATAATAATTTCCAGTTGCTGAATCCTTTTGTCATTTGATCAATAATATTGTTTGAAATTTCTTTTTTTTTCGAATTTATCAACGGTATTGTATTTATATCAGAAACATATATGACCAGAATTAGTGATTATAGTATTATATGTCTCTGCAGTTATTTTAATGCATATATCCCATCACAATTTAATTTCATGCCATAGATATGTGAACATTTTGAGTTTTTAACCGTTGGGTTAGCTCAAGGCAGGAAAGAGCAAGTACTCTCTATATATGAAAATTTTGTTTACTCTGTTGTTAGTGCTGGCGTAGACCTGGAAATATAGCAACAATTATGATCATAAAGTTCAAAGGTTGCTTTCCTATTATGATACCATATGTTATTAATGTAAATAATTTAGTTTATTACAAAGTTCGCGATCTCCGACATATAAATAAATATCTGATACTAATATAAACAATAGCTCCCTGTCTTGGGTAGCTATACTAATTACAGATCTATAAACATGACTTCTTTGATTCTGAAGTGATGCCAACGAGAAAATGAATTCTTGTCAATAAATAATATATATACTTTGCTAACTTTATTACAAGAAATAAAGATTTCATTATCTTTTATTGGTGAACACTTAAGATTATCAACCTCAGTGATAAACAGATACATCTGATGAAAGAGAACACTGTTTAAAAATACATTGATGACCGATCGTTTGAGGGATGCTGAAATATTCATGAATTCAATGTATATAGAACAATTTGGAGATATCAAATTGTTTTTGATGAAGTATCAAGTGTTCTCAAGACAAGAAGATAGAAAAAATACATTATTACACTTGCACCTGCTGATTTTTTTTAGCAGATGTACTTCTTCACATTATTTTGTTTACCTAATTTTATATTACTCATATACAATGCATTTTATTATGTGATTGTCATAATTACAATGCTAGCCAGATGTTATATATTGCTAATTGATAATTTATCAGAAGTATTTAATTGATAAGTCTTTCTTGTAGAGTAGGTTTTTAAAGTTAATATTAAAAAAGATCAGGAACCAAACAAAATGGTCATAGAATTGAAATCTGTCATCACGACTTTCAAAAGCTTTTAACAGCATGATAAGTAAATGGAGGGGACAAAATATTGCTCCCTCATTGCAGTTTTAATTAACGCTCCTCTGCAGGATATGCTTACCGTTACCTGGTATTACTGATTTGGAGTAATTAACGCTCCTCTGCAGGATATGCTTACCGTTACCTGGTATTACTGTTTTGGAGTAAAACTCTAGTGATTGTGGGTTGCTCAATTTGGTTACAAACTACATCGTGTTATTAAAACAACTGTCGTCTAAAATAAGGAGATTTGGTATAATTGCCAATGAGAACTATCCACTTCATACATATATTTCATTCAGAAAAACCTTTGTTGATACAATGGTATGTACAGAGTACAAATATGCGTAGATGTAAGTATTTACAGATAGTATTTTTATTCTTATATATACCAAAACTATATATAGCAATACTTTATATTGAAATTAAATATTGTCTGATCCTACGTTATAATAAACAAAACTTGTACCTATTCATTTTGTAATAAAGAAATTATTTGGAAGTTATCAAACAAAACATCATAAACAATGTTTTGTGTTTGATCTTTATCTTACAAAAACATTTCACAGATCTATCTTGAGGGTTTTAGTTTATTATCATTTTATAAATGTGATTAATTATGTTTTGTTGTACTAAATCTTTACTTGTTTAGATAAGGCTCATCCTAAAGCAATATGTATTTCTTAATTATGAATATATTGTTCGTGACAGACCATATAAACTATGATTGTCGCTGATATACTATAAATCTAAACAGTAGTTTCTTACACTAATATCGGATTTTAAAAGTATATATAAAAAAGAAGCTGTGTTATGATTGCCAATGAGACAACTCTCAACAAGACACCAAATGACACAGAATACATATAATAACGTATTCTATAAGATAAAATATTTTGGAATTAGTATTACCCTTCATCTGTTGATACTGTTTGCCATATTTGTTTTTAAGTTTAACCTCACCTTAAATTCGGTTTTAAAATAGCTGGAACAAATGCATGCAAATTGAGATATATACACTTTATATGTATAAATAAATATTTAAAGATATATATTAGTCATTCACATTAATTTGGTAGTGATAGTTCTACAATGACCAATACTTTTGTTAGTTGTTACGTCAGCTTGAATGCTGATAAAGAAATTGTTTCATTCAAATAATCTCATAACGACAAAAATCTTCCTTGAGGCTGTGAAGTTTTCATCATTTTACAAATAAATAATAAATCTCATCTTATTCATCATAAATTATCTTCGGGGGAAATGCAATTAGAAAGATACCACCTGTTCTATCTAACTTTTACGGAAGCGTATTAGGGACATAGAAAAGATAAAATTGGCGGTGAACTTTTTTTTGAAAGTCGAAATTTTGACTTTTCAAATCTCGAAATTTTGACTTTAACTTGAAATTTTGACTTTTCAAATCCCGAAATTTTGACTTAAACTTGAAATTTTGACTTTCTAAAATCTTGAAATTTCGACTTTTCAAAAAGTCGAAATTTTGACTTTTTTCAAACTCGAAATTTCAACTTATAAAAAGTCAAAATTTCCACTTTAAACTCGAAATTTTGACTTTTTTAAAACTCGAAATGTCGACCTATTTTTAAACTCGAAATTTCGACTTATCTAAAACTCGAAATTTCAACTTATTTTAAACTCAAAATTTCGACTTTTTTAAAACTCGAAATTTCGATTTATTCTAAACTCGAAATTTCAACTTATTTTAAACTCAAAATTTCGACTTAATTAAAACTCGAAATTTCGACTTATTTTAAACTCGAAATTTCAACTTATTTTAAACTCAAAATTTCGACTTTTTTAAAACTCGAAATTTCGACTTATTTTAAACTCGAAATTTCAACTTATTTTAATAAACTCAAAATTTCGACTTTTTTTTTTAAATCGAAATTTCGACTCTGATCTCAAAATTTCGACTGTTGAAATCTCGAAATTTTTACTTTTTCTGAGTACTCTTAAAACTTTGATGTTAGTATTCAAACAGTTATTACAATTTTAGAAGAAGTAGACATGGACGCAAAGTATTAAAGCGTCATTTACTTATTTTGGCAATTTATATTCAGAAACTGGTTTTGTTCTTAAGATATGGATTAGCATTTAATATTAAAGAAACATTCGTAAAGAACATGCATGTTGACAGAATTCCCCCCCCCCCCTTTGCATATTCCATGTTTTAGTTTCCACGACACTGTCATAGGATCGTCAGACCTGAGGACATTTAGCATCACAGTTGCAAAGGCCTGTTTGGTATACCAATAGCAAGTCACTGACTTTGCCTTGTTTAAACAATGGTAAATCAAGTAGCCCAAAATGCCATGCATATTCAGAACGACCAATGAGCTGCCCCAGTTTTCTAGTTTTGGAAGTTTGCATTCTTCTAACACAACTATTAACCCTTGTCTTTATATATTAGACTGTTGAATAAAAGTATGTCGTAATATAGGTGTGTCGGAATAGCGGGGTTACTTGATTCACATATCTGAAGTCCAGACTTGAAATATGTATTTGAACGTGAAACATATTTTATTTATTCTTTGGCAAGAACAAGATTTTCTATCTAAAATAACCTCTTTAAAATGTTTTAGTTTATTAAAATATGCTTATGAATCTTTTGTGGATAGTTGTCTCATTGGCAATCATACCACATCTTCTTTTTTATATTATGAAGTTTATGATGTAAATGACTCTCCGCCTCGTTGATATAAATGACTGTGAATGGGGTAATTGCAAACGTATAAATACTGAGGAAAAGTCGAAATTTTGAGTTTAAAACAAGTCGAAATTTTGAGTTTAAAACAAGTCGAAATTTTGAGTTTAAAAGAAGTCGAAATTTCGAGTTTAGAAAAAGTCGAAATTTCAACTTTTGGAAATGTCGAAATTTCGAGTTTAAAAAAAGTCGAAATTTTGAGTTTAAAAGAAGTCGAAATTTTGAGTTTAAAAGGAGTCAAAATTTCGAGTTTAGAAAAAGTCGAAATTTCAAGTTTTAAAAAAGGTCGAAATTTCAAGATTTAAGAAAGTCAAAATTTCAAGATAAGAAAAGTTAAAATTTCGAGTTAAAGTCGAAATTTTGAGATTTGAAATGTCAAAATATCGACTTTGAAAAAAAAGTTCACTGCCAATTTTATTTTTTCTATGTCCCTAATACGCTTCCGTAAACTTTAACTAGAGACTCATACAAATATTATCTTATTATATGTCTCTGCTTCAACTTAAATTTTTGCCTGTGATTTTATTCTATCTGATTCTTTTTTATATTAATTATAAAAGGTGCATGCAAATTTCATATAATTCTATTTTATTATATTATTTATAAATGCATACTCTAGGAATCTCTTTACGTTACATGAATGCAATCATATTGATTCGTGTGAATAAATGTTGAGCATAATTTTAGTGATTCGTGAAATTGTTATATCCTGTGCATATATATATTAAAAATAGCATGCGTATATGTATACCTAACCTTGTACATGACACTTCTATAATTCTGAGACGGTGCGCTTTAGAGGTTGGCCATATATATGCATATTTGATAATGATAGTAGCTTTAGAGGTTTGCCCTGTATAAATCAGAGAAGTTGACCTTTAGAGAATGACCAGTCCACGTCTAACTCAGATGAGGAGATCTTTAGAGGTTGGCAATTTAAAAATAAGAGAAGGTGAGCTTTAAAGGTTGACCATGTATAAATCTAAAAATGTTGGCCTTTAGACGTTGGGCCTGTATAAATATAAGATAAGGTGAGCTTTAAAGGTTGACCATGTATAAATCTGAAAATGTTGGCCTTTATAGAGGTTTGGCCTGTATAAATAAGATAACGTGAGCTGTAAAGGTTGGCCTTGTTTAAAGTTAAAAAGATGACCTTTTGAGGATGGCCATGTATAAATCAGAGGTGAGGTTTAGCGGTTGGCCATGTATAAATCGGAGAATGTGAGCTTTAGAGGTTGACCATTTATAAATCTGAAAATGGTGTCCTTAAGAGATTGGCCATGTATAAATTTGAGAAGGTGACCTTTAAAGACTGGGCCTGTATCAATAAGATAATATGAGATTTAAAGGTTGGCCTTGTATTAATTTGATAAAGATGACCTTTGGAGGTTGACCATGTATAATTAAGAGAAGGTGAGCTTTAGCGGTTGGCCATGTCTAAAATTGAGAAGGCGACTTTTAGAGGATGGCCCTGTTAGATCTGATAAAGGTGGCCTTAAGAGATTAGCCATATATAAATCAGAGAAGGTAACCTTTAGAAGTTTGCCCTGTATAAATCTGATAAAGGTGGCCTTAAGAGGTTGGCCTTGTTTAAATATGAAAAATTTATCTTTGGGGTTAGACCTGTTTAAATCAGAGAAGGTGAGGTTGACATGTTTTCCCTGTATATCTGAGAAGGATATCTTTAGAGGTTAGTCCAGTTTTGATCTGAGAAGGTGGCCTTCAGAGGTTGGCCTCGTATAAACATGAGAAGCTGACATTTAGAGATCAGCCCTTTATAAATCTGAAGAGGTAACCTTTAGAGGATGGCCATGTATAAATCTGAGGAGGTCACATTCAGAGGTTGGCCATGTATAAGTCTTACAAGGTGAGCTTTAGAAGTTGACCCTATATAAATATAAGAAAATGAGCTTAGGAGGTTGGTCCTGTATAAATCTGAGGTGAGCTTTAAAGGTTGACCCTCTATAAATCTGTAAATGGTGGCCTTTAGAAATTGGCTATGTATACATCTCAGGTGATCTTTACTTGCTGGGCATGTATAAATAAGATGAGGTGAGTTTTAAAGGTTTGCCTTGTATAAATCTGGAAAAGATTAACTTTAGAGGTTGGAATGTATAAATCTGAAAAGGAAACCTCTAGAAGTTGGCCATGTATCAAATTGAGAAGGTGATCTCTAGAGATTGGCCAAGTATAACACAGAGAAGAAAGTAAAATCACAAAAATACTGAACTTAGAGGAAGATCAATTGGGAAGGTCCATAATCACATGGCAAAATCAAATAACAAAACGCATCAAAAACGAATGGACAAGAACTGTCATATTCCTGACTTGGTACAGGCATTTTCAAATGTAGAAAATGGTGGATTAAACCTGGTTCTATAGCGCTAACCCTCTCACTTTAATGACAGTCTCATCAATTTCCGATATTTTTACATTGATGCGTTAAACGTTAAAGGTTGGCCATGTATAAATTTGAAAAAGGTAATATTTTGAGATTGTCCCTGTGTAAATCTGAAGAGATGATCTTGAGCCATGTAAATATCGGAGAAAGGGATCTTTAGAGGTTAGCCTCATATAAATCTAAGAAGGGGATCTTTAGTAGTCGGCCATGTATAAATCTGAGTAGGTGATCTTTAGAGGTTGACCTCGTATAAATATGAGAAGTTTGTCTTTAGGAGTTAATCTTGTATAAATCTGAGAAGGTATTCTTAATAAAATGGTCAGGTATAATTGTAGAGGATGGACCTGTATTAATCTAAGAATGGAATGTAATTTAGATTTTGGTCCAGCTTAAATCTGAGACGGTGATTTTTTGTTGGTCACATATTATTAATCTTAGAAGGTGAGCTCTAGAGAATGGCCATGTTTACTTCTGAGAAGGAAAGGCAAGCCTTATAAAAAATATTTTTCTTTTCAGTGCGTAAAGGGCTCTACGATTGAATTTGAGATATATAGAGAATTTAGTTACAAATGTATTACAGTATTATCGAAATAATTGCAATCATTTCTCAAAACAGACTATGAAAAAAAATAGCGGTAGTTTGGATTTTCTTTTCTCGATTGGGTTACATATAGACTTTATTTATTACTTTGTCAGTTACATAACGTTTCATGTTTAAATTGCAATTCTGATTTCAAATAATGTTTATCAAAAGGAAAAGATTTATTCAACACTTCATGTCTGAAAGTTAACATTCAAATATATATGACAATGGCCGCTGAGAAGTTCTTTTATAAAATAAAGAACATTTTCAAGTGTGAACTATTCTATGGATCAAATACGTGTCTTATCATATGTGATGTAATAGCAATGTAAACATTTCTTCGTTATTTCTACTCGAACTTAAAAACATCAAAAGTATGCACAATTATTTATGCAAACAGTGTAGACTTTGTAAATATTATAAGTTTTCAAATTTAATCACAGTTTCTATTTAGCAAATATTTAAATCTATGTTTAAAAATTATCACTTTTTCATAACATTGAAACTTATATTTGATGATAATTGTTATGTTATGTTTATAGTTATTGTACGATTTAAGAATGATACAAAAATGTTTATAAACCTTATTAAACTATTTGACAACCTTTATATAAAGTCAACTAAATTATTCATTTTTTCACATCACTCTAAATATGTAATCGCAATCACAAGTTTATGAGAAAATGTACGTTCAGATGTTCAAATGTACATAGGTATAAGAAAATGTAAAAGTAAACCATTATATAGGTCAAAAATACATGTTGTATCACCTTTATGTATGCTATATTGCTAGTACTTTGTCCTGGGTTGGGAACCCCCCTTTTTAATATGGCTGGATCCGCCCCTGATGCTATATTGACAGATAAGGTACCGAAAATCGCCTTTTACTTCAAAAAATTCACTCTGGTTTTTAAAAACTATAATTGTACACTATGAAGATCTATGAAGCACATCTACTTCAAACTAAATATATATCTCGACATGCGTGCTATAGTAGTAGAAATAACCTTGTTTTCTCTTTTGAGTAGATTTTTAGATTATTTAATATTCAGTTCAATTCGATTTCTCAAATTCCGCTATATCTCGTTTTTTTCTAAACAAAGAACCGTTAATGCATGCAAGTATTTGATTTGCATTTAGTGCCTAGATAAACAGTAGTATTGACAATAGATATCGGTTGACAGATTTATTCGATATTCTGTGCAACATGTATGCATAATACCTATTAAAATTCAAAGCATAAATATAGTCAATAACGGACTGGAGAGATGCTTCATCAACCAATCATAAGAGCTTTAGTAGGGATTTGTTGGTATATTCTCCCGTCTATAACTGTCATGATGGTATAAATGATGGTATTCTAGAGATACATCATCACGGTCTATAGACAGGATATTGATTGTCGCACCTGTTAACGTGCTATATATTAACGTTATTTACAGTTATCACTTATTTATTAAGATAACAAATACTTTAACAAACAGTTAATTATCTAAGTCAATAGTATTGTTATTAACTTTCTCAATTGTTACGTAATCCAGGAAACAATAATTAATACATCATTTCAATGATATAGTACCTGTACAAAGGTACTCTCAACTATTCTAATCAAGAAATATATAGTGAAACGAAGAACTAATTCATCTAAAATGCCCAGAAAAAAATTCAAAGCGAAACGTTTTTAAATGATAGTTTGCTTGGTTTGTTAAAATCGATATAATTAATTTGTTATGAGAAGAAAATACTTCATAGTAATAATGAATGTGTAAAGTCTGTTATACTAAGTATGACATCTTATTTTGTAGTCAGCTATTTTTTCCCTTTTCTTTTGTAACGTTTTGAATATATCCAAAACTTTGATATAACAAAGTCAATAAACATTTACTAATGAAAAGACGACACGTGATTGATTTCCTGGTAATGTCGACCCGTGATTGATTTCCTGGTAATGTCGACCCGTGATTGATTTCCAGGTAATGGCCCTTAGAGAGCACGTGATTTACTCCAAATAGATTAATTAATGGACAACATATCCTAATTTGTATTCAGACTGTGACAGACCTTATAGATTTAACCGATTTGTTAAAAGTATAATTGACGTGGCTCTCTATGTGTTATACCTATTATGTTTTACAGATTTGTAAATGGACCAATATACTGATGAATAATAACCCTACTCTTTAACATTACTTACATCATTATTCTGCACAAATACTTAAACACGTGTTTCCTTTGTGGTAGTTCTACAATCTTTGAAACGATTTTTATCTGTGATAGTTATAGTCCCAGATTTTATCGACAAATGTTTTAAAAAATGCAAAATCAGTGGCGGATCTAGGGGGGGGGTTTCCAGGGGTTGGAACCCCCTTTTTTTGGCCGATCAATGCATTTGAATGGGAGCATATAGTTGGAACCCCCCCCTTTACTCTGGGTTGGGAACCCCCCCTTTTTAAAATGGCTGGATCCGCCACTGAAAATTAAAAAAAAAAAGGAAATTATGCAAAATTACTTATAGGTGTAATACCATCATTGATTTTCTCCTATTAGTCTTTGTTAAAGTTGCACTTTTCCAATAGTTCTGCCGACTTTATCTTTTGTTTCAAATAAAGAAATACTTGGCATGAGTAAATAGTTGTCGAGTGGTTTTCTTGGCTTTAAACACAAATAAAACACTCCTCAGGTTTTGGATTCTTTATTATGATAACGAAAGGGTTGTAAACAAAAGACCCTCACACTTAGATGCGAAGGTCAAACACAATATCCCCTCATGGGATGGAATCAACAATACATCATCATGATAGTAACTCCTAAATGAATAATATGGTGACAAATTAACACAGTGGCTGAGTATAAAGACTCAAATGGACATCAGAATATGAATTAGTATGAATAGTTCAAAATGTCTGCCTTCATGCTGAGTAAATCCAAAAGAAGAATTTCAAAGAACAAAGAGATTTCCCTCCACACATATACATGTGATATAACTGACCAATGAGAATAGACAAAATGACCAATACTGAAAACAGGTGCCTGGCTTATGATTTGATACGCCAAACGCGCGTTTCGTCTACATAAATAAGATCAAATAAAGGCACCGTTGTTTGAAAGTCATAAAACGATTGAGAGAAAACAAATACGGGTTAGAAACTAAAACCGAGGGAAACACATCGACTATAAGAGAAAAAGAACGAAACAACAGAAACACTGATAAGTGCAACAAAAAACAAACGACAATGCAAAGGAGGGACGAAAGATACCAAAGGGGACAGCCAAACTCATAAATCGAAAATAAACTGACAACGCCATGGCTAAAAATGAAAAAGACAAACAGACAAACAATAGTACACATGCAACACACATAGAAAACAACTATTTGATAACAACTGCCATATTCATGAGACTAGTCATCAGTGACGCTCAGATCTAAATAGTTAGCCAAACAAGTATAAATTTGATGCGCAATAACAATTCCAAAAGGTTGTGCCAAATACGGCTAAGGTAATCTATGCCTGGGATAAGAAAATCCTTAGTATTTCGAATAATTCATACTTTTGCAAACAATTGATTATAAAAATGACCATATAACTGATATTCTTATCAACACCGAAGTGCTGATTATACTGGAATGGTGATACCATCGGAGACGAAACGACAAAGTGTTATCCTTTCCAGTACTATACACAAAATTTCAAAAATGCATTAACTCAGAATTCATAACGTTAAAAATATTTAGTTTGTGAACAAGAGGTACTGACTACTGAGCTTATTAAATCCCCGTTGACTAACAGTCAAGCAGAATCACCGAATATAATACAGTCGATATAATTCATCACTAACAGTCTACTAATAGGCAGATCATATTCCCTCAGAGAACCCCTGAACAAACTCATCATCGGTACCATTGGATTATAATTGTGTACTCTAGACACGCGTTTCGTCTACAAAAGATTGATTAGTGACACTCAAATCAAAAAGTTTTTAAAAAAATCAAAATATAAAGTACTGTAACATCTGTCTGAACTTTTTTTTTAATGTTTCATTTTAGTTTATAAAAATGTTTTTCTGTTACAAATCATGATGTATTGTTTTATGTGTACATGTTATGCTGCCCATCAAGGGCCCTTGGTTGGAATAATAAATATCTTTATTCTTATTCTATATTAAGCCGCAACATAAAAAATATCTGATTCAAGATAATATACCAGTATACACACAATCTTTGGGTGACATGTTAATAACAATAAACCTTGTTTATCTAAATGTGTTATTGTTATCTTATTGTTTTATTTTCATAGAAAATGGGAAAAAAAACCAAGAAAATATATTATATAGCATTTGTATTAAGATAAAAAGAAAAATACCAAATATACCGAACTCTGAGGAAATTCAAACAGAATGTCCCTTATCAAATGACAAAATCAAAAGCTCAAACACATTAAATGATTGAATAACAACTGTCATATTCCCTGATTTGGAATAGACAATTTCTTATGTAGAAAATGATGGATTAAAAAGTTATCAAAGGTACATGGATTATAATTTAATACGCCAGACGCGCGTTTCGTTTACATAAGACTCATCAGTGACGCTCAGATCAAAATAGTTATAAAGCCAAACAAGTAGAAAGTTGAAGATCATTGAGGACCAAAAATTCCAAAAAATTGTGCCAAAATACGGCTAAGGTAATCTATTCCTGGGATAAGAAAATCCTCAGTTTTTCGAAAAATTCAGAGTTTAGTTAACAGGAATTTTATCAAAATGACCATGTATAATAAATACTAATGCCTTCACCGAAGTGCAGACTACTGGGCTCGTGATACCCTCGGGGACGAAACATCGATCCAGTGGTGTAAAAAGTTATCAAAGGTTCCAGGATTATAATTTAATACTCCGGACGCGCGTTTAAGGATTAAACCTGGTTTATATCTAGCTAAACCTTTCACTTGTATGACAGTCGCATCAAATTCCATTTTATTGACAATGATGTGTGAACAGAACAAACATACATTATAGGTAAAAATGTCAAAATAAGGATACAACAGCCAACACTGTGTTATAATCTGCAAATGTCTATGTAGGGTATTAATTTTTTTTAATCCCCAACAATGAAATTGTATACTACCCTCTTACTCCATTGGATTTATACGTGCATGTAAATTTATATTTTTGATACGTGTCTGTTTACTACTTGTTTGTGAGATATAAGCCATTAAAATTTGACGGGAAATGATTTTCTCTACAAATATTCAGAATATCTTACAAATAAACGGAAAAAGTCTACCGAACATTCTTAAAACTTGTTCAAGTATAATATTTTCTAATTAAATGATGATATTTTGCGATGCTCATAAGATATTTTAAATGGAACATTATGCGTCTTATCACATGGGCGACGTCTTGTTTATGTAGTTTCTGATGATGAATTGAATATATGATAAATGAAACTTACTATGTATCCGATATTAAATAATATTTTATAGTTTATAGAATAAGCATTGCATTGTTTATTGCTTGATAAAGTGTGTGATGCATTGGTTAAAGTTGTATTGAGATATGTTTAAACATTCATCACGTTTTTTGTTTGAATCCATGGTACCATGCTGTTTTATATTATAATAAAGGATGTTGATAAAACTGAAAATGGAAATGGAAAATATGTCAAAGAGACAAAACCCCGACCAAAAAGCAGACAAAGGCCACCAAGGGTCTTCAACGCAGCAAGAAAATCCCGCACAACATCTAAACATTTTTAAGATACTGTAAATTAAGTTATATTTAAGTATCAGTCATTTTTAATTTCCTCCCCTTTTTTAATTAATGCTTTGTTCATAACAAATAATGTTTTTTTCTTCAACAGAAATAAATATAGATCAGCTAGTTGTGCCAACAATATATCTTCCTGTATCGTGCCAACATAATATTTTCTTTTATGGATGACAACATTATTTCGTTGATTCCGATAAAAACAAGATATCGTTTATTATCGTATCTACAAGATACCGTCATTTATCGATGACAACAAGGTATCGTCTATTATCGATGTGATCATGATATCGTTTTTTATTGATGCCAAAGAGATATCTTCTATAATCGTGCCAACAAGATATCTTCTATCATCGTTTCCAAAAAAATATCGTCTGATATCTTGCTAGTAAGATATCTTCTACTAACGTGCCAACAAGATATCGTCTACTATCGTTCCAACAAGATATCGTCTAATACCGTGCCAACAAGATATCAACTTCTATCGTCCCAACTAGTAATCTTCTTCTATTGTGCAAAAAAAAATATCTTCTACTATCGTGCCATCAAGACATTTTCTTATGTCATAGCAACAAGTTTTCAATGTGCCAACAAGACTTCAACTGATACTTTTGAAATATCATTCCAAGAGCAAAAACGTCCGATTTATTTTCAAAAGTGTAAAGTACAGCTGACCAATCTATTGCATCCTGTTGGCATCGTTCTTACATGCGATTAGATAAGAAAACTCTTCGTTCTTCTGTGCATTTAAATTCTATGATTGACTATTTTATTTTGCATAATAGTTCGTAATATATTGTTATTACTTTCTACAGAGATATGTATTAAATGAAATCAAAATAAATGCAACAGGCTATCATATTTGAGGAAATGAGAAAACCAGCGATTTCCATACAATTAAGAGCAATCAATAAACCTAGCATTGTAACCAACTATCAAGTTGCATTTTATTCTTCAGAGAGATTCATTAGCCGATGAATCGACGACTTTCCTTTTTATACACTTTTTATTTAATATAACAATACTTTAATATGCCGGAAGGGTATTGTGTGGAAATATTATTAACGTAATTCAATTGATTGAAAGCAGCATGCTAGAACAAAACAAATTAATAGGAATGATTTTGAATAATGGAACAGAAATCTTTCCATGTATATTGTTAAATAAACTTGAGGGATTTATTTGTGGATAAAACCTCTTTACACACTACTTACTGTATAGTTAAATATGTTTAAATCGGTCTATCAGGCTAATGGAAACAATACTTACTTTATAGTTAATTAGACAACACAGATATGTCAGCTATTGTTTAAGTACTGAAATCTGATGTTAAGCAGAATTATATTTACTCAAAGCGGATTCTTATCAATATTTCCGTCTGGCGATCATGAAGCCATTATAAAACTTGATATAGTTGCTTTTCAAAATAATCAATACATATTTGTGCCTTATGCTGCTCTTTTTCTAATTGGTATTGATTCTATTTGATATCAATTATCCCAGGGGAAAACTAGTTATCTTTTTTTAGATTGGTTATCAGCACTTTGTGAAGAGCTCAGAATAAAACGAGCATTAAACTGACTTTTCTCTCCCAATTTACACGGTTGAACATGTTAATCTGGTTTGCTGTCATATTTGTCCAATAAAATAAGGATTAAACTGTAATTCTAACGCAGTCTCTGTATAACAAGAAATTGACAGGGATTACTTAAAGATTACGTCAAAAGAGAGGCAAAATATTCCCAGAGGGAAATTCAAACTTAAAGTCGAAAACAAACTGACAATGCCATCAACAAAAAAGCCACAATTGGTATTTTTTTCAAGAAAAGTGAAATGATGGTGTTTTGTTTACGACTTTCAGTGTAATTAAATAATTCTTCGATTGCATCAATAGCCTATGTTTTTTTTTTTCTGTTCTGTTTTTGTTTAAAAAAAATATTGTCTGTTTTTTTTAATTTTCGTCGAGAGTTCAACATGGTCCTTAAATGTACACAACGACAGTTCTAAAGTACAATTTCCCGGTTTTGGTTTATGAATGCAATGACATTGTTCTGAGTATGACTAATTGCATGAAATAACCTGGACAGTGTTTGTAGCTAGAAAGGGACCTACTTATGCAAGGGTCTTAACAGTTAATTTAAAATCTCTTAAAAAATAACTTTCAAAGCTGAGTTGACTTTTGCGGAGTAGAATTGTTGAAGATAAATATAAGACTGATATATTCCATTTGTCATAAATAGTTATCAAAGGTACCAGGCTTATATTTAAATACGCCAATAGATAATTAACGGCTGAATACCTTTCGGTCTGAATTCATCACTGGTTTAAATAGGGTGTATGTGTTGCTCAATGTCCAGTGTATCGCTTTGTTATAATATCTAAGGGCTTTTTTTCTGGTCACGATGTCTCTCTTTCTTCTTTGGCTTATATTTTTTATTCTCTGTTCAATATTTTCTAACTAGTTTTTGGTATGTTTATGTCCCTTTGATGAACTTTTTAGGTAGATGGGGTGTCTAAATTATAATCCATAGAATTTTTGAATAATTTGCCAAAATGTAGTTTATTTCGTTCTTTAAAAAAAAAAGAAAGAAAAGAAACAAGAATGTGTCCTCAGTACACGAATGCCCCACTCGCACTTTCATTTTCTATGTTCAGTGGACCGTGACATTGAGATAAAAACTCTAATTTGGCATTAAAATTAGAAAGATCATATCATAGGGAATATGTGTACTAAGTTTGAAGTTGATTGGACTTCAACTTCATCAAAAACTACCTTGACCAAAAACTTTAACCTGAAGCGGGACAGACGGACGAACGGACGGACGGACGGACGGACGAACGGACGAACGGACGAACGGACGAACGGACGCACAGACCAGAAAACATAATGCCCCTCTACTATCGTAGGTGGGGCATAAAAAAGAATGGGTCACGAGGCTTATTTTCACGCTACACGGTGATTAAATTTGACAGATTTTGTATAGATTATGCATGGAAAACCCAATTTTCTGCAATAAAGTGTAAACTACACCATAGTATTTTGAGATAACATATGAGAAGATAGCTTTAATAATATGCTTTCAGTTAAGAAAGAAAAAAATGGGGTCACCGGACCCGTTTTCTTGCTACATAATAAAATAGGACTAAGGTAAATTCCTAACACATTCTATTGTAAAAGTACCTTAATCTGAATTATCTGCCCTTGCATTTGAGTTGCCTCCCCTTAAGTGGCAAAGTTGGGAAAAAAATAATTTAAAAAAAATGTTTACTGTTTTTTGTAAAATACAACCATAAATATGATAAAACATGTTATTTTCTATATTGAAACGAAAGTTCTTACACATGAATTACCTACTACTCTCAAAATTTGCACATTCTATTAAAGATCTAGACCTTGTTTTCTGGTATTTTCAAATCCAAGATGGAGGAAGACACCCTATCTACCTTAATTTCTTTTTATTTAGAATTCGGGTAATTTGACGATATGAATATAAGCCCACATCAATTCTAGATTTACGCATTAGTATCGTGGGATTGCAGTGAAAAACGAATGTCTTTATAATGTTATCATCGTATTGTACATGTCGTGTATATTACTTTGTGGTAAGAAACATGTCATTTTATCACAAATGATCGCTTCATTACTACAACTTTTCTTTGAAGATCAATCGAAATCGTGAAAAATACATGTATGCACAAATTTGCAAAATGAAAAGAAAATTATTTTTGACGTAACAGTTGTCGAAATAATGATCCGTAAAATATCCTTGATTTGAATGTATGTACTGACTGAAGTATTAGGACTGTGTTTCTTTATTCTGCCTATTAACTTCTATTATTTCTGACAGTTCGGTAGATTTCTGAGATTTATTAATCGAATCTACAGTAGAGAAACATTTTATAAAACGTGCAATCATCTTCTGAACCGATGCGTCATGCCATTATCTCTAGATATGTGCTGATGGTAAAGTTCTCTACTGTTATATCAAACCAGTCTGGCATTATAATACTTCATCTCCATGGAAGTTTCTATAAAAGCCATCTGGAAAGTTATTTTAATGATTATCGTTGTTTAATTCAGTAAACAATCTCAATAAATGATCTTTCCAATCTCATCGACTTAACTATTACAATGAACTGAAAGCCTACTTGTGTGGGTTGTGTGAAATAAAGAAAAAAAGAAACTAACAGTAAAATATTTCTACAACACAAAGAAAAGAAAAAGGTGATGCCTTTTCTTTAACAATACACTTTCGCGCCTATTTCGGAGTATTTCCAGTAACTACATTTGTAAATATTTCCGACTTTGAGAAACACTGTCGCCATCACAACAGGTACATTGTATACTTGACTGTTATTCCTTTATTCCCAAGATCTTACCATGTTTATGTAATTGTTCTTCCTTTATTTCCGAGATCTTACCATGTTTATGTAGTTGTTCTTCCTTTATTCCCGAGATCTTACCATGTTTATGTTATTGTTCTTCCTTTATTTCCGAGATCTTACCATGTTTATGTAGTTGTTCTTCCTTTATTCCCGAGATCTTACCATGTTTATGTTATTGTTCTTCCTTTATTCCGGAGATCTTACCATGTTTATGTAATTGTTCTTCCTTTATTCCCGAGATCTTACCATGTTTATGTTATTGTTCTTCCTTTATTTCCGAGATCTTACCATGTTTATGTAGTTGTTCTTCCTTTATTCCCGAGATCTTACCATGTTTATGTTATTGTTCTTCCTTTATTCCCGAGATCTTACCATGTTTATGTAATTGTTCTTCCTTTATTCCCGAGATCCTACCATGTTTATGTAATTGTTCTTCCTTTATTTCCGAGATCTTACCATGTTTATGTAATTGTTCTTCCTTTATTCCCAAGATCTTACCATGTTTATGTAATTGTTCTTCCTTTATTCCCGAGATCCTACCATGTTTATGTAATTGTTCTTCCTTTATTCCTGAGATCCTACCATGTTTATGTAATTGCCTTTATTCCCGAGATCCTACCATGTTTATGTAATTGCCTTTATTCCCGAGATCCTACCATGTTTATGTAATTGTTCTTCCTTTATTCCCGAGATCCTACCATGTTTATGTAATTGTTCTTCCTTTATTCCCGAGATCCTACCATGTTTATGTAATTGTAATTTGAACTTTAAAACTTTTACTTTTGGTGGAGTTCTTGTTGCTCAATCTTTGGTTTTCTGTGTAGCCTATTGTATACACTGTTTTCTGTGTAGCCTATTGTATACACTGTTGTTTGTCTGTGTAGCCTATTGTATACACTGTTGTTTGTCTGTGTAGCCTATTGTATACACTGTTGTTTGTCTGTGTAGCCTATTGTATACACTGTTGTTAGTGTAGTCTATTGTATACACTGTTGTTTGTCTGTGTAGCCTATTGTATACACTGTTGTTTGTCTGTGAAGCCTAATGTATACACTGTTGGTTGTCTGTGTAGCCTATTGTATACACTGTTGTTTGTCTGTGTAGCCTATTGTATACACTGTTGGTTGTCTGTGTAGCCTATTGTATACACTGTTGTTTGTCTGTGTAGCCTATTGTATACACTGTTGGTTGTCTGTGTAGCCTATTGTATACACTGTTGTTTGTCTATTCGTCTATATTTTCCTTCGGTATTTGTTTTGCCTTTTTTCCTTGACATGACGTTCTGATATAGTCCTTTCTTGTGTTCTCTATGAAACTATAAACACAAATCATTGTATTTTTAGGTATATGCAAAATAAAGAATCTGTTATTATAAAACCATACGCGTAGCGTTGTGGGTTGAAAAGAATTTTAAAATTGTTACAGTATCCCTGTGAATGATAACATCGGTTATTTGGTCGTATTTAAGCTGATTTTCGACAAAAAGCTATCATGTACAGAGAATTTGGAGTCATAAAGTTTATATAAAAACTACAAGAAACGTGAATTAATATCAAACTATAAGTATCCAAATGTTTTATACATGATATATTGGTTTCACGGGTAATTTATTTTCATACATGTTTAAATGAACATCAATTTGTTTCTGTATCTTTATAATATTCCACCAGAAACATCGTAAAGTGAAGCGTATAATTATTACACAAATGTATTGCCATTAACATTTTATCTATTAAAATCTGCATAAATTACATATGTAAGTGGTATAAAGGTCTTTTGTAAACCATTACTTCTTAATAACTAATTTGCATAAGGACTATGAATAGATTAAAGTGCACCGGTGATACCTGAAGACGTTCTAATCCTCTCTCACCTGTAGGGATTTAATCTCGGATATTAAATTGATCATAAAAGTGTTGAAAAACCCTTTTATCATAAGGACTATATACAGTATCAGTATGTATGTATAGAGTAACACCTGGTTAAGTTTCTAACGCTCATGTAGTTTTAGATCCATATTTCCAAATAGTAAACATCAGTACAGAAAATGGTCAATAGAATATTTTAAAAGACTCTTTTAATTTTATCAACAGCATCTATTTTCATGGCTTCGACTAAATTAATGAAATTATATGAACGTTGTTGTTGTGACATATTTATCTGCACTCTATGAAAATGGTTTCTTTCTACTTTGACTTCCAAATTGATACATAAGTAGAACGTACGTGTTCCCCTTTTTCGTTTTTCATTTAAGGTTAACCTGTTAATTGTGTATGCAAAATGCTACAAACATCTGTGGCATCAGTCACCTATTTATTTTGACCTAAAACATACACATAAAACATGAGCTATTATTTCAATTTATAGATATATTCTTTTTAAAGTTGATATTTTTTTTTATAGGTTCCTTGTATCTCCAGCTAAGTCTATTGAAATATGTGTCTGTCAGGGTAAGGATTCGGTCCTAGTACTTAAAATCTTTCAATCCTTTATGGGTGGATGTTACATAGATAAATAAAATCGTATCATAAAAAAGCAAAATGAGGTTGTTAGATTTTATGTATGCCTTTTTGTGCTTCTTTTTTGTATATCCGCGGGCTTATGTCTTAGAGTGGTAATGGAATTTGATGCGACTGTCATACAAGTGTGAGGTTTAGCTAGCTATAAAACCAAGTTCAATCCACCATTTTCTAAATAAGAAAATGCCTGTACCAAGTGAGGAATATTACAGTTGTTATCCATTCGTTTGATGTCTTTGAGATTTTGATTTTGCCATTTGATTAGGGATTTTCCGTTTTGAATTTTCCTCGGAGTTCAGTATTTTTGTGATTTTACTTTTAATACAAAAATATAAGTATTAAAAGAACTTTAATGGTGTAATCCGCTGTAACACGAAACAGGCCATACCAAGTATAGTTAGTATTGCTAAATATCTTCATGATCGAACGGATATATATGTATCAATCCATCAAACGAAACGAATGGATATAAAGAGTTTCTTGCATTGCAAAAATATACAATTAATTCGTATTGAGTAAGAAATATCCTTCCCTAAAGACTCTTGAGCAACTATTATTGTTTATTTGGTTTCAAACTACTAGATTTAATGAAACCTGTATACGATGAGTATGTTTCTTATAACGTCATTAATCATTTACTCCAAATAAAATAGGTATGTCCAGGTCAGGATTTTTTGATCATGTTATCAGTTTTTCAATGTTTCTGGTCATTCTTTTTCTCTTAATTGAAAACTTCATTTCCAACTTTATTATAAGGTAACAGCTTTGACTGTGATTCTATAGAAAACAAACTATGATATGATACTCTGACATCTCAGCATCCTTGTCCTTCTCTCATGGAGGAACTAAGACAAAATTTGTCAATTATTGTTGAAAACTATAATAGACTGGTAATTAATACAATCTATGCAAATTCATTAACATGGGAAAACAAGGCTATTATTTTTGAATATTTTATATGAAACTTGAAATAGATTTTCGATGATTACCTCTATAAGTTGGCATATTTTATCGATATGATTATATATATTGCAGCTGTCTAGAGAAGATAACAATTCTTGTTAAATGTTGATTATGCACTCACCAGAGATCAGCCAGGTACTTAATACTGGACAATTAGCACGGACAATGGACTGTAAAGGTCATCTATGGGTCAGTTAGTGATGACATGTAACTATCAACATCTTTGACGGGTACAAATGTTGGAGTTATTAAGTCTGTTTGATCATACATATTTGTAAGAGTCAGGTGTGAGGTTAGTTGGGGAACAACGACCAAGGTTGGCAATCTTATCCAAAAAAATAACATCAGTTAGCTGTAACTAGAGGCTCTAAAGAGCCTGTGTCACTCACCTTGGTCTATGTACATATTCAACAACGGACAACTCCAACATTGTAGCTAGATAAGAATATAATTCATGACAAAAATCAGTTTAGATGATCTTGTATTGCTTATCATTTAGCCTGTTTAATTTCTCTAACTTCTTTAGTTTTTGCTCAATACACAAAAAAGGATAAACAAAAACCTCATTTAAGGGTAACCACTCCTATAAAAATTTGAATTGTTAGTAGATCTTGACTTGCTAATCATTTTGTGATTTAAAGTGTATCTTTATCTATTATAATTTTTTATCATTTATTACAAAACGCAAATAAAGGTGAAACACGTCTTTTAACGGCAATAACTTCAAAGAGGAGTCGTCTGACCATTTCCTCGATATTGTCTTCGTTGTAGATTTTGTTTTGCTGATCTTTTTTGCTTAGCTAATTTTCTATCTGTCTAATATAGTTTTAAGATAGAAGGCAAAAAACCCTAAGATTGGCCAAACTACATACCCTAATGATGATTGTGGACAAGTTTGGTTAGATTTGCCTATGTAGTTTCAGAGAAGAAGATTTATGTAAAAGATAACAAAAAATTAGGAAAAATTAGGAAAAATTGACTATAAAGGGCAATAACTCAAGGGGTCATTTGACCATTTTGATCATGTTGACTTATTTGTAGGTCTTACTTTGTTGAACATTAATACTGTTCACAGTTTACCTCTATCCATAATTATATTCAAGATAATAACCAAAAACGCCAAAATTTCCTTAAAATTACCAATTTAGGGGCAGCAACCAAACAACGGGTTCTCCGATTCATCTGAAAATTTCAGAGCAGATAGATCTCCACTTGATAAACAATTTTATTTTTTTTTCATATTTGCGCTAAATGCTTTGATTTCAGAGTTATAAGTTTGGTTAAATTTGCCTTAGTAGTTTCAGAGAAGATGATTTTTGTAAAAGATTACAAAAAATTACGAAAAATTGTTAAAAAATGACTAAAAGGGCAGTAACTCCTTAGGGGGTCAATTGACCATTTTGATCATGTTGACTTACTTGTAGATCTTACTTTGCTGAACATTAATACTGTTCACAGTTTACCTCTATCTATACTAACATTCAAGATAATAACCAAAAACGGCAAAATTTCCTTAAAATTATAAATTCAGGGGCAGCAACCCAACAACCGGTTGCCCGATTCATCTGAAAATTTCAGGGCAGATAGATTTTGATTTGTTAAACAATTTTACCCCCATGTCCTATTTGCTCCAAATGCTTTGGTTTCAGAGTTATAAGCCGAAATCTATATTTTACCCCTATGTTATATTTTTAGCCATGGCGGCCATCTTGGTTGGCTGGCCGGTTCAACGGACACATTTTTAAAACTAAATACCATAATGATGATTGTGGACAAGTTTTGTGAAATTTGCCTTAGTAGTTTCAGAGAAGAAGATTTTTGTAAAAGATTACAAAAATTCACGAAAAATTGTTAAAAATTGACTATAAAGGGCAACAACTCCTTAAGAGGTCAATTGACCATTTGATCATGTTGACTTATTTGCAGATCTTACTTTGCTGAACATCATGCTGTTCACAGTTTACCTGTATCTATAATAATATTCAAGATAATAACAAAAAAGCCGCAAAATTTCCTTAAAATTGCGAATTCAGGGGCAGCAACCAAACAACGGGTTCTCCGATTCATCTGAAAATTTCAGAGCAGATAGATTTTTACTTGTTAAACAATTTTACCCCCATGTCAGATTTGCTGTAAATGCTTTGATTTCAGAGTTATAAGCCAAAATTTATATTTTACCCCTATGTTCTATTTTTAGCCATGGCGGCCATCTTGGTTGGCTGACCGGGTCAACGGACACATTTTTAAAACTAGATACCTTAATGATGATTGAGGACAAGTTTGGTTAAATTTGTCTTACTAGTTTCAGAGGAGAAGATTTTTATAAAAGATAACGACGACGGACGCAGGACAACGACGGACGACGGACGCCAAGTGATGAGAAAAGCTCACTTGGCCCTTTGGGTCAGGTGAGCTAAAAAGTAAAACCACAAAAATACTGAAAATTCAAAACGGCAAATCCCTAATAAAAAGACAAAATCAAAAGCTTAAACACATCAAACGAATGGATAACAACTGTTAATATTCCTGACTTGATTGTGCTGTAAATGGCATAATGCACTAACAAGACATGTTTCTTAAAACAATAACGGTCTTAAGACTATGAATCGTTTCGGTATTTAATATTATGAACATATGAATGTAAAAAGTAAGATACCAAGAGGAAACACACCACCAATAGACAAAAAGAAAACACCTTGACCAATAGACAAAGAAGGTAAGACAAAACCATAACCATAAGTTAAAGGAAGAAAGACAAAACCATGACCATAAGTTAAAGGAAGTAAGACAAAACCATGACCATCAGTTAAAGAAAGTAAGACAAAACCATGACCATCAGTTAAAGAAAGTAAGACAAAACCATGACCATAAGTTAAAGGAAGTAAGACAAAACCATGACCATAAGTTAAAGAAAGAAAGACAAAACCATGACCATAAGTTAAAGGAAGTAAGACAAAAAAATGACCATAAGTTAAAGGAAGTAAGACAAAACCATGACCATAAGTTAAGGGAAGAAAGACAAAACCATGACCATAAGTTAAAGGAAGAAAGACAAAACCATGACCATAAGTTAAGGGAAGAAAGACAAAACCATGACCATAAGTTAAAGGAAGAAAGACAAAACCATGACCATAAGTTAAAGGAAGTAAGACAAAACCATGACCATAAGTTAAGGGAAGAAAGACAAGACCATGACAATTTGACAAAAAAAAAGACTCAACACTTTATGACCAAGAGATGAAGAAAGATAGACAATATCATGACCAAAACACAAAAAAAAAAGATACCACACCAAGACCAAGTAAAAAGAGAGGTAAGATATACAACACCATGGATATTAGGCAAACTCAGGCAGACAATACCATGACCATTAAATAAAGTAAGACAGACAACACCATAACAAAAACACAAAGAAAGTTAGGCAGATACCATACCATGATCATTATACAAAGAAAATAACCCAATACCATGACCAAAAGACAAAGAAAATTAGACAACATAATGAACATCAGACAAAGAAATTCATACCACAATATGATGAAAAGGCAAAGTATTACAGAAACAAACCAAGACAAAACGCATTGAATCAAGGCACAAAAAAGAGACAACACGATGGCCAAGAGAGAAAGAAAGTAAGACAACACCATTAACAAGAGAGAAAGAAAGACAACCAACACCATGTTCAAAAGACAAACAATAGGAGGGAACATGACTTAAATAGACAAATAACAGACGACACCATGACAAAACAAAATATTAGACATACCAAGACAATGAAACAAAGAAATACAACCTCATGACCAAAAGACAAATAAAGTCGTCAAAACCTTGACAATTAGACAAAGAAAGTACTCAACATCATGACAATTAGACAAAGAAAGTAAACCAAATCATGATTAAGAGACAAGAAAGTAAGACAAAACCATGAACCAGGAGACAAAGAAAAACTTATTATAAAAGTCTACAAAACACTACACAGAAAAACTAACGATTGAACAACACGAACCCAATAATAAAACGTAGGGTGACTACACGACGTTTACACGAACCCAATAATAAAACGTAGGGTGACTACACGACGTTTACACGAACCCAAAAATAAAACGTAGGGTGACTACACGACGTTTACACGAACCCAATAATAAAACGTAGGGTGACTACACGACGTTTACACGAACCCAATAATAAAACGTAGGGTGACTACACGACGTTTACACGAACCCAATAATAAAACGTAGGGTGACTACACGACGTTTACACGAACCCAATAATAAAACGTAGGGTGACTATTCGACGTTTACACGAACCCAATAATAAATGACTACACGACGTTTACACGAACCCAATAATAAAACTTAGGGTGACTACACGACGTTTACACGAACCCAATAATAAAACTTAGGGTGACTACACGACGTTTACACGAACCCAATAATAAAACGTAGGGTGACTACACGATGTTTACAAGATGTTTCGAGAAAACCAATTCAAGCATAAGTATTGGCTTCAATCGACAAGCAAGATTCTGCCAATCAGTTGTGTAAAATTGATAGTCAATAATTGACATACAAACTTGCTTGTCTTTTTATGGTAATTTTAAAGTGAAATTTCATACAAAACGAATTTAATAAAACCTATCTCAGACAGATGTTAACAACCATTTAGTCCAATAAAATATACTTTAAAATCAATTGAAGAGTCACTGTCATCTCTTTGAGGTATTATGCGCGCAAATAAAAGGCAATTGTTAAAATCAATTTATCCACGTAATATTTCTTTTGACACGGAAAAATAAATCAGAGTTTTACCATTGACATAGTGATGTTTTTATTCTTGTCTTTGTAACGATCTTTGAAGCGTTAACTTTAAAAGTGATGGAATTGATTTTTCTTCCCATGTTTAATTAGTTGTAATACAGACGGTTACCACCCACATTAAACAAATTTCCGTATTCTATAACACATCGTAACTATTTTTCTAACTTTACAGGAATAAAGTGTATAATTATACCAAGTTTTATTGTTCGTAATTTAACTCTTACATTCAATTAATTAACAGCGTTTTACAACATATACAAGTTCTTTGTTCGGTTATTCTCAAACACAATGAACTTTAAAATAGTAGAAAGATGCTGCTTCTCTGGATGAACTTTGTATAGACTCCGATTTTAATATACTTTACTATTGCAATGAATCACAAGTTTAGTTATATAGAAGTAAACTTTAGCATTTGTGAAACACATTACTATAATTACATATATGTACGTGGAGATCGATGTTATCAGCTATACAGAAATGACTGTAATTAGTATATATCGTATATCCTGTCGCCTTTGAGGTTGTAATAGGGTCATGACACCGATGGTATAACCTACAGAATAATTACAGTTTTACTTTAAGATGTATTTCCTTATTGATGTGATTTTAAAGTAACTACTCTTGCAGTTGTAGTATCCGCTTCGTACCGTACCAGCACAGTCAAAAGTATACCAAACATACACCCATATATCTATTACATATATAGTATGGTACGTCCTTTACTTTGTTTGAGACAAATAAAGATCAAGTAATCTCCAAACGCTAAAGATGTGTAATAAATATTCTTTTCAATTAACTTAGTATTCTTTTCATCCTGAACTTTTGCATTTAGAACAAATTTAAAAACTTGAAATAGTATGTTCTTAAGTAAATTCATTTAAATTGTATATGGTGACAAACGTCCATTGCTATTTAACTTTTACAACCTACAGCATACATTGCATAGTTAAACAGTAAACACTCTAACCAAACAATGATGTATTTTCAGCACAAAAGTCTTAGCTCTATTGATAGTGGTTGTGGTCAGTTTGTAATGTTTGATTGTCCAGCACTTCTCTGACTAGTTTTTTATTTTTGACAGTTTTATACAAGTCATACTATAAAAACATTTTCGTAACATGAAAGCCGCTTACAAAGGAAAATTATAATTAAATATTGACCATGAGACATTCTAAAAGGGTTTAATATTTGTAGATCTGACAAGATGGTCTAACTACTAAGCACTTGACACAAGTATTTGACTAATAAAACCATATTACTGCTGACATTTAACGACATACAAATAATCCCTCAATAAATCTCTCTATAAATCTCTATAGAGAACTGTTCATCCTGTATCTATCCTACCACGAATTATAATAGGCCGAAAGTTAACACAAAAATGTCGTTTAAAGATCATTTATTTATCACATAGCTCGTTTTATGCTGAAAGGTGAAATAAATAGAATAACTTTGTATATAAATTCTTTTCAGCATAAAACTAAATACGTGTATAGAATATGAAGTATCGTTTGACAATATAAAATAATCATCTACCAACACGTGGGAATATGTCCTCAGTCACACACACTATCTAAGCCTTTCAAACTAACAATATAATAATCAACTCTCTCCATGTGCATTCACCCTTCCTAAACCTTTCATTCTATCACGAACTCTCTTTTTATCTTACATGCAGCCCTATCATGTGTGAAACGTATACATTTCTCAGCATACCAAACATTTTGATGGATATTTTACAAGAAATGTTGCTTCAAATAACATCTTTTTATACACATTCTGATTTATAAGTGTAGCACTTTCATGTGTAACTTGCAGTCTCAAACAAATAAAACAATTAAAATTTACATTAAGATTATTCTCAATTGAAAATAATATCTAATCATATTCTAAAATTTGAGAACCACATTGTATACAATAGCTAAACACATTAAACTATTATGTTACAAAAATACTGTAAATTACACTTTAATTAAAATGATGTAAAGATACATATGAATTAACTATAGGCTGATTCTTTCTGACAGTTCAAACGAATATAACATTGGACCACCTTTTTAAAATGAATGGTCCATCAGATATAACAAGGCCCAACATATCTCCATGTCATATAATATTTGAATATGTGGAAATTAAACTCTCTTAATAAAATCATTTATGTTAAAAGAAAAACTTTTATTTTCATTCTCTGTTAAAAATAAAATATTGTCACTTCTCCTTGAGTGTTGAACAATTAAGATCTACCCGGGAGAAACAAAATCTTGATTTAAACTTATTTGACCCGACTGAATGGACATGTACAATGTTAAAAGTGAAATATAAATACCATTTTAAACAAGTGAGAAAAACAATATTAGCCTTCAGATTGACCTTTTATTACCAGATATTTATCTCAAGAACTTGTTTTGTGTTGATAAACTTGTTTCCCCTCAATGTCAACATTTGTTTAGCAGACTTGTAGTCGGCTTTAGTATAATAAGACCAGGAAAGATTTCAATCAAGGCTACAAGATGGTAAAAATATTCTGTCATACAGATATGTCTTAATCGATAACATTTTTGTATATGCAGTGAAGAAAAAAGAGAATATTCCCTCAGGGTAAAATGTTAAAGCGGAGAAAAGCAATTTACGAATACGTTGGAGCATTTGATATAGTTATAAGGCTATGGAAGTGATTGGCCACAGTTTTAATTTTACGTCTTTTACAATCATCTAAAGAGTGGAAATCGATGAAGTGATTTTCTTTAAGAACAATACCATTCTGTTCTGTTTTTGACACTTTACACCAAATAGTGTTTCGACAGATGCATTTAAATCAAAATAATGTAGGAAGCGTGTTTACAGAGCATTAGAGTAGAACTGTACGATTAGCCTGTAACAAATGAGCAGAGCTAGCGGGATGTGGAGATTCTCTTGACGATAAAACTATTAACTTCGCATAAATCCACGGAAAAACAATCAAATAAGCAGCCATTAACATATTAGGCTATTGATTTTTTAGGAAAACTTATTTAGAAGACCATAAATACATGAAATAAAATGGAGAAAAAGGTTACAGCAGTTAAATAAAAATAGCCATTAAATATTTCCGTCCACTTATCATAATGTAGTTATAAAAATGTAACGTGAGAAAATTTGTTACGTTAATTATGAGAATAAATATAGGTCTCTCAAACTCAAATAATTCACATTAAATTTACAATGTACACACAATTATTCTGTATAAACAATGTTAACCAGATGACTAGAGTAAGAGTTCCATAGTGCACATACTTCATTAACTAAATAAATACACAGTTATATGTACATGTACGTTTAAGAACCATGTAAGTATGTTAGGACACGTTCCGGTCATCAATCAATGTTTATGGCCAGTAAGACTGACATACATTTACCCTTATAGCCGGTTGTTAAACTTAAGATATGACAGAATGAGTGCCGTAAATTAATAATCCTCTACAATAAATTAATTTCTTTGATAAATGATCGGCCATCTATTTGTATATATGTGCTTTATCCTGACTAGAATTTTGCACGTCATATATTACTCCGACAAAGCACCTTTCGACAGAAACACATTTCCCTGAGCATTTAGTACCGAATTTCTCATTCTTGTTCAGATATTATTTTGTAACATTTTCATATGCTCTGTTCGTGCGTCAACAATTATATGATTGTTTGTCTGTTTTTCCTGTAATCCATTTTGAGATTTGTACATAAGATTATGATTATATCGCCGATTAACGATGTGGAATATGGCGATACATGCCAGTAAGGTCAATAAGAATGTTCCGACGACGGCACCAATGATGTCGGTCAATGAAAATCCTCCTTCAATAGTCGTTTCTCTTTTCATGCTCATTCCAGATTTACTCGCGTTTATAACAAATGTATCATCGTTTGAATTTTCCGTTTTCTTTGGCGTTTCAGTTCCAGGGAGGATCGGCTTTTCTGATTTTTCCAGAATGTCTGATTTTTCATTGTTGTTTGATTTTGAAATTTTGTCTAATTTTTCCTTTTCTTTTGATTTGTCTTTTTCCAGCGTTTCAGGATCAGGGATTAGAATTACTTTTGTCGGTGGTAAAGTCGGTGGGGGTGTAGGCTTTGGTGTATTTATTATAAACTGATCTCTGGAATATTTCGGCGGCCATACGACATTTAGGGAGAAAGTTACATTTCCCGCCGGGTTGCTAGCAACACATTTGTACACCAAATCCTCGGTTGCTTGTGGATCGGATAAGTACAGAATTCCGTAATTGTCATTTGAATCTGACTTAGCTTTTGGTTTGAACGTTTCTACTTCGTTTCCAGGTTTTAGCCACTGAATTGTTGGAACTGGATCTCCGGTAGCTACACAATTCAGTTTCCCTACCTGCTCCTCAAATATGGCATCTACTTTTTTGAAAACTGGTAATTGACAACGGAAATCCTCAGCGGATAACTCATTAAAGTTTTTGGCTCTGAGTCTTGATGGCGTGCGACAGGATGGAGGATCTACTCCAGTAAACATTTTCAAATTGTTTTTGTAAAATTCAAATAACCAACCTACCTCACAATTACAATGAAGTGGATTCCCAGCAAGTCTTGTATGGCTCAATGTTCTAAACACATACAGCCAATCTATTTGGAAACTCTCAAACTTATTTCCATCCAACCATAAGTATTTTAATGTTCTATTCATTGGTCTTATAACTTCCAGTGATAGTTGAGAAATAGCACAGTTGTGGAGATATAATCCCATTGTCCGTAATCCAACAAAGGCGTTTTTTGATATTCGCATTCCAGGATTATCATTGAGAAATAAATGTTCCAGTGTGAGACCACGGAACGAGTAATCTTCAATGACTTTTAGACGATTTTTACTTAAGTCCAACCATTGTAGCTTGGTCAAGTCAGCGAACGTATCCACTTCTATTCTCTCTATTCCACAACTACTGATGTAAAGATGCTCTAATTTTGTATATGAAGAAAAGTTACTCCTGAACAAGCTTGGCGTTAGGAAATTGTTTTCGTTCATATTAAGTTGCACAGTATCCGGGGACACTCCGCTAGGAATAAACGGCAGATTTTTCCTCGAACAAAAAACATTGTCACTCAACGGTGGACAAAAACAAATCCCCGGACAAGCCGAGGAAACTAATCTGCTACATCCCAAGAATATTAAAACAAGTTCTAAAATTGTTTCATAAACTTTCACATTAATGTTATGAAACATTGTTGACCCAAATTGTGGTTGATTTCATTTCTATTTAATAACATACCAAGTAAATCTCCAACGAGAGCGTGCATCCTTCATCGTTAACGTTTCTCTGTGTTATGTATAGATTAAAACAGCGACCTCTGTCGGGGTATTTATAACTGCACAGTCGAATGCTCTTGGATAACGTTATTTCAATCAGATACTACTTTCCCTTGAATTTTTTATCAGGATTATCAGACTTGCTATAATTATATAAGATATGAACATTTGTAAACAATTTCTGCGTCCAATCGTCTGCTGGTTTGTAAATATTTTCGTTAGAAACAATGGAAGTCATTCTATTGATTTCCCTATCAACATACCAGGGTTATTTGAGGATAACAATTTATTCGTTTTACAGTATAGAATTTAAAATAAGAAACAATATTTGACGTGTTAATGATAGAAACATTTCATGTTGAATAACTCAAAACAGAAAAATGCCATGCAAAATATCGTAAATTTTTGCTTGAATTAAACTAGTTTCAAACAACGAATGAATTTAAACTAAAAAACAACATTTGACGGGTTTAGATATAAACATGTCATGTTGGAAAATTTCAGATTAAAAAACTTCTCGAATTTCTACTTGAATTAAACAAATCACGCTTTTTAAGGTGAATGAATTTTTATTTGATTTCACAATCGTATTACAAATAATCAAATGATACCTGAGATTCCCTTATTTCGCCCTGATATTCCCTTATTTCGCCCATAACTTTGCACTGCAATCTGCTTTTAATTGGATGTTTATATTAGATTCAGTAACATATTTGTGATCAGCTGACAGCTGTGACTGTCATTACCAGATCTGATTCAGTATATATATAAAGAATTAAAAGATGGTATCCTGTACCCTCCAGTAACATGTATTGACTTATAGATTTAAAATCATATGTAAATATTTATATGGATGACAGGAGCTAATATTGGTTTAAATATTAAAACTTCCAGATTAATTATATCAGTATGTTTATAAAATGATCTATATTAAAAGCGCTTTAATAGTTTTGATATTTATCAAATAATTTTCAATATTTTGATTAGAATTAATGAATTTAATAATCAATGTAATGATAACGAAATTAAATGCATCATAGATCATTTTTCAGATACGTTTTCTGAAGTGCTAAGTACTAGTATATAGTTATTTTTCTTCAAAAACAATTCTGTCAATTTTTTTTAAAAAACTTCTATTGAATTGTCAAAATGTATATTTAAGTACACTTTAACATTTATATTAAAAGTCTGTTATAGTTATTTGATTTTGAAATCTCCGCAGATAAAGTCTTAAGTTAAAGTATAAGACATTGGTGTGATTACATACATGCACCAAAGATAAAAATCTGTGACAGAAATTAAATATCTAAAACGCTATGTAGAGATCCACACGCTTTTAATTTAATAACTGTCAAAACCGAAAAATAACATAAAAAGACGGAATAACTAGGATATGCGATTAGTAGAACTAAAATTTCTCATCAGATAGTTTCAAATATGTTTTCCCAACCTTTGGCAGTGGTTCAGCGCATAAATCCTGGAAATAATTGGGAATTGTGATGAACTGATTTAAAAAAAAAAATCTCTTTAAAATTCCAATACTGCTTTGATCCTACAAACTAACTAAGAACAATATTAACCTGATCCAAATTTCCATTCTCTTAAGTGAATTTCAAAATTCAGCCACATACCAGTAAAGCGTTTGCGTAGGATGACTTTAACTCTAAATTTATATAATTTTAGAGCCTGTGTTAATTTCTTGTCACAATTAATATTTGCCTTGAAAGATGTTCGATGAAAACAAGACACATGCTTGGGTCCAATGGTCCGGATGTAGTCTTTTAAGTCGTCATTGGGACTTCATTTCTAACAGTCCTTCTTTGATCGTTATCTGAATACAAAAACACTAGAAGAAACACAACGGACACCATAAGTGGGACAAGAACGGCTGGCCAATCCACAAGAGCAACTTAGTTCATCTCTTTAATGCTTAAACTTTAAAGTTTTCTGTCTACTGATTGATTGGTGTTTAACGCCACTTTCGGCACTATTACGCTATTCCGTGACTGTCAGGTTTTATTGGTGGCGAAATCTGAGGAGAACATTACCGGTATCTGTCTATAAATGTTTTGCGACCTTAAATCAAACAATAGGGTTTTTTATATTATGTTTACAGCTATTTTAGGTTTCTGATTGCACTTTCATATTAATTTTTATTCCAGATAATGCATTTTACAATTACTATTGCATGGTATAATTTATGGGCACCTGTGCACAAGTGTAATTATCGGTATTACATTTTGTTGAAATGGCGTTAAATTTGAAATGATACGGATAGTTACTTTAACTAGATTTTCTATTGATCAGACACGGAACTTTCCTTTTTCTGAATTTAAAAATACAACATCAATGAAAAGTGTAGCCAGTTTTATGTGTTAGATTTTTTTTTTTTTTTTTTTTTGCAGAATTATTGAAGTATTTTATAATCATGCATGGTTCTTATCTAACTACATTCCTATAAAATATTTATTTTTGCGGGTTATCAGGTTATAAATTTTTATTCGTTCCTGTCTTTCATCATATCATATGTCTGTTATCATATAGATTTGTCACGATTCCACAAAAAACAGCAGACCTTTGTCAATAACACCGATAGTCATCACAGATATTTGATAAGTCATGTCGAATCAATGTTTCCTTAAACTTGAGCACCGATAAACTTTGTGTTAGTGTAATTTAAACCGATCGAAATTAAGATTAACTTAAAAGTATTAAAACGACGATGATTCGCACGTTGATCTTCTCTTCTTATTACTGATATTCCTTGGCTCCGTCCAGGAAAATTAATGTCAAAATATGGTTCCCGTTCGCGTCCCATTCTTATACAGCTTCAAAATGAAGTTAATTTACCAGTTTAAAAGTACGTTAAATGTAGAAGGATAATCAATATATACAAACCAAACTAATAACGAGCCGAACATTGTTGTTATATACATGCTCTCTTAAGAAATGATTTTCTAAAATTGTATTGTTAGTTATATACATGCTCTCTTAAGAAATGATTTTCTAAATATGGCCATACTTGAACTATTTTCGTGTTTTATCATAACGAAGATTGTTATGGTGTGTTTCCTGCTCTGCTCTTTACATAAATTATCACCATGTTCTATTGTGTTCGCTGAATGAAGAACCCTCTTAGCCATGCAGGTGATTTTTTAATTATCACCAATCGTGTCAATGCTATATTGTTTACGGATCTTGGTATTTTAATGTTATATTGTTAGGATTTTATTTTACCAATAATATTTTCATAATTCTATTTTTATCAGTGCAAAGCCTCTATTACTTCAAAATATTTATACCGATCAGTGTTTTATTCATTAAAATGAAAAATGTGTTTTAAGCTATAGGTCAATAGTTCTTAAATTCGTAGCTTAACCATAAATCGTTTGATAAGAATCTAATCCTATTGAGTAAATGTGAAGGAATTCACACTCTGCCATAACAATTTACGACATTAAACACCTATATACCTGACGATTATCCGGACTGTTATGATACAATGTCATTACGAAGAGACTGACACAATCAGTGAAAGTCCTGCGGTTATTTATCTGTATACTATAAAGTATAATTGACCATGAAGGGATGTAACAACGGTCTCTATTGTCTGGGCGAATTAAAGGGCGTCTTAAATGATTGTCTGGTGTATTTGAGGGATGATTTATTGAACGGGTGGTTGCGTGTGCAAATTAAAATGTTGATTCTTTTATTCGTTAGAGAACATAATGTACTGTTCATCAATACTGTTGAGTTTTATAATTGTATTCAGTCATTCATCCATATATTAATAGTTTAAGGAAATACCATACATTTTTAACCATTAAAGATTAAATGTGTATTCAAATGTAATAAACAAAACCACACCTTATATCTATAAAATATTTCTTATTTTGGAAATTCATACATTAACGATCATTAGTTTCTTTTGTCATCATCATTGCAAAGTTTACCCTTTTAAATAAATCCTAGCTAAACTTATGTCCAGCTTGTCTTTGCATCGATAATCCAGCTAGGCAGCACATTCATCTCAATGCTGTCATTTAATGTTTTAAGCTCGTCATGATATTAATCCTTATGGTGAAATTTAAAAAAGAGAGCATTTTTCAAAGCTACACATACATGACACCATCTGGATCAATGTATTGGCAAGCTGAACGTACATAACATGACACCATAGTATCAATGTACTGACAAGATGTACAAACATTACATGACATCATCAGTGTCAATGAACTGACAAGCTAGACATACATGACATGACACCATCAGTATAAATGTACTGACAAGCTAGACATACATTACATGAAACCATCAGTATCAATGCACTGAAAAGCTAAATATACATTACATGACACCATAAGTATCAATGTACTGACAAAATAAATATACATTACATGCATATCAACTTCAGTACCAATGTACAGACAAGCTACACATACATTACCTGACACCATAAGTATCAATGTACTAACAAGCTGGACATAAATAGCATGACACCATAAGTATCAATGTACTGACAA
Organism: Mytilus galloprovincialis; assembly: GCF_965363235.1. Taxonomy (NCBI): domain Eukaryota; kingdom Metazoa; phylum Mollusca; class Bivalvia; order Mytilida; family Mytilidae; genus Mytilus; species Mytilus galloprovincialis. The sequence continues at coordinate 1,704,081 of NC_134841.1, forward strand.
GCTAGATATACATTACATGACACCATCAGTATCAAAGTAATGACAAGCTATACATACATTATATGTCACCATCAGTATCAATGTACGAACAAGCTACACATACATAACCTGACACCATCAGTATAAATGTACTGACAAGCAGGACATACATTACATGATACCATAAGTATCAATGTACTGTCAAGCTTGACATACATTACTTGACACCATCGATCCGTATCAATGTACTGACAAGATGGACATATATCACTTGACACCATCAGTGTCAATGACGTGACAAGCTAGACATTCATGACATGACACCATCAGTATCAATGTACTGACATGGTTCACATACATAACATGACACCATTAGTATCAATGTACTGACATGATTCACATACATAACATGACACCATCAGTATCAATGTACTAACATGATTCACATACATAACATGACACTATTAGTATCAATGTATTAACATGATTCACATACATAACATGACACCATCAGTATCAATGTATTGACATGATTCACATACATAGCATGACACCATTAGTATCAATGTATTGACATGATTCACATACATTACATGACACCATCAGTATCAATGTATTGACATGATAAACATACATTACATGACACTATCAGTATCAATGAACTGACAAGCTAGACATACAGTACATGACACCATCAGTATCAATGTAGTGACAAGCTAGATATTTATAACATGACACAATCAGTATCAGTGATTGACAAGCTGGACATACATAACATGGCACCATAAGTATCAATGTACTGACAAGCTGGACATAGATTACATGACACCATCAGTATCAATGTACTGACCAGCTGGACATAGATTACATGGCACCATCAGTATCATTGTACTGACAAATGTTTTATAAATACGCATTACAAAGGCATTTATCACATGCATTAAGTTGCTGTGAATGTCAGTTAGAAAGCAACAACATGTCCAGCATGTCAGTACATTGATACTGCTGATGTCATGTTATGAATGTCCGGCTTGTCCGTACATTGATACTGATGGTGTCATGTTATGTATGTCCAGCTTGTCAGTAGATTGATACCTATGGTGTCATTTTATGTATGTCCAGCTTGTCCGTACATTGATACTAATGGTGTCATTTTATGTATGTCCAGCTTGTCCGTACATTGATACTAATGGTGTCACGTTATGTATGTCCAGCTTGTCAGTAGATTGATATTTATGGTGTCATTTTATGTATGTCCAGCTTGTCCGTACATTGATACTGATGGTGTCACGTTATGTATGTCTAGTTTGTCAGTAGATTGATACTTATGGTGTCATTTTATGTATGTCCAGCTTGTCCGTACATTGATACTGATGGTGTCACGTTATGTATGTCCAGCTTGTCAGTAGATTGATACTTATGGTGTCATTTTATGAATGTCCGGCTTGTCCGTACATTGATACTGATGGTGTCACGTTATGTATGTCCAGCTTGTTAGTAGATTGATACTTATGATGTCATGTTATGTATGTCCAGCTTGTCAGTATATTGATACTCTTGAAGTCATGTAATGTATGTCCAGCTTGTCTGTACATTGATACTTATGGTGTCATGTAGTGTATGTCCAGCTTGTCACTATATTGATACCAATGGTGTCATGTTAATTATATCAAGCTTGTCAGTGTATCGATAATGATGGTGTCCTGTTATGTATAGCTTCTCAGTACATTGATACTTATGGTCTCATGTTATGTATGTCCAGCTTGTCAGATCATTTATAATGTTGGTCTCTGTAATATGTGTCCATATTGTCAGTAGATTGATACTGAAAGTGTCATGTAATGTGTGTCCATATTGGCAGTACATTGATACTGATGATGTCATGTAATGTATGTCCAGCTTTCAGTACATTGATACTGACGGTGTCATGTTATGTAATTCCAGCTTGTCAGTAAATTGATTCTGACGGTGTCATGTAATATGTGTCCATATTGTCAGTAGATTGATACTGAAAGTGTCATTTAATGTTTGTCCGTTTTGTCAGTATATTGACACTGATGGTGTCATGTTATGTATGGCCAGTTTGTCAGTACATTGATACTGATGGTTTCATGTAATGAATGTCTACCTTGTCAGTACATTAATACTGATGGTGTCATGTAATGTATGTCGAGTTTGTCAGTATATTGATACTGATGGTTTCATGTAATGTATGTCCAGCTTGTCAGTACATTGATACTGATGGTGTCATGTAATGTATGTCTAGTTTGTAAGTATATTGGTACTGATGGTTTCATGTAATGTATGTCCAGCTTGTCAGTACATTGATACTGATGGTGTCATGTAATGTATGTATGTTTAGCTTGTCAGTATATTAATACTGATGGTGTCATGTAATGTATGTCTAGCTTGTCAGTACATTGATACTGATGGTGTCATGTTATGTATGTCCAGCTTGCCAGTACATTGATACTTACGGTGTCATGTTATGTCATTCCAGCTTGTCAGTAAATTGATACTGACGGTGTCATGTAATATGTGTCCATATTGTCAGTAGATTGATACTGAAAGTATCATGTAATGTATGTCCGGTTTGTCAGTAAATTAATACTGATGGTGTCATGTTATGTATGGCCAGTTTGTCAGTAAATTGATACTGATGGTTTCATGTAATGAATGTCCAGCTTGTCAGAACATTGATGCTGATGGTTTCATGTAATGAATGTCCAGCTTGTCAGAACATTGATACTAATGGTGTCATGTAATGTATGTCCAGCTTGTCAGTACATTGATACTGATGGTGTCATGTAATGTATGTCAAGCTTGTCAGTACATTGATACTGATGGTGTCATGTAATGTATGTCCAGCTTGTCAGTACATTGATACGTATGGTGTCATGTAATGTATGTCCAGCTTTTCAGTACATTGATACTGATGGTGTCATGTAATGTATGTCAAGCTTGTCAGTACATTGATATTGATGGTGTCATGTAATGTATGTCCAGCTTGTTAGTACATTGATACTTATGGTGTCATGTAATGTATGTCCAGCTTTTCAGTATATTGATACTGAGGGTGTCATGTAATGTATGTCAAGCTTGTCAGTACATTAATACTTATGGTGTCATGTAATGTATGTCCAGCTTTTCAGTACATTGATACTGATGGTGTCATGTAATGTATGTCAAGCTTGTCAGTACATTGATACTGATGGTGTCATGTAATGTATGTCTAGCTTGTCAGTACATTGATACTGATGGTGTCATGTAATGTATGTCCAGCTTGTCAGTGCATTGATACTGATGGTGTCATGTAATGTATGTCCAGCTTGTCAGTACATTGATACTGATGGTGTCATGTAATGTATGTCCAGCTTGTCAGTGTATTGATACTGATGGTGTCATGTAATGTATGTCCAGCTTGTCAGTACATTGATACTTATGGTGTTATGTAATGTATGTCCAGCTTATCAGTACATTGATACTGATGGTGTTATGTAATGTATGTCAAGCTTGTCAGTACATTGATACTGATGGTGTCATGTAATGTATGTCTAGCTTGTCAGTACATTGATACTGATGGTGTCATATAATGTATGTCCAGCTTGTCAGTGCATTGATACTGATGGTGTCATGTAATGTATGTCCAGCTTGTTAGTACATTGATACTGATGGTGTCATGTAAGACCAATATGACACAAACATTAGCAACCATAGGTAACCGTACTAGTTTGTCAGTATATTGATACTGATGGTTTCATGTAATGTATGTCAAGCTTGTCAGTACATTGATACTGATGGTGTCATGTAATGTATCTCCAGCTTGTCAGTACATTGATACTTATGGTGTCATGTAATGTATGTCCAGCTTTTCAGTACATTGATACTGATGGTGTCATGTAATGTATGTCAAGCTTGTCAGTACATTAATACTTATGGTGTCATGTAATGTATGTCCAGCTTTTCAGTACATTGATACTGATGATGTCATGTAATGTATGTCCAGCTTGTCAGTACATTGATACTGATGGTGTCATGTAATGTATGTCAAGCTTGTCAGTACATTAATACTTATGGTGTCATGTAATGTATGTCCAGCTTTTCAGTACATTGATACTGATGATGTCATGTAATGTATGTCCAGCTTGTCAGTACATTGATACTGATGGTGTCATGTAATGTATGTCTAGCTTGTCAGTACATTGGTACTGATGGTGTCATGTAATGTATGTCCAGCTTGTCAGTGCATTGATACTGATGGTGTCATGTAATTTATGTCCAGCTTGTCAGTACATTGATACTGATGGTGTCATGTAATGTATGTCCAGCTTGTCAGTGCATTGATACTGATGGTGTCATGTAATGTATGTCCAGCTTGTCAGTACATTGATACTTATGGTGTTATGTTATGTATGTCCAGCTTATCAGTACATTGATACTGATGGTGTTATGTAATGTATGTCAAGCTTGTCAGTACATTGATACTGATGGTGTCATGTAATGTATGTCTAGCTTGTCAGTACATTGATACTGATGGTGTCATGTAATGTATGTCCAGCTTGTCAGTGCATTGATACTGATGGTGTCATGTAATGTATGTCCAGCTTGTCAGTACATTGATACTGATGGTGTCATGTAATGTATGTCCAGCTTGTCAGTGCATTGATACTGATGGTGTCATGTAATGTATGTCCAGCTTGTCAGTACATTGATACTTATGGTGTCATGTAATGTATGTCCAGCTTTTCAGTACATTGATACTGATGGTGTTATGTAATGTGTGTCAAGTTTGTTAGTATATTGATACTACTAAATACTAGTTTAATGTACTGTATGTCCAACTTGTCAGTACATTGAAACTGATGGTGTCATGTAACGATGTCTAGCGTGTAAGTACATTGATAACGATGGTGTCATGTTATATGTGTCCAGCTTGTCAGTACATTGATACTGATGGTTTCATGTAATGTATGTCCAGCGTGTCAGTACATTGATACTTATGGTGTCATGTAACGATGTCTAGCGTGTAAGTACATTGATAACGATGGTGTCATGTTATATGTGTCCAGCTTGTCAGTACATTGATACTGATGGTTTCATGTAATGTATGTCCAGCGTGTCAGTACATTGATACTTATGGTGCCATGTAATGTATATCTAGCTCGTCAGTATATTGATACTTATGGTGTCATGTAATGTATTTCCATTTTGTCGGTAGATTTATTTCAATCGTGTTTTTAATAGTTATAAATAAAAACTCAAATGGTCTTAAATATATGCATGTTATCTTTACAGTTATATACTAGTCAACAAAAGAAACGATACACGACTTTGAAATAAAATTTATCAAAAAGTATTAAATATAAAACAAAATGAAATACACTATTTTAAAAAGCTTTCATTTGCAATGTATGCACATGTGATAATGAAAATCAAAACTTGTCGGAAAGTATCTAAATTCCCTGTAAACGACTATAGGGTGCAAATAAGTTTTGCGGAAAGTTGAATAAAAAATCGACACGTAATTTTTTAAGTACTAAATAAAATTTCAACTTTGTTTAAAAATATTCAATATGCTAATCAAGTTGTGTTCATGTTGTAACTAATGGGTTGAAATATTGTTTTTTCAAATTTTTGGGAAAAAAAGTGTTTTTTTGAAATCTCAAAAAATGCAAAAACATTTTTTAATTTTTGTCTCAAATCAATGCTTTGGATATGAAAACAACACACAGTAAATTTGGAACATTTCGGATTAGTTTTAAGATTGTGACCGCTTTTTGAATATCACTTTACACATAATGTCTATGGTAAATCAGTACATTTTAACGATTTCTCGTGGGGCCGAACTTTGGTAAACAAATAAACGAAGAAACTGTATGATTTTTAAAAACCAATTGATGGCAAACATTGTCTTTGCCTTTAAATGAGAGGTTGGCATCATTAATTGAAACTTCTGTTTTTCAAATTGTCGTTTTATGTAAATTTTGTAAAAAACAAAAAAAATCGTCAAAAAACATCACGAAAGCAAAAAAATATTTTTTTTAAACGGATTTACATTTCCATAATGATTAAGTATTACTACCTTCTATATTGGTCCTGTAAACGGAAAACTTTATCTTAAATTTGAAAAAAAGTCTTGTATCGTTTCTTTTGTTGACTAGTATATCTTCTGAAGATCAAAATGTTAGTGAGAAAGAGCAACAACAGAGTAAACCAAAGAACATATAAATAAGTTTGAAACAAAAAACTTTTAGAATTGTTCTGTTTGATTAAATTTGTATATCCAATCTTATTTAATTAATTCGATATTTAGATTTGGGTTTTAAAATTTAATCTTTTTTTTTTTTTTGCTTTCGTCGTATGAAGTTTCCCATGTTCTTCTAATATGTATTCTAAATCATTTAATTCATTTGAAATATTAGTTATTATTTATTTAAGATCAAAGTGATTTATATCCAGAGTAGCTCTAGTTATTTAGATGGAAATAATTGATTGTTTAAAGTGCACTGCATCTTGTAAGAACACTCAAATATCCATTGCTTCTAAATATTGTGACTTGCATGCAATCATATCATAGATGTAAGGTTGAAGAACCAGATGACACGAGACAATTACCAAATGTTATTCCTGCAAAAATGCAAGAAAGTTGATACGTTTTTGATAAATATAACCATACCATTAATTTTTATTAAACTTTCTACCAGAGGTCTTCAATTATTCGTATCAGACGAAACTTGAGTGACAAATATACAACAAGTAACAGTACAAATTACCATACTCTATCATCCCAGATCTCATTGAAGCTTCAGATGTGGATGTCATTCTAGATACAAACAAAGTGTTGTAAATTCTTTTGAAAGTGACCAAATTATTGTCCAATTCTAAAATCGTAAGATTTTGGAATAAAGTCTTTGACCCTTTTCTTATTATAATATTATCTCAGATGGTGCCATTAAAACAAAATGCATATATGGATTGGCGATATCTGGCCACAGCTTTTATTCATAATATAGATTCATATAATATATATATATATATAGGTAGATAGATGTATTGTAGATAGATGTATTGTAAATAGATGTATTGTAGATAGATAAATGATTGGTTACCCGAAGATAATATGGCAACCTTGTAGATAGATAGATAGATATATTAAAATGTAAAGGTGCACCGTGGGATACACGGGTGCTTCAAATTTAGAAAACACCGTGGGATACACAAGTGTAGTCTGTATTATCCAAAAACCTAAAATGTCATAGTTAAAATTAAGATTCTATGCAGCGAATTCTGCCATTTACTGGGAATCTATTTATGATGATTAAAGTTCAAATAAAGTCTTTAGTCTGAACAGCAAACGAGTCAAGATCATCTGAGTCTAATCTGGATTACCACCGCCACGGACAGAAATCTGAAAAATAAATGCAAAAGAGCAGTATCTCGAACAAAAAGGAGTGGGAGGGTGGGTTACAAATTTTCCGCTAACAATGAAAATCAAACAGCTTGCTTCCATGGAATTTCTGTAAAAGACTTAATTACGTCACAGAATATTACGTCATACATATTGGTAAAGCTAAAAGATGAAACACTATCTGACAAGAGGCCCCAGCGATAACTGAATTTAAGTCTATTAACTTAAATTCCATTATCTCAGATGGTGCCATTAAAACAAAATGCATATATGGATTGGCGATATCTGGCCACAGCTTTTATTCATAATATAGATTCATATAATATATATATATATATAGGTAGATAGATGTATTGTAGATAGATGTATTGTAAATAGATGTATTGTAGATAGATAAATGATTGGTTACCCGAAGATAATATGGCAACCTTGTAGATAGATAGATAGATATATTAAAATGTAAAGGTGCACCGTGGGATACACGGGTGCTTCAAATTTAGAAAACACCGTGGGATACACAAGTGTAGTCTGTATTATCCAAAAACCTAAAATGTCATAGTTAAAATTAAGATTCTATGCAGCGAATTCTGCCACATTGACGGAGGAAAACAGAGACTCTGTCAACCGCCATAAAAAAGGCGGTTCGCTGCAAAGCTGTGAACCAGATAATTAGATAGATAATCTCTTGATTTATCGAACAATTGTCGTAAAATATATACAAACCTAGGTAAAAAGAAACATACAAAATTACCAAAACAACAAGTCCTATATACATATAGATGATTGCATCTGTATTATTATATCATATATAGATTGTAACGTATTTGTATATCAAATATTGATAGTTTTGTATTTGTATATCCTAAACTAATAGTATCTGTAATTTTATATCATATATGATTGTAACTATAATTGTATTTTATTCATAATATATATATATATATATAGATAGATGTATATGTAGATAGATAAATGTCAGATAGGCGACGTATGTCATAAAATATATAACTAACAAGGAAAAGTGGAAGCACAGTTCTTGAATTGTATAAAGTGTTCCATTGCACCCTGTAAGATATTCAACCACAATTCGTTTCCTAAGGATGACAAGTGAACACCATCTGATTCAAAAAATTTTTGATCTGCATGAATATCTGGATGTTTAATGTAGTAACCCCCGCAGCTAACTATAAAGGCGGCAATAGAGTTGTTAATCCTATAGCGACACAAGTCCATTGCTTTGTGATCATCAGAATGACGCCATTTCAACCTTGTCAAAATTTGAGACCATATCAACTTAGATTTGGGAAACTCCTTCATTATCCAACGAATTATGTTCTTTATTTCATTACGCAAAAAACCCACCTTGGAACTACCCAAGTCATTTCCAGCTACATGTAATACTAAAAAATGTGGAGGATCCTCATATTTTTTCATTGTCCTGAGCTGACCTTTAACATGTCTGACTAGCATGCCACCCTTGCCTTGCCACCAAAATGAGGCATTCAAACGACCTAAACCTAAGTTTACCCCACCTGGCCGATCCCGAGCTGTCACAAAGGCGTGCTTGACTATAGATGATCCTACTATCCAGACATTTACAGGATCACCTACAATACCTATATATAATACAAATACAATCAACTACTTAAAGCAAATAAATGATACTAAATTCTTATGTAACCCTTGTAAGCATTTGAACTCCAACGACCCAACCTCATTATTTCACTATCCGATACCCCATCCATTGACAAGGTGGTTGCTGCACCAATACGAAAAGAATGGGAACTATATCTGGTTTGATCAATACCAGACAAATCGATAGCCTTCTTTAATAAAGTCACGAACTGATACCTAGATAAAGGACTACCGTCAAAATGACAAAAAAGGGGACCTAAAACGGGGGGTCTCAACCTAATAAACTCACTGACCAAATTAACAGGACAAATGTTCAAATCTGACTGAGAATAAATCCAAATGTTTGAACCTTTCCCCAACTGGTCTGTTTTGGACGAAGTAATGCACACTTGAAGCAGACCACTTACAATATGTATGCCTGATATCTGTAATGTATGGCCCTGTAAACTATTAGTAACAACCAATTCTCCTACCCTAAATAAACCATGAAAAGCAAGTGAAAAGGCAGCTTTAAACAAACTTAATTCATAGCGAGTTTTACAAACACACGCTAAAGAAAAAATAATAGATTTCAGCATGTCTCTGGTTATAGGTAAACGTAAATCATTTTTCTTAGGCCTTGAGCGTTTTATACCTTCTAAAAGCTTCCGAACTACAAATTTTTGTGTGACATCCTCATAATTGTTTGCCTTACTAAAAAATCCCAGTCCAGTAACGTAACAATTAATTGTAGAATGTGATAATTCTTTCTTGAACAAGTAAGCAATAAAACTTAACAACTCACAAAGAGGAATAGGCCAAGTATTCATTAAACCATAGAGAGATCTGAACTCGTAAAAAAGTGCTTGCCCTCTTTGGTATATCTGCAATGTACTGGGCGCTATGGAACTTTCAATCAAACTGGTTACTAAAGGTCTAAAATGACAGTCATAAATTCTAGTGGAATTGGAGCAGGGTAAGTATCTGCTGTTGGGGCCAAACATCTGAAACGATCCATCTGAAAACGAGAAATGGCATCGGCTATTTTATTTTCAGAACCTTTTATATGCACAGCAGCAAACTGAATGTTATTAAGCATGGTTAACAACACCAGGGGGCGAATAAGTTTCATTATTTGCTTGTCCTTAGAAGTTCTCTTGTTAACTATACTCACTAGAGCTAAATTGTCTATATTAAAGCGAATTTTCTTATTACGTAACAAATCTCCCCATAAATACAAAGCAAGAATAACAGGAATCAACTCAAGCAAAGCCAAATTCATCAATATGGGTGATGAACACCAAATTTGAGGCCACTGTAACTGAGACCACTTACCATTAAAGAAAGCTCCACAACCTAAAAATTGATTGCCAGAACTATCTGTGAAAAGCTGTAGAATATCATTTGATAACCAAACTCTTTCAGGGAAAAAACACTGACCATTGAAATTGTTTAAAAATTGCAACCAAAGCGTCGCGTCAGCTTTAACCTCTTTATTTATTCTAACCTTATAGTGATGCCTATTACACTTAACTGATGCAATTAGATCATAAAACCTACGTATAAAAGCTCGAGAAGAAGGAATAGCCCTTGAACAAAAAGACATTAAACCAGTGATAGATTCCAACTCTCTCAACATCATCTTTTTCTTCTGTAATAAAGAACTCAACTCATACTGCAGTTTTTCCAATTTCTCTTTAGGAATAATAACCATCATACGAACAGTATCAATGAGAAAACCCAAAAAGGGAATGACACTATTATAGTTTATGTACAAAACAAAACAATTGGGCCTGCTACAGTCATTCCTTTTGACAAGACGTGTACATATATTGGATAATTTTTAAGGTTAAACTTCATATTGAGGTTCTCCTACTTAAAGAAGGCTTATACTAAGAAAAATAAGTTTACTTTCGGTTTACTGGTTTACTGTTTTGGAATACATTACAAGGAAATTAATCTAAGGACCAGTTTAAAATCTTTTCACAAAATGCAGTTGATACCAGGGGACGATGCCTCAAGGATATAAGAGAACATTTGAATAGATAATATATCTTAACAATTATTTTTTTTTTTAATCGGCTAGTATGTTTGTGATATTCAGATGAATATAATTTTCTATGTCCAATCAAATGTATATACACACATAGATTTCCTTTAACTAATCTTCACTAAGGAAGATGTTTGTATATAAAATTACATATTATTTTAAGTAACTCAACATTTTCTACACTAAATAACCAGATAATTTTGCTTTGACTGTTCATATGATTAAAATAAGAATTATATTGTGCAATACTAGCTAACATAAAATTTCTATCAACCTCAAATTTGTTACAATCAAATAGAAAATGAGCCTCATCTTCGACAGTATTGGAAGAACATTTATTACATATTCTGTTAATTCGGGGAATACCCTGATATCTACCTAATTCTATTTGTAATCTATGAGAAGATACACGTAATTTAGTAAAACTTCTTCTAAGTTCAAAATTCTTGATCAATGTTAGATATTTTTCAAAACCAAAATTTGTTTTATATAAAAGGTAGGTTTTCAGTTTACTGTCTGAAAATTTATCTATTTGTTTTTTCCAACAGCTAATAAACAATATTGATAGCTTGGTTTGTATATATTTCTTAAATTTGTATAAGGATTCACAAAATGGAGCATTAACGGCATTTGTATAGTCAATACCAAGTATTTTAAAAACAACATTTATTGAACCATACCATGATGTTATATTCATGTGATGTAGTGTCTTTGATTGTGTATATGCCTCTTTTAATAGAGGAAAATTATTCCCTAAATTCTCTAATCTATACCAGTACAATAACATTCCTTTTATAATATTAAAATATATTGGAAATCTTCCAAGTTCAGATAACACTGCAGCATTTGTTGTTTTCTTGTGTACCCCAAGTATAAATTTACAAAATTTTATATGAAGTTTCTCACAGGGTAAACCTGAATATAGTTTTTTCAAAAGATATATCTTCCTTCTTACATTTAGAGGAAAGAGAATTAAACATCCCCCATATTTCGCTACCATATAATAAAATAGGTTTTACAGTGTGGTCAAAAACATGAATACTTGTTTTTACATCAGGATTAAGTGATAAAAGATCTTTCCTTAATTTGAAATGAGCTTTCAGGGATTTTTTGTATAGTTCATTTTGAGCATAACTGAATGAACCAGATGAGCTTAAATATAAACCTAGGTATTTGTATTTTGAAACACATTCCAGATTTATATTCTGAAATGTGAATATCTGTTTTACATGTCTGCCTGCTTTGTTGAAAATCAGCACCTTTGTCTTATTAGTATTCACATTGAGACACCAATCTTTGCAAAATTTATCAAGCATTCCCAGCTTTTCTCGTAGTCCTTCAGCTGATGTAGATAATAAAACAATATCATCAGCATACATTAAACAATGTAGATCTTTGTCATTGACATTAACTGGGTCTCTAGTATCTGACAAATATCTGGGCAAATCATTTATGAATATCTTGAATAAATTCGGACTGAGGTTGTCACCTTGTTTGACTCCAATATCTAATGGGAAAAAATCACTTACTTGATTTTGAATTTTGACACATGATTTGCTAATTTCATACATACTTTTAATAATGTTATAAAAATAAGACCCAGCCCCAATATCTAGTAGTTTAATCTTGATCCCTGTATGTATAACAGTATCAAAAGCCTTCTGAAAATCAACAAAACAGGCAAACAGTCTACCTTCTTTTGAATTACAGTATTTGTTAATAAGACAGTTTAAAATAAACATATGATCTGCAGTTCTGGCTTTCCTTGTGAATCCAATTTGACTATCATGTATAATATTATGTTCCTGAAGAAATTTGTCCAGTCTTAGACTTAATATTCTATTAAAAAGCTTTCCAATTGCACTTGTTATTGTTATTCCTCTATAATTGTTAGGGTCACTTGTATCGTTGCTTTTAAAAATTGGTGTAATATAACCTTCAGCCCAAGATGTTGGGTATATACCTGAAGACAGACAAGTATTAAACATCTGTTGAAAACTTTTTAAAAGGAAAGTCTGTCCATTCTTTATCATATTATTACTAATGTTATCCAAGCCTGATGATTTATTGCATTTTAAGTGTGAAATGGCTTTGGATATTTCAGACTCAGTGATAACGGAGTCCAACTCGTTGAAACATTTTGATTTTTCTAACTGTTTCAGTTTTTCACATAGCTCTGTATATCTACTTTGAAATTCACCTTTCAGTTGTGACAACTTTTGGAAATGTGATATCAAAGTTGATGGTTGTACTCCACATTTTTTTTTAGTTTCATTTTTTTCCTGTAGTTCATTAATTAAGTTCCAATACAGTTTTGGATTCTCTTCGTGCAAGGAGTCCAGCTGACTAATCAATGATTGTTTGTATTGTTTGTATTTATATTTCCTTAGTTTGGAGTATTCACGATTCAGTTTATAAAAGTGATTTTTGATAATTGGATCATATGGAAATCTTGAATAAATTTTTCCATAATTAAGCAAGTTAGTTCGAGCTTGTTGTAAACTTGCGTCAAACCACTTTTTGTTTTTTTGTTTGTTTGTGTGTTTTTTTAAAGGTCGTTTAAGTGATAGATTTGCTGCTGATAAAAAGATGTTTGAAAGTTTTGATGATGCTTCATCTACTGATGTCTGAGTAAATTGAATTGTGCTGTTGTTGAATTCTAGTATGTAGTTTTGTAGTGTATCTGAAGAAAGTGTTTCTTGAAATTTTATTGCTGAACAGTCAGTCCAGATATAATTAGGTGTCATATTTTTCAACTGGATTGGAATATCATTTTCTCCAGGAACACAATATTTTGCAGATAATTCCCACTCAAGTTTACAATGACAATCAGATAATGTGGGAATAAATCTGGATACTTTAAAATACAGTATATTTTCAAGAATTTCTTCCGACACAGCAACATAATCAACCACACTTGCACCATTGGGGGTATAGCAAGTAAAATTACCAAATGTATCACCAAGAACTCTGCCATTTAAAATTCTTATTTGTTTACTAATGCAAAAATCCAAAACTTCTTTGCCTCTTTGATCAATTTTTTGGTCTCGACTTTTTCTTGTCATAATGTTTTTGTCAGTAGGGTATGTATCAAAAATTGGAGTAAATTTTGAATCATCGTTTACTATAAAGTCATTTTCAGAGCCTATTCTGGCATTAAAATCTCCACATAACAAAATTTCACCCATTTTTTTATACTGAAAGATATCTTTTTCTATGCATTCAAAAACATCAGAAGAGAGTTCTTGGGTATATTTAGACGTAACAGGGGGGTTGTACAGTACACAAATAAATAGGTCACTTTTAAATCCAAAAAAGGATTTTTCTAATTTAATCCATTGATAATCTGGATTACTGTTAATCAATATTTTGACATGAGGTTTAACGTGACTTTTCTGTAGAATTGCTATACCCCCAAAATGACGGTTATTATTTGATAATTTTCTACATATTGGATGATAATGAAATTTACCAATATTGTGTATTTGGGAATTATATCCCACATGAGTTTCGACTAAAAAAACAATGTCGTAATTCTCTATATGTTTCAGAAAAAGGGGATCCTCTGCTTTATTCATGCCCTTTGAAAATAAGCCACCTATATTCCAATAACCAAATTTTACAGATGATTGGTTTGATTTTGGCATTTTGGTTGATACAATTAAATCTGGTATAAATAATAGAATAGATTTTCTATCTATAAAAAAAAAAATAATAAAAATTTGTCTCTAAATAAAAGGAAGAGACAACAAGGAAAATATTCAGAAATGTAAATATTTGAAATAAGTAGATTTATTTAGAGGATAGTTTTTACAATGGTTTTCTAAATACAAATAGTCTATGATATAATGACAGATAATTTCTTTTCTATGTATCCTCTTTTAACTGAATAACTATTAAACTGATTTGGGTTGAATAACCTGATATCCTGGGTTAATTCAAGATCAAAAGTATGATTCAAATGTGAAGACTAAAAATAAAAATGAATAAAATAATATAAAAAAGGCAAACTTTTATACCTAGCAGAGGTTACATATATATGACCATGTAATAGTGTGACTTCTTCACATAATGGCTGTTTCATTTGAAAAATCTATTCAAATGAGAATATGAATTTATCAGCCCAGAAAAAAAGAAGAAATATATAAAGTTGTACATGTATATATAAATTATATGTAAATGACTTTAAACATGTTAAAGGAAGTCAACATAATGATATGGTAATATGTATAATATTAAAAAGCAAGTTATTCATGATGACCTCTGCCACGTCCACGTCCACGTCCTCTTGTGTTGCGCGATTTGGATCTACCTCTTGAATTTGGCATGGGAATGTTTAAGGCAGTGTGTATTCCACGCTTTAAGTTTGCCGATAGCTGAGACACGCCAGAGTCAGAGAGATGAAATTTATCTTCACTTAGTAGCTCTGCAATTGGGTTTCCATTTCGCAACATATTGCCATGATCAACAAGTAGAACATCTTTATTGTCATCATATATTTGTTTCAACAAGGCATTTATGATTTGTCCATTTGTGTTGAAAATTACACTGTCGAGTCGAGGAGTAGTAAGAGAGATGATGCAACCACTATTTTGCCATTTTTGAAGTGCAAGCTTGACAATATCTTGTATTTCTTCTACACATTGCTGTGGTGATTTTATTTTCAAATCATTCGTCAGGGAATGAAACACTACTAGATTTGGAATTATATCCGATATCTCCAAAATAGCTTGTTTAGTTTCTTCTAAATTGAAAGCAGTAACCTTATTGGTTGTAAATGATGGCGATAGCTTCTCTGCATTGATACGTTTGGTATTGGATGTACCAATTAAAATAATTGTTGCTATATATAATGCCGGATTTACTTCACTGATCTAGCCGAGAAAACTATAACCGTTACTTATCTGTAACAGCGTAATACATCACACAGCCGTTCTTTCAAGCTTAACATATAATCAAAACAACTATTTTAACTCATCGTCAACAATGTGCAACACGCACACACGGTATCAAGCCAGTCTATAACTACGTAAATTGTAATTTAACTAACTAAGAAATAAGGACGATATCATTACTATACATCTGAAAAACTTTGAACAATATCCTAACTCATAAGTTCTATTGTTAAATAAAAATAACGATGTAAGACGAAGAATATATTATATCATGCTTTAGTCGCATGTGTTCACCACACGGGGGGGTGACTTCCTATTATTGGGTATACGGGGATGTGCCAAAAATATGGGTCATACTTTTGCGAGATTTTATATAAAAATGACCCTCCTTTTTAATGGCATCCTATATTAATATGCATTTACATTTGATAACTGTATATTGATTAGGGGTATGATCTACATATCATATATAAATATGATATTGAGAATCTTACATTATTAATGGTCAATTACCCACTAAAATCTCACACCCACTTAAACATGCAGTTAATCCAACAATCCATGCGTATATATAACGATAAAATATATGTGCAACGAACGATGTCAATTCATATATAAAAACTTAAGGGTAGTTGGTATATTTATGAATATTTATGAGTGATGATGAGTTAGTACTTATATAAGCATGGGTCAAATTTTAGATATTGTATATAAGTATAGGTCATTCTTTCTTAAATATTTATATAACTATAGGTGCTGAATTTCAGTGAATGTTATATTAAATTGGGTACGTTTTTTGAGGCAAAAATGGCACACCCCTACCAAAAAAATATTGAAGTTACCCCCCCGTGGTTCACCACGTGGCGATATAAATTTGGAATATCCAAAATTGGTAAAAAAAACAAACTTTAAAATGAAATTCTTTCCTAAGAATGCTAAACGATATCAGATGCATGAAACACGTCAACAATACCATACTAACCCTACTTTAAAATTAAAGATAGCTTTTTACAAATTTTCCGCTAACAATGAAAATCAAACAGCTTGCTTCCATGGAATTTCTGTAAAAGACTTAATTACGTCACAGAATATTACGTCATACATATTGGTAAAGCTAAAAGATGAAACACTATCTGACAAGAGGCCCCAGCGATAACTGAATTTAAGTCTATTAACTTAAATTCCATTATGTGAAGAACGCTTTAAATATTATCAAATCAATCTGACGAACAACGTTGAGAAAGGCATGGAGTCCAATAAAGATAACTATGTAGAAACTGAAAATCAAAAGCCCTCTGTATCTAGAATAAAATTAATTATTATAATAAATATGTACCAGCTGACAAAGCAGCAAACAATGTTTAGTTTTATTTCAACGCTTAGTTTAAAATGAACATAATCAATCAGTCTAAATCTTCAAAAAGCGGTAGCTCCTGAGGGTTAAGAATAACCATCGCTATTAGTGGCACACGTCATGTCGGTCATTACATATACAAATACGGTGACAAGTCGCATTCTGAATTGTCCCTATAGATGAAAAAGAGGACAGGATTGTGTCAATACGACACTTGTAACGTATGCCATAACCTAGATAAAGTCGTTCCAGTATATGAATAATACTGAGATATGTTTTGCTAAACGACTGCGTCGAGAGAGTTTATGTCTCCAGTTATGCCATCATCACCCACCATGCAAATCTGCGCTCAGTCAAAATGTCACAACAAGGAATATAATACAATCGGTTAATCTTCCAAACTCTACAAATTTATTTCCGAAACCTTCAGTGTATATTTATTGTTGGAATCAATGTGAATGTTTGCGGTGTAATATTTTTTGTGACCTAAAACAAGAAACTTATCTTTACGATCCTCATATTAAAGTTAATTTTGAGTGGTTCTTTATTACGGGAAGTTTCATTATTTTCTATCACCATATCGTTTCTGATCCAATTTAATTTCCATTTTATATTAACCTTTAATTGTGTAAAGAACCGGTTAACATACGATCCATAACGTACTTGTATTATCTTTCATGTAGCTGGTTACCACTGAAGCTTTTTTTCTGATGTTTAATAGATTTTGTTGCCATGGTCAATATAAAGCCTATAGATAACTACATACAAAGTTCCAGATTAGCCATTTTTTTGGCTATTGATACTGTTTAAAAGTGCTAGTTTTACTATATAGATAATACTGGTAGTACATGAAGTTCTTAACACATAATAACGCTATTTTTACAGACAATATTGGTAGTACAGGAAATTCTTAACACAGGATAGCGATATTTTACAGACGATATTGCTATAGTAGACAAGAAATTAAAACCACTTAAAGTTATCGTTTCAGTGGCAGTATCATCTGTTATGACCTGAATTTCAGAGCATTACCCGACCAATTAGTTTCTAATGATACAAGACAGCTGTGAACACTACATTATAACAATGTTGTGTCCCTTGTCCAGCAGCATCCTAATGAACACCACGACATAACAATGCCGGATCTCTTGTCCGGCAGCAGATGATATCATCTCAAGATGGTTTGATGACATTAGATAGCTGCATGTGCAACTAATTCAAAACTCAATAACAAAAGAAATATAAAACATTCGATACCTATATCTCCTGAATTAATCCAAATTAGAAGTAAGATTTCCTGTCAACATAATTTTAAAACTTGTTACGCTGTTAAACACATCATAAAGGAAATGGTATAATGTAGGCATGTAACAGTAATATACATATACTGTATAACATACAAAATAGTGGACTGAATTATAAATAAAAAGGAAATTTAATAGCATAGCAAATGAGACAACTATATTCACCAATAACCAAAGCACGAGGATGTATAGCTATAGGTCTACGTGTGGCCTTCATCAATGAACAAAACACATCCCGTACATTAAGTAAAAAAAGGGGACAACATAACAAAATGAGAAACTTTTCAAAAGAACTAATTTATGCTAAAACTTATGAACGAAAAACAAATGTGACAGAGAGCAACCAACGACTATCATGTATTGAATTGGAAGCTTCGGATTTAAGACTGTCATCTAAAGAATGTAGCGGGTTTACTCTGGGAAGAAGGCGTTACAGCACAAAAAAATACTAAACTATAAACGAATAGTTGTAAAAGGCTTCACTTCTCAGATTGGAACACAAAATAACTAAAAATATGGTAAAGATCTTAGAGGACTTGTTGTTACTGACAACTCTAAGTAAAATCACAATAAATAAATAAGTCATGTTTCCCCAGACTATCTAATATCAGTCAAAACACATCCGATGGGTTTAGGTGAAAGACATCATAAGTATTACGCGAAAACAACGGACGAGTTGAAAAACCCAAACACACTATATAAGGAGCGATCAAAGGAATATCAACTTGAATAAAAAAAACAGGAAACTAAAACTTTTCTTTATATATATGTTATAAAGATTTATATAATTTATAAAGATCCCCATGTAAAACTGAAATATCCTTTTGAACGGGTTTTGCACTCTATATGACTGAATCGGTAGCGGCATTGACCATTTGGACGTGCTATACACTATGGGAGTGCATCAGTAGCGTCATTCACCTTCTGGATGGTGTATACCCTTGGGAACTCATCAGTAAAGGCATTGACCTTCATGGTTGGGTGCACACTACGGGACTGCATCAGTAGCGGCATTCACTCGCTGGTAGTACTATAAAGTATAAACGCATTATAAAAAAAAGTAGAAGAAACAAAATTTGGATGATAGACGATAAGAAAGTGAATATATACTTAAAGACGATTACTGTCACAGAGGGAAGAAATTTGATAATCTGAAGACGCCAATTTAAAGAAGATGTCAAGGGTTAACAGACATATACACTTGATACATGACACTCATCATAAGTAAAGCAGTTAATGAAAAACCCTTATTACAATTCTTATGTTTTTACTTCGACATGTGTCAACCGTAAAGGTTTGTTTAAACTGTCAGTAAGTACAAACTAAGTACAATAATAATAGTGAGTAGTTATTTGTCACTGGAGCAGAAGAATTAATTCGGATTATGATGTAATGTTCTAAGGAATTATACAGTTATTTTATATGTTTATCGATTGATAAGATTAAGTAGGTTTGTTGAATTTGAATAAACAGATTCAATTAATTGAAAAGATTAAAGATGAAAAAAATATCAGCTGTAGTATGTAATATGCCAAATACTTCTTTGTACGGAAACAATCATAAGAAAATATATACAAATAGTATGTTGACACTTGAAAAGAAGTGAAATTCGGTCAAGAAATGAAATGGTTTATTAAGTTCTCTACAAAGATTTTTATAGAATGATGCAAAATAATTATGGACACCAGGTGCAAAAATATGATTTCCCTATTTTTTTTAAATGAACATATCTTATCCGTATTATAGTTACATTGATATTAATTAAACCCTATACTTACGTGGCAATATAGGCAGTTGATGTGGTAGTGCCACTGCAAGTTTCCGAGTGTAGCAATATAAGCTGTTGGTTGTGTAGTGCCATTGCAATTTTCCGAGGGTGGCAATATAAGCTGTTGGTTCTGTTAGTGCCACTGCAAGTTTCTGAGTGTGGCAATATATAAGCTGTTGGTTCTGGTAGTGCCACTCCAAGTTTCTGAGTGTGGCAATATAAGCTGTTGGTTGTTGTAGTGCCACTGCAAGTTTCCGAGTGTGGCGATATAAGCTGTTGGTTGTGGTAGTGCCACTGCAAGTTTCCCGGCGTGGCAATATAAGCTGTTGGTTGTGGTAGGGCCACTCCAAATTTCAGATTTTGGCATTATAAGTTGTAAGTCGTGGTAGTGCCACTGCAAGTGTCCGAGTGTGGCAATATAAGCTGTTGGTTGTGGTAGTGCCACTGCAAATTTCCGAGTGTGTCAATATAAGCTGTTGGTTGTGGTAGTGCCACTACATTTTTCCGAGTCTGGCAGTATAAGCTGTTGGTTGTGGTAGTGCCACTCCAAATTTCAGATTTTGGCATTATAAGTTGTAAGTCGTGGTAGTGCCACTGCAAGTGTCCGAGTGTGGCAATATAAGCTGTTGGTTGTGGTAGTGCCACTGCAAATTTCCGAGTGTGTCAATATAAGCTGTTGGTTGTGGTAGTGCCACTACATTTTTCCGAGTCTGGCAGTATAAGCTGTTGATTGTGGTAATGTCACTACATTTTTCCGAGTGTGGCAATATAAGCTGTTGGTTGTGGTAGTGCCACTACATTTTTCCGAGTGTGGCAGTATAAGCTGTTAATTGTGGTAGTGTCACTACATTTTTCCGAGTGTGGCAATATGAGCTGATGGTTTTTCGGGCACTGTAAGTTTCTGAGTACGGCAATATATGCTGTTGACTGTGGTAGTGCCACTGCATGTTTTACGAGTTTGGAGATATGAGCTGTTTGTTGCGGTAGTGACACTGCAAGTTTCCGAGGTAAGCAATATAAGCTATGGATTGTGGCAGTTCCAATGCAAGTTTCCGGGTGAGGCAATATAAGCTGTGGATTGTGGTAGTTCAACTGCAAGTTTCCGAGCGTATTCACTTTATGTGAATAATTAGATATAAGTGGTATGAGTGCTAATGAGACAACTCTCCATCCAAGTCACAATTTGTAAAACTAAACCATTATAGGTGAAAGTACGGTCCTCAACTCAAGCTTTAGACTCACGCCAAAAAGTAAGGTATAAAGGACCCCAAAAATTACTTAATGTAAATCTATTCAAACGGAATGTATTCAAATCCAAAGTTCATAGAGTGAAAACGCTATAAATAATAACCGTTAAATATAATGCTTGTAATTTCAAACTTTTAAAAAGCGACTGGATAAAAGTAAAACATCTTTCTTGCTAGTTAGTTTGAATCAATGTTTATTTCGCATGTGGTTGTATAAGGGTGCATGCACTTTAGAAGATTTTTTTCAATACTATTTTTTACAATTATCTACTTATTTCGATGAATGAAAAGTACAATAGTTCTTTCATAAAAGACAACTTAATATAGGACTGCTTTTTTCTGGATGGAAATTCAAATCACAAAGTAACAAATTTTAAAAACACAAGAAATGTCCGATATACTACCAAATAGTTTTGATACATTAACAATAATCAAATAATTATTGAGTTACAGTATTAACTTCCCATCCTAATGGAAGTTTTATCTGTTACATCACACGGAAAATCACCAATTTTACCCACTTAGTAAACGGGAATATACCAAGCAAACTGTAATAATTTGTTTACTGTCAGTTAATAACTCTGTCAGTTATATATATATACAACAGAGAACATAAAGTACATCTAACATCAGTTCAGGATTTAGAGTCTATCTAAAGATTCGAATATCTTGACAGTGAAAATATTTTTTTCAGGAGCCTGTAATTCAGGGGTTGTCGTTTGTTTTTGTGTTACATATTTGTTTTTCGTTCATTTTTTTTTTTTTTTTTTACATAAATAAGGCCGTTATATAGTTTTCTTGTTTGAATTGTTTTACATTGTCTTACCGGGGCCTTTTATAGCTGACTATGCGGTATGGGCTTTGCTCATTGTTTAAGGCCGTACGGTGATCTATAGTTGTTAATGTCTGTGTCATTTTGGTCTTTTGTGGATAGTTGTCTCATTGGCAATCATACCACATCTTCTTTTTTTGTATGATTTTTAGCAATAATGGTGTTAAAAACATCTCCTTGAATATTGCCTCTCCTAAAGTTACTGGTAGGTGCAGCCATTTAATTTTCAAAACAGAAAGGAATTTTGTACGGCTTTTACCAATGATGGTGCATTGGAACAGAAAGGGATTTTGTATGATATTTAGCAATGGTTGTGTATGTGAACAGAAAGGGATGTTGTATATTTAGCAATGATTGTGTATGTGAACAGAAAGTGATTTTGTATGATATTTATAGCAAAGATGTTGTATGTGAACAGAAAGGGATTTTGTATGATATTTAGCAATGATGTTGTATGTGAACAGAAAGGGATTTTGTATGATATTTAGCAAAGATGTTGTATGTGAACAGAAAGGGATTTTGTATGATATTTAGCAAAGATGGTGTATGTGAACAGAAAGGGATTTTGTATGATATTTAGCAAAGATGGTGTATGTGAACAGAAAGGGATTTTGTATGATATTTAGCAAAGATGGTGTATGTGAACAGAAAGGGATTTTGTATGATATTTAGCAAAGATGGTGTATGTGAACAGAAAGGGATTTTGTATGCTATTTAGCAAAGATGGTGTATGTGAACAGAAAGGGATTTTGTATGATATTTAGCAAAGATGTTGTATGTGAACAGAAAGGGATTTTGTATGATATTTAGCAAAGATGGTGTATGTGAACAAAAAGGGATTTTGTATGATATTTAGCAAAGATGGTGTATGTGAACAGAAAGGGATTTTGTATGATATTTAGCAAAGATGGTGTATGTCAACAGAAATGGGATTATTCTGATTCCCTCAATGTTTGCCATTACATGAATTACAATACAATTTCTACTATTTAAGAGCTTGAAAAACTAGAGAAAAATGGATTGTGTTGGAAAAAAAGAACGAGCACATCTACATGTATATTGTCTCTCTTCATGTTACGGGGAGGGGACGATCATCATTCAATTTCTAGAGAGGATAACAAAAGGAATTTGAAAAGGAATATCAATAAAAGAGCTGATAATAAATTTCCTTGCATGAAAATGAATACTACTATTCTGCAACACAAAATGAAGAAGAAAATTGTTTACAAAAGTGAAAAAAATTAAGCATGCATTTCAACATCTGAAAATGAATAGTCAATTGCAAAACATAATGTATAGAACATTACATTTCCATTTCATCCTCATCTTTCATAAAGGGAGACGTTTCAGGCGGATTTTTTTATTTTTTTTGGAAGTCTTTTGAAATTGAGTAATTGATGAATGGGTGATCGTGTTGCGTGTGAGACTTCAGTAAGAGATCTTCAATTAGTAACACTTCCGACAGTTCTATCTTTAACATTGATTAATCTACCTGTTATTCGCGGGTGGTAATACGAGTTATTAATATCAATCACAAGACTTTTTTCAATGTTTAACATCATATACAAGAAACAACAAAGGAAATATTAAAAGGATTTTTATTGATGTTTAATATATAATGAAAACGAATGGTTTCATGTCCTTTGAAACATGCTTGAATTAATATTTAATCAGAACATCAACATCTTTATATACATGATCTAGGATATTTTATTGACGATCATATTTATAAACCAACTGGAGCAAAGAATTTCTGAACTAGACAAGGGTCGAAATTTCATTCTTAAAGGTAGAATTTGAAATTATGACGTTACAATTAGGATTGTCCACATGTAGCAGCAGTTTTTGTTGGCTATGCCATTTGTACTGATATTTAAAAGGTACATTTTGGTGCATTTCGTTGTCTTATCATTCTTATCTAATAATCTTGTTTTAAAGATTTTCAGAAAAATATGTTATAGGACAAATAGTAGCTTTTCTAAAAAGCTTGGAATTGGAAAGCTCAAAGCCTTTAAAATTCTAAAGAACCTACCGTATCAAACGTTTTAATTACAGTGGGTAAGACTTCATCGATTTCAGCTACACAAGTAAAAGCTTTTTAAAAAAACATGAAATATTTTTTTCCTGAAAAATAATCGTTTAAAATTTGTACTTATAGATGCAGCTGTTTTTTCTGGGTAAAGTTATTTCTAAACCACAAGCGTTCTCACCATTTTCTCGTTTTGGTTATGATTTGAAACTAATGTATATAGTTAAAGTCAGGATTTAGAACACATGAATGCATTTACGTATACTGTTCCATTCTTAGTTTAACATGTCATTTAAGGTAAGACCAGAAGTAATTTAAAATTTGAAGTAGAACTAGTATGACGATTTCTGTCTAAATTTTATTACAGCATATACTGGCGTACAAAGTGTCGATTGTTCTTTTAGGGAAAATAGAGTATTTCCTTTTAGTTGACCCTCTAGGTGAAAGGAAGAGAGTGTTGTGATGTGATGTATGAATCTAATTATTTTTTATTCTTTTATTATGAATAACTGCAGTGTGAATATTTATAATAATATATTTATAAATATATGGGAATGTGTTTGACAGAATTCTTCGAAACGGTTTCTGTTTTCATAAATTTGGTTTAGATTACGGTTGCTATGTATATCTAATATAAGCTCAATGGAAAGAAAATCTTTCCACCATTTTACTTAAATTTCTGAAACAGGATAATAAAACACTAATATCACAACAAAACAGTATTGTCCTGGAGTGTCTTTAATCAAAAATAGCGAATTAAGAAAATATAAGTGATGTCGCCTATGGCTGAAAAAATACTACCAGTTTCCTTTTACTCTAGCTTCTAATTTAGAAATATAAATCTCTGCAACACGAATCATCGCCGGAACGTCTTCACTAATTAGATATCGACAGACATTCTGTACAACAAAAAGGCGGCTGTCCACACCAAGTTTTCACATACAATACTTATGTTAGCATTAGCAATATCCGCTAATCAATTAGTCATAACGAGGCTATAATTAACAAATAAAGTTAGTAAAGCATCAGTGAACAATTCCGTCTATTACCAGTGATGGTGAACTGATCAAGTTAACGATAAATGAGATAATAGAAGTGCATTCTTCTGAAATAAATATTAATTATTGCAGATAAGATGAAAGCTTTCGTTGTATCTCATTTGTGGGAGATAAATTACTTGTTATAAACATATTTGTCATAAATTAAATGATATTTATGGGATTTCTTTCCACCGTAAATAGTTACACCGCCTAGTTCAAGTCACCGTTTCAGAAGAATAGATTATGTGATTGAATTGACGAAAAGCCTAATGTCGTGATCATAAAAATATTTCAACTGCTGCATTTTACACACCATTACCTTTAGATCCTTTTAACTTCTTAATTTTAAACGACGCTTTACATGCAATTCCCAGCTAGACCAGCCATGTTGAGAGATTCACAAAGTACATTTGAAAAAATTTCGGTTGTAAATTCCATCTGCTACGATATAGATGTTAAATTGTTTAGTACATTGGAATGGAATTTGTAAAATTCCTCAATTCTGTTTATCAAACTTTTAAAAATGCGCATTGCACTGACATTTAAACTAGCATTGGCTATATACTATGACAGTCTTAATATGATGGTCAAAAAGTTGAGACCATACACGTTTCTGTAATTCTAAAAAAAGTAGTGTTTCAGACGAAAACACCATCCAGGTCAAATGCAAACTAGGACAGTTGAGAGCATCAGAATCAATTAAGGACAGACAACAAGAAAGGTCTCTTTTTTTTTCTTTTGGAATATTTCTTATTTTGTCACGTGTCCTTTATAGCTAACTATGCAGTTTGTGTTTTGCTCATTGATAACATTTTTTTTCATATAAGCAATGACTCTTTGTCAAGGGGGTGGTTTTATGCCGGGGCGTGGCGGGTGTGCACCCTCCTAAAATTTGCAAATCATGGGTTCGCTTGGCGCGATATCTACATTGCACCCACTCTAGAAGAATATTTCAATAATTTTACCGCAAAACATATTATATTTCGCCTCGTTCCGCTCACGGAAGATTTTAGTTGACCTCCACCTTCCCCCAACCTAAAATCCTGGATCCGCCCCTGTTTGTAGATCTTTAAAATTATATTGTGGCGGAAGCATCAACTTTAGCTAACAGGACACACGTGTTTAACGTCAACCATGAAGTTAAAAAGTAAAAATGTCAAATGAAACAGAAACTGAAATAAACAAGACAATAAAAATAACCCGGATGAGCCCGAGTTCTTTGTAAGAGTTACAGTTACAGTTCCTGCATCACTAGTGGTACCCGCAGTGTTGGTACAGACAGACGGACAGATCTGTGATCATTTGGAACGGACAGTTAACTTTTCGGATCAATGAATTTAATTTGATAGATAGAATAATTCTGTTGAGAAATAGCTCTGTCTTTTGAGGAGTTTCTCAGTCCGGTCATGTAGAAGTTCTAAGTCTCTTTTCAGACATTTCTATGATGTAAAATCAATACTTATTGTATTATTCTGTTATAATTATTGATAACAATGTTCTATCGACGTCCAATGCATAAAGCAATTATTATTTGAACGTTTCGAAAAAAAAAATCATTCTTAAACATGAAGCTAAATTAAAGTAGCGACTTTCTGAACTACTTTAAAATGTTTCCACGGCATACATAGTATTATGGAAATATAACTAATAACCAATTATTACATATCTTCGGAAGTTTAAAATGAAAATTATGAAAATTGGATAATTTTGACATTCATACAGTCGTTTATACGAATACGAATACGAAAGTTTTATTTTGATTCGGTTAACATATAACATTACAAACGTAAGCTCTTAAAAGCTTTTTACCGAATATAAAATAACATAAACCCAACATAAAAAAAAACCCAAAATACAGACAAAATATATTACAGCACAGGCATATTGAAATACAGAGCAATTTGTTGATGGCCTTAATATGTAGAAATATTAAAGGTGAGCTAAATACCATTTCCTACAGAGGACACATTAATGGCCAAAAGTTATCTCAGTAGGCTCTTTGCTTCCAATAACTATCTTAAAATAATTCATGTTTGTAATACGATGTTTGAATATATATGAATTCACTGCATGTCAGTTTAATATTGAACAGCGATATGGTGACATGATACAGAAATTACCACGACCAACAGCAACCAGTAACAACTTGTTCGAATGTTAAATGAACACAAGTTAAACAAAGACAAAAAGTGAAGTAAAGTATAAGGGGTATTTAGTCAGAGTAGGTGCAAGATTTGTTTTTCAGAAAACCCGTTGTATGAAAACACACTCAAAAACCTGAAGTGTATACAGCCATCAACAAGGTGATAGTATCTAAAACGGCAACGCAGTTATCGTTTATATCACAACAATAATTTGATATGGGATAGCACTTTACGATATTAAGTGTTCTGACGACATATTTTTAATCAGTTTTTGATATACAATTAATCACAATAATCCTTTATTATATATAACAGACGAAAAATAAAAAAAGTTTTTGTTGGTAAAATGATAAGATCGAAGTTTTCCATCAGACTCAACAATAGATCATTGTGTTGATCAAATTAACCTCCGTTGAGATATGTTAATAGTGCACTTACCAATGACGAAATACGGAGGTGTACAAAAATAATTCTCCCTTTCATATGTCGGGTGTAATTTATTTTTATGAAGACTTTCTTACCGAGGTATTCTATCAACAGGTCTCCACTCTAACCCTGGGACTATATTATTCAATGCTACGAAATAAACAAGCCCAATGACAGATTTCATATTTCTTTATCATGTTTATAATGTTAGTCTATCAATAGGTCTCCACTCTAACCCTGGGACTATATATTATTCAATGCTAAGAAATAAACAAGCCCAATGACAGATTTCATATTTCTTTATAATGTAATTGGATAATTGTTGTCAAGACGTCAAAAATGGGAATTTCATAAACCCACGATGGAAATGGTATAGGTTTAATTTGACAAAATAAGAAAAAAAAAAAAAAAAAACACGTCAGCCTATATAATTGGTTATATTCTCTTTTGTGAAATCTCACTGCAATTCAAATTGTTGGTTTTATATTTCCTATTTTCTCTGTGATATTTCAATTAATTCCACAGCGCAGTTCAGCAGATTGCCCCTTACATCATTTTGTAGTTATGTTACTTATAAATGTCAATCAAAGAGGAGGAATAACAAAGAAGATGTGGTATGATTGCCAATGAGACAACCACCCACAAAAGACCAAAATGACACAGACATTAACAACTATAGGTCACTGTAAGACTTTTCTTTTTAAATTCCTAGATCTGAAAAATTGTTTTAACTTTTCTTCGCAAATACCTTCTTCAAAAAGGAGTCATGGCTTATTTTCTCATTATTAATACTCCTTCAATTGCTGTCTAATTCACAATCGTTTCTTGTCTAAATGAGTGCTTTATTTGCTTCATTACATACTCTTTTTTTGTACAAACAGCTATCAATTTAATAATTATAACTATATACTTCTTTGTTCGTTAACATTTTCTGTTGATGATGTAAAGAAAACTTGTGCAAGGTCTTCTTAATTATAAAGAAAAATTACACTGAATAGTAAATGACAGTTGAATTCATATTTTACTGGCAGTGTAAAGCGAGACAACTCTAAAGTTTTGAATAAGAGAAAAAATCAAAGAGCAGATTGTTCTGAGGGATACGATTGCCATTGTTTTCATTGACACATGTAAACATGTAGCTGGATAATATTATTTTCAAAACTAATTTACCTGCACATGTAAAATGTAATTTACGTAATCTGAATAGTTGCATAATACTAATAGGCTTAGCCAATCCCAAGATACAAGTGTATGAACAATGTATTTAGGCCTTTTGGGTTTTATTTTCGTACTTTCAATTCCAAGTTTACTTTCCACAGCAGTCACCGAGACTCAGAGTGAGAGAACGTATTTCACTTCGTATCTTATCACCTATTTTCCTACGTTAATTCTAAGAGGAACCCCATTCCTAACTCTTAAAAATATTTAATTTCCTTTGGGTCAGTGGTCCGTACTTTCCGTACATATTCTTCGGTTTAAATTGCGATCGTTTTCAATATAATACGACGTTTATCGACGGAACGGGTTAATTTTTCTCGACTTATTTGATCTCTCAGAATTGACGAAAGTTACTTGCGGAAGGGAGACAACTCGAAACGATAATATGGAAGACTCCATTTCACCTGAAGGAGTGTTGTAGTCATACTTCTACGATATGGAATACATTTGTTTTAATTTAAATGATGCATATGATTTAAAATTATGCAACAACAATAACCCGCAATAGCAGACATACATAGAAAGGATGCCATGAGTTTTAAATTAATCAATTGAGTTGGGAATCCAGAGCAACCATTCAATCTAATACCCCTTGACGTAAAGAAAACTATACGCATGCGCATAATTACCTAAACAAACCCTGGAGCAAGAACGTATATCAAACGACATAGATGGTTCTCTATTTCTTAATAGAAGTACAATATCAAATACCAGTTTCATAATGGTGAAGAAAAAGAAAAACTCCACTTCAGATCTTATATGACAGAAATAGATTTATCAAAATTTGGGAAATCCCTCTGAAGTGTTTCTAAATTTATAAAAACACTAAATATAAAAACTGCTTAGTTCTGATTTTCCGTGTTGTTCAAAACAGACATATAAGTCAAGGGAAATATCAAACATGAAGATTATTAAAAGAACATTATAGGAAAGTTGTTTAAGTTCAATCCCTTTGTTTGTTTTTACCTTTTAAAGCAAGACAGTCATAAGAGATGTTTTTCAGTAGTGTTTAGAATTAAACGATTGACGTGAGGGCATTGACCTAAAGCACTGGTATAAGTCTACAGATTGCTTGAAAGCAATCGTATCCCAAAAAGTAGTAGTGCAATGTGGTCCACAATTATCGTTCTTTAATTTTCATTGTCCTGCTCATAGTGTTGACAGTGTGTTACTTGTCAATATTTCTTTTCATGATACCCCTTCCAAATTCATTTTTCCATGTTTTATGCCTCAAATATCAAGTAAAGGGTGGGGGCTGGGAAATTACACTGTCAAAAAACTTGGGTTTTGGTCCAGTTGAAAAAGGTGAAAAATTAGCACTTCGGAAGCTGTCAAAAGATTTAAAGAACCCCTTAAAATACACTTGTCCATATTTTGAGTTAGAGCCAATGAAGTTTTCTATAGTTTTGACTAGTATAATTTGTCCCTAAAGTAGTACAACACACTGTAAAAAATTTTTTGAGAAAGCGCAGGTGGTTTTTTTTCAATTTTCATTTATTGCCTAAAAAGTGACACTGCGAACTACTGCTCACTGATGATACGGCAGTGGCGGATCCAGGGGGGGGGGGGGGTCCGGGGGTGCGCACCCCCCTTTATTTTTGCCGATCAATGCATTTGTATCGGGACATATGTTTTGCACCCCCCCTTTGCCCTGGGTTAGCCTGGGTTAGCACCCCCCCTTTCGAAAATTCCTGCATCCGCCCCTGTACGGCCCCGCCGCAAGTGGATAATTTTAATAGGGTAAAATACGCAAGTGTTCGGTAAACAGGAAGTTGTCGAGTGATGAATCTGAAAACGCATCACACGGTATAGCTGACGTGTATAAATCCTGAAACCAAATTTCAGAAATCCTTGTATTGTAGTTCCTGAAAAAATGTGACGAAATTTTCAACTTAATTATCATGTGTAAAATCATACAAGTGTTCGGTAAACAGGAAGTTGTCGAGTGATGAATCTGAAAACGCATCACACGGTATAGCAGACTTATATAACCCCTGAAACCAAATTTCAGAAATCCTTGTATTGTAGTTCCTGAGAAAAATGTGACGAAAAATATGCATGGGGCGGACAGACCGACGGACGGACGGAGTGATGGATGGACTGACGGACGGATGGATGAATGGACAGACAGAGGTAAAACAATATACATTTACCCCCCCTTTTCAAAGCTGGGTATAATAATAATTGTGGTCTCGGACCATGTAAATTGTTATGACTAAATTCAGTGGTAATAAATCTTTTTTGTTCTGTTCCAGACACGAATAGTATAATAATACGTAGCTTTATCCAGAATCGGGATGGTTTAAAATACAAAGACATAACATAAGATATATTAATCATTAAACCGACATGCGAATGTTCTTCATTATAATGACAAAAACATATCTTTTAAGCAATGTCCCTTTATAGTGTCTCTTGCAGACGAACAATTCAAGACAGTTTTCCATTCAATACTTTATTTTCATCCATTTTCTATCATTGGTTGCTGTCCTGGACCCGTGAGACACAGGGTGAATATACTATTCTTATATAATGTTCAATGGTATATCTTACAGAATCAGAATTATTTGGTTGAGCTACTGCTGGGTGCCCAGATTTCCTTGTTGACAGTCTATATAAACCCTTGTCTGAATTCCAAGCTCATACAAGGTTAAATTTCGTTCTATAAATTCACTTGCAACATACACATGAAAAATTTATTGTACATATTGTATGTACTCGTTTTTATATATAAACATAAGAGTTATTTGAATTTGCACCGTGTAGTTTCATTATTGGTATAATCTACAAAAATCTATTTGTTGCAAAATTGTAAGTCATACAGGACTTCCGGTTTTAAACCTGCACAGAAATCTCATAAGAGTACTCGAGGACAGGAGAATAATTATTGCGTTGATAGAGACTCCAAATAATATAGCAGTGATCGTCTAGGAGAAGAAATTCATAGTTAATGGCAAAAAGTAAAATCACACAAATACTGAACTCCAAGGCAAATTCAAAAAGGAAAGTCCCCAATGAAATGGCAAAATCAAAAGTTCAAACACATCAAACGAATGGATATTGCACTTTATTTATAGTATACGTATGTTCATGCAAAGCATCATCTTCGCTAGCCAAGGGTTACGATCCACTCCCGTTCTCGCAAGGTTGGAGGGAACGGGAGTGGATCGTAACCCATGGCTGGCGAAGATGGTATAGTATACAGAAACGCGAAAATAATGGAATTTAACAGAAATAAAATAACGGACTTTGGAAACAAGAGAGAGGACTTAAAACTGTTTCCAAGTACCTATGAATTTTGATACTTTTTTTGAAATTCTATAGATATGAAATCTTTTACTCCAATTCTCCAGACACAAATTCTCACAAGCTCTAATGCACGCGATTTCGCGGGTGTGTTTTAGTAAACTATGAAGAGAATAGAATAGAATATTTTAAATTCACCGAGTTATGTGTGTGAACTGGGCCCTGAACTGTTTATTCTTTATTTTAAAGAAACATTGACAGTGGCTGCTTATTATATATATCATTCTTGTTTAATTTATTTTGAAGATACTGAAATAGCATTTTCATAAAATAAACACCCGATTCCATACACCAGAGACATATAATACAAATTGTATTATATGTCTCTGCTACACGCAGTCAATTCATAATGAAAGATGAAACAGCAAGATGTGATGTCACATCTTATATTTTCTTGATATCAAATTAAAATACAGACAGACAGCTCGAAATTAAGGATATATAATTATATAATGACAAAATTGATTCCATCGATTTTCAAATTGCCAATTTCTATCAACTAGTCTATTGCCTTATAAATTGGATACAAAATAGTCTGATAAATATTGTAATGTGAGAACAGTTTGTGCCAAATTGACTTGACGGGACAGTCTGCACCTCTAACAATTTTATAGTTTGTCAAACCTGTTAACATGTTTGGCAGATTCTGATCAAGTTATAAAAGATAAGATGTAATCCTATTCCAGTCTTTTCTTGATGTAAGTTTGATTTTCAAAGAGAAAGTTTTAGCTGGAAAAGAAAGTTTGTAAAAGTCTATAGATTTGTTTCTGTTGTCATAAAAAGTTAAATTATATATAAAAAAAAATGAAAGACCAGTCGCAATTTGTCTAAAACTTTTGTGTTTGTTTTTTATTAATTAAAATTAAGAAAATAAAGCTTTTAAATATAGAGTTTATAAGATAAAATTATTTCCTGTGGAACCCCTCCTTTTGCTCCCTCCATTTTCACCCCTTGTATGAGGCTTTCCAATTTAAGTAAAATGAAAACCTTGCTTCCTAACCGATCAATTCATGAACAGGACCGGTAACTCTCTTTATTTAAAAAGAAAATCTACAGTGTAGTTTTGTACATGCATATTGTCTGCCTGGAATCTCTGCCATGAAAAGAAAGAAATAGCCTCACTCCAAGATAATATATTCCTGCATCCCGTGTTTTTTTTTTTTTTTTTACCCCGTGGGGCTTTCATTAGAATAAATACCAAATATAGAAAGTGAAACTACAATTCAAAACATAAAGTCTGCGGAAAGCACATAGGGAAAAAAAGATGAGTTTGTTTTTGGCCAAAGGGTGTCGGGCTCTTCTCGCTGCGTCGAAGACCAATTGGTGGCATTGGGCTGTTTTCTGCTCTTTGGTTGGGTTGTTGTCTCTCCGTTACCATTTTCAATCTTAACTAATACCTAACGATTTAGTTTAGCATGATAGAGTGGAATTTGACCATAAAATTGTAAAGTTGTCTTCTTTTAAATACACATCTCCTCTGTTCTACCTTTAATGTTTTCTGTAAGAGTACATCATTTTAGTTGCCTTTAAGTTAGCAGTATGTATTAGGATACATCTTGGCAGACTGTTTTTACATTTAATTGTTTCCACTTTTTCAAAATTTGCGTATTAGCGGATGTGATGTAAAAGATACTAGGATGGGCCGTTTATTTCCTTAAGTCGAGTTACTCCATTTGTTCCTGACACAAGACTATTCGTATGTTTTCTTTGTCATCAGGGGCGGATGCAGGAATTTTCGAAAGGGGGGGTGCTAACCCAGGCTAACCCAGGGCAAAGGGGGGGGGGGGTGCAAAACATATGTCCCGATACAAATGCATTGATCGGCAAAAATAAAGGGGGGGTGCGCACCCCCGGAACCCCCCCCCCCCCTGGATCCGCCACTGGTCATTTTAATGAAAAATCATCTTCTCTTGCGTTGAAAAGTGAAGACAATAGATTCCTTTTTCATCAATTCAGATAATTGTAATTATTACATTTATAACTAATTATTAAAACTTCCAACCAATAAAAACGTCGACGTGTTATTTTACGCCCTTATGGTATGTAATATGTATTGTAATCATAATTGTGTATTATGACGGATATATGATTCATTCATTTCAACAATAATGAAACTATTTGCTCATCGTGGATAAACTTTACAGAGGTAAGTTAGCACTTTTTCAAAAGTTTAATTTGTATACTTTTACTATTTTCATACTTTCATGTGGTTGATTGTAATATATATACATTTGATCTAGATCAAAGTTTAAAACATATATACTAACGAGATGATAATAGCTGTTTGTCGATCTTTACCTGTATTTGTATACTTTTATAGGTGTAGTACATTCTTTTGCGTTGTTTTCGTATTAAGGACACGTACTGATGAAAGCATACTATCCTATAGACAATTAAATCCAGTAAAACCATCATACTTATTCCTTCATACTTTTTCATTTGAATTGACATGTCTACTACTAGAAAGGGGTTTCAGTCAGGGCTATCCAATGCATGCTTGTGTGTTTACAATTAAAGTTTCCATCTGACATCTTGTTTTAATGTTGTTTTTTTTTTTTATTGTAGATCTTTAAAATGGCATATGTTGTACCATCAGCGCCACCAGCCCATGATAATCTAGCGTTACAAATAGAAGAAGATCTACTTTTAGATTTCGATGTTTACAATCAAAGCATCTATAATGACACTGATTCAGCAAAAATGGCATTACGCCATCCGGAATATTACAATCCTTTTTACCATGACGATTCGGTTGTTCCAGGATCACCGTTTTCTGAAAAATCTTTTCAAAGGACATTTTCAATACGATCAAAACAATCTGCTGGCTCTCACTATACTCGACAGATAAATATGTCTATCGGCGAAGAATGGGAAAATATTCACCAGACATATGATACCCCCCGCCGATCAATCACGTGTCCTCCTACACCCAATAGACATTTTGTGTTCACTCAGCCGTTAAGTCCTTGGTCAGAGAAACAAGAATGTATGGCACAAGAAGAAGTGGCAGATGAACCTTTAAGATATTTTTTCAATCGTTTATCAGAAGAAGAACGAGTAGCTCCGAAGGACTACGTAATTCAACCAAATCCTCATAATAGGTGTAACCATAAGATACATGCCGTGTTACATTGTCCATGTTTCTTCTTCTTCTGCTTGTTGTGTTGCTTACCGGGCGTTCACTTCATGGAGAGATCTGACGAGGAGTACAAGTCTGGACATGACGAAAGAGCAAAGCATGATGGGAGATGGTCGTCTGCTCTGTATACACTCGGAGTAATTGCTGCTGTGGTTTTTCTATCAGGATTAATATATTTTTCTGTATCTTTTGTACATGGCGATGTGTCTTAATATTGTTTAATGATAATGCCAAGTCTTCAAAAAATGAAACGAATTATTGTTTAGGAGATACAGTAAAACGTCCATGAGACAGCAACCCGAAACGATGCATATACCTATTAAGAATTTTTACTGTATCCTGGGAACAGTATATCTAACTTCAATACATATGTTCCTGATATATCTAACAAAAAGGCAATTTGTAAAATACGGTTTGTATTTTTCTGTACAGTGTACAATGACTACAGTCTTGGCGGTACTCCTTAAGGCAGCAACCATTTGATTTTCTGGGGGGGGGGGGGGGGCTATGGTTTTTTTTTCTGGACAAATTATTTTTTTCGCCTACGGCGAAAAACAATCTATTTTTTTCGCGACAAGTATAAAACAATTTTTTTCTTTCAATTTTAGCATAACATCGAGTGGCAGCTGAGGGTGAAACAAACAATTTTTTTTTCTCAGAATCAAAAACAAATTATTTTTTTCTCCAAAAACTGGAAACAAACTTTTTTTTCCAAAAAAACCATAGCCCCCCCCCCCCCCCCCCCCCCCCCCCCCAGAAAATCAAATGGTTGCTGCCTAACTAGGCGGGACACCAGTCAACCTTTTTCTAGATTTGCTGATATGTTTCACTCATTGTTACAAGTAAGGTGTAGATAATGGCAGAATCAAACATATGCGTGTCTGAATAGTGAGTGTACTTTATATTACATCACAAATAGATCATTTTTTTATTTTACGTAGACATATCATTTGAATGAATTGCAATGGTAGACACTATTTCCTTCTTGTCTCGGTTGTTGTGTTTTGGAGTAGCCATATTTTTGCGATTTATTTTTTTGTAATTATAACATGCTTGTATTGTTAATGTTATGTCATCTTTGTTTGGATCTTAATAAATTAATAAAATATGTTTAGTGCAGCAGTATCGTCTTTTTATCTGTGTAACCATTGACAGCAGAGGTAAGTAGGGTTTGTCAACTTTATGTATATATGGAACTAATAAGTTACGATGTACACAATATAGACAGAAGAAAATGTGTCTAGATTGATTGGTTGCTGTTTTCTTTATGTCCGGTGGCAAATATTTCATGTAAAATTTTTACGAAAAACAAATTAACAATCAAAACAACAGGTAAGTCCTGCAATACAGGTCAAGTGTCAAGATTCCTGATTTGAAGTCAACTGGGACTTTTCTTTCCTGTAAGATTTTATTGAAAAAAATTGTCAGCACTGGTACAACAGTATGTTGAGCATATTTTAGATGTTCTGCACAGATTCCATGTTCGTCCGCTGATTTTCCTGTGTTTAAGTTCTCAATTGCTTGTTTTACTTCCTTTTCTGTGTATGGGTCCTATTTTCTGTCTTATTTGGCAGAGTTCCAGATATGCGTTGTCATATGAGTTCTCTTTTGGAAGGTTAAGATCTTCGTAGTAGTTTGCGAAAGCTCGGCTTGATTGAGATTTTAATATCTAAGGAGATTAGATGACCCACATCAAGTCTCATATCTTTGTTTTAAGCGGTTGAATCCGCAGTCAAAACACAAACACGCTACCTTGATACCGACGATTCTCTTTCTGTGTTATAGGGAATTCTTACAATACATTTTCCTATAACTGAACAGTAAAATAAATTTCAAATACAGAAAAGACGACTCAAAACTCTGTAAAAAAAAATTGTATAGATTTTGAGCAAACTGAGAATAGATAAACGGACATTCTTCTTTTCGTCGTACCAATTGTGTTACAAGATTGGTCATCAGGGCCAGAACAAGTTATTGTACTATGAACATTTACCCTGCTTTGAAGTAGGTGGGATCTGCTGAGCTGGATTTAAACGTGCTCGTTCACAAGGTATCAGTATGCAGGAAGACAAGTAACCTTACCAAGACACACTATACCCGACCACTTTTTGCTCTTACTCCTTAATGCCATGTTCTACGCAGAGAATCAGCAAATACCAATTTTGAAGTCTTTGAATTGACCTGGCCCATGTTTGAGTTCATCAGACCAGAGAAAGAGCATGTTTAAAACTCATGCAGCTCACAAGTCTAGACAATTTCACATGAAAACTCTTTCGACTTAAGTCGATTGTATTTTATTAGTACTCAGTGTAGATGGTTTTTTTTGTCCTTCACTTGATGTTTTTGGATTCCCATCTATACCTGCCCTTTAAAAACAATCATTTCCAAACTGTTCAACTTTCAAAAAACAGATTTAAGCATACGGATAGCGTTTGACATCTCTAGCCGAACAGATTTATCATTTTTACATAACTTAATTCATTGTATGCTGGTTCATATTCTGGACACCAGTCTTTGCTCCTTTCTAATATAATTCACAAACAAATGAAGGATGCCTCTGGGTGCGAGAATTTCTCATTGCATTGAAGACCTGTTGGTGACCTTCTGCTGTTGTCTGCTCTATGGTCGGGTTGTTGTCTCTTTGGCACATTCCCCATTTCCATTCTCAATTTTACAATTTAAAATAGATGCTTCATATAAACATGTACAAATGCTATGGTATTCATCAATGGGGCAGGAACTATCCAACAAAAGTTTACCAAACTTAATCTTAAAGAGGTCTGCAGACTGTTTTCATTCTTAAATGAAGATGGAAGTTTTTAACAACCTTAATTGGCTGTACAGCCCTTTCACAGTCCGCAATTCTTAAATGAACATGAATGTGCCTGTAATTCAATGGTTGTCATTTGTTTATGTGTTACATATTTGTTTTTCTTTCAATTTTTTCGCGTTTAATTGTTTTACATTGTCATTTCAGGGCCATAATTTAATAGCTGACTATGTGGTATGGGATTGGCTCATTGTTGAAGGTCGTACAGTGACCTATTGTTGTTATTTTCTGTCATTTTGGTCTCTTGTGGAGAGTTGTCTCATTGGCAATCATACCAGATCTTTTCTTTATATATATATATATATCTTCTACAACTATCATCTATTCTGTGATCATAATAAAAAGCCAACAAATTATTGATAAATTTTGTAATTTTATTTGAGACATTTCATATAAAACAATCATAGCAGTCACTTCATTCATAACAGTCCATTCAAATGTCTTAATAAACCAAATGATCACAGGATCAAAACAATAAGGTCAAAATGGTTTTACAAAAAATGTTACATAGAAATATATCAAGATGTACAAATCAACTTAAACGAGTCAATCATACCCACAAATATTCCTCTATAAATACAGTTATATCATGTACTCAGTTGTTACTACCACAGTTTTGTTCCTCTATAAATACACACATGTACTCTTGAGTTCCCCCGACAGTTATACACAAATATACCATGATTCCGATTACAGCCTATTGTGATTCAGGTTACAGATATAACACTGTTATATAGGCTTTAAATTCAAGGCTTCATTATTCCACTATTTTTATTAACCCACCGTTCCTGCAGGCATGTCAATGTTTTATATGTTTTCTAAAAGTCATGTGATGGCATTACTGTCATAAAAGATAAAAACATGAAGAAAATAACCCTGAATATATAAAATGTTTTATACTACAAAATCGTCCAAGATAGGTTAATGAATACAAAAACAATCAATGGTCTAACTAGACATTTTCTTTCAATTTTATCAAAATCTTGTTATTCCTAAAACCTATTTTGCTTTTTTCCTCAAAAATACATAAGCACTACTTTAAATATGTTATTAAGTAAATGAAGGGGTGAAAGGATAAAGAATACAGTCATGGACGTTGCTATTTATAAGAAAATTAAAACATCAGGTCATTGTTGTCTGCCAATCAAAATGTTGGAATCATTATGAAAGATCTATGTTATTATATATAAATCAAGTTTATGAGAGAGAGGTATATGGCAATAAAAAATCCCACAGCATATATAACAAAATTCTTTTCTCAAATATAAAAAGCATAGGTTTTGGCTATTCTGCATGTACAAGATAGGTTGTAATACTATAAAATCTGTGTAAATATGAATGAAATAGCTAGCACTATAAACTTTGTAAGTTTTTTGGATACTCATTTAAAAAATACTCTGTCAATAGGAAAAAAGAATAGGTAAACTTTTGTACAATTATCAAAATCCTCATTAACAATACAGACTGAAATTCTTTTCTTTTATTTTGAGACATTCAACCTCTAATTCTTAACATATGTTACCCATATAAACTTCATAGTCCACATAATTAAGTGATCTTTTTATAATGTCAATCAACTTGTCTCCATATAAGATGAAAATATTAAGAGGATGTACAGTAAATGGTAACTGAAATAGGTTAAAATTCAAACACAAAAAGTAGCACTAGAGATGTTCAAACCAAATATTTACTGAAGGTTTTAAATATGGTTTATGTAAAACAACAATTATCTTACAACTTTTAAAAATCCTGTTAATTCTACTAATGTTAATTAAACTATAATAGATTTTCTTTATAACTTTTTTCCTTTAATGTTTAATTTATGTCAATTTAATACAAACTATCAATCTTAATTGACCATAAATAAGAAAAGATATCCTTAATCTACAGCTTTGATATTAGAATTTAGTAAAATAACTATGAAGTTCGCTCATGCCTTACTGTCAAAGCAAGTTACACAATTTATATAACACAAAAACCATGACAACCCTCAATAAAATGCAAAAAGTGTCAACAAATGCCACAAATAAATTTTTCTATGACTACATTGTATTTGAACATTTATACAAATCATTACAATTCATTCATTTTCTATATCACCAAACACAAAAAAAAACAAATGTTTAACCACAATATGAAAACAACCAAAGGAGTTGATGATACCTCGTATGTAAATGTATCCTAAATCACAATGGGAATGATGTTGTCATATGTCTACCGTAAAATATGATAGATGTTTGCTTTGTCCAGTGGCAAATATTTCATGCATGTTTAGGACGACTAGATAATGTTTACATGAACTACTGTAAAGGGTTCTTTTTATTTTTGTGCTGAAATCATTTTCAAAGATTTCTAGGATTTTGGAGCTTATAAAAAATCACATTGAAGTGGGGGGCATATTTTCACAATTTTATCTCGTCACAAAATAAGCACAACACAAAATTCCTTGAGCAAATTTGTAACTTTTACAGTATTATAGATGATAAGATGACTATTCCACTACTTTGAAAGACTGTAGGATTGTTTTATTATTGCTTGTCCAATATTATCTCTTGCTCATTTTATTCTTGGCTTGTTTTAACAAGGCATCAAAATCAAAAGGATCAGATGATGTGGGGTATGGATTGAATTCTTCCTCCATTTCTGCATTCCCATCTACAAAAAAAAATATTCATAACATTATTTGGTATCTTTATTACCCATAGGATTTCAGGCAATGTCAAAAGGTCAAACATTAACGCCTTCAAGGTGTATTTAATACTTACAGGTGATCAAGTCCTTGCAAGTTTCAAAGGTAATTTAGAAAAAAGATCAAAGTGCTGCTCCTAAGCATTGGAGATCAGTGGAGGATAAAGATTGCAATTATTTTGCAGTGGGAACTAAAAATTCAATATAGCTTAATACAAAACTGTTTTAAGCATTGGAAGGCACAACTATGAATAGATTACTACAATTGTGGACAAAGGAAGATAACTCCAATATTTTATATTTTTTTGACATTATCAATATTTTCACAACAGACTCTAGATCCATGTACATATGTTACTTTCTTGACAGGTGTGGTAACTCACATACACATCATTTTCTAATTTAAATAAAATCATATATTTCAATGATTAATTTCTTTAAATGTTCATGAATAGAATCTACAATGCTCTATGTATTGTTCATCTCAAAAACAGTGATATAGTCTGGAAAATTGATAATATCAAGCCAGTTAAATAAGGGCTTTAATTGCATTATTGCAATCTGTACCTCCAAAAAACTTTTTTCTTGAATATTTAAAACATACAAAA
The DNA here is from genome assembly GCF_965363235.1 of Mytilus galloprovincialis. NCBI lineage: Eukaryota > Metazoa > Mollusca > Bivalvia > Mytilida > Mytilidae > Mytilus > Mytilus galloprovincialis. Next base: position 1,745,960 of record NC_134841.1, read on the forward strand.
CAACTTAAATTACTGTAGTTATATTTCTATATCCCTGGATTTTATAGTGAAAATTGGTGCAAAGGTGCCATGTGTAATCCTTATGACATGAATTACATGTATATATTAAGTGTTATTTCTACAATCCAAAGGTGCCAGGTGTAATCCTTATGACATGAATTACATGTATATATTAAGTGTTATTTCTACAATCCAAAGGTGCCATGTGTAATCCTTATGACATGAATTACATGTATATATTAAGTGTTATTTCTACAATCCAAAGGTGCCAGGTGTAATCCTTATGACATGAATTACATGTATATATTAAGTGTTATTTCTACAATCCAAAGGTGCCAGGTGTAATCCTTATGACATGAATTCCATGTATATATTAAGTGTTATTTCTACAATCCAAAGGTGCCAGGTGTAATCCTTATGACATGAATTCCATGTATATATATATTAAGTGTTATTTCTACAATCCAAAGGTGCCAGGTGTAATCCTTATGACATGAATTACATGTATATATTAAGTGTTATTTCTACAATCCAAAGGTGCCAGGTGTAATCCTTATGACATGAATTACATGTATATATTAAGTGTTATTTCTACAATCCAAAGGTGCCAGGTGTAATCCTTATGACATGAATTACATGTATATATTAAGTGTTATTTCTACAATCCAAAGGTGCCAGGTGTAATCCTTATGACATGAATTACATGTATATATTAAGTGTTATTTCTACAATCCATGTTAACCATGTTTTATAAATGTCCAAAATGGATTAGTAAGTTAGTACATACCTAGGTCAGCATATTCTGTTTCACAAAACTGTCTTCTGCCACCAAAACAAAGATCAAACCGTTCTTCACCAGGTATAGTATTGCCCTCTGAAAATATCAGTATTTAATTTATTATTTTTTTAAAATATGCCCAGTCATGACTTTTTTCCAAAATAATTATATATTTGCTACTTCCTAAAATTTATGCAACACTTTTTCATACATGTGTCCAATCTTATAGGTTCATGTGCTCTTTCAAAACCCTATCTACCACTGGACATATTTCTATAAAAGTTTTTAAACACTTTTCATCCTAAATCTTCCCTACGTGTTACTTGATGAAGAGTTGACTTTATTTAAGGAACTCTGAGTAGGAACAAGAGCTTCCTTTCTATTAAACCTACTACATATTTTGTGAACTTACTTTCTATGGCAGCGTAAGCATCACAGGTGTAGAGAAAAGTCACAAATCCATAGTTATCGCTGTAAATAAATAGATACAATCAGATATAGGGAACAGTAAAATAATGATGAACTTTATCACAACAATGTATCTATTTATTGAATTTAAGGGGGTAGACCTTGATTCAGGGAGATACCTCTTTAAATTAGTTATGCGTTTGTAAAAGTCAAGTTTTGTCAGTGAATTTTAAGCATTTACCTGAAACTGATTTGAAATAATCTATGTATCCAAGAAGTTTAGAACATATTTATGAAAATGGCTGACCCAAACGTAATTTCAAGAGTTATTTCCCTTAACCTAGGTCTACCTCCTTAAAGAGTCTTATTTTGATAACCTGATTTGTCAGGAATACCAAATTCTAATTCTTCACGCTTAGTATCTTTAATGTGTAATTCTTTAAATGCTCAAAAAAGAACACTACGTTGTGCTAAGCAAACCCCACTGTAAAATCAATAAATATAAAAACAGCCGCACATGACAACTCATCACCATCAACCTGCTGAAGTCATTTTGTTAAAAAGTATCTGAGAAAAGTGTTGTATAAACACCTGTTAATATTAAAAATGCCCTGCATACAAATTTCATTATTTTTGTCCTTGTGGGTTGCTGTCTGATTAATGGACACACCACATCTCCCTTTAACTGATACAATGTATTCCTATTACCTTTGTGAGTTATATTTAAATGAACTTTGAATACATTAACCATGTTAACATTACTTATAAATTTGTAATTTAATTTTTGAACCCTCCATTTGTTATTTTCTATACCTACCCATGTTCTCTGAAATGTAGACTAACTTCCTCTATTTCTCCAAATCTTTGGAACCGGGTGTGAAGTTTCTTTCTCGTGTAATCATTTGGAACTTTTCCCACATAGATAATTCTTCTCTCTTCCTGTATCAAAAATAATACATAATATGTGAAATAAGTTATAGATTATATGTGAAATAAGTGTGATTGAACATGTTGAATGTTTAGTATCATTAATACAAGGCAAGTGTTAAAATAACCTCAGATTCAGAGGATGTATTATTGTTGTGATAGTTGAGTAATTAGATCTACAAATTGTTGAGTAATTAGATATACAAATTGTTGAGTAATTAGATATACAAATTGGCAAGAAATGGTACTTTTGTCATCATAGAACTGTGATAGTTGAGTAATTAGATATACAAATTTGTAAGAAATGGTACTATTGTCATCATAGAACTGTGATAGTTGAGTAATTAGATATACAAATTTGTAAGAAATGGTACTTTTGTCATCATAGAACTGTGATAGTTGAGTAATAAGATATACAAATTTGCAAGAAATAGTACTATTGTCATCATAGAACTGTGATAGTTGAGTAATAAGATATACAAATTTGTAAGAAATGGTACTTTTGTCATCATAGAACTGTGATAGTTGAGTAATTAGATATACAAATGTGCAAGAAATAGTACTCTTGTCATCATAGAACTGTGATAGTTGAGTAATTAGATATACAAATTTGTAAGAAATGGTACTTTTGTCATCATAGAACTGTGATAGTTGAGTAATAAGATATACAAATTTGTAAGAAATGGTACTTTTGTCATCATAGAACTGTGATAGTTGAGTAATTAGATATACAAATTTCCAAGAAATAGTACTATTGTCATCATAGAACTGTGATAGTTGAGTAATTAGATATACAAATTTGTAAGAAATGGTACTTTTGTCATCATAGAACTGTGATAGTTGAGTAATAAGATATACAAATTTCCAAGAAATAGTACTATTGTCATCATAGAACTGTGATAGTTGAGTAATTAGATATACAAATTTGTAAGAAATGGTACTTTTGTCATCATAGAACTGTGATAGTTGAGTAATTAGATATACAAATTTGTAAGAAATGGTACTCTTGTCATCATAGAACTGTGATAGTTGAGTAATAAGATATACAAATTTGTAAGAAATAGTACTTTTGTCATCATAGAACTGTGATAGTTGAGTAATAAGATATACAAATCTGCAAGAAATGGTACTTTTGTCATCATAGAACTGTGATAGTTGAGTAATTAGATATACACATTTGTGAAATGGTACTATTGTCATCATAGAACTGTGATAGTTGAGTAATTAGATATACAAATTTCCAAGAAATGGTACTCTTGTCATCATAGAACTGTGATAGTTGAGTAATAAGATATACAAATTTCCAAGAAATGGTACTTTTGTCATCATAGAATTGTGATAGTTGAGTAATAAGATATACAAATTTCCAAGAAATGGTACTTTTGTCATCATAGAATTGTGATAGTTGAGTAATTAGATATACAAATTTGTAAGAAATGGTACTATTGTCATCATAGAATTGTGATAGTTGAGTAATTAGATATACAAATTTGTAAGAAATGGTACTTTTGTCATCATAGAACTGTGATAGTTGAGTAATAAGATATACAAATTTCCAAGAAATGGTACTTTTGTCATCATAGAACTGTGATAGTTGAGTAATTAGATATACAAATTTGTAAGAAATGGTACTTTTGTCATCATAGAACTGTGATAGTTGAGTAATTAGATATACAAATTTCCAAGAAATGGTACTCTTGTCATCATAGAATTGTGATAGTTGAGTAATTAGATATACAAATTTGTAAGAAATGGTACTTTTGTCATCATAGAACTGTGATAGTTGAGTAATTAGATATACAAATTTCCAAGAAATGGTACTTTTGTCATCATAGAACTGTGATAGTTGAGTAATTAGATATACAAATTTCCAAGAAATGGTACTTTTGTCATCATAGAACTGTGATAGTTGAGTAATTAGATATACAAATTTCCAAGAAATGGTACTCTTGTCATCATAGAACTGTGATAGTTGAGTAATTAGATATACAAATTTCCAAGAAATGGTACTTTTGTCATCATAGAACTGTGATAGTTGAGTAATTAGATATACAAATTTCCAAGAAATGGTACTTTTGTCATCATAGAACTGTGATAGTTGAGTAATTAGATATACAAATTTCCAAGAAATGGTACTCTTGTCATCATAGAATTGTGATAGTTGAGTAATTAGATATACAAATTTGTAAGAAATGGTACTTTTGTCATCATAGAACTGTGATAGTTGAGTAATTAGATATACAAATTTGTAAGAAATGGTACTTTTGTCATCATAGAACTGTGATAGTTGAGTAATTAGATATACAAATTTGTAAGAAATGGTACTTTTGTCATCATAGAACTGTGATAGTTGAGTAATTAGATATACAAATTTCCAAGAAATGGTACTTTTGTCATCATAGAACTGTGATAGTTGAGTAATTAGATATACAAATTTCCAAGAAATGGTACTCTTGTCATCATAGAACTGTGATAGTTGAGTAATTAGATATACAAATTTGTAAGAAATGGTACTTTTGTCATCATAGAACTGTGATAGTTGAGTAATTAGATATACAAATTTCCAAGAAATGGTACTTTTGTCATCATAGAACTGTGATAGTTGAGAGTAATAAGATATACAAATTTCCAAGAAATGGTACTATTGTCATCATAGAACTGTGATAGTTGAGTAATAAGATATACAAATTTCCAAGAAATGTTACTTTTGTCATCATAGAACTGTGATAGTTGAGTAATTAGATATACAAATTTCCAAGAAATGGTACTTTTGTCATCATAGAACTGTGATAGTTGAGTAATAAGATATACAAATTTGTAAGAAATGGTACTCTTGTCATCATAGAACTGTGATAGTTGAGTAATTAGATATACAAATTTGTAAGAAATAGTACTTTTGTCATCATAGAACTGTGATAGTTGAGTAATTAGATATACAAATTTCCAAGAAATGGTACTCTTGTCATCATAGAACTGTGATAGTTGAGTAATTAGATATACAAATTTCCAAGAAATGGTACTCTTGTCATCATAGAACTGTGATAGTTGAGTAATTAGATATACAAATTTGTAAGAAATGGTACTTTTGTCATCATAGAACTGTGATAGTTGAGTAATTAGATATACAAATTTCCAAGAAATGGTACTCTTGTCATCATAGAACTGTGATAGTTGAGTAATTAGATATACAAATTTCCAAGAAATGGTACTTTTGTCATCATAGAACTGTGATAGTTGAGTAATAAGATATACAAATTTGTAAGAAATGGTACTTTTGTCATCATAGAACTGTGATAGTTGAGTAATTAGATATACAAATTTGTAAGAAATGGTACTTTTGTCATCATAGAACTGTGATAGTTGAGTAATTAGATATACAAATTTGTAAGAAATGGTACTCTTGTCATCATAGAACTATGATAGTTGAGTAATTAGATATACAAATTTGTAAGAAATGGTACTTTTGTCATCATAGAACTGTGATAGTTGAGTAATTAGATATACAAATTTCCAAGAAATGGTACTCTTGTCATCATAGAACTGTGATAGTTGAGTAATTAGATATACAAATTTCCAAGAAATGGTACTTTTGTCATCATAGAACTGTGATAGTTGAGTAATTAGATATACAAATTTGTAAGAAATGGTACTCTTGTCATCATAGAACTATGATAGTTGAGTAATTAGATATACAAATTTGTAAGAAATGGTACTTTTGTCATCATAGAACTGTGATAGTTGAGTAATTAGATATACACATTTGTGAAATGGTACTCTTGTCATCATAGAACTGTGATAGTTGAGTAATTAGATATACAAATTTCCAAGAAATGGTACTTTTGTCATCATAGAACTGTGATAGTTGAGTAATTAGATATACAAATTTGTAAGAAATGGTACTATTGTCATCATAGAACTGTGATAGTTGAGAGTAATAAGATATACAAATTTCCAAGAAATGGTACTTTTGTCATCATAGAACTGTGATAGTTGAGTAATTAGATATACAAATTTCCAAGAAATGGTACTTTTGTCATCATAGAACTGTGATAGTTGAGTAATAAGATATACAAATTTGTAAGAAATGGTACTATTGTCATCATAGAACTGTGATAGTTGAGAGTAATAAGATATACAAATTTCCAAGAAATGGTACTTTTGTCATCATAGAACTGTGATAGTTGAGTAATTAGATATACAAATTTCCAAGAAATGGTACTTTTGTCATCATAGAACTGTGATAGTTGAGTAATAAGATATACAAATTTCCAAGAAATGGTACTTTTGTCATCATAGAACTGTGATAGTTGAGTAATTAGATATACAAATTTCCAAGAAATGGTACTCTTGTCATCATAGAACTGTGATAGTTGAGTAATTAGATATACAAATTTGTAAGAAATGGTACTTTTGTCATCATAGAACTGTGATAGTTGAGTAATTAGATATACAAATCTGCAAGAAATGGTACTTTTGTCATCATAGAACTGTGATAGTTGAGTAATTAGATATACAAATTTCCAAGAAATGGTACTATTGTCATCATAGAACTGTGATAGTTGAGTAATAAGATATACAAATTTCCAAGAAATGGTACTTTTGTCATCATAGAACTGTGATAGTTGAGTAATTAGATATACAAATTTGTAAGAAATGGTACTTTTGTCATCATAGAACTATGATAGTTGAGTAATTAGATATACAAATTTGTAAGAAATGGTACTTTTGTCATCATAGAACTGTGATAGTTGAGTAATTAGATATACAAATTGGCAAGAAATGGTACTTTTGTCATCATAGAACTGTGATAGTTGAGTAATTAGATATACAAATTTGTAAGAAATGGTACTTTTGTCATCATAGAACTGTGATAGTTGAGTAATAAGATATACAAATTTCCAAGAAATGGTACTTTTGTCATCATAGAACTGTGATAGTTGAGTAATTAGATATACAAATTTGTAAGAAATGGTACTTTTGTCATCATAGAACTGTGATAGTTGAGTAATAAGATATACAAATTTCCAAGAAATGGTACTTTTGTCATCATAGAACTATGATAGTTGAGTAATAAGATATACAAATTTGTAAGAAATGGTACTCTTGTCATCATAGAACTATGATAGTTGAGTAATAAGATATACAAATTTGTAAGAAATGGTACTTTTGTCATCATAGAACTGTGATAGTTGAGTAATTAGATATACAAATTTCCAAGAAATGGTACTCTTGTCATCATAGAACTGTGATAGTTGAGTAATTAGATATACAAATTTGTAAGAAATGGTACTTTTGTCATCATAGAACTGTGATAGTTGAGTAATTAGATATACAAATCTGCAAGAAATGGTACTTTTGTCATCATAGAACTGTGATAGTTGAGTAATTAGATATACAAATTTCCAAGAAATGGTACTATTGTCATCATAGAACTGTGATAGTTGAGTAATAAGATATACAAATTTCCAAGAAATGGTACTTTTGTCATCATAGAACTGTGATAGTTGAGTAATTAGATATACAAATTTCCAAGAAATGGTACTATTGTCATCATAGAACTGTGATAGTTGAGTAATAAGATATACAAATTTCCAAGAAATGGTACTTTTGTCATCATAGAACTGTGATAGTTGAGTAATTAGATATACAAATTTGTAAGAAATGGTACTTTTGTCATCATAGAACTGTGATAGTTGAGTAATTAGATATACAAATTTGCAAGAAATGGTACTTTTGTCATCATAGAACTGTGATAGTTGAGTAATTAGATATACAAATTTCCAAGAAATGGTACTATTGTCATCATAGAACTGTGATAGTTGAGTAATAAGATATACAAATTTCCAAGAAATGGTACTTTTGTCATCATAGAACTGTGATAGTTGAGTAATTAGATATACAAATTTCCAAGAAATGGTACTATTGTCATCATAGAACTGTGATAGTTGAGTAATAAGATATACAAATTTCCAAGAAATGGTACTTTTGTCATCATAGAACTGTGATAGTTGAGTAATTAGATATACAAATTTGTAAGAAATGGTACTCTTGTCATCATAGAATTGTGATAGTTGAGTAATAAGATATACAAATTTCCAAGAAATGGTACTTTTGTCATCATAGAACTGTGATAGTTGAGTAATTAGATATACAAATTTGTAAGAAATGGTACTCTTGTCATCATAGAACTGTGATAGTTGAGTAATTAGATATACAAATTTGTAAGAAATGGTACTTTTGTCATCATAGAACTGTGATAGTTGAGTAATTAGATATACAAATCTGCAAGAAATGGTACTTTTGTCATCATAGAACTGTGATAGTTGAGTAATTAGATATACAAATTTCCAAGAAATGGTACTATTGTCATCATAGAACTGTGATAGTTGAGTAATAAGATATACAAATTTCCAAGAAATGGTACTTTTGTCATCATAGAACTGTGATAGTTGAGTAATTAGATATACAAATTTCCAAGAAATGGTACTCTTGTCATCATAGAACTGTGATAGTTGAGTAATTAGATATACAAATTTGTAAGAAATGGTACTTTTGTCATCATAGAACTGTGATAGTTGAGTAATTAGATATACAAATCTGCAAGAAATAGTACTTTTGTCATCATAGAACTGTGATAGTTGAGTAATTAGATATACAAATTTGTAAGAAATGGTACTTTTGTCATCATAGAACTGTGATAGTTGAGTAATTAGATATACAAATCTGCAAGAAATAGTACTCTTGTCATCATAGAACTGTGATAGTTGAGTAATAAGATATACAAATTTGTAAGAAATGGTACTTTTGTCATCATAGAACTGTGATAGTTGAGTAATAAGATATACAAATTTGTAAGAAATGGTACTTTTGTCATCATAGAACTGTGATAGTTGAGTAATTAGATATACAAATTTCCAAGAAATGGTACTCTTGTCATCATAGAACTGTGATAGTTGAGTAATTAGATATACAAATTTGTAAGAAATGGTACTTTTGTCATCATAGAACTGTGATAGTTGAGTAATTAGATATACAAATCTGCAAGAAATAGTACTCTTGTCATCATAGAACTGTGATAGTTGAGTAATAAGATATACAAATTTGTAAGAAATGGTACTATTGTCATCATAGAACTGTGATAGTTGAGTAATTAGATATACAAATTTGTAAGAAATGGTACTTTTGTCATCATAGAACTGTGATAGTTGAGTAATTAGATATACAAATTTGTAAGAAATGGTACTTTTGTCATCATAGAACTGTGATAGTTGAGTAATAAGATATACAAATTTGTAAGAAATGGTACTCTTGTCATCATAGAACTGTGATAGTTGAGTAATTAGATATACAAATTTGTAAGAAATGGTACTTTTGTCATCATAGAACTGTGATAGTTGAGTAATTAGATATACAAATTTGTAAGAAATGGTACTTTTGTCATCATAGAACTGTGATAGTTGAGTAATTAGATATACAAATTTGTAAGAAATGGTACTTTTGTCATCATAGAACTGTGATAGTTGAGTAATAAGATATACAAATTTGTAAGAAATGGTACTCTTGTCATCATAGAACTGTGATAGTTGAGTAATTAGATATACAAATTTGTAAGAAATGGTACTTTTGTCATCATAGAACTGTGATAGTTGAGTAATTAGATATACAAATTTGTAAGAAATGGTACTTTTGTCATCATAGAACTATGATAGTTGAGTAATTAGATATACAAATTTGTAAGATATGTCATCATAGAACTGTGATAGCTGAGTAATTAGATATACAAATTTGTAAGAAATGGTACTTTTGTCATCATAGAACTGTGATAGTTGAGTAATAAGATATACAAATTTGTAAGAAATGGTACTTTTGTCATCATAGAACTGTGATAGCTGAGTAATTAGATATACAAATTTGTAAGAAATGGTACTCTTGTCATCATAGAACTGTGATAGTTGAGTAATTAGATATACAAATTTGTAAGAAATGGTACTTTTGTCATCATAGAACTGTGATAGTTGAGTAATTAGATATACAAATTTCCAAGAAATGGTACTCTTGTCATCATAGAACTGTGATAGTTGAGTAATTAGATATACAAATTTGTAAGAAATGGTACTTTTGTCATCATAGAACTGTGATAGTTGAGTAATTAGATATACAAATCTGCAAGAAATAGTACTCTTGTCATCATAGAACTGTGATAGTTGAGTAATAAGATATACAAATTTGTAAGAAATGGTACTATTGTCATCATAGAACTGTGATAGTTGAGTAATTAGATATACAAATTTGTAAGAAATGGTACTTTTGTCATCATAGAACTGTGATAGTTGAGTAATTAGATATACAAATTTCCAAGAAATGGTACTCTTGTCATCATAGAACTGTGATAGTTGAGTAATTAGATATACAAATTTGTAAGAAATGGTACTTTTGTCATCATAGAACTGTGATAGTTGAGTAATTAGATATACAAATCTGCAAGAAATAGTACTCTTGTCATCATAGAACTGTGATAGTTGAGTAATAAGATATACAAATTTGTAAGAAATGGTACTATTGTCATCATAGAACTGTGATAGTTGAGTAATTAGATATACAAATTTGTAAGAAATGGTACTTTTGTCATCATAGAACTGTGATAGTTGAGTAATAAGATATACAAATTTCCAAGAAATGGTACTTTTGTCATCATAGAACTGTGATAGTTGAGTAATTAGATATACAAATTTGTAAGAAATGGTACTTTTGTCATCATAGAACTGTGATAGTTGAGTAATTAGATATACAAATTTGTGAAATGGTACTATTGTCATCATAGAACTGTGATAGTTGAGTAATTAGATATACAAATTTCCAAGAAATGGTACTCTTGTCATCATAGAACTGTGATAGTTGAGTAATTAGATATACAAATTTGTAAGAAATGGTACTTTTGTCATCATAGAACTGTGATAGTTGAGTAATTAGATATACAAATTTGTAAGAAATGGTACTATTGTCATCATAGAACTGTGATAGTTGAGAGTAATAAGATATACAAATTTCCAAGAAATGGTACTATTGTCATCATAGAACTGTGATAGTTGAGTAATAAGATATACAAATTTCCAAGAAATGGTACTTTTGTCATCATAGAACTGTGATAGTTGAGTAATAAGATATACAAATTTGTAAGAAATGGTACTCTTGTCATCATAGAACTGTGATAGTTGAGTAATTAGATATACAAATTTCCAAGAAATGGTACTTTTGTCATCATAGAACTGTGATAGTTGAGTAATTAGATATACAAATTTGTAAGAAATGGTACTTTTGTCATCATAGAACTGTGATAGTTGAGTAATTAGATATACAAATGTCCAAGAAATGGTACTCTTGTCATCATAGAACTGTGATAGTTGAGTAATAAGATATACAAATCTGCAAGAAATGGTACTTTTGTCATCATAGAACTGTGATAGTTGAGTAATTAGATATACAAATCTGCAAGAAATGGTACTTTTGTCATCATAGAACTGTGATAGTTGAGTAATTAGATATACAAATTTGTAAGAAATGGTACTTTTGTCATCATAGAACTGTGATAGTTGAGTAATTAGATATACAAATTTCCAAGAAATGGTACTTTTGTCATCATAGAACTGTGATAGTTGAGTAATTAGATATACAAATGTCCAAGAAATGGTACTCTTGTCATCATAGAACTGTGATAGTTGAGTAATTAGATATACAAATTTGCAAGAAATGGTACTTTTGTCATCATAGAACTGTGATAGTTGAGTAATTAGATATACAAATCTGCAAGAAATGGTACTTTTGTCATCATAGAACTGTGATAGTTGAGTAATAAGATATACAAATTTCCAAGAAATGGTACCTTTGTCATCATAGAACTGTGATAGGTGAGTAATAAGATATACACATTTGTGAAATGGTACTCTTGTCATCATAGAACTGTGATAGTTGAGTAATTAGATATACAAATTTCCAAGAAATGGTACTCTTGTCATCATAGAACTGTGATAGTTGAGTAATTAGATATACAAATTTGTAAGAAATGGTACTCTTGTCATCATAGAACTGTGATAGTTGAGTAATTAGATATACAAATTTGTAAGAAATGGTACTTTTGTCATCATAGAACTGTGATAGTTGAGTAATAAGATATACAAATTTCCAAGAAATGGTACCTTTGTCATCATAGAACTGTGATAGGTGAGTAATTAGATATACAAATTTCCAAGAAATGGTACTCTTGTCATCATAGAACTGTGATAGTTGAGTAATAAGATATACAAATTTCCAAGAAATGGTACTTTTGTCATCATAGAACTGTGATAGTTGAGTAATTAGATATACAAATTTGTAAGAAATGGTACTTTTGTCATCATAGAACTGTGATAGTTGAGTAATTAGATATACAAATTTGTAAGAAATGGTACTCTTGTCATCATAGAACTGTGATAGTTGAGTAATAAGATATACAAATGTGCAAGAAATAGTACTTTTGTCATCATAGAACTGTGATAGTTGAGTAATTAGATATACAAATTTGTAAGAAATGGTACTTTTGTCATCATAGAACTGTGATAGTTGAGTAATTAGATATACAAATGTGCAAGAAATGGTACTTTTGTCATCATAGAACTGTGATAGTTGAGTAATTAGATATACAAATTGGCAAGAAATGGTACTTTTGTCATCATAGAATTGTGATAGTTGAGTAATTAGATATACAAATTGGCAAGAAATGGTACTTTTGTCATCATAGAATTGTGATAGTTGAGTAATTAGATATACAAATTTGTAAGAAATGGTACTTTTGTCATCATAGAACTGTGATAGTTGAGTAATAAGATATACAAATTTCCAAGAAATGGTACCTTTGTCATCATAGAACTGTGATAGTTGAGTAATTAGATATACAAATTGGCAAGAAATGGTACTTTTGTCATCATAGAATTGTGATAGTTGAGTAATTAGATATACACATTTGTAAGAAATGGTACTTTTGTCATCATAGAACTATGATAGTTGAGTAATTAGATATACAAATTTGTAAGAAATGGTACTATTGTCATCATAGAACTGTGATAGTTGAGTAATTAGATATACAAATTTCCAAGAAATGGTACTATTGTCATCATAGAACTGTGATAGTTGAGTAATTAGATATACAAATTTGTAAGAAATGGTACTTTTGTCATCATAGAACTATGATAGTTGAGTAATAAGATATACAAATTTGTAAGAAATGGTACTTTTGTCATCATAGAACTGTGATAGTTGAGTAATTAGATATACACATTTGTGAAATGGTACTCTTGTCATCATAGAACTGTGATAGTTGAGTAATTAGATATAGAAATTTGTAAGAAATGGTACTTTTGTCATCATAGAACTGTGATAGTTGAGTAATAAGATATACAAATTTGTAAGAAATGGTACTTTTGTCATCATAGAACTGTGATAGTTGAGTAATTAGATATACAAATTTGTAAGAAATGGTACTATTGTCATCATAGAACTGTGATAGTTGAGAGTAATAAGATATACAAATTTCCAAGAAATGGTACTATTGTCATCATAGAACTGTGATAGTTGAGTAATAAGATATACAAATTTCCAAGAAATGGTACTTTTGTCATCATAGAACTGTGATAGTTGAGTAATAAGATATACAAATTTGTAAGAAATGGTACTCTTGTCATCATAGAACTGTGATAGTTGAGTAATTAGATATACAAATTTCCAAGAAATGGTACTTTTGTCATCATAGAACTGTGATAGTTGAGTAATTAGATATACAAATTTGTAAGAAATGGTACTTTTGTCATCATAGAACTGTGATAGTTGAGTAATTAGATATACAAATGTCCAAGAAATGGTACTCTTGTCATCATAGAACTGTGATAGTTGAGTAATAAGATATACAAATCTGCAAGAAATGGTACTTTTGTCATCATAGAACTGTGATAGTTGAGTAATTAGATATACAAATTTGTAAGAAATGGTACTTTTGTCATCATAGAACTATGATAGTTGAGTAATTAGATATACAAATTGGCAAGAAATGGTACTTTTGTCATCATAGAATTGTGATAGTTGAGTAATTAGATATACAAATTGGCAAGAAATGGTACTTTTGTCATCATAGAATTGTGATAGTTGAGTAATTAGATATACACATTTGTAAGAAATGGTACTTTTGTCATCATAGAACTATGATAGTTGAGTAATTAGATATACAAATTTGTAAGAAATGGTACTATTGTCATCATAGAACTGTGATAGTTGAGTAATTAGATATACAAATTTCCAAGAAATGGTACTATTGTCATCATAGAACTGTGATAGTTGAGTAATAAGATATACAAATTTCCAAGAAATGGTACTCTTGTCATCATAGAATTGTGATAGTTGAGTAATTAGATATACAAATTTGTAAGAAATGGTACTTTTGTCATCATAGAACTATGATAGTTGAGTAATAAGATATACAAATTTGTAAGAAATGGTACTTTTGTCATCATAGAACTGTGATAGTTGAGTAATTAGATATACAAATTTGTAAGAAATGGTACTTTTGTCATCATAGAACTGTGATAGTTGAGTAATTAGATATACACATTTGTGAAATGGTACTCTTGTCATCATAGAACTGTGATAGTTGAGTAATTAGATATAGAAATTTGCAAGAAATAGTACTCTTGTCATCATAGAACTGTGATAGTTGAGTAATAAGATATACAAATTTGTAAGAAATGGTACTTTTGTCATCATAGAACTGTGATAGTTGAGTAATTAGATATACACATTTGTGAAATGGTACTATTGTCATCATAGAACTGTGATAGTTGAGTAATTAGATATACACATTTGTGAAATGGTACTATTGTCATCATAGAATTGTGATAGTTGAGTAATTAGATATACAAATTTGTAAGAAATGGTACTTTTGTCATCATAGAACTGTGATAGTTGAGTAATTAGATATACAAATTTGTAAGAAATGGTACTCTTGTCATCATAGAACTGTGATAGTTGAGTAATAAGATATACAAATGTGCAAGAAATAGTACTTTTGTCATCATAGAACTGTGATAGTTGAGTAATTAGATATACAAATTTGTAAGAAATGGTACTTTTGTCATCATAGAACTATGATAGTTGAGTAATTAGATATACAAATTGGCAAGAAATGGTACTTTTGTCATCATAGAATTGTGATAGTTGAGTAATTAGATATACAAATTGGCAAGAAATGGTACTTTTGTCATCATAGAATTGTGATAGTTGAGTAATTAGATATACAAATTGGCAAGAAATGGTACTTTTGTCATCATAGAACTGTGATAGTTGAGTAATTAGATATACAAATTTGTAAGAAATGGTACTCTTGTCATCATAGAACTGTGATAGTTGAGTAATTAGATATACAAATTTGTAAGAAATGGTACTTTTGTCATCATAGAACTATGATAGTTGAGTAATAAGATATACAAATTTGTAAGAAATGGTACTTTTGTCATCATAGAACTGTGATAGTTGAGTAATTAGATATACAAATTTGTAAGAAATGGTACTTTTGTCATCATAGAACTGTGATAGTTGAGTAATTAGATATACAAATTTCCAAGAAATGGTACTCTTGTCATCATAGAACTGTGATAGTTGAGTAATTAGATATACAAATTTCCAAGAAATGGTACTCTTGTCATCATAGAACTGTGATAGTTGAGTAATTAGATATACAAATTGGCAAGAAATGGTACTTTTGTCATCATAGAACTGTGATAGTTGAGTAATTAGATATACAAATTTGTAAGAAATGGTACTCTTGTCATCATAGAACTGTGATAGTTGAGTAATTAGATATACAAATTTCCAAGAAATGGTACTCTTGTCATCATAGAACTGTGATAGTTGAGTAATTAGATATACACATTTGTAAGAAATGGTACTTTTGTCATCATAGAATTGTATATGAGCAAGTTTGAAAAAGGACAATTTATAATTTAAACGCATTGGTGAAAACTATGTACGACATTTCAGTGTTCTCCCCAGGCCGTTTTAGCGTCGCGGTACCGCAGAAGAAACAAACATTTTTTCTCTTTTTAAAAGAGATTGAGTCTTATCTTTTTATGACTTTCAAAATATTAGTATTACTTTCTTTCTCTTCCTATTACTAGTTGTAAGTCGAGAGTGAAAATTTTGATTTTGAACTATATAAGTTTTGTACTTTCTTCAGAAAGTGATCATAATTGGCTTAAGTTTGTGTTTCATCCATTTAATGCATTAAAAACGCCATATTCATTCCCAATCTCTTGTCAAACATTGTTTTATTTTCGTATTTTTCATTGCTTTCGGCAGCCATTTAATATTTTAGTGTAAACTACTGATCGGAATCGGACCAGATATGACAAAAATCCGCATTTTAAGATAACTACATATCCACAAATGGCACAGTAGACAGAAAACAATACCTAAAGAGAAAACTAAGCATTAACAGACTATTAATTAGATAACTTTGTTAAAAATATATATCATTTTGATAAAAGAAAACAACTGGGACCATGAACCAATATATTTGATAGACATGATAGAGAAAGTTTTTTAATTTAAATTTTATTGCTATATGATACTTTTCCTTTTTTTTTTATTATAAAAACCAGTGTTTTTTCCTACACATTTAGTGCAATTGTATCTATACACATATATTTTTATTTGGCCCAAGAGGAAAAAAAAATTTTCTGGAACTATAAATGAATATAGAAAACATAAACTGAAAATACTGTTATCATGGTTTTAGTTTAATTGTATTCTCAGTTATGAATTCAACAATATAGATACAAAGAATAGGGTGGAATAGAATATTTTATTCACCAAAAAAGGGCCTATAGCATACAAACAATATAATACATTTTGTAATAAACAATAACGTATATAACATAAAGGAAATAGAGCATTACCACGACGCGAC
Organism: Mytilus galloprovincialis; assembly: GCF_965363235.1. Taxonomy (NCBI): domain Eukaryota; kingdom Metazoa; phylum Mollusca; class Bivalvia; order Mytilida; family Mytilidae; genus Mytilus; species Mytilus galloprovincialis. The sequence continues at coordinate 1,763,059 of NC_134841.1, forward strand.
AAATTACATTGAAAAAAATACAATTTATTTTTTACGCCAAATGTGATGCTATCAAAAATTTCTGGGGAGAACACTGCATTTCTGTTTCAACCAGATTTGGTTGCTGTGAATGTGTAACAGAAAACTAAGTTTTAGAATATTCTTGTATAATTATTGATATCTATTTTATTCTATACTTCAATTTAGGATGTTAATTATCATTGATTTTGTAAAGTAAACATTTATTTTGACGATCTAGTGACACCTTTATCCAACTTACAATTTGTTGTTGTTTTCTTTCTTCTCTTTCCTTTTGTCGTCTTTGTCTTCGCTTTTCACGTGATCTGCTTCTACTGGTCCTATTGATAAAATAGATATCTATGCATATTAATCATAATATAAGAAAGTTTATGAACATGGCAGTTTGAAGATCCTTTGGAGTCTTGTATATTTGAATTGACATTCTGAAACCTCAAGTCTTGCAATCTGTTTGTATTGACATTCTGAAACATCAAGTCTTGCAATCTGTTTGTATTGACATTCTGAAACATCAAGTCTTGCAATCTGTTTGTATTGACATTCTGAAACATCAAGTCTTGCAATCTGTTTGTATTGACATTCTGAAACATCAAGTCTTGCAATCTGTTTGTATTGACATTCTGAAACATCAAGTCTTGCAATCTGTTTGTATTGACATTCTGAAACATCAAGTCTTGCAATCTGTTTGAATTGACATTCTGAAACATCAAGTCTTGCAATCTGTTTGTATTGACATTCTGAAACATCAAGTCTTGCAATCTGTTTGTATTGACATTCTGAAACATCAAGTCTTGCAATCTGTTTGAATTGACATTCTGAAACATCAAGTCTTGCAATCTGTTTGTATTGACATTCTGAAACATCAAGTCTTGCAATCTGTTTGTATTGACATTCTGAAACATCAAGTCTTGCAATCTGTTTGTATTGACATTCTGAAACATCAAGTCTTGCAATCTGTTTGAATTGACATTCTAAACATCAAGTCTTGCAATCTGTTTGAATTGACATTCTGAAACATCAAGTCTTGCAATCTGTTTGTATTACAAAGTACTAAGAATCAACAACATGTACCAAAATTGTACGTATTACAACAGTAGTATCTGTAACAATAGCAATTTTACTTTTATAAAGGGCAAGTAAATGTTTTATTCATTATTATTTCCCAGGATTCTATACTGAATGTTAGGTAAACCGATTTAATGATTTCTCAACATATTGTTTAATATATCTAATTGTAGAAGCGAACTACCAGTCAATAATAATATTTATATGCGTTTCTGATGAAAATTACACGTGATGTCATATTCTTTTTTTTTATTATTCAATAACTTGCACACTTATGTTTTATATCTTACCGTCTGTAATTTGGTGACCTTGATCTTGACCTTGAGTAGGAAGAATCACTTGAGTAAGAATCTCTTGAAATACATCTTGTCCTTGAAACTGATCTCGTCCTGAAGAAAAAAAGTGTTTATATCATCATTCTGTAAAACACACATCCATTAATGCTGTGGTTAACATATACATAAAACTAAGGTAAGAACCAAATCATTATTACTTTTTATGAATACATATATTTTTTTAAAAATAAATGGAGAATGTATCTATTGGCCACAGATGCCCCCATTCATGATCATGCTCTTTTTTTTGTGGTAATAAACATTGCATATTAAGTTTAATAACATCTGGTTGAGATAAACTTAAGAACGAAGAAAAGAAACAGAATTGTTTTTATGTCTATAAAGGGGCATAACTCATGAAACACAATAGTGACCACACCAAATTTTGAACTTGATCTGTGTTTTGTGTTAAAAGCATTGAATACAAGTTTTATGATATTTGGTTCAGGCAAACTCAAGTTAGAGAAGGGAAAACCATCTTTTAGGAATGGACTGTCAGGCATGGGCAACACTCACCTAATGGCAGCGACATAATCAAAGAGCTGAATAGCTCTGAGGGGAAAGACGGCCCTTGTCTCTTTTTTTTTTTTTTTTTTTTGGGGGGGGGGGTATCTTTTGATAGTCTTCATATAAAGAATGAAAAAAAGAACAGCTAGAACATGTAGAAAGGTTGACAATATTGAAGTCAATTGTTGTTGTTTAATCTAATTTTGTTTCCTTAGTTTAGGACTCAATTTGGACCAAGAGATCTGCATCTTCTAAGTCAAACATTCGATTAAAGTTGATAGTTAATTATGTAAAATTCAACTGATTTCTGTCATTTAACAACAACTACAATGTTTTCTGAAATCTTAACTGTGTACCACTGAACTGCAGGCTAGGCCATTTTCCATTTTTTGTGACAGTACTCCAAGATTTTTAATTTTTTTCTCAAGAAAGTTAGGACTGAAAAATCCATTTAATTTTAAATTTCCATTGATAAAGTTCCCAGTTACAACTCTCATCACAGGGATACAGGTACTAATAAAAAATAATATGATTGATGTAAACTGTGTAAAGCTTGTTTCCAGATCCTACATTTTGAAATATTTGTAAATTTCATGAATAAAAGGGTTTAAACTATAAAATGCAACTTTTTATTTATTTATTTTATTTTACCATTAAAATGATTTATTTGTTGTTACACACAATTTAGTTTTAATGGAAGTCTACTAATCATATACAAATGTCACATTTTCAAGTTTTATTTTAGTGGATAATTACTCATCAATTGAGGTGCTCCTGATTTGGAGGAAGATTCACAAAACAGAATTTTGCAGAAAAAATGAAAAAAAAAAAATTTCTCTCCCCAATCTCGTGTAGCTCCATGAACTTTGTTTACTGTGAAAGTTGTTGACCTACAAATTAAACTATTGCATGATGATGTTTGAATCATCTACAGCAAACATAATTATGTTTAAATTTAACAAATAACAATTTATAATTAGTGCATGAACTCTGAGAATGATTTAAATAACCAGTGAAGGATATCCGGCCTGCTTCTGCATAGTGTGGCATTCCAACAATGACGTCATTATGAAATCTATAATGTAGGTTGGTTATATTACGAATATCTTTTCATACTGATTTTTCCGGATTGTAAAAGAAACGTAAATAGTGTAAAAGAGAGCTCAAAATACGATAATTTTGCTAGAAACAGAATGGAAATGTGTAGAAAAGTGTTTAAAGTCTATCTATTCATTTGTGTGTTTCCTTCTCATCAATCTCAGTAAGATTTGTTGGGGGGTTTTCCACACTATAAAAACAAAATGAATGATGTGAGAGAATGTCACTCTGGTCAACCCCATAGCGGATTCCCGAAAATTGACCTGTCTTTAATGTGCAAGTCATTTTTCTTTCAATTAAAATCTTCCAATTTTTTTTTAAAATAAAATTATGTTGTGAAAAACTCAAAAATTATTGCACCACTAAAGACAGCCTTTGAACTTCTTAAAATACTACCAATATTGAAAATGTACTTGATAATATTAACAAAAATAACAATAAATCATTGAAGTGTTAATAAAAACAAACCTTGAACACATTGAACACTTTGATGATGATCTTGAACTTGACCTAGAATCAGCACTGGAGTATGAAGAACGTCTATCTACTCTTGTTCGCCTCCTCCCACGACTAACACTGTTGTAACGAGATCTTGATCTTGATGGTGACCTTTCATAGGATGGAGATGGTGACCTTGACCTATATGATGATGGTATGCTAGAATAACCACTACTTCTACTATCCTGAGAACTGTCAAAGCCTTTAGAGTTATCTACATCATATTTTGTACTGTTTGTAAAACAACTGTAATATGCAGGTAGTTTACTGTAAGCTGAAGAATCCATGTGGGGTGTAGGGTTGTTAGATTGTAAAGTATCCTCAAATGATGAATTACCCAGCGGTTTATCTGAACCTGATGTTTTACTTTTCTTTTGACTGTGTTTTCTTGACAAGGCAGTGTAATAGGATGGAATTTTATCAAAATAATTTCCCGACTCAATCTCCGGACTTTCTTCACGATCTCTTTTCCTGTAGTTTCTCTTGTTATTTTGTTGCTTCTTAGCACTAGAGTTTGAAACGTAAGATTCATTGATACCTGAATCATTCTCATCGTTTTCCTTATCACTCCATGTTTCAGTATCTTGAAGGTCAAGGATATCGTCTTCATTATAATCTATTGACACATTTGTTTCCTTCTCAGATTTCGGTACATTCTGACAGTAATCATGTTCTGGTATAGGTGTATAATAATTAGCACAAACATCAGTAGTTTTTTCAGCATTTGATAATGAAGGTTTTCTTGGAGTGTATGTGTCTAACTTTATAACTGAATTCTCATTTAGATTAGATGCCATTATTTTTTGTAGTTTCTGCGATGCAGAACTTGAATGCATGGCTATAGCACTACCTCTTCCACGTTTTGATGGCATGCCCATGGGTAACATGATTGTTGATTTTTTCTTCTCCTTGAGAGCTCGGATCTTTCTAATGACATCATCAGACAACTTTATACTTGCTGGATCAGCAATCTCTGTAAAAGTATTAGTTAACAATGAAACAAGAACTATACATGCAAGTTATATCAATTTGTGGCATATGACATGTTTGAGAAAATACTTTTGAGGGCAGTTCCATTAGAACATACACCTTACCAAAAGAAAGCCAAAATGTCATAAACACCTATTTAGAATTTCACTTCAATTTTTACTATACCAAAAGAAACTTACACCTTCCATAGTTGACAATTTCAAAGTGTGTGTGTGTCCAACTTTTCTGTAATGGAACAGTCCTTAGCTAGAAATCTCACTATTTTATTATTTTTAAGTCGATTTTATTTTCAGATTTGTTAACCCTATGCAGTGTATGTTAGTAGGATTTATTTCTTGGTGGCTTCTTGTAAATATACTTTCCTCAAGGTGCAAATATGTGTTAAATCATGTATATATGCTTTGATCATGATGAATAAGAATTTGTTGCCAACGATATTTCAAATGTTTTCTGTATAGCAAATGTACAAATACAACTTTTATAAAAGATTACTTGGAGGATAATAGGTCTCCAACAATAGACATGCGTCTATAATACATCCATTTTTTGAACACCCAATCTATAAAGTTATGTATGTACCTGGAGCTGGAGTTTCTGTCTTTACATCAAACATTTTTCTGAAAAGTTAAGAAATCAACTTGCAGTCAGGTCTTGTAAGATTGTTGCACATTTTGTGTGATAATATAAGAAAATGTCTCTATCAAGTCAGGAATATGACAGTTGTTATCGATTCATTTGATGTGTTTGGGTTTCTGATTTTGCCATTTGATAACAGACTTTCGGTTTTGAATTTCCTAGGCATTCTGTATGTTTTTCATTTTACTTTTAGTACAGTTTCCTAAAGGGATTTTTATAACAAATAGGTTTTGTTCATTGTTGAAAGCCGTACAGTAACCTTTAGATTATTGTATCATCATCATTTGGACTTTAATGGGAACTTGTCAAATTGACATTCATGCCACATCTCCTTATCTATATATTACAGATACTCTTACAAAGGATAACACTGAAGACTTTGTATGAAGAATTCAAATGATTCAATGACACATAACTTTTTAATGTTATTACTTTCAAGTTATTTTAGTGTATTTGAAAAGAACTGAGGTCTGTCTTTTCAAATTAAAGAACAAGCATGTAGAAATGCATATAATCATTGCAAAACAATATTTTTTCTCCTTTTGGGTGCTTTTTTTAAAAACAAAACTAAATGATTGGTTCTATTTATTTGTACACCAAGCTGAAGGTCATGAGGATGGTAAAGGTGTTTATAAAACTTACTGTATATCTTTTGCTGAATCAGCTGCCTCTTCAAACTGAGCCAACAAACTGCTTACATCTGTTGCTTCAATACCTATTGAAAATCAATATAACACTCAATAGGTTAATTCTCATGTCTTCTTCATTAGTTCAAGAATCTTCTCATGAATATATATATATTTATTTATTTAGCTAGCTTTTATAAAATAATATGGATTTTATTTATGACAAATGATCATTATAACAGGGATATCTCTAAGATTTGAAGTAGCAGGTTAATTATAAAAAGTAGGAGGGGATGTAATGCGGACGTCAAAGCTGTTCGCGGCAACGAGCTTGCTCGTCGTGCTACGGCTGGGGATATGGGGCCCGCTTAAGGGCCCCAGAAAATTTTGAAAAAATTGTGCAAAATCCTGCACTTTGGGGGTTTCCTGGACCCTCATTCACTCCTCTCAAAACATCATTTTTTACTGATGATAATGTAAATTGTTTATTAAAATTTGTAACATGGGTCAACTTTTCTGTAATTTGATCACATTTATTTGAATATCCAGACTTTCAACTTGGAGCTATATACATGTATTTGAAGATGTTTGAGAATAGCAATATCATGGTTAAATTTTATTTATTATAGTAATACATCGACCCAAGTGTGACAGGATTAAACTATCCCCTTTTTGTGAGAATGAATGTCCAACTTTTTCTAATTTCAACAAGGTTTGGCAGAAATTAAAATCCCTTTATTCTGTAATCTTGATTTACTTGCATATATTCTGCAAATTTTCATACCTCTGGATATAAAGTTGGACAAACTGATCAGACAGGGTCAATTAACGGTGGGCACAAAACTATGGGGTGATTGATCCCCTTTAGCGTTTATCTATAGTCCTATTTATTGAATCGTCATTTCTTTTTTAAGTATTCATGAGGCCAGGCAGGCTTTGGACTTGTTGAGAGAGAGAAAGATAGGATACTTGGGCAAACAACATTTATAGAAGATGTTGTCATTTATCCTATCTTAAAAGATGTTGGCCTTCAGCTATATTTAGTATTTGTTTTGAATACCAATGTTCTGATTGAAGCACTGAAACACCCGACAGGTGACACTGTCACTGGTTGTAGACATCGTCATCGATCTTCTTTTTGTGTGATACATTTGGTTGAAAACTTATGCAGCCTGTCCAACGTATGTTAAAATAATCGTTGACCATCCTCAGTTCTGAATTTAAATACTTAAAACGCCTGATAAACAAATAAATTACTTATTAAATCCAAAGAAATCCAACCGTCACTGCATAGTGAAAAGATCGGTCAAATTTTAGAACGGAATATAACAAAATCATCCGAGCGCTTTAAAAACTCGCAGCGTCGTAGAAAAGCTTTAACCTGTAAAAATGGCCTAAACACTCGGATTTACTTGGATTACTCGATGTATCTCTTGTTCACAATTAAAATCACGTAACAAAAACTTGTAACGGAGAAATATTGATCTCTGTATGTTTTTTTCTCGAAAAGTCAGGTCATACTTGCCGCTACAGTAGCCGGGTCCACAAGCGGAAGTTGCCGGGGGAAATCCCCGGCCCCGGGCCTTAAAGACAACCCTGTTATAAAAGGATAATTGCAACAAGGCCACCCTTAAAAAATTGTTTGTTTGGCATTGCCGACCCACACTATCAGCAGGTGAGTAGGTAGGTAGGGATTTTTTTTTTTTTTACATTTAAAAGCCTTATACATGTAAATCATGAAGTCTCCAGATTAATGCTGTCTAAAGCATTGCAGCATTGTTGTGTGTACATGCTGGTGGTTTCTTTGAAAGGGGTCAACCATCAATGTTACATTCTACATCATATGGATAATTTCACGTAAGACAGTCAGTTTTATTGGCAAAGTTAACCAAAGTACCCAGAAAAAAACACAGAATTGAGGCAGGAAACTGACAAATTTACCATATAAAATGTATGACGTGAAAATTGAACTTTTTTTTGTGGGACTGCCCATTGAACAGAGGCCTGATGTCACATCTTGAAGTTGTGGTCACAGTTTGGTAAAATTCCCACAAGTTAAATGGCTCAACCACTACGGCTACTTGTACAAATGGATAAAGATTTAAAACTTTGCTTTGGTTTTATAAACATCACTTTCTACACCATATGGGTAATTTCATGGCAGTCAGTTTTAGTGCCGTACTAAACCGTAGTACTTGAAGGAAAATGGCAACCTGTGGGAGGAAACTGACTAACCTTATCACATCTGACATGAAAATCAAACCTTAATTTTGCAACTGTCCAACTAGGGCTCAAACCAATACCTGGAGGCTAGTAATCATACATGTAAGGTGTGACGAACTACCATACAAACATGCCTGATAAGTTTTGAGGATAAAGGATCTGTTCAAAATTAGGATAGCAAAATATTAAAAATTCGGAAGGTTGGCACAAATAGACATGGTGTTTATACTAATATTATCCAAGTGCAAGGTTTTTCAGGGATAGGTTTAAAACGTATGATAAATTCAAAATGGAAATATGCAGCAGGACAGACAATTTTTGCAGATAAAAAAATTATTGGTTGTAATGCTTGTTTGATTAACAGAAATCTGGACATGCATTACATGAATACAGATAAATTAATGATCCCTTAGAATTGTGGAAAAGGAGGGGATTTTATTCATCACTAGTACACTGGATTCATTTATAAATATGTTTCTGTCAGTATCTTTTATATTTTAAGAATTATCTTATTCATGTTAAGAAGAAAGGCAAGAAAAGGGGGAAGTACTTCAATTGACACAAGATGCTAGTCTTTAAAATATGTATGTGTTGTTCCAGGCTAGCATCTACTGGTACAAAACTACTATAAACCTGTAAATCATTATGGTCATTAAGCTTTGGTGCTTACAGCCATAATTATCTTGAATGCATCATTGTGGTTCTGACTATAGTAGATACTTTGTTCTCTGGTTCAAGGGAAAATTTGTCAATGATAAATTTCAAATATTTAATAAGTTCATCAAATGTAAGAGCCACGCATATTTGTTCTGTGATGTCCCGGTGAAAAACTTCTATCTCATGAAGCGACAAAGTCAAGCAGAAATCATCTGTTTCTGCTTTACAAAAGATAAAATTGAGTCCTCTACAAGGTCTCTCAGAACGTTTCTTTCAAAGAATAGCTGAAATTTGATTTTTGATAAAATCCATCTCCCTTAACCAATGCATTGCAGCATAGGGAGATGCCTTCCCCTGCCGGCCTCTTTGACATTACTTTTGGCAGACTTTTTCTATTCCATGTAATTTAAATGTTTGCTCCCAATACAGTAAGGCAAGCGCTTTTAAGATCATGATTTGAAATAAGTAAAGCCAGGAACAAACTCGGTGGATACGATCAATTTCCGGCACAATTTCGATATTTTTAAATAAAAAAAAATAAATTTCTGAAACGCAAATAAAATTATTTGGGCGGCAAGTTTTTCAGTGGGTCGGGCGGCAATGCCAAACAAATGAAATTTTATTTTAGGCCCAATGTATAAAATGACAAGTTGAGAGGCAGATGGTCTTACATGTATTGTATATACAGTCGATTCCACTTAATTGCATACCGCTTAATAGCATAATTCGGTTAATTGCATAGTTTTCTCCTGCACAAAACCATTTCCCATTCATCTAATGTTAAATTGTCCGGTTATATGCATAGCTCTACAAGTGGCCTTTCGGTTTATTGCATAGAAAATTATTGCCGTCTAGATATGCTTAGTTAAAACTGACGATATTTTTGACCGGAAACGGTCATTTGGTAAGTATATTTTTCTTGAATGCATCCTTATTTTCGTTATTATTTCATATTTAATTTTGTGTTATTGAAATAAAGTTTTAAAACAGTTTCTTTCGTGTTTATATTATGGAATTTGATTTAAAAATAAACCTCGATGTCTACACAGGTGAAGTTTCCCATGTTCTATTTTAAGCCTCGAGGTCATAAAAATGTCAAACAGATAATTGTTGTTAAAACACTGACCATTCTACTTCAAAGGGTGTTAATAATTGATTGGATTTAAACAATTGTCCATAGATTACATTTGGGGTTAATTTTGGTAAAACAAAAACTCCTGCTAATTATCGATCATAACCAATGTGAACTCTATTGGGCTTGGGGTGATCTGTATTAATGTTAATATTATAGGGCATTTACATATGGTTAAAGAATTTTTTACATCAATCATTTGTTTTTAATATTTTATGAAAATAGCATTTACTTTTAATTATTATATTTTCTCACTTTCAACACTTGTGTCCAGCAATTAACCCGTACAGGGCCCCACCATTACTGCTTTGCATATACGAAACTAACAAGTTGTTACTTCAGTGCCCAACTGCATATCAACAGCAATTCATTACACATATATTGTTAAAATAATTATAAACTGTGAAGTATTGTTTAAAAGTTTATTTTAATCAAATCCTAACAATGTACATTGTACATATGGGTCATAGAAACAAATCTATTTTTAGAACAGTTTATTTTCGTATCCCAGGTAAAGGAAAGACTGAATGCAAATAAACTAAAACTAAATGTGTTTATAATCTTTATTTAAAGAAACAAAATAAAATAACACATATGACACTAGAGTAGACATAAAAATTTTATTAGAATATAGATTTCTTGCTGAAGTGTATAAAGTAGATAGAGGACTTTTCAAAGAGGGGTCAAAATCATGGTATTCATTTATTGATTATAGTTGCAAAAAATTTAAATTGGATGTAAAGAATTTGGAAAATGAAAATCTAGAATTGAAAATACACGATCAAACCATCCAACTAATTAAAGAACAGCTTCAAAATTATTCTAATTACAATTCTGACTCAAAGCTTAAATATTTTTCATTTTGTTACACAAATTTTTCTCTTCAAAAATATCTTGACTTTAATATTCCAAAAGCACTATGTAAAAATTTGACTAAGTTAAGAATTAGTGCACATTCTCTTTTAATAGAAAAAGGTCGTTATCATAGACCAAAAATTCCGCATAACTCAAGACTTTGTCAGACTTGTGATTTATTAGATGATGAAAAACACTTCATTTTATACTGTAAAAGTTTTCAATTTTAAGACAAGATCTCTTCAAAAAATTAAATATCGACCCCTCGGATTTAAATAAAAGGGAAAAGGAATCTACTATTCTACATAACATTATGTATCCTTTAAATAAAATTGATACAAAAGCTATCTGTACTTTTATTGAAAAAGCTTTTGAACTATATTAATGTTTTACAACTTATATTAGCTCTGTCCAGATATTATTTCTAATGTATATGCATTTATTTTGTATTAATTGTTTTAATATCTGTTCATTGTGTGGAAGACATCAATTGTGCACTGTACATATATATTGATTATCCAATAAATATTTGATTTGATGATTTGATTTGAAATCAACATTCAGTATATTGTATGTGGATTACAGACGTTCATCTTTCTTCAGGGATTTCTTTTACTGATCTGTTCTATCGATGTTATTTGACTCTGTCATTTGGCATTTCGGATATAAGCATACTCCGCTTTATTGCATAATTTTGTCTGACAAATAGGCTATGCAAATAACCGGAATCTACTGTATAAACATCTGTATACATGTAAAATATAACAAGAACTCAGGTCTATTTCTGTTAAAAAGAAAATTTAACTGTGACTGCTTCCATCTTTATAAAAAGAATTTACTACATTTTAACATTACCTCCTTCTCCCCCATTATTACTGGCTGTGTCTAATATCTCAAATAATGATTCATTGTGTAGGGTATCACTTTGTAACTTTAGTGTATAGTCTTCATCATCCAAAAACAGAACTGGGTTACTGGAAGGATCCAGCTCATTAAAACAAGCCTCACCACCCAACATGTTCTACAAACACAAAGATGTAAACATATATTTCCTGCTTAATAATATGTTAAATGTTTCAACAAACATTCATTTCATTTAATCTAAAAACATCTTTTCTACAATGTATAATAATAAATCAAGTCAGGATTGTTTAAATTATGAAGTCAACATGCTTTTAGGTCACATTATTTCCTAATGCCTTTTCGAAACAATATCCTTCACACAGCATTTCTTGCTATAAACTCAGATCTTTCTTCCTTTTCAACAATGGCAACTATATCCAATATCAAAGACTGAAATATAAGACTTATACAAGTTTTTCATCCAGATTATGCAATTATTCAACAAGATACCTCAACTGTGATAGGACATTCTGGTACTCAGTCATGTAACAGCAACCAAAAGAAGTGAAATCACACTTACAATACTACTGTACCATGTACAACTTACTATAAATGTACATGTATGTCAAACAGTGGATTATGCTTAAATATAGGTACAGTACAATTTTCGCGAAAGCCATCCCAAACTCCATACACCGAGTTTTTTCCTGGTGTGACACCAGGAAACTCCGACATCACTCCCTAAATTCTCGGAGAAATTTGGGAGTATTCCCTCCGACTTCCGCATAAATCCGTTACCTTTTGTTTATTGAATTAGCGACATCTCTCCCAGTCTGGAGTGACGTGGTGTCACACCAGGTAATTTATTGCCCTAATCCTTCTGATCTATGCCGGCACGCGACAGTCAAGGTATGCGAGATTTCTAATGTAATTAAACAATTGTATTTCCTGTCTATTGATTATCAGTTTATATCTGATTGCTTGAAACAAATGAAAGATTAAAATAAAAATCAAAACGTTGTTGTTAATTCTTTTAATTTCTCTGTACATTTAAATCAATTTTTAAAAACAACTATATTTGATTTTGACTTCCGTTTTTTATCAGTAAATAAATATTTAATTTACTAAAAGAGATATAACTGTGTAACAATAAACGGAGACTAACGCTGAATAAATTAGGGTAGTTTAAAGAAAAGTGACACGTCTCAAAGTTTTTTATACAAGTAAAAAAGAAAATATTATTCACTATCTGTTATGCTAATTATAAGTCTACGCCATTTCCATTTTACGATTACAAAATAAAAGTTTTAAAAAGCAAAAGGTTGTTGTTAATGCTTTCAATTGCATTAAAGTTTTATAAAAAAAAAATCTATACTTGATTATGACCTCGTTTTTTTTTTTTTATCGGTAATTTATATAACTTACGAAAAGAGACATACTTGCGTGAAAATAAACGGAAATTAACGCTGAAGGTATAAAATGTGAGAAAGAAAGAAAATTATGTTTCTTAAAACTTGTATATGCAAGAAAAAAAGAAAATACTTTTCACCATTCCTTATGCTTAATAAGTCTACGGCATTTTCTCTTCACGATTTGTTAGCATTACTTTAGGATAAATAATACATTTCGGCTACAACAGGAATACTTCTATAGCTGCATCAACTCGTCGTTGCATAATATTCATTTACGCACAATGAATGTAAACTTTTGTGTTGTATTTAGAACAGTGATCTTTAAATATTTTTAAAGCAATTAATTGCCGTGGGAAGACGATACGCATCTCAGTGATCAACAGTGCGTAGTTGAACTTGAACTTGACTTTGCTCACAATATTGAATGCTAAAAATAGTGACATCAATTTTGTCCACAAGATTTTTATTTGGCGGGAAATAGTATCATGTAACAGTAAACTCAGGTGACCTTTCTGGATAACCGTGGGAAAATTTTATTTATACGTCCATAGTCAACACTATATATTAATGGTAGATGAAAACAGGATGCATGTCATTCAGTTCCTGATGGGCGTTGGTAGAGATCCTCTGTGAAAATTTGCTGATCGTAAAAATCCGATCCACATTTTGTTTTACATATTTCTTTCTTGTAGAACACGATTTAATTTCATTTAAATATTCTATTTTATAATTGTTGAAATACTTCTTTTTATATTTCGCCGAGGACTTTTAACGAGCAGTAATAAGACATAAGACTCATCAGTGACGCTCATATCGAAATATTTATTAAGACAAAAAAGTAAAATACGGATTGCGCCAATCCAATTTTATTTTAAATAATTAAAGATCAATAACAGATCATAACGGATAAAAAACACATGATTTTTTTTTCTCCATATAATTAAATATTTAAAGGTTGTGATTCTTGTGTTGTGTCTGGGCGGCGAATGTATCTCAGTATTTATGAATATAGGGCTGCCACATTGCATACAAAACTATTTGTCACTTTACAGTTTCTTTTTTAAATTCAAATATTTCAAGTCGGTAATCTACCGAGGTAGTGAAACATAATATTTTACATTTCAAAATAAATTGAAAGTAACAGAGTTCACTTGTTGATCCGATAAATTAACTCTTGGGTTTAATTTAGATTGGACATATTACCGTAAAAACATCATTTTGTTTTAAGCCAGTTGATATTAATTATATAATATTGAACTATTAATGAACCGAATATTGCTCACTGAGTAGGTCATAAAAGGTTCTAATTGTGGTAAAATCGTCTTTGTTGAAAAAACAAAAATTATGACCTGATCGGACTATAATGAAAATACAAAATAAGTGTTTTATTCGTATTTTTATACGTTTGTACGTTGTATGTCATATGACAATGACATGGGCATATACATACAAGAATAATTATCTTATTTTAAATAAAAATGTCACACTTTTATCTGACAATGAAAGGACATTTAAATAACGTATTTTAAAGCACACAGGTGCATCAAGATCGATTAAATGTACAAAGGTAATAAATCTGGCTAATCCGATGATGTTGTCACGCGTCATTAATTTTCAGTACATCCGATGGGCAATAAACCAATAAACAGCCACGCGGTGTTGGGAGAGAATCTTTGGAGGAAATTGGGAGTATAATCCGTGATTCGCGGTGTCACACCGCTACACTCGGAAATCGGTGATTAGAGTTCGCGATTACATACTCTCTGGGCATACTGTATGATCCACCAATTAATTACAATGTACTATTACTGACCCGTTTAAATTAATCAACCCCATCCCTTTCTTGTTTAATTTTGGTCTTTTAGTAAGTGTAGATACAATGATACATTACAAGGTGTTAATAGATAATAGGAAAAAAAATGTGTCCATAATCACCATAGTACACACCATTATTTTCTATGTTTAGTGACATTTGGAGTCGAAACTCTAGGCTGGTATTAAAATTAGAAAAATCATATCATAGGGATGTATATTTCCCCAATTCCTTAATGATACAGAATTCAAAGATTTTACAGAACTGTTTTATTGGTAAGAGTTGACATTGGCACGAGATACATTTGTAAATATAATTCCAATGCTGATATACTCCAGTATTGAATACTTATGATGAAGAAAAAACACGGTTACACCCATCATCAATACTTTCCTTTTATTGGTATTGAGATTACCCGATTGATATAAAAACAGTCTTAGGTATTTTAATTTAAATAGATGGTGCATAAAAAAAGAACAGATGTCAACAATGTGAACAAATTGTAAAAATGCGTTTACATTAATTTATTTAATTCCTCATGGTCTATGGCTTTCTTAAGTGAATAAACATTTCTATTTTAAAACAAATATAGAAAACATATAAACTATTGGTAATACTTCAAAGACAAGTGTATATTTTTACAATTTCGAGAACACGTGGTCGTCGTGCAAGACAATCAACATCTCAATCGTGCAAAACTGTTGTGTTGTATTTTCCTAAACCATGACACTCAATTATATGATTAGAAATATAATCTGACAACCAAGTTAACGTAAATGTAATCACCTATTTTCTCTAAAAGTCTATGTCAAGTTGGCTTCCAAGTATTCTTTAGGGAACTCGCACCTTGCAGCTGAACACTACCGGAAATTGTGATGATGACACATTCTCGCGAGATATCGTGCTAATTCTCATTGAAAAAATAGTACGCTTAGCAACAATCGACGCATTGTGTTTATACACAATTATCTTTTTTTCCAGGCAAATTACAATAACTGTTAACCAAAGTTGTCAGATATCATTTGAATTTTTTCTTTAAATAATTTGAAAAATTATATCGTGCAATTTTTTCATAAGAAAATATATTTTTTATGTACTACATTTTTGTGTACCTATTTCCGTAAAATTGTAGTTGGGTTCAAAGGAAAAGTAAAAAAAAATGCTGTTTTTATAAACTTCAAAAATAACTTAGATCTATGATTAGGGGAAAGAGCGATATGGCTACTGCAGAGCCATCACGATCACTGCTGCCTGCAATAACACCAAGAATTGCAACAGCTCCTCTTGGATCAAGCAGATTACAAACAGTTCCTAAACGGTATGAGGAAACCAAACCAGTTGTCATTCAGGGCCATGCTCATCGCATGATTATAGGTAAATATACAAGACCTACGGTATACAAACGTGTGCAATTAAAAATATAATTATTTAAATGTAATCGTAATAACATGTAACTAATTAAATGTAATTGTAATACCAAGTAATTAATTTAATTGTAATGACATGCAATCGATTGAATTTAATTGTCAGGCGTCAAACGGTCATTTTCAGCTACTGTTAGCGTCAAATTGGTTAAAATTTTATGTAATCATCAAAATATCCTTATTGTGATTCGTCAAAGGTGTCAAATAATTATTATACTATCATTTTCAGAAAAAAATTACCGTGATTGGTCAAAATCAGTCTATTTTTTTTATTGTCTAAAAGAAAGTGTACATTTAAATTCATGCACCAAAAATTACCGTTAACGTTATTCGGCTAGAATTTCTACCATTATTCATCTTGAAGGTACCCCCATTATAAAATGTACCTCCCTTTTGTAATGATGTGCAATTAATTAAAATATTAATTGTAATAATATGTAATTAATTTTAAATGTTATTGTAATACCAAGTAATTGATTAAATTTAATTGTAATAAAATGTAATTAATTAAAATGTTAATTGTAATAACATTCATGACATGTAAATAATTAAATTTAATTGTAAAAACATGTAATTAATTCAAAATTTGATTGTAATGATATGTTATTAATTAACAATTTGAAAGCAATTTTATGAATTTAAAGTGTAAAGTGTAATGAGCATATTTTCAAAAAAAATATTAACAAGAGGCTGCCAGACCGATAGAAAACTGGATTTATTAACATTTATTTGTGTCCTGGCATTTCAATATCATAAGAACCATAACTGATGAACGGTGAAAGTGAAAATCGTCAATATCAGATGTGACTTCCATTTTGTCATCAGTAACAACATATTAAGATTTGAAAAGCTTTGGTTGAATGGTTCATGAGTAAATGCGACAACATGACTGGAAACACAATTTTTTAATCTTTCAAGAACCATAACTCCTGAACAGAAAAAGCGAAAATCGCCATTATTGAACATGACCTCAATATTGTCATCATTAACAACATATTTAAATTTGAAAAGCTGTGGTTGAATAGTTCATTAGTAAATACATGGACATGACTGGAAACACTATTTTTCAATCTTTCAAGAACCATAACTCCTGAACGGTAAAAGTCAAAATCGTCATTATTGAACTTGACTTCCATTTTGTCATCAGTAACAACATATTAAAATTTTATAAGCTTTGTTGAACAGTTCATGAGTAAATGCATAGACATGACTGGAAACACCATTTTTCAATCTTTCAAGAACCATAACTCCTGAACAGTAAAAGTCAAAATCGTCATTATTGAACTTGACTTCCATTTTGTCATCAGTAACAACATATTAAAATTTGAAAAGCTTTGGTTGAAGAGTTCATGAGTAAGTGCACGGACAAGACTGGAAACAACATTTTTCAATCTTTCAAGAACCATAACTCCTGAAAGGTTAAAGTCAAAATCGTCATTATTGAACTTGACTTCCATTTTGTCATCAGTAACAACATATTAAAATATTTAAAGCTTTGGGTGAACAATTCATGAGTAAATGAACAGACAACATTTGGCTGCCGCCCGCCTGGCTATCCGGCTGCCCGACTGCCGTACATCCCCAAATCAATAACCGACATTTTTGTCACAAAAATCTGGTTAAAAATTAATAGACCACTTTCAAGTTATTTTAATCATCAAATTTTTTTTGTCAATTTTGTGGGCCTTTGTAATTTCATTTACAAGATAGATGGGATTTCCTGTATCCCAGCTCGAGTAACCATTAAGGGTCTTTGTGATCATCATAAACTAGAAATAATATTTGTTCTGTAAGTACTTAATCACAATTCCCTAATGACAGTAGTGCTGAATATCAGTATATGTATTTATAAGAATTTGATTTACAGAATGATTCGTGTAATTTTGCATTTTATTTTTTAACCACTTGTTAAACATATGAAAAGAAGTGATAAGAACCCTAAACCCTCTAATAATATTCACTAAAACCATATTGTTTTATGGAAACGCAATAAACTGGAAATTTGTCTGTTGCATACATGTACATTTGTTTTGGATAACTTTACAGAAGAAATTTTTAAAAGTTTTTTAAAATTTAACCGGAGTTAAAAATGTAAACCCCTTTTTAATATATATTATTTACATTACAGGTATTGGTCATGAACTGCAGAGACGTTCAATGGAAATGTCTGAGGTGGAAAGGTTGAGAGGTATCCGTGAAGCAGAACAAGCGGTTTGGGCACAGGCTGAACAGATCAAAGCTGAAGCTGTACAGAGAGCTAAAGAAGAATCTAGGTTAGATCAAGAAAAACTGCTGAAAAAGGTCTCAAAAGCACAGGAAAAAGCATTAAAGGTATGATTACCTTCTATATTTCTTGCATAAAGCAATACACATACAATTAAAATGTCATCACTTTTATAGAACTTCAGATAAATTTCATATCAGTGCAATCAAATTTACAAGAAATATTTTGAAAGATGGATATGCAATTGTACATGAATTCAGAACTCCTTCTAGAAAGAAAATGACAATGATATCACTGCTGAATTTGTGCAGGCATCTGATACATTCTGGTGTTTCACATCTGATCTTTTATGGTAATATTTTATACAAAGCTCAACAATGTTGTCTTTTACCTTAAAAGCTAACCAAACCTTTATACAGACTTATTCAGAAGTAATGTAGTAACCATACTGTTTTCAGGTCATTAAAGATGGTAATTTTTTGAAGTTGATATTGCTTCAATCATAGGGTTTTTGTATTGGAAATATACACATTTAATAGTTAACTCCTAACTGGATGGATTGTGCCTAATATTCATATGATGAAAACATAATCTTTCACTCAGTTTAATTAAGGTCTGGAGCTGGCATGTCAGTAACTGCTAGTAGTCCTTTGTAAATTTAAGTATCAATTTGCTTAGTTTCTTTGTTTTCTTTTCCGAGTTTGGACTCAGCCCGTTTTGGGGATAGACGGCTTCAAGCCGTCAATTCCCTAATGGGGTTGGCCAGAGTATCATTCCCTCACGTCAATCATTTTGTTTTGATAGTTTGGAAACCCCCTCAAAATGTCATACTGAAATTGATGACAAGGAGAACAGATTGACTTTAAATACATTTTTTACACATTTCCCTTCTGGATCTCGTGAAATTATCGTATATTGAGCTTTCCCTTACACTATATACGTTTCTTTTACAGTCCAGAAAAATCAGTATTACGAAATATTCTAAATATATCTAACCTAGTGACGTCATTGTTGGAATGCCGACCTACACAGGGATATCCTTTATTCATTATAAAAATCATTCACAGTATTTGTATACTAATTTAAAATCCGTATTTGTTAAATGTAAACCTAATGATGTTTGCTTTAGTGTAGATGATTCACACACCAACATGCAATACTTTAATCTGAGGCTATAATCAGATAATTTGTAGGTCAACTTTCGCGGTAAACAATGTCAATGGGGATACATGAGATAGGGGAGAGAAACGGCAGTTTTCATTGTTTCTGTACAGTTCTGTTTATAGAATCTTCCTCCAATTCAGGAGCACCTCAATTGATGAGTAATTATACACTAAAATCAAAGTAAATGTTTCTGAACACTTAAAATGTGACATTTAGTATATGATAAGTAGTCTTCTATATCAAAAAAATTTTGTGTACCAACATAATTATTGAAATGGTTAAAAAAAAAATTAAAAAAAATAAAATGTTGCTTTTTGTAGTTTATACCTATTGAGATTTGGGAGAGCAACTGCAGTTTTCATTCTTTCTGTAAAGTTATGTTTTTAGAATCTTTCTCCAATTAAGGGGCACCTCAATTGATGAGTAATTACCCACTAAAATGAAAGTTAATGTATCTGAACACTAAAAATGTCACATTAAGTATATATATGATAAGTAGTCATCAATTAAAAAATAATTTTGCGTACCAACATAATTATTGTAGTGGTCATTTTTTTTTTTTTTTTTCATTTTTTTAAATTATTGCTTTTAAAGCTATTTATTCATGAATTTTACAGATATATCAAAATGTGGGATCTGGAAACAAACACAAGCTTATATCAATCATATTTGATTTTATAAGTACATGTATCCCTGTGATGAGAGTTGTAACTGGGAAATTTATCAATGGAAAATTAAAACTGAATAGATTTTTCAGTCCTCACTTTCTTGAGAATACTGTCACAAAAAAATGAGAATGGTCTTAGCCTGCCGTTCAGTTGTACATAATTAAAATTCTAAAATATATTGTAGTAGTTGTTAAGTTCAATTGAATTTTAGATAATTAACTCCCAACTTTAATTAAATGTTTTGATTTAGAAGGTGCAGATCTCATTGGTCCAAATTGTCTCTATGATGAATTCTTGACTAAGGAAATGAAATAACAATAAACAACAATTAGTTTCATTATTGTCAGCCTTTCTATATGTTCTAGCTGTTCTTTTGCTCATTCTTTGTATGTAGACTATCAAAAGATACCCCCCTAAAAATTGAAACAATGGCCGTCTTTTCCCTCAGAGCTCTTCAGCTCTTTGATTATGTAATGAGTCTTACTGTGTGTTTGTTTATTCTACATTGGCTAGAGGTATAGGTGGAGGGTTGAGATCTTACAAAACATGTTGGGCCTAAATTAA
Organism: Mytilus galloprovincialis; assembly: GCF_965363235.1. Classification (NCBI taxonomy): domain Eukaryota; kingdom Metazoa; phylum Mollusca; class Bivalvia; order Mytilida; family Mytilidae; genus Mytilus; species Mytilus galloprovincialis. The sequence goes on from NC_134841.1 coordinate 1,783,811, forward strand.
TATTTTGTTTGTTTCCCCAATCCCGACCCTTCCAAGCCAGGTGTGGGTCGGAAGGTAGGGAAATAATTTTATTTTTTCCAAAAAGTTTGAACAACATTGGACCATCCTGCAAGCCTGAAAATTGGAAATGAATAAAATGATATTTGACTTAAATTTGACAATAAAATTTTATGAGTAGCACTGTTTTTGCAGGGTCGGTCGGGATTGGGGAAACAAACAATATTTTATTTTAGGCCTTGAACCCAGCCACATTTTTGTCCAAAGTCATGAGCCTCTGGCCTTTGGCATGTTTTTTTTTTAAATTTTAGTTCATTTATATGTTTCAGAGTTAAGTGTGTGGCTCATTTTTACTGAATTTATATATACAAATTTTTGTTGAGGGGCCAGCTGAAGCATACGGTTGCAGGATTTTACTGCTCTTTGGTTGGGTTGTTGTCTCTTTGACACATTCCCCCTGTCCATTTAAGTGGCAGCCCTTTCTGGCTAAATTAAATAACACTTGAAAAATGAATAGGTGTCACCAAGTTTCTATTTTTGAAAAATGAATGTACTAGTCATAAAATGCAATAGAAGGTGTATTTCAAGTGGGAACTGTATTTAAAAAAATAAAATAGACTGGAGTTCTATATACTCATGATCTTTGCCAATTGGTCCGGAGGTTTGTTGGGGGAATATTGTAGGATTATAAATAGGTAATATGTAATCCACTATAGCCTTGTAGAGTGTAGTATATTACTGTAACAATCATCTGAAATATTGCAGATTTTGAAGAACATCTAGATAAAACAAAAATACTGACCTTATTCATTTCCTAGGTTACTTAGTGTCCTTTATAGAAACACTGTAAAATATTTATGTTGACTTGTTTTCTGTCTGCTTTAGACCTGCATAAGAATTTTTGTTCAATTTTAATACCCATGTTAAGCTCTTGATGGAAATATTAAATTGAAAGTAAACAAAGAAGAACAAAATTAAATGTTACAATTTTATATCATTACATTAGAATTTAAATACTAGAAATAACTATACCAGCACTATGATTATTTAATCCTCATTTTACTTTTATAGATCTGGTGAAGCTAATATAAATTAAATGACTGATCATGCACACAGTGACATGTTTTAGGACAGTTTATTTGACCATGTTTTAGGACAGTTTATTTGACCATGTTTCAGGACAGTTAATTTGACCATGTTTCAAGACGGTTTATCTGACCATGTTGACCTTGTTTGGACAGACTAATCTGACCACAGACTGATTTTGATAATCTGTACTGGTACAAGTATCATAATTTATTCTGGTTTTCAAAATACTGTTTTCAAAATATCTATATATGAATATGTAGATGAGCATGTATATTTTAGGACAACTATGTCAGATGAAATTATTTTATTATTATTTTAATATATTTTTCAAAAAGTAGTTCTGTAATGGTCATATAAAGCTTGGAAAAGGAGATATCTTTCTTATTGAAAAACATAGTGAAAAGTTTTACCTTCATTTTAAGAAAAAATAAAAAAATTGAATTGTGCAAATTACTTGCACAATGTTGATATATCAAGAGAGATGTCCAAAATAAATGATTACAGATATGTACTTAATCACATTTATATGAAAGGAGACCTAGTTAGCCTTGACCAAATATGTACTTTTGCATTATCAGCTTTTCTATGTATAACATTAAGCTACTGGTAATTTTCCATTGCAGGTTTATCATGAAACAATAGTATCGTACAGATGTACTTATACCAAATATTTTAGATTATTATCTCGGATGACTTCATTATTTTATTTTTATCACTTCTGTTGCTGATTTTTTTAAATTTATATCACCACAAAAAAAAGTGAAGTGCTTTATAATTTTAACCAACACATGATCAAATATTTTATGGAATGAGTTTGTTATAAGTGTATACTACCCATCACTCCTTCTACTTCATGGTGGTCATACATGTACATGTATCTTGCCAATCTCCATAAGAACATTTGATTTTTTATGATTGAGGTTTGAAAGGTTGAGCTCTATGATATATATTTATTTCACAAAAATGAAAATTAAGAATTCTAGAAATCAAATTGCTTCAGTGTGTAAAACTAAAATATTCAAAATTAATAATCCATATTATAGAAAGATCCTTGACCTATACAAAATTAAATTATATTTTAATGAAATAATCTTATCTTACATTAAAATTAATTTTGCACAAATTCCTTATGAAGTGTGAAATAAAGATAAATTACACACCCAAAATATGAATCCTGAGGAACAATGAACGAAAAATTTGTATAGGTAGGTGAAATCTGGATCTGATTCACACGGAGCGTAATTCCTCTGAAAATTCACACGGAGCATAATTCCTCTTAAAATCTGGTGGTTTTAGGTAAACAAAAATTATTGACACAAAATTACTGAACTTTGTAAATTGTGTAAATATCAGTGTATTAAAGTATCCTCAGTGTCCTATTTGAAAATATTTCATCCTATCAAGTTGTTTATTTGAAGGAGGAGGCATTACGAGTTGAGATGGCGATGCAGAAACTTGCAATAGAACAGGTAAAACAGGAAAGACTGGAGGCTGAACAGAGACTCAAGGATGCTTTAACAGAAAAGGAGAAAGAGTTTACAAAACGTTTATCTGAAGCTGTTTCTGGGGCTAGGAAAGAAGAACAGAATGCTGCAGCAAAGAAAGCATCAGACATTGAAAAGTACGTCAAATATTGAAAAATATAATATGAATTTTTAACACAAATTTTTCAAAGTAATAATATGTCTTTCCTAATCTTTCTTTAATCTCAATATTGATTTCACAAAGGTAGATTTCAGAAGATGTATTTGTTATCTTTGGACTAATTATTTTTGTCCTGTTCCTCTATTTATGCATGTTTTATACAAAAGCAGGTCACAGCAAAATTTTCTACATTTTACATCGGAATGGAAAGTTATATTTTTTATAAATTATTAAAGTCATCTGTAGTTTTTATGTGCAACATCTAGTATTGAGATTAGAACGACATGATATTTATTTGACAAGATTCTATTGAAATTTCTATATTGTTTTCTTCTATATATGTTCGAAAGATTGGTCCATATCTTACATTGAAATGGAAGAAAGTTGACAGAATTACTTTATACCATTGTTATTTTGTAACCAATAATTTGCTGTTTGGTGTATATGTATTTTTAAGATTTCACAAAGCAAATAATTAGATAATTTTTTTAATACAAATAAAGTGTACATGTTCTTTGGAATAGACTGACAGAAATTCTTCATACTATGTATGTATAGTGTTGCTAAATATATATTTGAATTTTTTATCATTTGATTTTTGTTTCCACTAACACATTGACTTTTCATTTCTACACTTCATGTTTACATTTCAATGTAACAAACATTGACACAAAAGTTCAATGACTTATGAGGTTGTCCATTCTGAAGTGCAGATAAATTATTTGATAAATTTTATGATAAAATTTACTGTCCTTTACAAATTGATAAGGGGACAGACATACATTTATCGTGTCCAAAACAAGCTTATATTTTTATTCAACCCCTGTTAGTTATACAAGAAAAAATTAACAGGGGTCATATTGTTAATGTGGTCTGATTTGACATCCTTTTGAGAAGATCTTTTAGAATATCAACTTATATCAACTTTAAAGATCAAAACTTTATTCATACCTTTAATTATAAAAAAAATATATGAATAATACAGAGTACATGAAACATTTATTTCTTATTATTCTTGTAAAAATATAATAAATTCCTCCTACCTTAGTGTTGTTCAAATTTAAACATTCTAATGCATGTGTGTCCATGATGACAAAATATATAATCTGTGGAAAGATTATAGTGAATAGATAATGTAATCCTCTTACAACATAACAATGACATCCTTGTCACCAATTAATACTAAGACATGTAAGATATGGCTTCATTTAATGTAGATCAGAGTACAATTAGATGGAAACTCACAGATGGTAGCTTACCATTCTTTCCTAAATTTGAGCTTTCCTGATGTAATTTACAAATAAACTTGTTTTTTTTCCAAAGAACAAAACTTGGCTTGTACATGTCAAGTTTATGTATTGGTGCCTGTCTGCTGCTGTGACCTAGTGAAAAAAATTAGCCCCAGAAACAGATTTTTAAACTCAAACTTTAATACTGTAATCTAGACTTTATTATTAACTGCAAGTTAATAAGTAAACAAGACGTCAAGAGTGGAAAAGAAATAACTTTGAAACATTTATTAAATCTGCTTGAATTATTAAATATAGATTCCACATCTGCAACAAGTGTATTATGATATTTCTCCACTCGAGACAGTTAGATTTTAATATTTAAAGAGTGAGGCTTGCCGAGCTTTTTAAATAATTAAAATTTAACTGTTGAGAGTGGAGAAATATTGTAATACACGAGTTACAGTGGTGGAATCTGTTTCTCTTATGATTTATCCTTCCTTTTAAAGATTTGAGGAAAGCTGTGTACTTTTGATGTGATGTCATCAGACATGGTCGCCTTTTTTCATGACATCACAATAAGAAAATTCAGAAGAAAACAAGAAAACCTAAGGTCACAATTAAATTTCAACCAATCATTTGCCGAGAACAGATTTTTCTCCCACTGGTCAGAAAATGTGAAAATAGCACAAAAATTAGAGAAATAAGATTTGTACTTCACCAACAAAGTTTGTTTACAAGAAGAAAAAAAACTATCTTACCGGTACTTTGGGAAATTTGACAAATTGAATACAGGGAAAGGACTTTTTAATGTTCTAGTGAACAAACAGCTGTTATATGTCATAATAATATCTGCTGTGTAACATATAAAATATTTATAGAGATAACTATTTTATCTTTCAGAAGTCACAAAGACAAACTAGCTGTAGCACTGAAGAAAGCTGAAACAGAGAAAACTAAAGCAGTGACAGATCTTGAAGCTTCTAAAAATAAAGAAATGACAGAAAAAATCAGTAAAACTGAAGAAAATGAGAGGAAGAAGGCTGATAATACATTACAAGCTACAAAACAAAAATATGAGGCAGAAATTACACAATTAAAAGGAGATATACAGAAACAAAAAGCAGAAATTAACAAATATTTGAAGAATATCCAAGCATTAGAACTGGCTAAATTAAATGTGGAAACGAAATTACATGAAGTATATACTGGATATCAGGACTTTATAAACAGAAGCCAACCATTTGAACCAGGCATGTCAGACTATTTGTTACAACCAGTTTATATTGACGAGGTTGGCAAAGTGCCAGAACTTTAGATATACAGTGGGATTGTAAAAAACTTATAATAAGCTACAAAAAAATGTGTACATAGTATCTGTCTGAAGTCATCTTTCAGGGGGTTGTTTGAAGAGAGTGTAAAGGTTTCTTTAGGCCAAGTAAACAAAACTAAGTTTTACTGGTTTTCTGTAAAAAGACCAATTCTCTAAAGTTATTTAAGCTTTTTATAGCTTACTGTTTCTGAATGTACTAAATATGGTGAATTAGAATTTTATATGTGGACCATGAAATCAGTACAAGCTTGTGTACTGTCTAGAGGAGTTGTGTCTGTCACTATCAGTTAAACAGAGCATGGCACAGGCACACAGAACAAGTTAATATTTTCATTTTTACTGGGGAATCTTTTTATTAACAACACATTTGTTTATTGTATTGAATGTTGAAATTCTATTTCTGGATCTTTTTGCATTATGGTTGTCAAATTTTATTTACATGCTAATTTAAATTTTTATATATATGCTTTATAAGTTGTTAATGAGTCAAAACAGTTAGACTAAAAAAATAGTGTATTGTAAATCAGAAGTACAAGATACAGAGTAGAGTACATATGTATGATGGAAATCTGTTATTTTTTTTATCAAGAAAAAAGGTTAGACATCATGTATAAAAATCTTACTGCTGAATGCTTTAAATATTTTTTGTTTTGTATAGTGCCAATATTTATGCCTTGAAAGTGTTTACTTTTGAAAGCCAAATGACTTGTTAATTGTGCCTTAGATGTATTTCTATAAAATGTTGTTGCCAAATTATTATTTTTCTTATCGATACTGCATCCTTAAAACTTTTCTATTTATAAATGTAGTAGCTTTTGTTTTCTTGAAACATAAAAATCTATGTCACAGTGATATTAGTGTCTGTGCTTGTGAATGTACAAATATTCTATTGATTTAGAAGCTTTAATATTTGATTTTGTCAGGGACTCTTCAGGGATAAACATTTCTGTGTTTTCACGTACAGCTTTCTTCTAAGCACTTTCACATGCATACCATCAAATTATGAGTGGTTACATTAACTATTTGTCAAAAGATTATATTTCTATTCATTGATAACATTGTCAATATCAGTAGTTATGCTGGGTAATTTTCACAAAAGTTACTTAGCATTATATAGTAGTTATGATAATTAGTATTTTAAATGGTGTTTATGTGTTCAGCTGATATTCAAAAAAATTTAATATATAATGTTTCAAGAAATTTCATGCTTTCTGAAATTGTTATCTAGAAAACCATGTTACACGCTTAATCTTTTGCTTTTGGAATAAGTAATTATTATCTTATCTTGTGACACAGATGTTATTTCCACTATTTTATAATATATTTTTTATCTTTTTATCTTATTGTCATAAAAGATTGCTCATTCTACAGGCAATCAAACTAATTGTGATTTTGTAATGTTATTTTTTATATTTTTGTATTAACCTGTTAAAGTTTCCAAATTGCTTAGATTTGATTCAGGTGATTTTTGGATAGAAAGTTTGAGCAATTTTGATTAACCTGAAAAAAGTGAGTTTTATAATGAATAGTTCTTGGTGAAATTCTAATTGGAATAAGAAGTTGCAATGAAATGAGTTTATGTCTGTATATAAAGTTTGGGTTTTTAATGGGAACCAGAGCATAAATCAGATATGTATTGAATGTATAAATGTAAATTTTAGAGTAGCAATAGTTCTACCCAATGATTGTTGAGGATGTTATTAGCTTTGTTATAGGGTTATGGTTTCTTATCAGTTGTTCAAGAGCATAATTCATTTGTAGATTTTTTCAAAAGGCTAAAAAACGTAGTACAAAACCTTGGACCAAAATAGATTTGTTATAAATAGAAATAAATTTGTGTGAGTTACACTGTCACATCCTAACAAAAATTAATGTTGATCCATGCATGTGACCGATGTCAACTACAGCCAAAACTATCAGAAGTTTTCCAAAATTTAGTCAAAACTAAGATTTCCAACATGTGAATGTACAATAGGATGTAATGCAATCTAATTAAAATTAAATCTCCGCACTTGCTCCTCGTTGTTTATATGTCGCAAGTGCAGAAATTGAATTTTAACTAGATTGAGTGTAATGTTTCTCAGATGGTTCTACACATGTTTTCATCAAATGTGTATTAACCTAAAGTTCATCAAATGTTAGGGCTGATGTTGACTCTTTGTTAACCTTCTTTGATGAAGGCATTGGCTGCCAAACAACATGGATTTATTTTTGACATTATGATTAAGAATTCTTCTCTATAAAAATTGAGATTGTAGAATAACTAGACTTCAGTAAGAATTTGATTATAGAGTATTTTTTTTATTTAGCAGGAAAATGTCTGCATCAGAATATTTGTACCAAATTGTTTTATGTAATCTATAGTTCTAAATCTTATATATTTTGTTTTTGTCTTGCCTTTTGTTTTATTCAGCTGCTGCTCTGTATTGTTGAAGATTATATTTGAGATTCTGTGATAAAAAGATATACTTGTTTTGAATTATTTTTTTTATTTCACTTTAAAAGAGAGACGAAAGATACCAAAGGGACAGTCAAACTCATAAATCTAAAACAAACTGACAACGCCATGGCTAAAAATGAAAAAGACAAACAAACAACAACACACACGACACAACATAGAAAACTAAAGAATAAACAACACGAACCCCACCAAAAAACTAGGGGTGATCTCAGGTGCTCCGGAAGGGTAAGCAGATCCTGCTCCACATGTGGCACCCGTCGTGTTGCTTATGTGATAACAAATCTGGTAAATAGTCTAATTCGGTAGGTCTTTAAGTTTTTTGTATACCAATATTTTATATTTCCCCTGACTTTTTTCTTATTCTCCTCCTGGAGTTATCTTCTCCTGACCTGTTGGTTATTTAATAGGTATTTTATATTTCCCCTGACTTTTTTCTTATTCTCCCCCTGGAGTTATCTTCTTCCTGACCTGTTGGTTATTTAATAGGTATTTTATATTTCCCCTGACTTTTTTCTTATTCTCCCCCTGGAGTTATCTTCTCCTGACCTGTTGGTTATTTAATAGGTATTTTATATTTCCCCTGACTTTTTTCTTATTCTCCCCCTGGAGTTATCTTCTCCTGACCTGTTGGTTATTTAATAGGTATTTTATATTTCCCCTGACTTTTTTCTTATTCTCCCCCAGGAGTTATCTTCTCCTGACCTGTTGGTTATTTAATAGGTATTTTATATTTCCCCTGACTTTTTTCTTATTCTCCTCCTGGAGTTATCTTCTCCTGACCTGTTGGTTATTTAATAGGTATTTTATATTTCCCCTGACTTTTTTCTTATTCTCCCCCTGGAGTTATCTTCTCCTGACCTGTTGGTTATTTAATAGGTATTTTATATTTCCCCTGACTTTTTTCTTATTCTCCCCCTGGAGTTATCTTCTCCTGACCTGTTGGTTATTTAATAGGTATTTTATATTTCCCCCGACTTTTTTCTTATTCTCCCCCTGGAGTTATCTTCTCCTGACCTGTTGGTTATTTAATAGGTATTTTATATTTCCCCTGACTTTTGTCTTATTCTCCCCCTGGAGTTATCTTCTCCTGACCTGTTGGTTATTTAATAGGTATTTTATATTTTCCCTGACTTTTTTCTTATTCTCCCCCTGGAGTTATCTTCTCCTGACCTGTTGGTTATTTAATAGGTATTTTATATTTCCCCTGACTTTTTTCTTATTCTCCTCCTGGAGTTATCTTCCTCCTGACCTGTTGGTTATTTAATAGGTATTTTATATTTCCCCTGACTTGTTTCTTATTCTCCTCCTGGAGTTATCTTCTCCTGACCTGTTGGTTATTCTCCTCCTGGAGTTATCTTCTTCCTGACCTGTTGGTTATTTAATCAACGTTTGTTGAGTATGATCTCAGTTTTTCATTGGTCAAATTGATAATGACATCCAATTTTCTTGTTTTCCTCTGGATTTTCTGTTGTGACTTTCAGCAAAAAGTGACCATGTCTGATGATGTCTCATAGAAAGAACACATCTTTCACCGATCATTACAGATTAAAATTGTCTGTAAATCTTCTAAAAATCATATGAGAAACAACAGATTCCACTACTGAATCTCTGTAACTTTTATTGCTGTTCTTCTTTCTGATGTTCACTGGAAAACTTATATTATATCATGGATTAGAGAGTTTAAAGAATATTTTACTTCTCAGAAGGTAATTGAGTATGGCAATTCTAAGATATATCTTTGGCACTATTCATGAGACATCAGCAAAAGATAAAACTTAACTATCACCTGCAAATTATGGTATAGCATTACAAATGTTGTCTAATTACTTTTGTCACTTTATAGAATTGGTTTAACAACATGAGTATCTAATGAAATAGTGTCCTTCAATTTCTGTCAACTTATGCATTTTGTATACTTAGCACTGTGACCATCTATGCAAACCATGCCATACAATTTTGGTCACCTTATAAATTTGGTATTGCAGTCTTGACATCTATGCAAATGGTGTCCAACAACTTCTGTCAATTATAAATTTGGTATTGCAGTCTTAGCATCTCTTCAAATAATGTTATACAACCTCTGAAAATTATAAATTTGGTATAGTAGTCCAAGCATCTAAATGGTGTCATGCAACTTCTGTCACCTGATACATTTCGCATAGCAGTCCAAGCATCTATGCAAAAGGTATTGTGCAACTTCTGTCACCTTATAGAATTTTGTATAGCAGTCCAAGCATCTATGCAAAAGGTATCGTGCAACTTCTGTCACCTGATAAATTTGGTATAGCAGTCTTGGCATATATGCAAATGGTGTCATACATCTTCTGTCACCTCAAGATTTTATATAGCAATATGAGCATCTATGCAAATGATGTCATACAACTTTTATCACCTTATCAATCTAATATAGCAATACGATCACCTATGCAAATGGTGTCATACAACTTCTGTCACCTTATTAATCTAATATAGCAATACAAGCATCTATGCAAATGATGTCGTACAACTTTTGTCACCTTATTAATCTAATATAGCAATACACGAGCATCTATGCAAATGATGTCATACAACTTTTGTCACCTTATTGATCTAATATAGCAATACACGAGCATCTATGCAAATGATGTCGTACAACTTTTGTCACCTTATCAATCTAATATAGTAATTCACAAGAATCTATGCAAATGGTGTCATACAACTTCTGTCACCTTATTGACCTAATATAGCAATACGAGCATCTATGCAAATGATGTCGTACAACTTTTGTCACCTTATCAATCTAATATAGCAATACACGAGAATCTATGCAAGTGATGTCATACAACTTCTGTCACCTTATTGACCTAATATAGCAATACAAGCATCTATGCAAATGATGTCATACAACTTCTGTCTCCTAATCAATCTAATATAGCAATACACGAGCATCTATGCAAATGATGTCATACAACTTTTGTCACCTTATCAATCTAATATAGCAATACGAGCATCTATGCAAATGATGTCATACAACTTCTGTCACCTTATAAATTTAATATAGCAATACACGAGCATCTATGCAAATGGTGTCATACAACTTTTGTCACCTTATTAATCTAATATAGCAATACACAAGCATCTATGCAAATGATGTCATACAACTTTTGTCACCTTATTAATCTAATATAGCAATACACGAGCATCTATGCAAATGATGTCGTACAACTTTTGTCACCTTATCAATCTAATATAGCAATACGAGCATCTATGCAAATGATGTCATACAACTTTTGTCACCTTATCAATCTTATATAGCAATACAAGCATCTATGCAAATGATGTCATACAACTTTTGTCACCTTATCAATCTAATATGGCTATATGAGCATCTATGCAAATGATGTTGTACAACTTCTATTACACTATAAAATTAATATAGCAATACGAGCATCTATGCAACTTCTGTCACCTTATAAATTCAATAGAGCAATAAGAGCATCTATGCAAATGTAGTCATACAACTTTGGTCACTTTATTAATCTAATATAGCAATACACAAGCATCTATGCAAATGATGTCATACAACTTTTGTCACCTTATTAATCTAATATAGCAATACACGAGCATCTATGCAAATGATGTCGTACAACTTTTGTCACCTTATCAATCTAATATGGCTATATGAGCATCTATGCAAATGATGTTGTACAACTTCTATTACACTATAAAATTAATATAGCAATACGAGTATCTATGCAACTTCTGTCACCTTATAAATTCAATAGAGCAATAAGAGCATCTATGCAAATGTAGTCCTACAACTTTGGTCACTTTATTAATCTAATATAGCAATACACGAGCATCTATGCAAATGATGTCATACAACTTTTGTCACCTTATTAATCTAATATAGCAATACACGAGCATCTATGCAAATGATGTCATGCAACTTTTGTTCACCTTATCAATCTAATATATCAATATGAGCATCTATGCAAATGATGTCATACAATGCAAATGATGTCATACAACTTCTGTCACCTTATCAATCTAATATAGCAATATGAGCATCTATGCAAATGATGTCATACAACTTTTGTCACCTTATCAATCTAATATAGCAATACGAGCATCTATGCAAATGATGTCATACAACTTCTATCACTGTCATACAACTTCTATCACCTTATCAATCTAATATAGCAATATGAGCATTTATGCAAATGATGTCAAACAACTTCTGTCACCTTATAAATTCAATAGAGCAATACGAGCATCTATGCAAATGGTGTCATACAACTTCTGTCACCTTATCAATCTAATATAGCAATATGATCATCTATGCAAATGATGTCATACAACTTCTATCACACTATAAAATTAATATAGCAATACAAGCATCTATGCAAATGATGTCATACAACTTCTGTCACCTTATAAATTCAATAGAGCAATACGAGCATCTATGCAAATGGTGTCATACAACTTCTGTCACATTATCAATCTAATATAGCAATATGATCATCTATGCAAATGATGTCATACAACTTCTATCACACTATAAAATTAATATAGCAATACAAGCATCTATGCAAATGATGTCATACAACTTCTGTCACCTTATAAATTCAATATAGCAATAAGAGCATCTATGCAAATGGTGTCATACAACTTCTGTCACCTTATGAATTTAATATAGCAATACACGAGCATCTATGCAAATGATGTCATCCAACTTTGCCACCTTGTTAGTCTAATATAGCAGTACTAGCATCTATGCAAATGATATACAACTTCTGTCACCTTATAAATTCAATATAGCAATACGAGCATCTATGCAAATGATGTCATACAACTTCTATCACACTGTATTTTTTGTAGCAATATGAGCTTCTATGCAAATGATGTCACACATCTTCTGCACCTTATCAATCTAATATAGCAATACAAGCATCTATGCAAATGATGTCATACAACTTCTATCACACTATAATTTTTTTAAGCATTTGCATAGATGCTCATATTGCTACAAAAAAATTATATTGTGATAGAGTTGTATAACATCATTTGCCTAGATGTTCATATTGCTACAAGAATTTAAAAATAGTAAAAGTAAAAGTATAATTATAAATAAGTAAAACAAACATGCAAAAATAACCGTCTCGTCGTGCAGTACCTGTTGTGAGTTCTGGAGCTATCATATTGGACCAATAAATTTTGTTAAACATTTCATTCTTTGTATCGATCGTTATCATGCTGTGGTATATTGTCTAGCATTGGTGGTAATTAGCTACATCGAAAAATCGATTTCCGATAACAATCGAACAGTCACTTCCGGGTAGCTCGTCAATTTCCGGCATAATAATAAAGATGTCTATTGACATTATGCATCTGGAAAGACGTCAGTATTTCTTAATTTGTGTGTGTACGTTTATTTTAATTCTTATAATACCGGACTCATCTTGTACAACACATTGTGATGAAATAAATTGCAGAGAAGGAGAATGTATTAATGATTCCTGTATTTGTGATAAAGGTTGGAAAGGCCCAGCTTGTCAGCACTGCACAGGAAGAGTAAGGTGAGAAAACTAAAATAAAATTAATGAGGTATCAGGCAGGTGTGACCTGTGGAATAGAATGGAGTCAGTTTGAGCAGATTTTCAAAACAGCAGTACTTTTTTCAGAATTAAAAACTTAATTCAGGGTTCTCGCTAAGGCGAGTCCATGAGTCCTGGACTCATCAAAATCTGTCTGGACTCACCATTTTCAAAACTGGTGAGTCCACAGATGCATTAAGATTGAAATATTTTGTATAAACTGAACACAAATAAACATAAATATCATCATTTTATAGCAAAAGTTTAAAAGCAATCTTAATTTAATGTCATTTCATTGATCTGTTAGGCCCTGGAGACTAAAATATTACATTATATTGTAATAAAATATCTTCTACTTGCTATTGGACTCACCATGGCAAAAAATGACGAGTCCCTGGACTCGCCTTCAGAAATCCTTAGCGAGAACCCTGACTTATAATACTTATAAGCAGGTGTGTATAAAATATATGAATTTGAAAGGAGAATAATCTTCAATAATTGAAGGATCGCTAGAAACTTAAAGAAGAAGGAAAGGACCTTACTTGGCTTAGCCTTAGGACGTAAATTAGGGTAAAAATGTGGCTACCTGTAAATTGGACTGCCATTCCATCTCAAGCTTCACGCAGGTCAGAAGTAACATGTTTTAGTCTACGTCACCTTGGCATTGATTGGACGAGCCTTTCAAATTCAACATTTCGCTATTAAATCTACCAATTATATTGACAAGAACTTCAGTTAACTTGACCTCAAGCTTTAATACTGCTGTTTTGAACGTATAGATATTAAACATGTTAAAGGCAAGTAATGGCTATAAATTCAGAGGTGTTTACTTGTACAGATTGTCCGTAGATTACACAGATTATTTTATAAAAACGGATTCATCATGAAAAAGTATGAATTTTCTAACAATCCGGAAAAAAATCATAGTTGCTTCTGTTTATGGTGATTGGTGTCTAAAAGGCGATTTTTTTTTACTAGGAATATCTGCTCTTTAAAGCGCAAAATGATAGCGATTAAGTATAATTCATGGACAGCATGAATCAGGATGCCAGCATTTGGAAATATGAAAATTCCCCACAGTAGCGCACATTGTGAAAAGTCTTTTCTTGCTTTAGAAAAAACCAAACTGAACAAAGATCCTGCGAACTATGAACTGTGAATTGAATACGATCTACATAGTACCTTGTTGAACTCTTAAACTTTTGGCAACTTTGAAAATAACTTGATAATATTTATAGTCATTCAATGGCAATTAAATTTATAGTCATAACTTAGTATTGAAATCTTGTCCCTATTGAGTTTATTATTTTGAGGTTTTGAATTTTTAACATGTTTAATGTGTTGTACAAGATTAAATAAATAATAAAATTTTAAATGTACAAATCATATTTCTTTATAAGTACACAGTGAATACCAGATTTGCATGTATTGATGACTTATTCCTAACTTTAGCTCAACTTTTTGTCAAATCATGCAAATTTTAGGTTATAATCTTTGTTGCAAAGATATCTGAATAAGACTGCAGAGACTGTCAGAATGCAGGAAAATGCATCTAATTTTTCAAAATTTTCTTGGGGGGGGGGGGGGGGCATGGCCCATAACCCCCCTAAATGGTTTGTACTCATCAAGAGTATTGCCTAGGTTGCTTCAATCTACTTTTTAACCGGATTTTTGTGACAAAAATGTCGGTTATTGATTTGGGGATGTACGGCGGGCGGGCGGACGGGCGGGCGGCAATCAAATGTTGTCCGTGCATTAACTCATGAACCGTTCAACCAAAGCTTTTTAAATTTTAATATGTTGTTACTGACAACTAAATGAAGGTCAAGTTCAATAATGGTGATTTTGACTTTTACCGTTCAGGAGTTATGGTTCTTGAAAGATTGAAAAATGGAGTTTCCAGTCGTGTCCGTGCATTTACGCATGAACTGTTCTACCTAAGCTTCCCAAATTTTAATATGTTGTTACTGATGACAAAATGGAGGTCAAGTTTAATAATGGCGATTTTGACTTTTACCGTTCAGGAGTTATGGTTCTTGAAAGATTGAAAAATGGAGTTTCCAGTCATGTCCGTGCATTTACGCATGAACTGTTCTACCTAGGATACCCAAATTTTAATATGTTGTTACTGATGACAAGATGGAGGTCAAGTTCAATAATGACGATTTTGACTTTTACCGTTCAGGAGTTATGGTTCTTGAAAGATTGAAAAATGGTGTTTCCAGTCGTGTCCGTGCATTTACGCATGAACTGTTTTACCAAAGCTTCCCAAATTTTAATATGTTGTTACTGATGACAAAATAGAGGTCAAGTTCAATAATGACGATTTTGACTTTTACCGTTCAGGAGTTATGGTTCTTGAAAGTTTGAAAAATGGTGTTTCCAGTCGTGTCCGTGCATTTTCTCATGAACCATTCAACCAAAGCTTTTGAAATTTTAATATGTCGTTACTGATGGCAAATTAGAGGTCAAGTTCAATAATGACGATTTTCACTTTCACCATTCATCAGTAATGGTTCTTGTGATATTGCCACGACACAAATAAATATTAATAAATCCTGTTTGCTGTCGTTGTGACAGCCTCTTGTCTATGAAATATTTTGATACATACATGTGTTGATTAAATACCAGCATGTCTTCAAAGAACAGAATCTTAATGTTTAATGTTTTTGAACATTTCTTGCAATCTAAGACATGGTCATGTGACAGCATACCCTTGTGTCCATGTTGAAGGTTTTGCAGGGCCATTGTACATGTTGTACACAGACCCAAATCAGTCCTTCTACTAAATATATGGTTTAATTTGGTTTGTGTATAATAGAAAGCAAAGGGTGATTAGAACAAAATTTGTTATGCTTAAAGTTCACTTTATATCTTGATTTTTTTTTAGTTGTATTTAGTTGTATCCCAAGAATTATTATTATTAGCAAAATAGAAGTTAGCAATCAAAATGTTACACAAGCTATGTTTAACCACACTGTACATGTACATTTTATATGCATCTAATGATGAATCTTATGAATGTATAACATGTATAAATTAATTAGGACATGTAGGGTGTCTGTGTACATAAATATTTATTTTGTTTCAAGTGAATACCAATGCAGCATACATTTGTATCTGGACCCAAAAAAGTTGAATCTGCAAGTTTTAGCAATCATTTAGAAATTTAAGATTTCATAACAATGTATCATGCTATATATATATAGAGAGAGATTTCCCAAACTTATGTTTGTATCTTATTTTAAACAAACATTGTATTTGTCAGAGATAGACATTTTTGGTCATTCTTGTGTAAAATCTCATGATCTGGTGAAGATAACATTACCATTGCCAATGAAGCTACATGTACATTGACATTGTACCATGAAATCATAATAAATTAGCAGCACACAAAAAAAGCAGTTGTCGAGTCAGACAAGTTCACTCATATGTGGTTTTTTTTGGTGGAAAAAGACTTCAAGTCTTCTGAAGGCCAATGCTGCGGACTTTAAAATCATTAAATTCTCTGTATGCCGCATTTGTTTCTGTGTATTACAATTTCATAACAACTTTCGATTCCTGACACCGATTTTAACATAATTAAGCATCTGAATCATTTAATTTGTAAATTAGATTGAAAGACAATCACTATCATAAATATGTACCCTTTTATTTATGTAAATTATTAGATTTCATCTCATCTACATGAACGTCATTTGTTTACTTGTAACCGGATGTTTTTACTGTAGATATTTGTAGTACGCATGCGTGAATTGGGTATCGAGACAACTCGCCCTGTTTTTGTATGTTCGCCCTTGGTCTGTTCGTCCTGAGTTCTTTCGCCCGTATAGCCTTGTGTTCATTCTCTTTACTCTTATCAAGGATGTAGTTCGCTGCATTTATTAATAAACATTAATATTAAGGGTATCGTTAAAAAAACTATAAAAAAAACGTGTTCCTTGTAAGACAATCATGTTCAGCCAATCAAATTCTGTGTTTCTCATGATCAATTAATAAGGCAAATTCTGGCAATCAAAAACGTTTTCTCTGAAGATTATTCTCACATGCTAGATTTTGAACTTGTGTTGTTTTCATCTAGTTGTAAAATCGCCAGTGATCATGGCATGTGAATTTTCATCTGCAAGCAGGTTCTTACACAGCTGAAGCTAAAAGCATGGCTGATTGACAAAATTTAATGATGCAGTACTACCATAAAGACGATAAATATTTTTTACACTAATTTTTTGACATAATACTTGTTGTAACATATTTTATTTTTGTATTCAATTAAATCATTTAAAGGACAATGTACTATTCTTTTTTCACGAAGACAAACAAACAGGTTGGGACCCCCCCTCCCCCCATTATGAGTGGTGTTCTTTAAATGAGGGACTTTTTAAGATTTTTACATGTAACTCAAAAGTGGGAAAATTCATTATATTTGGAACAACTTTTCTAAATGAGGGTTCAAATTAATAAAGAAGATATAAGTTTAGAAACATCACAAAATTCTTTTGACATGTTTTGACCATTTAATACTTGATAGATGCATAGTTCTTGGGGAAAAGTTTCATCAAATAATATGAATATAAAGGTGCTCATTTTTTACAGTGGGTTGTAATGTTCTTTCAATGAGGGTAACCCCTCATTTGGAGTGGTGTTCCCAACCTGTTAAAGGTCCATCTTTGTGCATAATTCAAAATTGGAAATTTCAACAAGCATCTGATATTCTTACACAAGAAAATAAACCCTGGTCTGCTAGCTACATGTTCATCTTTTCTACCGATTTAATAACTAGAATCATGCAAACAGACTTAAGAAAATGGCATGTAAGTTCATCATACAAATTTGACACTTTTTCTCGACAATCCAGATCGTGCACTTAGCTAAAAATTGTAACCTTTAAAATTGTTGTCGCGCACTAAAAACCCCATGGGAACCTTCAAAAGTTGGCAGGTATGTAACAAGTCTCACTATTTTTATGTCCCATTTATGGGCATTATGTTTTCTGGTCTGTCCGTCTGTCCTGCTTCAGGTTAAAGTTTATTGCCGAGGTAGTTTTTGATGAAGTTGAAATCCAATCAACTTGAAACTTAGTACACATGTGTTCCTTATGACATGATCTCTCTAATTTTGCTGCCAAATTAAAGATTTTACCTAATTTTCACAGTCCACTGAACATAGAAAATGATTGTACAGATGGGAAATCCATGTTCTTATGACATATTCTTGTTTGAAGATAAAAAAAACATCATAACGATAATGGAACAAAGCATGCTGGGTTAGTGGGCTGCTTTTATGGTAATTCAAGTAACCTTTTATTTACCTTCTTCCACCTCAGAGCTATCAGCTCTTTGATTAGACCCCTGGTTTATCTTTGCTTAACTTGATAAGTTACCGCCAACATGGCCAATGGGATTAAATCTGATATATTAGTATATATTCGGTTTTTTTTTTCAAGACTGACAGATAAAGAAGGAATTATATTTGATGGGTATGGTAATTATTCTGAGGACAATAAATGTACGTGGTTAATAGCTCCAGAAAACAATACACAACCTATACATCTACAACTGAAACAGTTCTCTACAGAGTGTGGATGGGATCATTTGTATATCTATGATGGAGACTCAACGTTCTCACCTTTATTGGTGGCATTCAGGTAACATTTGTATATCTATGATGGAGACTCAACGTTCTCACCTTTATTGGTGGCATTCAGGTAACATTTTTTATATCTATGATGGAGACTCAACGTTCTCACCTTTATTGGTGGCATTCAGGTAACATTTGTATATCTATGATGGAGACTCAACATTCTCACCTTTATTGGTGGCATTCAGGTAAAGTATATCTATGATGGAGACTCAACGTTCTCACCTTTATTGGTGGCATTCAGGTAAAGTATATCTATGATGGAGACTCAACGTTCTCACCTTTATTGGTGGCATTCAGGTAACATTTGTATATCTATGATGGAGACTCAACGTTCTCACCTTTATTGGTGGCATTCAGGTAACATTTGTATATCTATGATGGAGACCCAACGTTCTCACCTTTATTGGTGGCATTCAGGTAACATTTGTATATCTATGATGGAGACTCAACGTTCTCACCTTTATTGGTGGCATTCAGGTAACATTTGTATATCTATGATGGAGACTCAACGTTCTCACCTTTATTGGTGGCATTCAGGTAACATTTGTATATCTATGATGGAGATTCAACGTTCTCACTTTTATTGGTGGCATTCAGGTAAATATTGTTCAATTATAAATATATTTAGTTCTTCTTGGAAGTAGCAATTAGAATCTAGAATGAAAATAACAAGTGATAAATTTCATTAAAAAAAAACAACCTCACAAGTCATGAACATTTAATTATAAGTTACATTTAATTTTACTTGTAAAATTTTTGTGAAAAGAGCCCTAGGTTCTTACTGATTACACAACATGCTTGCCTTGATTTATTTTATGAAAACAGACACAATGAACACTCTTGCATGCTGGGAGGATGTTTACTAAATTAACATTTTTCTTAACATATTCACCGTAATTTCAATGAGACAGCATCCCAATGATCAAAATACATTTAGAGGTCAACATATCTAATGTCCTAGAGTCTTCAATAATAGAAACAATACCATGACTTATAAGATTAAATCAAGAGTAAGAACATTTCTATTTCAGTGGTTTATTGAGACAGAAGAATGAAGATGACACTGTTTTACCAGAAATAACAACCACATCAGGGAATGCTTATATCTATTTCTCTATTTCAGTGGTTTATTGAGACAGAAGAATGAAGATGACACTGTTTTACCAGAAATAACAACCACATCAGGGAATGCTTATATCTATTTCTACAGTGATGCAGCTTATAACATGTCTGGTTTTAATATTACATACAGGTAAGAGAATCTCAGGTGTTTTATTACCTGTTTGTTTTATATCATTTCTTTGTCGTACCAGTAATTTATTGCTTGTAAAATGACAAGAACAAATATAGAATGATTTTATATCATTTGAAAATTTATTTTTCCCAGTGTAACAAGACTTTTTATTTTGAAGTATTATATTTATTACGAGATGTGTATTCAGTTAAATTACACTACAGTTTTATATTGTCAATATATAACAAATCTTATGTTCTACTATATAACATGTGACCAGATTTAGACTTATCAGTAGGCAATTATTTATTAAAAAAATATTGATAAAAAACAACAAATTGAAGCACAGCATTAAAACACTTAACATCATGATTGAAGAACAACATGAAAAAAATGAAAACATAATGATTGAAGAACAACATGAAAAAAATGAAAACATAATGATTGAAGAACAACATGAAAAAAATGAAAACATAATGATTGAAGAACAACATGAAAAAAATGAAAACATAATGATTGAAGAACAACATGAAAAACACAAAAAAAAACAATGATTGAAGAACGACATGAAAAAACACCACACACACAGTGATGAAGAACAGCAATCTTAATAATATTCTTATCTCCTTATTCAATAAGACAGAGGTTCCTAAACTTTGTTATGATAATATTTATAAGCATTTACAAATTTATATCAAAGAATATTTAGCATTTATAATATACATTTTATCCTTCTGTGATAACACCCTGTCTGATTGTGTGAAAACAAATAAGATATGACATAATATATAATGACATGTCAAATTATCAATACCAAAAATAAGATTCTAAAATTATTATTATTTTTGATTTTACATGTTAGGTAAATCAAATCACAATAAGCCAAAAGTAGCTGAAATTTGATTGTGAAGAAAATGGATAATTACATTACTAAGTTTATAAATAATGAGAGGGTTTTATCATAACATATGTTTTGATTCTTCTGTATATGGTTCAATATATTATTGATTTTTCTATCCATTATATATAGTTAGACTAGCAATTTGTAGTTAATACTTATATATCCAATTAGCTTTCCCACACAGAAGTCTTAACACAGAAATCTGATGTTTCATGTAATAGATGCTTATACATAGGTATAACAATAGATATATCAGGTGAAAAAAGCAAGGCTCTCAATATATAATTATCTATTTAAAAGTCCAACAAAAATATTAGACAGTCACATAAATGATCTTTGTTTTAGAATGCCCCGTAATGTAGGGAATTATTTGAGAATTATTAAAAGAACTGTTTTAGAACAATTTAGGGAATTATTTGAGCATTATTACGGGAACTATTTTAGAATTATTTCTGAAGCTA
The DNA here is from genome assembly GCF_965363235.1 of Mytilus galloprovincialis. Classification (NCBI taxonomy): domain Eukaryota; kingdom Metazoa; phylum Mollusca; class Bivalvia; order Mytilida; family Mytilidae; genus Mytilus; species Mytilus galloprovincialis. Next base: position 1,805,376 of record NC_134841.1, read on the forward strand.
TTTTAGAATAATTTAGGCAATTGTTTAAGAATTATTAATTAAGGGAATTTTTTATGGAATTATTTGAAAATTATTAAGGAAACTATATCAATTCAAGAGGATTTCATGGGAACAGGTTAACCACAAATTTAATGAAGTACATATTTTCTTATGGCCTGAATGAAGACTTCTGTATAACTAAGAAATCAATTATCAACAATAAATACAATTATTCATTTATTCATTTAAAGTAGTACACACAAACATTATCATAAATGAATCCACAATATATAACTAACTTGTGACTAAAAAACTATGAACAATCTGCTTTAAACACCTTATTAAATAAAACAATCATTAAGCTACAAATACATGACAGAAGACAACCACTTACAAACTCCTGACTTGGGACAGGCATGAAAATAAGACAGTTCCAAAATATATTGTTTACTGCATCACAATTATTGAAACTATTAAAATAGATCCGTGGACAGATACTAGCATTAAACTTTTTTGAAGTTTTATGGTGTTTCATATCTCATTCACTTACACAGATGATGATATATTTTTACAGGACTGGTGGTTGTGAAAAGGATTGTTTACAGAATGGACAGTGTATAAATAGCAAGTGTAACTGCTCTGCTGGTTTTACTGGAGACTATTGTCAGACAGTCATCTGCCCAAACAACTGTTCAGACAAAGGAGAATGTGTAGGGAACCAGTGTAAATGTTTCTCAGGATATACAGGTAAATAGTTAAATCACAAAAATACTGAACACCCAGAGGAAAATTCAAAACAGAAAGTCCTTAAACAAAAGGCAAAATCAAAAACTCAAACACATGAAACAAATGGATGACAAATTATCTCTCTACAAGTTTTCATGATTAGGCATTTGTGTTTGCACTACAACAGGTTACTAAAAAGAAGTGGTTATTGTTATTATTAATCCAACGTTATTTACAATTATTAAACAGGTCGAGAACTCTAGATTTTCTGACGTCAGAATATATTTGCATAGTAATTTCCAAAACACAAGGCCAATATGGCCTTGAAAAACTGACCAATCGACTCAATGAACTACAATGCATTGTGGGCTACTACGAGTAAACTACTACTTAAAACACGTGGAATTAGTGGGAAAACAGTCAATTAATATATTGTCTGGGACTCTCATTACCAAAGTTTTTATTCTGCAAATATATTTAATGTAAAATATATAACGTAATCTTCAATTTGCATGCTCAGATTAAAAAAATATTGTTTATTGGCTTCACGATTCGACTTTCTTTTTCGCCTTGTTAAAGTAGTTGAACCGGTTTTGTGCATTGTTATGAATTGAACCTGCATTAATTTCACGACATGACACAGTGAAATATCCAATGAAGTGACCACTGTCCGGTAAAAAAATCATTTGAGCTCTTTTAAACCTGTATAATGGCATTGCAAAATCATGTCTGCCTAGAAAAACACGAAACTTTCATTGAAACACTTCTTTCTGTACTGAATGTGTATTTTTTTTTTATCAGGACTTGAACTAATAGTAAGAACATCATAATATTCAGTATGCTAAAAAGAATTGTTATAATAGCGACAGGGGCGGGTCCAGCCATTTTAAAAAGGGGGGTCCTAACCCTAGACAAAAGGGGAGGGGGGTTCCAACTACATGTCCCAATCCAAATGCACTGATCGTCCAAAAAAAGGGGGTTCATCCCCCGGAACCCCCGCCCCCTGGATCCGCCACTGAGCGGGTACGGTATATAGCTCAATACATTTTTTATAGTTTCATCCATCGATAATATCCGTTTGTTGCTAATTTTATCACAAAATATACCTCAGAGTTTTTTTTATCGTTCGGCTGCTGTCCTGTTGACATATGTAAAATATCTCCAATATTAAAAGTCTCTGGATCATAGTGGGTGCCATATTACCTATTTTTTTTCTTTCTAAATCGTGCTTTGTATATAGAAATAAGAAGATGAGGTATGAGTGCCAAATGAGACATCTTTCCAACAAAGACATAATTTAGTAAAGTAAGCAGTCATAGGTCCAATGCTGAAAAGTAAGCTATTAATGACCCAAAAATTACTTGTGTAAAACAATCCAAACAAAAAACACAAAAAAAAACGGCCCAATTAAATATATAAAAGGACAAGAAATCTATCCCATCAAAAAAAAATATATTGTATAGGAGCCTGTATTTCAGTGGTTGTCGTTTGTTTATGTGTTACATATTTGTTTTTCGTTCATTTTTTTATATAATTAAGGCCGTGAGTTTTCTCGTTTGAATTGTTTTACATTGTCATATCGGGGACTTTTATAGCTGACTATGCGGTATGGGCTTTGCTCATTGTTGAAGGCCGTACGGTGATCTATAAATGTTAATTTCTGTGTCATTTTGGTCTCTTGTGGACAGCTGTCTCATTGGCAATAATACCACATCTTCTTTTTTTATTATAGATCCAACGCTGCAATTTTCTCAAAACATATCAAATTTTCCACCTTGTCGCACATACATATGGATAAAATCATTACAGCTTATTTCCTAATGCATGTCATGATGTGGAGCAAGACTTTGGTTAGCTTGTTTGCTTTGTTTGTATATTGTACAAAATATAAAATATACAAGTTAAACTGTGCCTATATATATATATATATATTGTTTAAAGATGTCAATCTTATTTTCCAAGCTTGTATAAACAACTATACAAACAAAGCAAGCAAGCAAACCAAAGTTTTACTTTGCAGGTTTAAGAAATCAGCTGTAATGATTTTATTCAGTTTGGCAAATGTCCGAGCTCGTTAAAAAGCGAACAAACTGAAACTACAGTTGCTGACTTCACTACCTTCAAAAAAAAGGGAACAGTTTGGAAGTCCCATATACTGAAATGTGACCAACAAAAATACTTATAGATTTTGTTAACACTGCCATGTATGTAAATATTTCTTCGCCTTTTTTACGAACACAAAATTCAAGGATCCCACATTTGCCTTTAAATATCTATACGAACATTGCTGTACTCTTGAATATCAGCACCGGCTGTTATCGACGGCTTACTTTACACCAGTAAGTTTGTCTCATTGGTAATTGTGTTTTTTTCGCTGTTGTTTCGTTGCTTCTGGTGGACAAATACATGAAATCTCTGTGCCATCATCAAACATGTTAATGGCTATATATCGGGTAATTCAAACCCTTTTTTCTTCGCACAGAAACAACTCTTCGTTAATCTGAGCATGGAAGTAATACTTTATATCATGAACAATAAATGAGGATACACAAAATGAAAAACTAAGCGAAATTGTGAATCCCGCATTACACGAAAAAATGTGTTGTATTTCAGTAAATAACACGTGTTCTTGGTTGATTGTAAACACGTAGTAGTCCATCATGCATTGTGACTCATTTAGTGGATTGGTCAAAAACCTAGGTAAAAATAAATTGCGTCACATGTAAATAAACAATTACATGTGCGAGAACATAAGTATGCTAATTTATGCATTTCCATATAAGGTAGTGGTCCCGACCTGTTAAAGATTCACCATTATAAGTACAAATTTGGAATGTTAGCTGACAATGGCTATTTTCTAGCAACCATATAATTCTAGCTCAATATGTCATATGGTGCTTTGATCGTGTTACTAATTTGTCTTTATTAACACAACAATTTCGTTACAGGATCAGATTGTTCACAGAAATCGTATCATGGAGTGTGGAGTACACTGGATATTAACACAACCATTGGTGGCCGTGCGTCCGCTGCTGTGGCACAAGTTAAAGATAAGCTATACTTAACTGGAGGATACACATTTAATAATGAACTTCCTTTTCTAACAAGGTACTTTTATCAATATGATCTATATGACCGCAATTGCTCATTGAAAACATGTTTAGTTATTCATATAGTCTTTTCACAGAGATAAACTTGTATGTGACAAATGCAAGAACATTTTGGATTCAGTACTATATAGTGTTTGCCAGTAGAATAAAACAATTATCTAGAAATACAGAACTATACAAAAATACAAATATAAGCTCTAATTAGTAAACTTAAAGACCATCAACAATCTTTCAGTTCGGCCAAAACTATCTTGTGTCTGCAAGTTAGGAATTGTTAAACGAGAAACCAAACATGCAAAGGAAATGACAAATGCTATCTGAAAGAAACTTTTGACCAGCAATGACTGTGTAAAAATAGTTTTCAGAGTTCAGGTCACAGTGCACAAACTAGAGGAGAATTCCCTGTTGATCTTTTATTATAAAATAAAATGACATGGATCACATTGATAATTTATAAAAAAAAACCAAGAGAGTGTCATCTTTTGAAATTGTTTTAGTACTAACAGATACATTTTTTTTCAGGTATGACTTTAATAGTGATAGCTGGAATACAGTAATGCCTCTCTCAACAAACAATCCTGAAAGTAGATATGGACATACGCTATTAGAATATCAGGTAGGACATTCAATAGAGTGGTTATCAGGTAGGACATTCAATAGAGTGGTTATCAGGTAGGACATTAAATAGAGTGGGGATCAGGTAGGACATTCAATAGAGTGGTTATCAGGTAGGACATTCAATAGAGTGGGGATCAGGTAGGACATTCAATAGAGTGGGGATCAGGTAGGACATTCAATAGAGTGGTTATCAGGTAGGACATTCAATAGAGTGGGGATCAGGTAGGACTTTCAATAGAGTGGGGATCAGGTAGGACATTCAATAGAGTGGGGATCAGGTAGGACATTCAATAGAGTGGGGATCAGGTAGGACATTCAATAGAGTGGTTATCAGGTAGGACATTCAATAGAGTGGGGATCAGGTAGGACTTTCAATAGAGTGGGGATCAGGTAGGACATTCAATAGAGTGGGGATCAGGTAGGACATTCAATAGAGTGGTTATCAGGTAGGACATTCAATAGAGTGGTTATCAGGTAGGACATTCAATAGAGTGATTATCAGGTAGGACATTCAATAGAGTGGGGATCAGGTAGGACATTCAATAGAGTGGGGATCAGGTAGGACTTTCAATAGAGTGGTTATCAGGTAGGACATTCAATAGAGTGGTTATCAGGTAGGACATTCAATAGAGTGATTATCAGGTAGGACATTCAATAGAGTGGTTATCAGGTAGGACATTCAATAGAGTGGGGATCAGGTAGGACATTCAATAGAGTGGGGATCAGGTAGGACTTTCAATAGAGTGGGGATCAGGTAGGACATTCAATAGAGTGGGGATCAGGTAGGACATTCAATAGAGTGGTTATCAGGTAGGACTTTCAATAGAGTGGTTGTCAGGTAGGACATTCAATAGAGTGGGGATCAGGTAGGACATTCAATAGAGTGGGGATCAGGTAGGACATTCAATAGAGTGGGGATCAGGTAGAACATTCAATAGAGTGGTTATCAGGTAGGACATTCAATAGAGTGGGGATCAGGTAGGACATTCAATAGAGTGGGGATCAGGTAGGACATTCAATAGAGTGGGGATCAGGTAGGACTTTCAATAGAGTGGGGATCAGGTAGGACATTCAATAGAGTGGGGATCAGGTAGGACATTCAATAGAGTGGTTATCAGGTAGGACTTTCAATAGAGTGGTTGTCAGGTAGGACATTCAATAGAGTGGGGATCAGGTAGGACATTCAATAGAGTGGTTATCAGGTAGGACATTCAATAGAGTGGTTATCAGGTAGGACATTCAATAGAGTGGGGATCAGGTAGGACATTCAATAGAGTGGTTATCAGGTAGGACATTCAATAGAGTGGTTATCAGGTAGGACATTCAATAGAGTGGTTATCAGGTAGGACATTCAATAGAGTGGGGATCAGGTAGGACTTTTAATAGAGTGGGGATCAGGTAGGACATTCAATAGAGTGGGGATCAGGTAGGACATTCAATAGAGTGATTATCAGGTAGGACATTCAATAGAGTGGGGATCAGGTAGGACATTCAATAGAGTGGGGATCAGGTAGGACATTCAATAGAGTGGGGATCAGGTAGGACATTCAATAGAGTGGGGATCAGGTAGGACATTCAATAGAGTGGTTATCAGGTAGGACTTTCAATAGAGTGGGGATCAGGTAGGACACTCAATAGAGTGGTTATCAGGTAGGACTTTCAATAGAGTGGTTGTCAGGTAGGACATTCAATAGAGTGGTTGTCAGGTAGGACATTCAATAGAGTGGTTATCAGGTAGGACATTCAATAGAGTGGGGATCAGGTAGGACTTTCAATAGAGTGGGGATCAGGTAGGACATTCAATAGAGTGGGGATCAGGTAGGACATTCAATAGAGTGGTTATCAGGTAGGACATTCAATAGAGTGGTTATCAGGTAGGACATTCAATAGAGTGATTATCAGGTAGGACATTCAATAGAGTGGGGATCAGGTAGGACATTCAATAGAGTGGGGATCAGGTAGGACTTTCAATAGAGTGGTTATCAGGTAGGACATTCAATAGAGTGATTATCAGGTAGGACATTCAATAGAGTGGTTATCAGGTAGGACATTCAATAGAGTGGGGATCAGGTAGGACATTCAATAGAGTGGGGATCAGGTAGGACATTCAATAGAGTGGGGATCAGGTAGGACATTCAATAGAGTGGTTATCAGGTAGGACTTTCAATAGAGTGGTTGTCAGGTAGGACATTCAATAGAGTGGGGATCAGGTAGGACATTCAATAGAGTGGGGATCAGGTAGGACATTCAATAGAGTGGGGATCAGGTAGAACATTCAATAGAGTGGTTATCAGGTAGGACATTCAATAGAGTGGTTATCAGGTAGGACATTCAATAGAGTGGGGATCAGGTAGGACTTTCAATAGAGTGGGGATCAGGTAGGACATTCAATAGAGTGGGGATCAGGTAGGACATTCAATAGAGTGATTATCAGGTAGGACATTCAATAGAGTGGGGATCAGGTAGGACATTCAATAGAGTGGGGATCAGGTAGGACATTCAATAGAGTGGTTATCAGGTAGGACATTCAATAGAGTGGTTATCAGGTAGGACATTCAATAGAGTGGTTATCAGGTAGGACTTTCAATAGAGTGGGGATCAGGTAGGACACTCAATAGAGTGGGGATCAGGTAGGACATTCAATAGAGTGGGGATCAGGTAGGACATTCAATAGAGTGGGGATCAGGTAGGACATTCAATAGAGTGGTTATCAGGTAGGACTTTCAATAGAGTGGTTGTCAGGTAGGACATTCAATAGAGTGGTTGTCAGGTAGGACATTCAATAGAGTGGGGATCAGGTAGGACATTCAATAGAGTGGGGATCAGGTAGGACATTCAATAGAGTGATTATCAGGTAGGACATTCAATAGAGTGGTTATCAGGTAGGACATTCAATAGAGTGGTTATCAGGTAGGACATTCAATAGAGTGGGGATCAGGTAGGACATTCAATAGAGTGATTATCAGGTAGGACATTCAGTAGAGTGGTTATCAGGTAGGACATTCAATATTGGTTATCAGGTAGGACATTCAATAGAGTGGGGATTTTATTCAAGTATAGAGCATAACATACACTGGCTTGTCTGTCATCTGTCATGTCTATCTGAGCAGGTCTAATGGTTGATTAAGTTTGCTCTGACCCCTCCCTCAATTTAAGTTAAGACAATGACCTTTTTACCTCACAAATTATACTTTTATTATTGCCTTAATGCTAGTGACATCCAATATCTTCTGCTAACTGTCAATATTAAAATTGTTAAGTAGTTCTCCATTAACATCCAAAATTTCTCTTATAATTATATAAGCTACATCATAAAGTTTTTGTGCTTATTATTGGATCATTCATAGTAAGGCTTACCTGAAGATGATGAAGAAATCTAAAGTTTGGTTACCCACAGTGGCGGATCCAGCCATTTAAAAAAAGGGGGTCCCAACACAGAGTAAAGGGGGGGTTTCCAACTATATGCTCCCATTCAAATGCATTGATCGGCCAAAAAAGGGGGGTTCCAACCCCCGGAACCCCCCTGGATCCGCCACTGACCCATGTCATAGTACTAATAGTATATTGCCTTTCCTTAAACTTATTATGAATTTGATAGGAATGTACTATTCCAGAACAAAGAAAAATACATTTACATTTCAGCAAATTTATTTGTGCACACTCAATGAATTTTAGCTTCATATTATATTTCCTCTTTATTTTTTAGCGAAAACTATACATGTTTGGTGGCGTTGTTGACAAGGACACGACAAAAGAATTATGGGTTTATGACCTATCAAGTAACCTATGGACTTTAAAGAATTATAATTCCACCCCTCCAGTGGCCGTGGCTTCACATTCAGCACATGTTATCAATGGTGTCATGTATATATTGTTTGGATACAGTCCTATATATGGATATAAAAACAGGATACAGGAATATTTTATAGGTACAGTAAATTATCAAATTGTATATTTTGAACACAATGGGATAATTGAAAAAAAAGTATCTGTGGAAACCAATGTATCTTGGTCCACTAAGGTGAAATTAAATCATCTGATAATATAACTGCCTCATATTTTAAAGTATCTTTGTAATTATACAAATGGGAGAACAAACACACATATTTTATCCAGGGTGTAGTGCATCTTAATCAAGAGGATCCAAAGATAAATTGTTGTTTGCATAATATCTAGAAATCCAGGAGAAAGGAATTGAAGCTAAGAAGCGTCTTGGAAAGCAGCGTCGTCTCAAGGCAATGATTAATGTTTTCTTTATTATGTATTGTAAAGTCATGTTAGTATGTTGATATTTATTTGACTTGTTAATGAATTGCTATGACTTATGCTTAGATTTGTTTGATGTTCATTAACAGGTAATGATACATGGATTGTTCCAAGGACGTTTGGTTCTGTTGTGGAAGGTGGATTTGGTCATTCAAGTGTATATGATCCACACTCCAAGCTCATTTATGTCTATGGTGGATACCATGCAGGAGATACGTCTAGTGACCAACTCAGTGATAAACTATATAGCTTTGATATCAGTACAAGATTCTGGTAAGCATTGATGACTTAGAAACATAAGGCACCAATGTCATTTATAAACAAAACAAAAAAAAAAACAAGCAGCTCTTTTAATATAAAATGGAGAACACTGCATAAAAATAAATGAATTGGCAGTAGTAAAAGACAATCTCCTTTAGAATTTCAAAAGAATATGTATGCCACATATCAGTACAAATGTAATAGTACATTGGAAGTATCAAAGTGATTTATCCATTTAGCAGAGATGCAAACAGTTTTGTTTTCCTGTCAGACATTGGGGCCTACAGGGTACCAAGTTTTGCCAGATCCATCACATTTCTGCCAGACCTATATTTACACTCAAAATAATCTATTTTTGTAATATTATGAAAAAAAAACCCAGCCCCCCTTTTTTTCTCCATTTTACACACCCCTAGATGTAGAGTATAAAAAGTATTATCAGTTTCACCTTAAGAAACTTTTAATTTTTCATGAACAAATGTAAGCAGTGAATAAAAATGAAATTCTTACTGTTTATAAATTTAAAAATAACAATGTTAAGGGGTTTCCCGAATTTTCCCGCCAAAAAGCACATGGCTTTCAACAATTGTAAACAAAGCATTCAATTTGTGATCATGGATTACAGCTTTAATTAATTGAATTTGGATATAGATATTCAACATAAGGTACAGTCAGGCAATGTTTTTATTTTTTTTATGGATTAAAACTAATTTGAAAGAAAAGTTTAAAAAATAAAACAATTTTTGACATCAAAATAACAGACGATCTGAAATATATTATGAATATTCAGTGACCCATATATTTTTTGAACTCTGCTACGGAGGTCAAAGTTACATCATTTTTCAAACCAATGGAGTGTATTCTCTGTTACAGCTTATCAACTGCGTTTGATATAAATAGTTCAATAAATTGACGATGTCATACATACGATTTCAAAACTGAAATTTATACTGCCAAAGGTTTACTTTTTATTTTTTAAGGAGGGATATTTGGAAGTTGTGTCCGGCTATAATATTTATCATTAAAATAGTTTGAACTCCAGATTTCTATTATGTAATCGAAGCCTTGGACTGTGAATATTGTTCTATCTAATCATGCAACGTGGTTGTAAAATCACAATTTTATCAACAAATACTCTGCTGGAACCGACAGGGAATTAAGTTTTGGCTGACCCAAGCAAACTAAAATATTGCCGGCCATCAGGTCCTGCACAGCAACAAGTTTTGCCGGACCTGCATAAATTCTGCCCCTTAGGTCTGACAGGTCCAATGATTAGTTGCATCTCTGATATAGTAACCTGACTTTGCAATCCTAGTCATAAATCAGTAAAAACAAGTTTATGATTTTGTGGAAATAAATTGACAGAGAAAATGAAATGAATCCAATATTTTTGACACAGTTGAGACAACCTTTATTTTATTCATGTATGAATATTTGTAGGAAAACTTTACCCAGAAATGAACGACCTAGATACTTACATTCTGCAGTATTAATTGGTGGATTGATGTTAGTGTTTGGTGGTAATACACACAACGACACATCAATCAGTCTGGGAGCTAAATGTTACTCCTTAGACTTCCTAGCATATGATACAGGTAGGCAATGCATGATCAACTCCTTAGACTTCTTAGCATATGATACAGGTAGGCAATGCATGATCAACTCCTTAGACTTCTTAGCATATGATACAGGTAGGCAATGCATGATCAACTCCTTAGACTTCTTAGCATATGATACAGGTAGGCAATGCATGATCAACTCCTTAGACTTCCTAGCGTATGATACAGGTAGGCAATGCATGATCAACTCCTTAGACTTCCTAGCATATGATACAGGTAGGCAATGCATGATCAACTCCTTAGACTTCTTAGCATATGATACAGGTAGGCAATGCATGATCAACTCCTTAGACTTCTTAGCATATGATACAGGTAGGCAATGCATGATCAACTCCTTAGACTTCTTAGCATATGATACAGGTAGGCAATGCATGATCAACTCCTTAGACTTCCTAGCATATGATACAGGTAGGCAATGCATGATCAACTCCTTAGACTTCCTAGCGTATGATACAGGTAGGCAATGCATGATCAACTCCTTAGACTTCTTAGCGTATGATACAGGTAGGCAATGCATGATCAACTCCTTAGACTTCTTAGCGTATGATACAGGTAGGCAATGCATGATCAACTCCTTAGACTTCTTAGCGTATGATACAGGTAGGCAATGCATGATCAACTCCTTAGACTTCTTAGCATATGATACAGGTAGGCAATGCATGATCAACTCCTTAGACTTCCTAGCATATGATACAGGTAGGCAATGCATGATCAACTCCTTAGACTTCTTAGCATATGATACAGGTAGGCAATGCATGATCAACTCCTTAGACTTCTTAGCATATGATACAGGTAGGCAATGCATGATCAACTCCTTAGACTTCTTAGCATATGATACAGGTAGGCAATGCATGATCAACTCCTTAGACTTCTTAGCATATGATACAGGTAGGCAATGCATGATCAACTCCTTAGACTTCCTAGCGTATGATACAGGTAGGCAATGCATGATCAACTCCTTAGACTTCTTAGCGTATGATACAGGTAGGCAATGCATGATCAACTCCTTAGACTTCTTAGCGTATGATACAGGTAGGCAATGCATGATCAACTCCTTAGACTTCTTAGCGTATGATACAGGTAGGCAATGCATGATCAACTCCTTAGACTTCTTAGCATATGATACAGGTAGGCAATGCATGATCAACTCCTTAGACTTCCTAGCGTATGATACAGGTAGGCAATGCATGATCAACTCCTTAGACTTCTTAGCGTATGATACAGGTAGGCAATGCATGATCAACTCCTTAGACTTCTTAGCGTATGATACAGGTAGGCAATGCATGATCAACTCCTTAGACTTCTTAGCGTATGATACAGGTAGGCAATGCATGATCAACTCCTTAGACTTCTTAGCGTATGATACAGGTAGGCAATGCATGATCAACTCCTTAGACTTCTTAGCATATGATACAGGTAGGCAATGCATGATCAACTCCTTAGACTTCTTAGCATATGATACAGGTAGGCAATGCATGATCAACTCCTTAGACTTCTTAGCATATGATACAGGTAGGCAATGCATGATCAACTCCTTAGACTTCTTAGCATATGATACAGGTAGGCAATGCATGATCAACTCCTTAGACTTCTTAGCATATGATACAGGTAGGCAATGCATGATCAACTCCTTAGACTTCTTAGCATATGATACAGGTAGGCAATGCATGATCAACTCCTTAGACTTCTTAGCATATGATACAGGTAGGCAATGCATGATCAACTCCTTAGACTTCTTAGCATATGATACAGGTAGGCAATGCATGATCAACTCCTTAGACTTCTTAGCATATGATACAGGTAGGCAATGCATGATCAAATTTTAACATCTGTACCTTTTCATGGAAAGAAATAATTTTTTTGGTCCAGTCTTTCTTTCTTTTCATTACAATTGTAATTCCACATTTTATAATAGGTAATTTAAAACCGAACTTGTTACCATCTCTATGTATACTTAAGTAATTTTGATAATACATGTATAATGCCCTATATATATAAATATAAGTGCCTATAAATAGCAGCACATGACATACAAATCTATGGGAGTGTGGATTAATCAGTACAGAGATTAATTCAATTACACAAATAAAATTATAGATTGCCTAACAATGTAATTTTAACACACTATTTAGTATGTAAATATAAGAATGTTTAAAATATTTACAAAATGATGAAAATAAACGCAATATTTCGCTAGACCAACTAGCTTTATCAAGCGTGCATCTATCCAGGTGAAATCGAATGTAGATGATAAGAAACTTTTGCAGCTCAACGTCTGTGTTGCACTGAACTGCCTTCAAAATAAGAAAATTTTGCAGCTCAATGTATATGACCTCTTTCATTTAGCTGCTTTGAAAATAAGAAAATTTTGCAGCTCAATGTACATGTTGCACTTGGATTTAGCTACCTTAAAAATACATAATTGGTAGTTGAAGTTAGCAACGTCCATTGGCCAATATTACGGGATAAAAAGGACGATGCTTTGTTTTAAATTATTCTTTATCTTTCCTGTATCTTTTTTCGTCTTTTTCGTTAAGACCATCAGGTTCTAAAGTGTGGAGTTGGTGGATCCAAAAGTTTTCTCTTCTCCTTCTCGCCGTGGTGTCCCATTCGGTGTTGACTTCTATAATTTGGAAAGTGACATTTTCAAAAGGATGTTTCGTTGAACGAAGATGTCTTGTGAGAGGACAGTTTTTGTTGGTTTTGTACGATGAACGATGGTTATTGAGCCGAATATTAAATTTGTCCATTGTTTCTCCCACATACTGAATGCCACAAGTGTCACATGTTAATATATAAATTGAGTTCTCCGTTTTACAGTTGGAATTAGAGTAGATGGTATAATTTTGTTTAGTAACGGAGCTGATGAAAGAACTGCTTGTATTGGCAGCTTTACAACACAAACAATTCCTTCGACATCCGATTTCACCTGGATAGATGCACGCTTGATAAAGCTAGTTGGTCTAGCGAAATATTGCGTTTATTTTCATCATTTTGTAAATATTTTAAACATTCTTATATTTACATACTAAATAGTGTGTTAAAATTACATTGTTAGGCAATCTATAATTTATTTGTGTAATTGAATTAATCTCTGTACTGATTAATCCACACTCCCATAGATTTGTATGTCATGTGCTGCTATTTATAGGCACTTATATTATTATCTCCAGTAGCACGCATTACACAAATGTTTGTGTAATCCATTCAAATCTATCGCTATCTTTACAACATGGATAGCTCACAGCATTTCAAGAAATTAAGATCTTTAACTAAAAAGAAACTACAAACTGAACATCATTTATCTAACTTACAAAATTATATTCAAAGTAAAACTGTACCAAAAGGTTTAAACATCAAAGTGAGTCCCCAGGCACCGGGACATAAATCCAAAAGATTCATGAGCCGTTGGAATGAAATTCCGTTTAACTGTTCAATCCAGCTTCTTCAACTGTTACTTTCTTTTACAACCACAAATTACAAACAAATTGTAAATGAAATATCAGATATCATCAACAATAGTAACATTTCTCGTGACGATTTAGCAATAATTAAACGTCGCCTCGCAGATATTGAACAAATTGAACTATCAAAACATAAAGAAAAACAAAGGAATAAATTTCAAAGAGATAAAATTCATACTGTCCATTTAAATCACCATATGAATGATATTAATATAACAAACCATAAGATCCCTAGAAAAAGAAAATTTAAAAGACGGAAACAAAAAACTGAAAGCATTGTTGTAAATTTGTCATCTAAAGAACTTACACGTGCTGAGGAATCTCTTTTAAGTAAAGGTTTAAACTTCTGTCCTATCCCATCAACTGTAAATAACTTTCAGCTAGACGAAGACCTAGACCAATTCGCTAGACGTTTACGCTTGAAAGATTTTTTCTACAATAGGGGCAAGAAAAACCTTGAAGAAGCCGGATTAACAGATTCAGATACTGACACCAATGAAGAAGTCACGCCCATCCCAAAATTTAGGAAAAAAAGTTCATGGAAACCACCAAAGAGCAAAAATGATAACTTGGAGTCATTCATTATCTACGTGAGGTCTGATATAAAGTCCTGTATAACAAATACAAGAAATTATAATTTATCCAAGTCAGAAAGTATAGCTTTGAAAGCGTTAAAAGATCAAGAGGATATTGTAATAAAACCTGCCGACAAAGGGGGCGCTGTGGTTGTCATGGATAAAACAGATTATATAGCAGAGGGGAATCGACAACTTTCTAACTCCATTTTTTATAAACAATTAACCACAGATCCAACGCTTAATACTATTCGAAGGATCAACACCATCCTTCAAGAGATGTTCGACAAAAAGCATATAGACAATGACACCTTTGATTATCTCCGACCTCTTGAGAACGAAGCAAAGGCCGGACGATTCTATATGTTGCCTAAAATACATAAAACGGGCAATCCAGGTCGACCAATTGTGTCAGTGAATAGTCATCCAACTGAAAAGATGTCAGAATTTGTAGACCATCATCTAAGACCTCATGTGAAAGAACTACCATCATTCATTCAAGATACAACTGATTATCTCAAGAAAATGGAAAGCCTCAATCCTTTACCAAGCAATACTATACTTGCATCCATGGACGTGTCTTCTTTATATACCAACATTCCACAAGACGAAGGAATAGCAGCCTGTGAAGAGGCATGGAACACTCGTAGTGAAAAAAATCCTCCTACTGAGTGCCTTGTTACACTTCTGAAACTAGTATTGGAGAATAACAACTTCTCTTTCAATGAAAAACACTATCTCCAGATAGACGGTACTAGTATGGGCACAAAAATGGCCCCGTCATATGCCAACATATATATGGACCAACTTGAAAAACGCCTCTTGGCTAGTGCTCCATATCATGGTTCCGATTCATTGACGATATTGATTTCAAATGGACAAATTCACAAGAACATCTTAATGAATTTCTAGAACACTGCAACTCTTTCCACCATTCAATAAAATTTACATATGAATCATCTATGGAGAAAATAAACTTCCTCGATACTACGAGTTACATCAAGAACGGAACCATTATAACGGACCTTCATACCAAACAAACGGACAAACATCAATTCCTTTCTCCTAAAAGTTGCCATCCTAAACACTGCTCCCGTGGTATCCCATTCAGCCAGGCATTGCGAATCAAGAGAATATGCTCTACTGAAAATACGAAAAATGCTAGACTTGGACAACTTCGTAAACATCTAGTTGTTCGAGGATACAATAACAACATTATTGATAGCGCTTTCGAAAGAGCAAACAAAACTAGTCGCCAAGAACTTCTTGAGTACAAAGATAAGAATAAAGCAGCTAACAGAACACCCCTTGTACTCACTTACCATCCTGATTTTAAAAATGTGTCATCCATTGTTCAGAAGCATTGGAAAATTATAGAAAATGATTTAAATCTAAAAAAAGTATTTTCTTCACCACCAGTCATGGCCTTCAGAAGACCTAAAAACATCCGTGACAAATTAGTGACATCTGTATTAACCAAGCAGCCTAATCCATCGCCCGGTTGCTACAAACAATGTGGTCGAAGGAATTGTTTGTGTTGTAAAGCTGCCAATACAAGCAGTTCTTTCATCAGCTCCGTTACTAAACAAAATTATACCATCTACTCTAATTCCAACTGTAAAACGGAGAACTCAATTTATATATTAACATGTGACACTTGTGGCATTCAGTATGTGGGAGAAACAATGGACAAATTTAATATTCGGCTCAATAACCATCGTTCATCGTACAAAACCAACAAAAACTGTCATCTCACAAGACATCTTCGTTCAACGAAACATCCTTTTGATAATGTCACTTTCCAAATTATAAAAGTCAACACCGAATGGGACACCACGGCGAAAAGGAGAAGAGAAAACTTTTGGATCCACCAACTCCACACTTTAGAACCTGATGGTCTTAACGAAAAAGACGAAAAAAGATACAGGAAAGATAAAGAATAATTTAAAACAAAGCATCGTCCTTTTTATCCCGTAATATTGGCCAATGGACGTTGCTAACTTCAACTACCAATTATGTATTTTTAAGGTAGCTAAATCCAAGTGCAACATGTACATTGAGACGCAAAATTTTCTTATTTTCAAAGCAGCTAAATGCAAGAGGTCATATACATTGAGCTGCAAAATTTTCTTATTTTGAAGGCAGTTCAGTGCAACACAGACGTTGAGCTGCAAAAGTTTCTTATCATCTACATCCGATTTCACCTGGATAGATGCACGCTTGATAAAGCTAGTTGGTCTAGCGAAATATTGCGTTTATTTTCATCATTTTGTAAATATTTTAAACATTCTTATATTTACATACTAAATAGTGTGTTAAAATTACATTGTTACATTGGCAATCTATATATATATAAATAAATATATATCATAGAATGGAAAGTTCATATGCACCCCTTTTTTTTTCAAGGGTCAAAATATGGGGCTGTGCTGCATATTTTCAAGGTTTATATGCCCTGAACTTCTAAGAGTTGAAACTAACACTTAATTTCTTAACTATCCCAACCTTGAGTCCTTGACTAAGATAACCACAGATTTTGATATAACCAATATGCATATGTATATTTACTGGTTACATTCCCAAGTTATGTCTCTATGAGATGAAACATAGAGATCATCTAGGAACCAGTATGTAAACAAAATTAATTATCTATGAACATTATACATAGTGCAACCTTCACAAGTTTGATAAAACACAATCACTGTTACAGGAAATAATTAAAAAACCACCTCAGTATAAATTTAATGTCAACTGTGATGTAATTTTGAGTTGTATGATTTATTTTCCAGAATGTAACAAATGGTTAGAAGTAGATGTTAAAGGACTTCCTGCTAATGGAGCTAGATATGGACATACAGCAGCTGTATACAAAAGGTATCAACATCAGATACGTAATCACAAATTGATCTTGCAAGACATTATACTCAATTTTGTGATGAAATAACAGTTAAAATAGTGAATCTTTTTGTGCCTTATGTTACAAAGCGTCCATGCTCACTAAACCTCAACCTCATTTCATGGTTCATTGATCACGGTTAAAGTTTAATTTTAGCCTTACCAAGCTAAGAAAGAGTTGTGTCCTTTGGTTTGTCAAACTTCTGATGTTTTGTTTGAATATTTCTTTAGAATGGCTGAATTTGAGATAATGAGAGTGGGTATTTAGCTTGCACAACTTCATCCATTTGGAACAAATTTCATGGGTTATTAACATTAAACTGTATGAATCAACTATACAATTTAACTACATTCATTATTATTTCCTATAGTTCTTTAAATTGATGGCTTTTGAGCCAGTTTTTGAGCATTTTATTTCATTCAAATCTTTATTGACTGTAGAAATGGAAAGACTCAGATGTATATCATTGGTGGATTTAATGGAATGATGCAAGATAATGTCATGTTGTTTAGTCCAGGTGAGAGAAAAAAGATCTTTAATGTAAAATACATTTAAACAGAAACAATTGTCCAGTCAAGAATTTAGAATTATTGCGAATCAAAATATACTTTTAAGGAAATTTTTAATGGAATATGCAAGATAGTGTGATATTGTCTAATCCAGTATGATGTAAAGAAACATTGATGTAAAAAATAATTGTAAAACAAAAATTGCCATTGAGTAAAAAAAAAATTAATTTTAAAGCTCTTTCAAAGCTATGGAAGATTTTTAACTACATTTTAGGTTTTAATTACATTTATTACAGTAGGTATTGATAGAAGAGTTTGAAGATAGGCAAGATGAATTATTCCACTGAATAAAAACAATACCCATTTAATTCAACAATGATATCTCACAGGTTAAAACATAATTTTTCTGTTCATTCACACAATTCAATTGCAAATTGTAAAATGTCTTGATTTTTTCCTCAATTGTAGGAGACTGTAACTACACTGATCCAGAGTTCTGTACTAATTCTACTCAGGGATCAATCTGTGTATGGACAGACAGCCAGACTTGTATATCAAAGGATGTTCTGGGCACTGCTCGTACAAACAGATCCTGTTCATCAACACCAGGTACAATAACCAACTAATAGTTTTAATTATACTATAATTGACTTATTTATAATTTAAATTGTACATTAAAAAAATGCTGTGGTTAGTTTTAATGAAGTTCTAACTAAATAAGTTCTGATAATGGTGGTAGCTATTGAAATCAAAATGCCTAATGTGAGGCAGATGGATCCAAACAACTTTCTCCATTAGATTGGTTCTTTGCAAGTTTCCCTCTTATATTGAATCTGGCTACTTTTTGTCGTAGATTGGTTAAAATTTTATCCCTTGAATGTTTATTATATTTGTTATGTTTTTAATTCACCAACTTAATTTATAAAAACATTTACAACAATTGAGATATTTTTAGATCATTCTGTGGTTGATATTTTCAGATCATTCTTTGGTTGACATTTTTAAGCCATACTTTGATATTTTCAGATATCACTTTAATTGATATTTTCTGATTATTCATGATTCTTTGGTTGATATTTTCAGACCATACTTTGGGGTATATTTTCAGATAACACTTTGACTGATATTTTCAGACCATACTTTGGGGTATATTTTCAGATAACACTTTGACTGATATTTTCAGACAATACTTTGGGGTATATTTTCAGACCATACTTTGGGGTATATTTTCAGATAACACTTTGACTGGTATTTTCAGACCATACTTTGGGGTATATTTTCAGATAACACTTTGACTGATATTTTCAGACCATACTTTGGGGTATATTTTCAGATAACACTTTGACTGATATTTTCAGACCATACTTTGGTTGGTATTTTCAGATAACACTTTGACTGATATTTTCATACAATACTTTGGTTGATATTTTCAGACCATACTTTGGGTTATATTTTCAGATAACACTTTGACTGATATTTTCAGACCATACTTTGGGGTATATTTTCAGATAACACTTTGACTGATATTTTCAGACAATACTTTGGTTGATATTTTCAGACCATACTTTGGGGTATATTTTCAGATAACACTTTGACTGATATTTTCAGACCATACTTTGGGGTATATTTTCAGATAACACTTTGACTGATATTTTCAGACCATACTTTGGGGTATATTTTCAGATAACACTTTGACTGGTATTTTCAGACCATACTTTGGGGTATATTTTCAGATAACACTTTGACTGATATTTTCAGACCATACTTTGGGGTATATTTTCAGATAACACTTTGACTGATATTTTCAGACCATACTTTGGGGTATTTTCTGATATCACTTTGACTGATATTTTCAGACAATACTTTGGTTGATATTTTCAGACCATACTTTGGGGTATATTTTCAGATAACACTTTGACTGATATTTTCAGACCATACTTTGGGGTATATTTTCAGATAACACTGTGACTGATATTTTCAGACAATACTTTGATTGATATTTTTCAGATCATAATGAATCATGTAAAGATGTAAAAGATTGTAGAACTTGTACATCCACATGTCTTAGTTCCCATGGGGATTGTACTTGTCAGTGGTGTGATAGTAAATGTACTTATAATTGCACTTTGACCCAGGTAAGTTTCTAATTAAAACTTGCATCTAAACAATAAATCATACAGAAGTTCAAACATACACAAAAAGTAAAATCACAAAAATACTGAACTCAGGAAAATCAATTCGGAAAGTCCATAATCACATGGCAAAATCAAATAACAAAACGCATCAAAAACGAATGGACAATATTCTGATTGGTCAACATGTAATTTACAAGGCCAATGAGAGTACACAACCTAATTAACTTCTGATGTTGATCATGTGATCAGAAGGGATTTTAAAATTTGTAACACAACTGGGCAAACAAAAAAAATGTAAACATACTAAATTGTGTTATAAAAAATTGAGAATGGAAATGGGGAATGTGTCAAAGAGACAACAACCCAATCAAAGAGCAAAAAACAGCTATTCAGCTGATTGCTTCTTATGGGTCTTCAACACAGTGAGAATATCTCATAGCCAGAGTATTGCTTAAGCTGGCCCCTAAACTAAAATATATGTGCCAGTGTTCTCCCCAGGTCGTTTTAGTGTCGCGGTACCGCGACGCTATATTTTTTCACCGTGATGCTATAATAATTCCCGCGACGCTATAATTATTTTGAAGATGCTATTTTACTTGTCCTCAATTTTGAACTTTCATCTATTATCGATTATGATCATAAAAATTATTTCACCTTTAAATGTAATCCCTTTAAGTAGGACACTAAAGGCAATTAAGAGATTAAATAGCTAGGTGTTAATTGCCCTCAGGGTGATAACTGTTTGGATGCGAATATCCCAAGCTGACACTTGAGACACGACTAATACCACGTGTCTGCAATAACCAATTTCGACATGGAAAAATGCAATCACAAAACAATTCGAAATCTACGTTTTGTATTACGAAACTTCAAAGATTGAAACAATTTATTTTTTTTAAAAGGTCGTTTATTTGTGCAACTCTCCAAAAATTACTTTCTTTCTCTTCCGGTAATACGAGAGCGAGAATTTTGGTTTAGAGCTAAAATAAGTTTCATACTACTTTAAAAAGTTATCATAATTGGCTTAAGTTTATGTTTAATCCATTTAATGCGTTAAAAGCGTCTTATTCATTCACAATCTTTTGTCAAACAATGTTTATTCTCGGACTCATTTTCGTAAATTTTTCTACGGCCGCCATTGCACATTTTTGTGTAAACTACGGATCGGAACCGGACCAGATATGACAAAAATCCGCATTTTCACGATAATGACAACAGATGGACAGTAGACAGAAAAAATATACCAAGAGAGAAAACTACGCTTTAACAGACTATTTGTTAGATAACTTTGTTAAAAACACATATCATTTTAATGTAAAAATAAGAAACAACTGGAACTAATTCATTAGGTGCCATGAAACAATGAATTTCATAAACATGATAAAAAAAAGTTTTTAAATTGATTTTTTTGCTACTTTTGCTACTTTATCTTTACTTGATATACTATAAAAAAATATTTAATTTTGTGTAGTAGATATTTAGTTTTGTATATATATACAGTTTGATCTATAATGAACCATTCATTCATTTGACTTATTGTTGGGTAACTGAAACCACATATTTTTTTTTATTTGGCACAAGAGGAAAAAAATAATTCTGTAACTATAAATGAATAAAGAAAACATAAACTGAAACAACTGTTTTTGTGGTTATAGTTTAATTGAATTCTCAGTTATGAATTGAACAATATAAACTAAAACATATTAAAGAAATAGAGCATCAACGCGACGCGACAAACGAAATTAAAAAAAATACAGTTATTTTTATTTACGCAAAATGTGATGCTATCCAAAATTTCTGGGGAGAACACAGTATGCATTAATACTTCACAGCTGTATAGCCTTTTTGTGCTGATGCAGCACAAAGTAATCATAAATCAATCAATGTATTTATAGTTATTACTTTTCCAATTATAAAAAAGTCCAACATTCTTAATATTTTTAATTTAAACATAGTTTTAAAAACAGCAACATTTAGCATTATTTTTTTGGAAAGTAAAAACTGGATGTGTCTACATATTTAACATGAAGTGTTCTAACAAACTCAATTATTACTTTAACCTTATAATACTGCCATTCAATATATGCAAAGTCAATCTATACTGTCAGTGTGATTAATTTTATCTTTTTCAAAAGGTTTACATTACTTGTTTCTAAAAGGAGGAAGCTAAAATGCATTACTTAAAAAACTCTGTAAAATGATTGTTTTATTATTGCAGAAAAAGACACAAAATTCAACATAACACAAACATACATCAGAAAGCACATCCAATGATATAGTTTATCTCATATAATAGTTTTAACAGGAGTAGTTATGCTTTTATTGCTTAGTTGTTGATAACTTACAAGACACTGTAAATTCAGAAACTATTTCAAATAATCACATTCTTATATTTGATGCACAATCTTTATAAATCTTTTCCTATAATTGCAATAATTGATCTTCCATTTTTGTATAGTTTTCAAAAATTGCTTAAGTCAACAATTTCTGAACTTAACAGTATTTGTAAAGCCTATAACTTCACTTCTACAGCAATATGGGCACATACAACATAATAAAATTATATGAGTACATAATGTCGTAAATTAAAAACTGATTTAAAGGTGGAAAAACATCAGACAGTGTTTAATAAAAAAAAAATAATAATTTATTATAAAATATAAATATCAATGTTGTCATCTATATATTTTATGTTTGCATGCTTCTTCTGTCTGTGTCCTTAGTTTGGGTATATAGTATGTAGCAAGTGTTTAAAAAGTAGACAGCAATCTCTCAGACAGTTTTCAAAATCAGTCTGATCAATTATTTTAAGAGTAATGCCCCTAGAAATTATTAATGATTTAGAAAATTGGATTTTTAGCATTTTAATCCTGACATTTCTAATAGGTTTGTTAAGAAATTTATATCATAGGTTTATATCACAAATTGTTGGGAGACTTAGAAAATCAGTGCTAATCAATTTATTTTACAGGAGTATTTTGAACATACTTCGCATTGTAAGCACTATCACACCTACTTTTCTTGTCAGATTTTTATGAAGTTAACATTAAAGGCTTATATCAGTAAGATTTTGGAAGAGTTCAGAACATCTACTTTACAGAAGGTACCCCCCTTGGAAATGAAAATATATTGAAAATCACATTGTTACATTGTTAGTGATAATTAGGGCCCCGCCTTTAGGCAGGTAGCCCTATAGTGATCAGTCTGTCCGTCCGTCCGTCCCCCTATAGTGATCAATCTGTCCGTCCGTCCGTCCCCCTATAGTGATAAATCTGTCCATCCGTCCGTCTGTCCGTCCGTCTGTCCGTCCATAACACTTTGTGTCCGCTCCATATCTAGAGAACCATTATGATTTTATACTTTATACTTTACATGTTTATTAACCACCACCAGAGGGCGTGTCATGATGTATGTACAACTTCCTAGGTCAAAGGTCAAGGTAAAAAAACTTTGGTTTCAGTTGACAACCCTGTGTCCTGTGGTGAAGATCGTGTCCGCTCTATATCATGAGACCCGTTATGATTTCAAAGTTTATACTAGACATGTATATGAATCAACACCAGAGGGTGTGTCATAATTTATGAACGTCTGCCTAGGGCAAAGTTCAAGGTCAAAAACTTTGGTTTCAGTTGACAACCCCATGTCCTATGGTAAAGATCGTGTCTATATCTTGAGAACCGTTATCATTTCAAAGTTTATACTTGACATGTATATAATCCAACACCAAAGGGTGTGTCTTAATTTATGTGCAACTTCCTAGGTCAAAGGTCAAGGTCAAAAACTTTGGTTTCAGTTGACAACCCCATGTCCTATGGTAAAGATCGTGTCCGCTCTATATCTTGAGAACCGTTATCATTTCTAAGTTTATACTTGACATGTTTATAAACCAACACCAAAGGGTGTGTCATAATTTATTTACAACTTCTTAGGTCAAAGGTCAAGGTCAAAAACTTTGATTTCAGTTGACAAACCCATGTCCTATGGTAAAGATACAATTTTTTAATGCACATTATTTACAGCGGGGCCCACAGAGATGGCTCCCATCTCAATGATATCTAGTTTTTTCAGATATTTATTAAAAAGTTCAGAGAGAAAGAATATGTTTAACACGGATGTCATTTGAAAGCTGTTCTTTTATCACAATTTAAACATCAAATATCCCGTCTTAAATCAAGTAAACCTTGGGTATATAACTATCCAGTCATCCCTAAATAAACAACTAAATTTTTCCTACTAAGTGGGGGGGGGGGGTCTTACAAAGGCACCCTGCCAACCCCAAACCCCCTCAATTCACCCCAGATCAAGTGTTTGTTTGAGACAAGTTAGCAGCTTTTTGCAACAGACACAGATAGATAACAGTTGTATGGATACTTTAAAAAAAAATGTTTTTAAAGTGTGTATCCGTATCTTTATTAATTTGGAAACAAAATTCTAATGAAGCTCAATGATTATTTACAGTTCTTCTATAAAAGCATGCAAAACAAAACATTGATCAACTTGCTTGCTATGTTTGCTTGGTGATTGCAAACAATAGGTAGGTGGAGTTTCTGTCTAGGTAGGTGGAGTTTCTGTCTGTTTTTATATTTACTGGGATTTGATTGGACAATAAAAATTGACATGAAATGAATTTCATGTTTATTGTCCAATCATATTCCAGTAAATAGTAAACACACTGAAATAGACTACCTACCTGTTGTTTACAAACACCCAAACAAATATAGCAAGCAAGTTTATCAATTGTTTGTTTTGCATGCTTTAAAAGAAGAACTGTAAGAATATTTTTTATGTATTTTTCATTTATGTTATATTTATTTTTGCATGCTCATTATTGTTTAATTTTGTTTGATTTCGCAGACTAAAAATTGTACCACTCAAACTTCCAACCCGTTAGATAGCTCCGTCTGCTCAGATCATAAACATTGTCCAACCTGCATGAGTTACGGTGAATGTGATTGGTCAGATAAATGTTCTCATATAAAGGAGGTGGACAGTTTAGGTTAGTATTGCTTCATAGATGTGCTTGTGGGGTCAATAATGCTTAACTGTGTGAACTTTGTTTAATATAGCCATCTTTATCAAAAATGAATATTTAAACTAAAGAACTGAAATTTGTTTGATAGGTGGCAAAATTAAACAAGGTTGATCAGTTTAACGCACATGTCTAAATGTTTAAACTGCATATGCAATTTAATAAATGAAATATGTGGTTTAAATGTAAAGACATATTTTAAAAGGGATGGGCTTTTGTTAAACTGATTCTATTCTAAAATTAAGAAAATCTGGAATATTGAAAAAAGGCAGACCGTTATTAAAGTTAAATCAAAGTTTAATTTGATAATACTATTTGAAAAAGACTGGATCAGTTCAACAAAACAACCATTGCTAATATTGTTAGCTTTATATGTTATTGGTAAGAAACTCAATAAATGGCATTTTATTTTAAATGATACAGCCTGTAACCACTATATCACAATGTCCAGCCAAGTACAGTAGTCCATGTTATGCCACACAGAATTGTTTTGCCTGTATCCAGTCTGACTCTTGTGAATGGAATCACAGTCAGAAGAAATGTCAGGCTGTCATTTACACTTCTGGTGAGACGGCACAATTATTTCTTATTTACAAATTACAATGTCATAAAGAAATGTCAGGCTGTCATTTACACTTCTGGTGAGACGGGACAATTATTTCTTACTTACAAAACACAATGTCACAAAAAGATGGGAAATTATTTCTTACTTAACAAAATACAATGTCACAAAACATAACATTAATTCTATAGAGGGAATTTTTGTCTTCTACTTTGTTAAGTAAAAATGATTCATCAATTTTCATGGATATTAGATTTTGTGGTTTTACTGTGGTCTGCATACAAGCCTAAAGAACATTCGTACTTCATTGGACATTTTAATTTGTGGATCAAATTGTAGGTCAGTGATATTTGGTATGCAGTTTTATCAGTATTGGCACATCTGATTTGGTTGTGAGATATTTTTTGGGCCTGCACCATCAATCATGATCTATTGAATTAACTTTTGCTTAGTTTTAAAATGAAGAGATGTTTCATGATTGCCAATGAGACAAATATCCACCAGATTAAAAAATAAAGTGGATGGCACTTACAAGTGGTAATATGCAATTAAAGGACACCATACAGCCCTTCAATAATGAGAAAACAACCTGTACTGTATATTCAGCTATAAAATGCTCAGAATTGAAAAATGATAACAGTTGAAAGGTGAAAATGACAATTCTAATTCATAACAAAAATTTTATGAAAAAAAATAACAGACTGAACCAGCGACAACCCTCCCTGATCACAGCACACACATTGAACAAAAATCAGTTGCTATTGACTTTACCAATTTTCGTGGATTTCGTGGGAACAGGAGAATCACAAATTCAAATGTACAACGAATTGTAAGTTTTCCAAAGGAATAGGTGTAGACTTTGCCAAAACCACAAAATTGGATATCCACGAATATGTAAGTTTTCCTCAAACCACGATAATTGGTATCCACGAAAATAAAAAAAGTAGGTCAGATTATGGAGAACTACCAGTGGTCAATGGTTTTAAGTATGCAGATGTATTAGCATGGGCACATCTGATTTCCATGGAGAAAATTTCATCAGACTTGGTCTATTTTTTAAAAACTTTTGCATAGTTAATGTCTGATTAGATCAGTTGAAGATAAAACCCTAATGTGAAGACAATGATATTTGGTATGCAGTTGTATGAGCATTTACATTTCTCATTTCCGTGAAGAATATATGGCCCTACCCCCTCAGACTTGGTTCATTGACTTTTAAACTTTTGCACAGTTTTCAAGGTAAAGTTTAGAATAAGTTTTGCTCTCCATCTTCAGTCAAGATTCATTGACTTTGTATGTTTTGGATAGTTACATATGATTAAGTATTGACATGTTATAAAGCAGAGACATTATTGTCACATATGATTAAGTTTTGCCATGTTATAAAGCAGAGACATTATCGTGAAATGAAATCTGAAAGAATTCGTAAAAGGAGTAGGTCTGGTAAGGGCTGATTTCGGCCTCAACTTTCAAGTCCATCTAACGAAAGATTTTAGACACTTTCTAAACACTTAAGAGTCTATTTCAATTGATTCAATTAGTTTATGTGAAAGATTTTAACTTATTAAGTCATTAAAAATGCTCCAATTCAAGCTTAAATATGAAAAATCTTATCAAATATGCCAAAAATCGTCACTTTTCAGATGGTTTTGGTCAAAAATGAAAGTGGCCGCATCCGTGTTCATCCTCAACCTTTATATATATTATGTATTATCATCAAATACAACTTACATTTCAATATTATGAATGAACACGAATGCGGCCACTTTCATTTAAGACGGAAACCGTCTAAAATTTAACTAAAATGCTACAATTGTAAAGATTTCAGTAATTTAGCATGACTTAATAATGCTAGTACCCGATACATGTGCATTGTATTGTCAAAAACAGCCCATATTTATGTAGCAGAAACATTCTACTTTTCAATAAATATCTAAACGATTACATTTTCACAATTTTCTAAAACTGCTATATTTTGGGGCCAAAAAGGGGTCTTACTGAACCTACTCCTTTGATTGTTTTGAATGAAATGTACAAGATGTTCCTCAATTGAATTTCTAATTCATTTTAAATATATTATTGAAATACACATGCAGGGCATAAAGCTCCAAATAGGCACTTGTTAACAAGAAAAAATAAAGTTAAAATATATATTGAAAGATAAATCACTTTTACTACTTATAAAGTAATCAAGAATATATGATTATGGTTAAGGCTGTGTAAATAATTATCTACTCCTGATTAAAGGTGATAAAAAAATATATTATAAACTAGTGAATAAGTAAATAATACTGGTGTACAAAAGTTTGTCCATGTTTTGTAGATTATAATACTACAAGACAAGTAAAGAAATGTGATCAGCCTTGTATAGCACATAAAAGTTGTGAGAACTGTACCGCCAAAGGATGTATGTGGTGTGGAAATAAGCAGTTGTGTGTACAAACTAATTCATATGTGGCGTCATTTATATACGGTCAATGTATGGAGTGGACAACACAACAGGCTAAATGTCCAGGTTTGTATAACATTATTAATACTGTAAATTAACATGTGTGTGCAATTGTAATGCAACTGTTAAACAATGGACAACAATGCAGGATTAACAAATGCAGTTTCAGGAAATTGCATATAAATAATTCTGTCAGAAATCAAACTGAAAGTTATTATATTTTTTAGATTAATTGTGTCTCAATTTTTGCAATGATAGAAGTGCATGTACACCATATGGAAAAAACAATGTCTGTTTCTGAAACAATCACCTTGTTATTTCACTGTGTATATATTTGTTTCGATTCATTTTTGCAGCCACCAGGTGTTCAGATCTTCACACTTGTGACCAGTGCCAAGCTAATCCTAAGTGTGGATGGTGTAATGATAAAACTAATACTGGTCTAGGGAAATGTATGGAAGGAGGTCTTCAAGGTCCTGTCAATAACCAATCACTGATAGATTTGGGGTCATGTGACAAAAATAGATGGTTCTTTATTGGCTGTCCTGGTAAGTTATTTTAAGTTTATTCTTTTGTCCTTGAGGAAATGACATCTTAAGTAATATTGATAGACGGATGCCCAGTGATGACTTGAGATCTACATGACATGTTAGCACATATAGGGAACGACGAATGCCAAGTGACGCCCCTAACACATTCTATGTGATCCTGGATACTACTGTGCCTCATGATTACCTTCAGACCTCTAACTTAAGTTTGAGGATCCTCTATAACATAGTTTCTTTATGTGTTGCCCTTTAACCCTGGAACAGCTGGTGGCAAATCATACTCATCATAAACATGTACATGTATATACCACACGGGACCAATGCTAGTCTCTCGGCTAGTCTTTAGATGAAGAACCACAATTACTGACCATATAAAAACCAGAACCAGACAAATGGCTAAACCTAACGCAAGTACTTCAACAAATTGATAAGGCTATTGATAACAAAGGCTTGATAAAGTTTCACTTTTATTATAATATAAGTTTGCCCTTTGGGAGTCAGTATCTCAGCTGGGAAAATTTTGCTCCAGGCCCTGTCGACGACACTTGGTATAGTGGGTAGCCAAGCCCCATGGACATGGACACTCCGCCAATCAACTGGAACGCAGAGGGTTCCAAAAAGGGGATGAAGCGATGCTTCATCTCGTAGCAGGGTGCTACGAAAAGGGGTTGAATTGACGGTGGAGAGATGAAAAGTAGTTAATTACTTGGGGATAAGAAGAGAAATTAACCAGTGGTGAATTTCGTAATGGTCATTTATTAATGAAACACCACTGGGTTGCTGAGAACTGTTCCCACATTCAGTGAAATATTGAAGGTGGTAGATTGGGGTGGATGGTGGGTGAAATTGAAAACTTATTCCTATAGAGTAAACGTCCTTTGTATTCAACAGCCAAATCAAAAGTGAGAAGCTGGCAGCCTGCAATTGTAACCTGAGAACCTAATCCCTGATATCAGACAGACCAAATTAGGCATGACCTTTGACCTTACAATGGAATCAACTGCCCCATTTCATGGAAGAAACCATTCCATCTGAATAAACAACACTTATACTCTCTGCATAAGTTTCAACTTTGGTTTCAGTTTAATTAGTGTAAAAAGAGATAATTACAATAGAATACTGCCAAAGTACTTTTATATGTGGGTATTAATTTTCATGGTTTGATCAACAGTTGTTGGTGGTTTCATAAATTCATAGATTTTAGTTTTCATATACATTACATATAATAAATTTTAATAAATACTCATATAACAATAAGTAAAACAGTTTCTGTGATGTTTTTTAAAGATGTCAATGTTTAACTTTACAGATTGTCAGTGTAATGGTCACAGTGTCTGTTCAAATTCAACGGGGAAAACAGAAGTTTGTGTAGAATGTAAAAACATGACTGAAGGTAAGACTTTGCAAGGAAAATTATGTGGATATAGTCATTTGATCTCAATTAATTTTGATTTTGGTATTGTTTGCTTTTGTTTGTAAAATACACTATATAGTCTTTCTGTAATTTAATTGAGGACAGAAATGTTGCAAAGAAGAGACTTTTTTTTTTATCGAACATCACTATGTTTATTTTACATATTATTATATTAATGTATTAGTTTGTATAGTTTTAAATAAGGAAAATGTAGAAACCATAACATAAGAGAAGTATCATTCTAGTGGCTGACTGTATATGATTTTGTTTGTAGGTGACAATTGTGAACACTGTAAAGAAGGCTTTTACGGCAATCCTGTCAATGGAGGCATTTGTAAACGTATGTATTTTATGTTTTGTGGTTATGATTTAAAGATATGACAGAATATATGGACTCTGAGTGTATCACCAGTAATGGGTGATTTGAGAGTTTTTATCTAGCGACATAAGCATTAAGTTTTACTCTTGTCCTTGTAAATGTATGTCAAGAAATTGGTTTCAATTCTCTAACTTTAGTTAACCTCGACAAAATGTGTATAACCAGCAAACACAGATCAGTTTAGAGTTTGGGTGGTGACAATTTCACCATTTATGAGTTATGTTTCTTTTTAATTGAATGTATATTGGTGAAGCTACCTTCACTTTTATCAAATTCTGTCCCTTCCTAAATAGAAAAATTGCTGACCTTGACATATTTTAACAAGCCATCCCATGAACACATTCGCCAAGTCAATTAAAAAAGGAATGCTTGTGACACATGTCTTCCATTAAAGATTTACTTCTAGATTATTGTTTTCATGTTCAACATAATAATTAGCCTGATATACTTGTAGGATGTGATTGTAATGAGCAGGCAGATTCGTGTGACAGAAGAACAGGAGTATGTAATTGTAGAACACGAGGTGTCATAGGTGACAAATGTGACAAGTAAGTATGTTACTAGAACTTGAGGTGGTATGAAACACATGTGAAAAATATTCAACTGTCAAATTTGTGATGAAATTGCAGACGAGTACTGTGAAAGTACTTTTATTCGTGGGGAACCAATTTTCATGATTTTCGTGGATGACTTATCCATGAATTTAAGTGTCCAACGAAATATAATAAGTGTTGTTCAAATGAAGACATGTAAAAATCCCCATGTTTGACTACTGATAATATCTAGGGAATACATTGAATGTCAGCAAATCTACCAAATGCACTATGAATTATAACTACAGGCAGGATTATACCCATTTAATCTTTTAAACACTAAATTGTATAACTTTTGACCTTTTAATTCTCACACAAAATATTGTTGATCTATGATAGTTGGATTTCTGTTGATAATATGCTATGATGAAGTGTTTATTCAATATTCTCATAATTCTAGTACAGAAAATAATAATTTCATGTTGGGCTTGTTTATTATAAGAAAATAAAATTTACAATTCAAAGTCCATTTATAGCATTTGTTTATGTAACTATTTACCTCAATATTGACATGTTTATGACCTAATTAGCACCTTTGATGGTCTTTAATCTGCTGATCACTTGATCTCAGGTTAATTAGTGACATTGCTACGATTAACACAAGTGCAACAATTTGAATGTTTACTGTGCCATTTCCTTCAATCGAGATGATTTGTAATCTTCGTTTCCAATGGCTACAATTCCCTTTTTTTCTAGAAAACTAAAATCCACAAATTTAAAATCCCAAGAACATGTAACTTTTGCTCAAACCACGAAAATTGATACCCACAAATTTAAGTACTTTCAAAGTATGTCAAATTAGTGAATTATGATTTAAGTTGTAAGACCTTCTTACCTGCAGTACCTTTTGTTTTTTTTTCATATAAAAAATAAGAAGGTATGATTTCGAATGAGACAACTGACCACCAGCGAGCAAATGAGGTAGAAGTAGGCACCTATAGTCACTGAACAGCCTTCAGTGTAAGCATAAACCATTCATCTAATTAATGAATGACAGATTTCTATTTGTGTAGCTTCATTTTCATTTATACATTTGCACACAGAACTTTATCACAGAGTTTACATTAAACACTGTGAAAAGGCTGATTTGAATCTTAATTGACTCAAAACATAGAATGCATTATAATCAAACTTTCAACGACTTTAGCTTTGACTTATGGAATTTATTTTTGTTTTGTAGGTGTGACGAATCTCATAAATATTTTGGAGATCCCAAGAAAGGAGGCACTTGTTTCTGTAAGTCTTTCCTTATGTTTGACCAGTTGAAAATTTGAAAGATGTATCAATACAGCATAAATTTTTTTTTGTTCAATTACATTTATCACTGAATCAGTAAAGCATGGAAAATTAATAGTACAATTACATTTATCAATGAATCAATGCAGCCCAGAAAAGTTATTGCACTGTTACATTTATCAATGAATATATCTTTGGAGATATGTTTGGGTAAATTATGACACTGAAAAATATATATGTAAAGCCACATAATTTATTTATTTCTTATTTGTATTTTCTTATAGATCACCTGGTTACAGACTATCAGTTTACCTTTAATTTATCCAAGAAAGATGACAGATTTTATACACAGATCAATTTTATGAACATACCACAAGCCGTAAGTATTGATATTTATATAATTGTTTGAAATCTATAAATGAAGTCATAATGTAATCTTGAAAATTTGGCCAAAACAAATAATTATTTTAATATTTTGATCTAAGCTTAAGTCAGTAGAATCTTTAGTAAGAAGCAATTCAGAAACCCAAATAAATCTGAAATATACTTTACTTTTAATCTTTGACCTGAGATCGATGTATGAAATACTCTGGATTTGTTTGTCGTCATTGGTAACAAATTTTATGGCTGAAGAAAAGTTTGATGTATTGTGTGTACTTAATTTTGCAAAATATCATAATATGCTTAATCAAAGTACAGTAAAACCTGTATAAACCGGCCGGCTACAGGACTATGAAAAAGGGCCGGTTTATTCAGTTTTCCGTTTTGACCGGAAGTTAATTCCTTGTGACGTCCGACATTTTGAATGTAAAAGTTCTCTCTGATTGTAAATTATATCTGATAAATTAAAATACTTTCACTTCGTTTTTCATTGTTTGCATTTGCATCATAATGGTGGCGTTGTTTGGATTGTAAGACGAGAGTTTCGATTTACTCCCATCATCAATAATTTGAAATGTTGGAATGGCGGATTAAAAAGCCAGAATATTATCAAACGTAATTTCATCACTTTTGAAACGTTGTCGTATAGTGTACAATATCCATTGATTGTTGTCATCCAGGTGTTTTTCATTATCAAGGTCATTTGTTATGGGGTTCAGAACAGGGAACCCAGGATTTCAAAATCAAGATGTGAATTTCTTACTCCGCGATTTTAATTTGTTTATCCAAGTTAAAACGTAAGTTCAATCCGAGATATATTCGGTGTGTCTTTTCGTTTAATTGACACGTTTATAATGTTTTAATAAATAATACAGCTCACTACTGTACGATTGTAGGTTCACAGTTTGACACCTGACTAATTGATTATCACGAAAAGCCATACTGTATAAACAAATATGTTTTGATTGCATATCGATCATTGAAATTAATTAGGCAAACCGGTTTTGACAGGTAATAATTAATGTAATTAAGAGTATTGGGACTTCATAATTAGACTGGAATTCGGAATACACAGGGTCCGGTTTACAAAGGGTATTTTAACAAAGAACTTGAATGGAAAAATATGGGACTTTCATTTTCAGCCGGAATGGACAGGAAACTGGTTTATTCAGGGTCCGGTTTAATCAGGTTTGACTGTATCTAAAAAAAATAATTTTGTTAGTAAATTTGTAATTCTTGAATGTGTATTACTAAATCCACAGGATCAAATTCCTGTTAGAATATACTGACTAATGAAAGCTATTTTATTTTATTACAGTCTGACAGAGATGTAGATTTTAAAGTGAACTGTTCTGGAGAATCATACCTAAATATCTCAGTCAGAACAAGTAAGTTGGACTTACTGATCTTAATATGTTTGAAAATAAAAATTCATTTGATATCTTCTATTGTTTTGTTGGTAAGAAATTTTGACGTTTTGTTTTAAAGATCAGTTGCAAAATACTTAATGAAAAAAGGAATCAAAATATTTATTGAAACTCTTGTATTATTTTTTAATTTTTTTAATGATCAAAATGTACCAGCATTATGAGTTACACATTTACTTCTACAACGATACATATTTATTGAATCGTGTTAATGTCAGTTGATGCAGTTATACAGTTTTATATTAAACTACAATTTGTTTAATTTTTTTTTAGGAAATAATAGAGTAGAGAAGATATATGAAGCTTATCCTTGTACATATTTCCGTACAAAATTTGAACATGGTGACTTTTCTTTTGGAGAAAAAGAAAATACAACATTCCTTGTTTATGTATATGGATTTCATACTCCTTTTTGGCTTCAGGTAGGTCTCAAATAGAAATTTGATTCTAATATGGAGTGTCCTTAGCTTCAGATTCATGTATTTTCTTAAATGCATGCATAATTCTAATATGAAGTGCCCTTGTTTGTATTATATGCCAACAAAGGCACTTCATAGGAAAATTATATTTATATGAAATAAGCAAAATTCTTTTCAAAATAGCATATTTATTATTGACACATTTATAGGGTATGTAGCTGTACTGTGCGTAGTTATTATTGACACATTTATAGGGTATGTAGCTGTACTGTGTGTAAGTCATTCTGTCCTTTCCATTTGTGTGTTCAGTACTACTCCTGAACATGTAAAAATGACAACTTATCAAAACGATCAGCCATTTGATATATCAAGGTTTAAATTAACACTCACCAATGAAAACAAATTGGTAGCAAATAAAAAAAGACCTGGGCCGCGTTCAATATTGTAGCTGCTATGTAGTGCTACGTAGATTTTGACTATTGAACGTGTAGCTATAGACTAGCTGCTACGATATTGAACTCAACCCTGCTATATTAAAAACTTTGAAGCCCTCTAATGAAATTGCATTTAAAATAATGAAATTGAAAGATGCCTACAATAATAACTCGCTCTACATGTTCATATTTTCAGATTTCCTTCTCACAGTTTCCAAAGATTGATTTAGTTCATTTCTTTGTAACATTCTTTAGGTGAGTTTATTATTAGTTGTTGATAATTATACATATTGGGAAGAGTTTTAAAAGTAAACATACTCAGAGTTTTAAAAGAGGGTGAGTTGCAAATAGGATGAACAACTCAATTGTTACACAAGAAAAAATAGAATAAAATATGATGACAGTATCTTTTCATGTAGGAATTCCTTTGCTTTTGCAGATACGCTCAATATAAAAGTAAAGAAAAACAGCATATATGCTTGATACATATAATGGGCGTTACTGAATTAGCCTTTATCTGGAATGCTTTAAACAAAAAATTGAAAGGCCAGGATATATTAAAACTTTAGGAGCTGTGTAACAAAATTGATCTTGAAGAATAATCAACCATTTATAGTCATCTTTTCCTGAAGCAGTTAGAACCTTTATTTCTTTATACTTTCACATTTTATCAACAATTAAAACCAAATTAAAAGATTATTAGGTGTATAGATTTTTAAGTGTTGATATCTTTGTTTTTCAGCTGTTTCTTGTCATTACTCATCATAGCAGCAGTATTATATAAAATCAAACATAAATATGATTTATACAGACGGAGACAGGTAAGTTGTTTAAATTATGAGAAAAGATATGAATAAATTGTGACTTTGCATCATGGTTTACATGTGAAAGATTCTAAGTGCTGAATACTAGGAGGGACAGAGCACTAAAACATCATCTATTACAAGTCATATTTCTTTATTATTTTCCTTAGTTGATTTGTATACAATATTGAAATACTTTCACAGGCAACTTCAATGATGTAGGCTAACTTTTCATCATGGTCTCATTTATTTTTCTGATCACTATTCAACAGCCATGCCTCTCAAAATAGTATGGTTAAGTATACTAGTGTCCTTCATTGTGACCTTAGAGCATTTTTTTTATCCAGGAACTTTTCATAATAGAATAATATATAACTATCTATAATAAAATGGTGGTCAAATTTGATATTTCCTTCAAATGGGATCATCTGTTGGCTTTGTCTAATTTTTACATTTTAAAAAATAATTGTAGTTATTTATATTATAAATATATTTAGATATAATTGAAAAATATCTAAAATAACTCTAAGAAAAATTAACTCTAAGAAAAAGGTAATAAGATAAAATGTCTTTATAAATTTTAAAAGATAAAAAAAAATGTTTTTATAGAGAATGATGGTTGAGATGGAAGAAATGGCAAGTCGTCCTTTTGCCTCTGTTACCGTGGAGATAGATAGAAAATTAGATCTGGCAGAGAAGAAAGAAACAAATTCTGTTGATTTACGAAAGCGGAAAAAGGTAAATAAAAGTGTATTTACTTTGATGTATATTGGGCCAGGATTTTTTAATTTGTTGGTTTACAGATCCGCCGACCCGATTTTGCTGATTTCCAGAATAAAAATAAAATTGACTTTTTATGCTTTTTAGCTCACCTGGCCCGAAGGGCCAAGTGAGCTTTTCTCATCACTTGGCGTCCGGCGTCCGTCGTCGTCGTCCGTCGTCGTCGTCCGTCGTCGTCGTCCTGCGTCCGGCGTTAACTTTTACAAAAATCTTCTCCTCTGAAACTACTAGGCCAAATTAAACCAAACTTGGCCACAATCATCATTGGGGTATCTAGTTTAAAAATTGTGTCCGGTGACCCCGCCAACTATCCAAGATGGCCGCCATGGCTATAAATAGAACATAGTGGTAAAATGCAGTTTTTGGCTTATAACTCAAAAACCAAAGCATTTAGGGAAAATCTGACATGGGGTAATATTGTTAATCAGGTTAAGATCTATCTGCCCTGAAATTTTCAGATGAATCTGACATTCTGTTGTTAGGTTGCTGCCCCTGAATTGGTAATTTTAAGGAAATTTTGTTGTTTTTGGTTATTATCTTGAATATTATTTTAGATAGAGATAAACTGTAAAAAGCAATAATGTTCAGCAAAGTAAGATCTACAAATAAGTCAACATGACCAAAATGATCAGTTGACCACTTTAGGAGTTATTGCCCTTTATAGTCAATTTTTAACCATTTTTCGTAAATCTTAGTAATCTTTTAGAAAAATCTTCTCCTCTGAAACTGCTGGGCCAAATTATTTGAAACTTGGTCACAATCATCATTGGGGTATCTAGTTTAAAAATTGTGTCCGGTGACCCCGCCAACTAACCAAGATGACCGCCATGGCTATAAATAGAACATAGGGGTAAAATGCAGTTTTTGGCTTATAACTCAAAAACCAAAGCATTTAGAGCAAATCTGACGTGGGTTAAATTGTTAATCAGGTGAAGATCTATCTGCCCTGAAATTTTCAGATGAATTGGACAACCTGTTTTTGGGTTGCGGCCCCTGAATTGGTAATTTTAAGGAAATTTTGCTGTTTTTGGTTATTATATTGAATATTATTATAGATATAGGTAAACTGTAAACAGCAATAATGTTCAGCAAGGTCAGATTTACAAATAAGTCAACATGACCAAAATGGTCAGTTGACCTCTTTAGGAGTTATTGCCCTTTAAAGTTAATTTTTAACCATTTTTCGTAAATTTTATATATCTTTTACTAAAATCTTCTTCTCTGAAACTGCTGTGCCAAATTGATCCAAACTTGGCCACAATCATCTTTGGGGTTTCTTGTTTAAAAAATGTGTCTGGTGACCTGGCCATCAAACCAAGATGGCCGCCACGGCTAAAAATAGAACATAGGGGTAAAATGCAGTTTTTGGCTTATAACTCAAAAACCAAATAATTTAGAGAAAATCTGACATGAAGTAAAATTGTTAATCAGGTCAAGATCTATCTGCCCTGAAATTTTCAGATGAATTGGACAACCTGTTTTTGGGTTGCGGCCCCTGAATTGGTAATTTTAAGGAAATTTTGCTGTTTTTGGTTATTATATTGAATATTATTATAGATATAGGTAAACTGTAAACAGCAATAATGTTCAGCA
Organism: Mytilus galloprovincialis; assembly: GCF_965363235.1. NCBI lineage: Eukaryota > Metazoa > Mollusca > Bivalvia > Mytilida > Mytilidae > Mytilus > Mytilus galloprovincialis. The sequence continues at coordinate 1,843,581 of NC_134841.1, forward strand.
AAGTAAGATCTACAAATAAGTCAACATGACCAAAATGATCAGTTGACCACTTTAGGAGTTATTGCCCTTTATAGTCAATTTTTAACCATTTTTCGTAAATCTTAGTAATCTTTTAGAAAAATCTTCTCCTCTGAAACTGCTGGGCCAAATTATTTGAAACTTGGTCACAATCATCATTGGGGTATCTAGTTTAAAAATTGTGTCCGGTGACCCCGCCAACTAACCAAGATGACCGCCATGGCTATAAATAGAACATAGGGGTAAAATGCAGTTTTTGGCTTATAACTCAAAAACCAAAGCATTTAGAGCAAATCTGACGTGGGTTAAATTGTTAATCAGGTGAAGATCTATCTGCCCTGAAATTTTCAGATGAATTGGACAACCTGTTTTTGGGTTGCGGCCCCTGAATTGGTAATTTTAAGGAAATTTTGCTGTTTTTGGTTATTATATTGAATATTATTATAGATATAGGTAAACTGTAAACAGCAATAATGTTCAGCAAGGTCAGATTTACAAATAAGTCAACATGACCAAAATGGTCAGTTGACCTCTTTAGGAGTTATTGCCCTTTAAAGTTAATTTTTAACCATTTTTCGTAAATTTTATATATCTTTTACTAAAATCTTCTTCTCTGAAACTGCTGTGCCAAATTGATCCAAACTTGGCCACAATCATCTTTGGGGTTTCTTGTTTAAAAAATGTGTCTGGTGACCTGGCCATCAAACCAAGATGGCCGCCACGGCTAAAAATAGAACATAGGGGTAAAATGCAGTTTTTGGCTTATAACTCAAAAACCAAATAATTTAGAGAAAATCTGACATGAAGTAAAATTGTTAATCAGGTCAAGATCTATCTGCCCTGAAATTTTCAGATGAATTGGACAACCTGTTTTTGGGTTGCGGCCCCTGAATTGGTAATTTTAAGGAAATTTTGCTGTTTTTGGTTATTATATTGAATATTATTATAGATATAGGTAAACTGTAAACAGCAATAATGTTCAGCAAAGTAAGATCTACAAATAAGTCAACATGACCAAAATGATCAGTTGACCACTTTAGGAGTTATTGCCCTTTATAGTCAATTTTTAACCATTTTTCGTAAATCTTAGTAATCTTTTAGAAAAATCTTCTCCTCTGAAACTGCTGGGCCAAATTATTTGAAACTTGGTCACAATCATCATTGGGGTATCTAGTTTAAAAATTGTGTCCGGTGACCCCGCCAACTAACCAAGATGACCGCCATGGCTATAAATAGAACATAGGGGTAAAATGCAGTTTTTGGCTTATAACTCAAAAACCAAAGCATTTAGAGCAAATCTGACGTGGGTTAAATTGTTAATCAGGTGAAGATCTATCTGCCCTGAAATTTTCAGATGAATTGGACAACCTGTTTTTGGGTTGCGGCCCCTGAATTGGTAATTTTAAGGAAATTTTGCTGTTTTTGGTTATTATATTGAATATTATTATAGATATAGGTAAACTGTAAACAGCAATAATGTTCAGCAAGGTCAGATTTACAAATAAGTCAACATGACCAAAATGGTCAGTTGACCTCTTTAGGAGTTATTGCCCTTTAAAGTTAATTTTTAACCATTTTTCGTAAATTTTATATATCTTTTACTAAAATCTTCTTCTCTGAAACTGCTGTGCCAAATTGATCCAAACTTGGCCACAATCATCTTTGGGGTTTCTTGTTTAAAAAATGTGTCTGGTGACCTGGCCATCAAACCAAGATGGCCGCCACGGCTAAAAATAGAACATAGGGGTAAAATGCAGTTTTTGGCTTATAACTCAAAAACCAAATAATTTAGAGAAAATCTGACATGAAGTAAAATTGTTAATCAGGTCAAGATCTATCTGCCCTGAAATTTTCAGATGAATTGGACAACCTGTTTTTGGGTTGCGGCCCCTGAATTGGTAATTTTAAGGAAATTTTGCTGTTTTTGGTTATTATATTGAATATTATTATAGATATAGGTAAACTGTAAACAGCAATAATGTTCAGCAAAGTAAGATCTACAAATAAGTCAACATGAACAAAATGGTCAATTGACCCCTGTAGGAGTAATTGACCTTTGTAGTCAATTTCAATCTGCTTCCTTTGTTTAATATTCACATAGACCAAGGTGAGCGACACAGGCTCTTTAGAGCCTCTAGTTTATTCCCGCCAACCCTTACAAATGCATTATCCCTGAAAAATAATTAAAATATCCTTTTTTTATGAAAGGAAATGCATTAATCACTAACAGAATTGATAACACTTTCTGTTGTGAAAAAATGAAACTTCCAATTTACGCTTCTAAAAATAGACAAATCAATTATTAATGACCTTGAAATATCGTTTGCGCAAATAATTTTGCGGAACAAAACCTGTGTTTAAAACCAATTACACAATAAGTTTGTTTCCCTTATTTGTCACCAGTCTGTAAGATGCATCTTCTAATAGAAATAGACTTGTCCAAATGTGGACAGGTGGAAGTAAGACATCAAGTTTAAGTACTGAATATTAACAAATCATTTCAAATTTTCTTGTTTCATAGATTATAAAAAAATATTGTCCATTTGGATAAAACACGGGAATGCATGACAACAGATTAACCCGATATTCTCGTTTTTCCAGTGGACGAGTCTATTAATTTCGTACACTTTTTTACATTTTTTTCTTTATCAGTTTTCGTGCTTGAAGATCATTATTCACCAAGTTTTCTGAAATTGATTAAGAGCTACATGGATCTGTTTTCTCTAATGTGAAATGACGATTTAATTTCGTCTTTGTCCGTGCACCCCCCTTTTTTATGGGAAATTATTAGACAATGTAATGCGATGTTTATTACAGCTTAGCAATAATATTTTATCGAACTAAAATTTAAGGAATGATGACAAAATAGCATAACAAACATATTATTAGAAAGGTGAAATATATATATTTATTTTGCATATCATGCAGTTTTCTGTATTGAAAGATATTATTTTTTATTTTTTTTCACCGACCGACCTACCCGACTTTTTCGTGGAGAAAATCCGTAAACCAACAAATTAAAAAAACGTGGCCTTGGACATGTTTATAATTTGTATGCCTCAACTATTGTTACTGAGAGGGGAGCATTATGTTTTCAGCATTCAATGACTTTTTAAAGAAATTTTTCAATGTTCCATGACCTCTTAAAAAAATTAAATAGTAATAAGTCAATAATTTTTGGATCAGGAAAACATTGAGAATAATTGTAAGGTGTACATGTCTGTCTAACAGGGTCCCCCTGAAATTGACTTTTTTTCATGGATCATTAATTATGTTAATTTTCTCTTATACCTATATTAGTTGAAATCATCCCTTCGTAAATTTTACGGACGCCATCACGAGTTGGTTGACCGTTATGGAATAACCGTTTCACAAATGATATCAGATATGTTCCTTACATCGTAACTACAATCCCCTTCCCTTTCATGAATGTGACCTACCGAATTAGACTATTTACCGGATTTGTAATCACATAAGCAACACGACGGGTGCCACATGTGGAGCAGGATCTGCTTACCCTTCCGGAGCACCTGAGATCACCCCTAGTTTTTGGTGGGGTTTGTGTTGTTTATTCTTTAGTTTTCTATGTTGTGTCGTGTGTGCTATTGTTTGTCTTTTTCATTTTTAGCCATGGCGTTGTCAGTTTGTTTTAGATTTATGGGTTTGACTGTCCCTTTGGTATCTTTCGTCCCTCTTTTAGGACCATGATCTTAAAGAATTTCAAAATAAAATTCAATTTTAATCAGTTACAGAGTGTATGCGCTTTAGGTTCATCAGAAAAATACTTCTGACAAGTGCTGATGTACATAAATCATAAAAATTGAAGTATATAAAGATATTGCATTAAATATATTCTTTAGTGTAAAGTGTATTTTAAGAGTTGTTATTATATTCTTCTTTATTTATAGACAATGATAGAAGTCCCCATAGTGTATAGTTTAAAACAGTAACTTGTATATCTTTTGTAGGGAGGAACAAAACCAGTTGCTATACAACCTTTGAGTGGACATAAAGCAGCAATTTTATCATTAATAGTATTATTACCAACTGGTGGTGAAGAAGATCTTGCACCTAGTGGTAGTTCTGGTGTGGCAATAGCCAGTGCTTTAATAACAATGGGTAAGACTTAATTAAAACAAGCCGATAGCCAGTGCTTTAATAACAATGGGTAAGGCTTTATTGAAACAGGGCAATAGCCAGTGCTTTAATAACAATGGGTAAGACTTTATTGAAACAGGGCTACAATAGCCAGTGCTTTAATAACAATGGGTAAGACTTTATTGAAACAGGGCAATAGCCAGTGCTTTAATAACAATGGGTAAGACTTTATTGAAACAGGGCAATAGCCAGTGCTTTAATAACTATGGGTAAGATTTTATTGAACCAGGGCAATAGCCAGTGCTTTAATTACTGTGGGTAAGACTTTATTGAAACAGGGCAATAGCCAGTGCTTTAATAACTATGGTAAGACTTTATTGAATCAGGGCAATAGCCAGTGATTTAATAACTATGGGTAAGATTTTATTGAACCAGGGCAATAGCCAGTGCTTTAATTACTGTGGGTAAGACTTTATTGAAACAGGGCAATAGCCAGTGCTTTAATAACAATGGGTAAGACGTTATTGAAACAGGGCAATAGCCAGTGCTTTAATTACTGTGGGTAAGACTTTATTGAAACAGGGCAATAGCCAGTTCTTTAATAAAAATGGGTAAGACTTTATTGAAACAGGGCAATAGCCAGTGCTTTACTAACTATGGGTAAGACTTTATTGAAACAGGGCAATAGCCAGTGCTTTAATAACTATGGGTAAGACTTTATTGAAACAGGGCAATAGCCAGTGCTTTAATAACAATGGGTAAGACTTTATTGAAACAGGGCAATAGCCAGTGCTTTAATAACTATGGGTAAGACTTTATTGAAACAGGGCAATAGCCAGTGCTTTAATAACTATGGGTAAGACTTTATTGAAACAGGGCAATAGCCAGTGCTTTAATTACTGTGGGTAAGACTTTATTGAAACAGGGCAATAGCCAGTGCTTTAATAACTATGGGGAAGACTTCATTGAAACAGGGAAATAGCAGCAATTTTATCATTAATAGTATTATTACCAACTGGTGGTGAAGAAGATCTTGCACCTAGTGGTAGTTCTGGTGTGGCAATAGCCAGTGCTTTAATAACAATGGGTAAGACTTAATTAAAACAAGCCTATAGCCAGTGCTTTAATAACAATGGGTAAGACTTTATTGAAACAGGGCAATATCCAGTGCTTTAATAACTATGGGTAAGACTTTAGTGAAACAGGGCAACAATAGCCAGTGCTTTAATAACAATGGGTAAGACTTTATTGAAACAGGGCAATAGCCAGTGCTTTAATAACAATGGGTAAGACTTTATTGAAACAGGGCAATAGCCAGTGCTTTAATAACTATGGGTAAGATTTTATTGAACCAGGGCAATAGCCAGTGCTTTAATTACTGTGGGTAAGACTTTATTGAAACAGGGCAATAGCCAGTGCTTTAATAACTATGGTAAGACTTTATTGAATCAGGGCAATAGCCAGTGATTTAATAACTATGGGTAAGATTTTATTGAACCAGGGCAATAGCCAGTGCTTTAATTACTGTGGGTAAGACTTTATTGAAACAGGGCAATAGCCAGTGCTTTAATAACAATGGGTAAGACTTTATTGAAACAGGGCAATAGCCAGTGCTTTAATTACTGTGGGTAAGACTTTATTGAAACAGGGCAATAGCCAGTGCTTTAATAAAAATGGGTAAGACTTTATTGAAACAGGGCAATAGCCAGTGCTTTACTAGCCAGTGCTTTAATAACTATGGGTAAGACTTTATTGAAACAGGGCAATAGCCAGTGCTTTAATTACTGTGGGTAAGACTTTATTGAAACAGGGCAATAGCCAGTGCTTTAATAACTATGGGGAAGACTTCATTGAAACAGGGAAATAGCCAATGCTTTAATAACTATGGGTAAGACTTTATTGAAACAGGGCAATAGCCCGTGCTTTAATAACTATGGGGAAGACTTTATTGAAACAGGGCAATAGCCAGTGCTTTAATAACTATGGGGAAGACTTCATTGAAACAGGGCAATAGCCAGTGCTTTAAAAACTATGGGTAAGACTTTATTGAAACAGGGCAATAGCCAGTGCTTTAATAACAAGGGGTAAGACTTTATTGAAACAGGGCAATAGCCAGTGCTTTAATAACTATGGGTAAGACTTTAGTGTTAAACTGAGTAAGGATTGTTTCAGGTTCATATTTCAAATAGAATTTTTATGTTCAGTATCCTTTTCCAAGACTTTGCATTATTTCTAGTCATAATTGATTTTCAATGATAAATATGTGTTTACTTCTGACATTACAGTATTGTTATTCCTATTTTGCAAGACATATTAGTATTCTTCACAGTTGACTTAAATTTTTCCCTTTTTCTTTTTCTGTACAGGTCACCACAGAAAACAGAGTTTGGAACATACGAAAGGAGAGAAAACCAAATATAAAAAGCCTTTTAGTTCTTCACATACAGACCCTGTATAGTACTGTACACATCATTGTTTATCATACCTGGTGCATTTCCATGTATTGTTTTTGTTATGTCTCCACTCCATTTATTGTCATGTATTATAATGTATTTAGATAAGTTTGTAGTATTGTAGAGTTCACTTATATTTTTGTTAAAAAAAGAACTATTATGGTCATGGAAAGTTTAAATTAATGGTGCTAATTTGCATATCATATTTAAAATATTTATGCTGTATTAAAGGCTGTATAGATAAAATGTCAGCATTCACATCACAATGGTCTCAATAAATCAGTTGGCTTTTTTATATAGTTGATCTGTCTCAGGGAAAATAAACCTTTGGCATAAAGACTATGTCTATAGATCAATAGTGCAGTAGATTGTTTATTGAAATATTTCCAATTGCTTTAAGAATAACAAAGTTATAATAATTTTTTTTTTAGATATATGACATATCTACCAGAGATCAACCTGATTCTAAAATTCTGTGTCCATGCTTTGCTCAGAAAAATCTGACAATTCTCCTTACTTATTTCTATCTTACAGACCTATCAAGGATTGTCGGTTTTGTTTTAATGATAAACACCTTTTCAAAAATTTGATGACTGAAATTTCATTGGCTGAAAAAATAATTATTAGAATGGAAAAAAGAACAGAGTGCTTTCCAATCGTGTAATAATAAAAGTCAACTCCAAATAAAAGTAGACATTTTAATTGCAAATTAAATCCACAGATGAAAACAAAATTTTGACATTTTATACTTTAAAACAAAACAATGTAGATAATAAGTTCAGATAGTATAAATACCAAAATGTCCAAAATGGCAGAATTGTACTTATTTTTATACATGAACTCCTGTTGTGCTTACAATATCTGTGATATAAGAATATCTTGCTAGGCCAAGATAATTTGTAAATAAATTTGTATATATACTTTGTGTATATGTTTAATAATATTTGTATCTATACTTTCTGTATGTGTTTAATAATATTTGTATCCTCTTTTTGTGTATTGTTTTTTTCTGCATTTATATGATCTCTGACAAAAAAATTCAAAATTGTGCATGCTTTGCATATTTGTTTATGGTGAATGAACGATTAACAAAAATTGATGTAATCTTTAATCCATTAGATTGAAAATCATGAACAGAGATTTTGGAGTAGAAACTATCTTTTTGATTAGATTTGAATATGAGAAAGTTTTGTAAAGACCATTTACATCTATTTCATATACAAGTTTTGATATTTTAATTATAATATGCTGAAGATCAACTAAAAATGCAATTAAAAAAATCAAAAAGAGCTTTCCTACAATTTGAAATTCATGACATCTAAGATCATTCAATTAATGATTAAATAATAGTTTCCATAATTTGGAGCAGCTTACCATCTCTGGTATAAGGAGATAAGAATCATAACTAAACCATTATTCATAAAAAAAATCAAATATAAAGAAATAGCACTGGAATTTATTAGCAGCAAACCATCAATCAAATATTTAATTGATATAGTTTAATAATATGAATATTATAGCATATATAATTTGTATAATCATATAATGTGACGTACTGAACATTAATTTATTAATTTATTTTATTTATGTTAACATGTTGAACCTTGTTATGTTTAACTGGGTTTCAATTGTTGAATGGTCACTAAGAAACAAGGCTAAAGTACAATGATATAAACTTACCAATAAAACTTTAAAATGTACTGTACTTAGTCAATAGTAAAAATTAATCTGTGTTACCTTGCCACGGTTATTGTTGTGTGAAATAAATAGGAATTAGACCTATATACAGATCCAAGTTGAACAAAACAAGATTCTGTGGGTCAGAACAAACAATGTTGTTTATTGTTATAATTTAATGTTAATTTTGTATATATATGTAATATTAAGTATCCATTGTCTTTCAAATATAATATCATTGTCAAAGGAAGTGGTATGATAAGGCCTCTCTTTGACATTTCTGCACTAAAGTGTCAAGATTATGTTATCTTATTCATTTATCAATTAAATTAACATAATGTTTAAAGGCTTAGAGGAATTTTAATATTGTTTGCAAATTAAAGTGCAAAATATAGCTCTTATCATACCTCTTCTTTTTATCATATACATGTTTTTATTCACATTTAGTTTGCTTAAACATTCTAGGGGACTATTTGAGCACATTCTTTGTCGACATCCATGTTTGCCTCATGTTTGATGACTCACTTGCCATTAAAATCAGAGGATTGTCTTAATTTTCATTAATAAGTATTTTGTAATAAAGTTTCACCCCTGGTCAATATTAGGTCAACATGACTGAATTTGAATTCTAGGTCAATTGCACTGTCAATTTTGGCATATAAAGATTAGTCAAAAAAGGGTTATTGCTTCCAGTAGTATCTTAAATAAATAATCAATAGAAATTTCGTACAATTTGTGTTTAGATGTTAGATGTCTAAGATTATTGGTACTTTTGCACAAACATATTATGTTGACTAGATTGTGCAAACATTGCAAATTATGTGATCATTCATTACTTTTGGTACTATAATTAAAATAAAGGGAATAAAATCTCGTAGATTGTGCATCCAAGGCAAACTTTGTGTTTGTAACTATAATCAGAATAAAGGAAAGAGTTATAACCAGTCAAACAACCATAATCTTGCCTTTAATTTCATGGGGTAACAACTTAATTGCATGTTCTAGTTTCTAATTATATTGAAATTAGACCCTGTTTACACTTGTACGAAAGTGAATCGATCTTTATTTGAATCGATCTTAAAAAGACCAGTTCGCATTTACATTGCACAAGCAAGATCGATCGAGATTGATCTTATTTAATCCAGTGCGTTTACACTACAACATAAAAAGAACTGGTTTGACATTATTAAAAAATATTTCGTAAACAAATAATCCTAAAAATAGAATATTAAAGAAAATTCTACATCTCGCACACACTGAAAATGATGTAGAAAATAGTTTGGTCATTGGGATTTCGTATGGATTTAATAATTATTATTTTGGTTCTTACATCACAAGTCATTAAACAAAGACGTGTGTAGACTATCGTTAAAAAACGAACGGTCAATGCGTTTGAAGATGAAGATTTGCAGCAAAGAAATATAACTTATCGATTTAGAAGATAATCCCAAAACATCAGGATCTATGTTTACTTTTCTTATTCCTTTTATTGTTTTCAAACACATGTTTTTTTGCTGCTGAACATGCTCAGATTTAGTTTCATATCTAAAAATAACATTCACCTGCGATTGATCTAAGCGTTTACACCTGAAGAAAGATTGATTCAAATAAGATCAATCTTTTTAAAACCACCTCTGGAGGTAGACTTTTTAAGTCCAATTGATGATGGATCTTTCCCTTTTATATTAGACCAAAGATCCATCTTAAAAGGATTGATCTCAGTAAAGATCGATCTTTTTTGCTAGTGTAAACAGGGTCTTAGTCTTTATTTAATGAAACAACACTGAAAAAAAATAAATCATTTGAATTGAAGACAAGGAATTTTTGAAAATTTTAAGATTTAACTGTGTTTATAGGCATAAAAATGAACAGTTAATACAGAAAAAAATCATTAAATCCTTTTTTGGTTATTTAGTATAACACTGATCATGTATGATATCTGTGTCTGCTACATTTGACAAGTATTAATCAGTTGTCTCCCTTTTTAATGATAATTTTAAAGCAAGAAATCAAAATGTACATAACCTTTTAGTAGTTAGATGCAGTTGTAGACAGTTAACGAAGTCAACCATGTTTAATTTAATAAAATCACAGAATATATGAAGTGTTGTTGTTTTCATATATTGGTATTTTAAGTTAACAAAGTTTGTTTCTCAACACATTTTTTTTAGTAACATTTCTATTGTGATTTTTGTCAAATTAATATTCAGCAGTTCAATTAGTTTTTAGGAACACTTAATGAACATGAATATGAATATGTTTGAGGTATAACTGACAGCAATATAAATTATATGGAGAAACACAAATTTATAAAAGTTAAAGATAAAGTTAGCAAGTTTAAATGTGATTACAAAAAACGACTTTCTCTGTGATCTTTCTATTCTTATTTTTTATTTGAATATTCAGCCGTTGACTTGGCAATATATTATTATTTACATTTATTTATTTATTCCAAGAATGGTTTTATTACTGTAATGTTAAAGCATAGCATTTGATACACTGAATCAGAAATGCTAGCTAGTCCCATAGGTCAGCAATTTGTCCATCATATTTTGATTGAAAAGATCTGATGTTTACTATGTTTTGATATATAATAATGTATATAATTGTATAAAAATGTGAATTTAATACATGTATTATTTTTTTTTGAAAAAAAAAACTGTAATTATGTGAACAATGAATAAACATGTGATAAAAGTATTAGATGCTATTTGTATTGATTTTTGGGTAAAGATTGCATGAAATGCAATCAAAACCCTATGTTGCTGACTTGATATCAAAATCTTCCAAGGCTTTTCACTACCTTTTTGATACACAAAATATAGTGCATTGATCATAACATTCTATCAAGGATCCGGAAATTTTTTCACCTAATTTCGGTCATTTTGATACAACTTAAAAAGATTGTCAAAATCACATTACTGCATGAATATGCCAGGGACAGTATAGAAAGTCCCCGAGTATGCTCATACTCGTCGCATCAACAAACTTGTTTAACTGTTGCATCGCATTAACTTCATGATTTTACCTACCATTTTCCTAAAAATTGATCAAGAGCAATTAAGGGAAGGCAACAGTTTAAAAATAAAATGATTTTAATGACTTAAAACGATAATCTTCTCAGTCATCGCTCACGTTTCTTTCAATTTTGAAGTCAAATTTCATACCGGATATTTTACGACAATACTTAAACGAACAGTTCCGGACTCATTTCCGGGATTAGTTTTGTTTATCAAATTCACAGGACATCATCGGCTTTTTAATTTTTTACCTTTGATAGTATTTGACTATTGATGATAATAGTTGCACTTGCTTTATTAAGCATGCAATCATTTTAAATTTATCTTATAAGTCTTATCTGCAGAAGAGAATTTCAAGCATGCGTAATACGTAGTAAACAAAGCATGTGTGTTAGTAGTGAAAAAATACTTTTTCTACGTAAATTAAATCAAGTTTTAATTTAATTTTAAATCATAATTGACAATTGTTTTTGTTGAAAAGTAATTAAATAATGAAGATCGATAGCTGTTATGGAATTTTGATTTCTTTATAATATTAGTTCTGAGCTTATGATTAATAGCCAGGTGTTAATTAAAAACACAGGTAAAGAGATTAGCGATCATTAGCCAATAGCTCCCTGAGGCATTAATATAGTTATTAGCAGGGCCCTCAGGATTATAACACTTTACTGGAGTGGCAGTTTAATGACAGGAAATCGATAAAAAAAAACAAAAAGATGTTCAAAATGGCGATTTTGAAACTCGATCTTAACGAAATGACCGAAATTATTTCTGTTGAAAAATAAAATTTGTCCTAAATCCCAATTACTCGTTTAGGACAAAATACTTTCAGTTTAGGACAAGACTGGCAAATATGACCATTTCCGGACCCTTGCATTCTATACATCCTATCCAAGGACAATTCCAGAAATTTATCAATGTAACATATGCTCAGATATTCAAGTCACAAAACAATGTTACACCTGTCATGAAAAATTACATTATTTTTGCAAGGTGCAGGAATCTTATATCTGTTCTAAAAATATAAATGGTGTCATTGTTAAAGTCATCTTTAAAAATTGGAGTTATAACGGTGTGTAGGAAAAACACAAAAAAGGTTCCTTAATATTTCAAATTTACAACAAATAATACAATCGAACAAAAAATCAATTTCAGTTTGTTATGGTTGAAGTTTAAAAAATACACTCTTAAAATACTGCACACAAAATCTAGGATCAGGTTAAGTACAGAAAGATTCGTTCTTTAATATACACATGCTGCTAAGTACTTGGTTTGTTTCTTTGGAAGTTAGTGTTTGTGATTGGTGTGATCTGTTGGTACTGACCAATATATTTACAATATCCATTATTCTTCTCGGTTACTTTCACAGTGCATAAAAAAGTAATAATGGTTTCTATATGTTTTAGAAGATGAGAATGTCAAAGAGGTAATATAAAACATGAGTCAAACAAAAAATCGACAGCACCAATAGATAAACAAACATGCAACAGTCCACTAAACACTACACAGAAAACTAAAGATTGAGAAAAACCAACCTTACCAAATTAAATAACCACAGTGACTGTAGTAATGTTCACTAGCAGAAAAAAACTACGTTTATTTATAAGTAAAAACAGATATATATACAGATAAACAGGATTTTTCTTTTACAAAATTTACTTCTGGATACTATCTTATGATCACAAACTAGCTTCTGTCCAAGTTTGGTAGAAATCCAGGATAGTTTAACTTTAAGAACTTTTTTTCCGGATTTCTCTTCATCAGGAATGATCAAAGCCAAATATTTGAAAAACAAGGATTTATAAGAATTGAAACAGCTCATGAGCTATATGACTGCAACAGGACATAAATATAGCCAAAACCCTCTATAAACTGAGGAAGCTTACAACCTTTTTAAGGGCATCTACCAGAAAACTGTAATACAAATTCATGAAATTTTGGGATGAAAATGAAAAGTAAAATCACAAAAATACTGAACTCAGAGGAAAATCAATTCGGAAAGTCCATAATCACATGGCAAAATTAAATAACAAAACGCATCAAAAACGAATGGACAAGAACTGTCATATTCCTGACTTGGTACAGTCAAGGATTTGTATAGTAAGACCTTCTTACTATACAAATCCTTGGTACAGTCATTTTCAAATGTAGAAAATGGTGGATTGAATTTATTTGAAAAATAACTTTTAAAATATTGTTTGTTGAAACATAATTTATAGAACCAAGGATGTGAAAGTATATTATTCAAATTCTTTACAGAAATGATTAATCAATGATCAATCGTTTCATTTGGTATAAATTCACGTCAGGGATTGATTATATTCTTTTAGCAAATTCTTCAAAAACGCGGGAAACAAAAATGGCGTCCAAAAGAGTTATGTACAGACCTGCACCACAAGAAAATGTTGGTCAGCGTAGAAACAGGCATGCAATCTTTAAAAGAAGATTTCATCATTTATTTAGTTCCTCATAGAGAACAATACTTTCATTTATTGATAGCGGCAAAAGACATAGTCGTTCATAAATCCTTAGTTGAACACAAAATACTTGTAAACAAAGGGGAGATAATAACTTTAAATTGTACCATTTTAATGGAATTTAATGCCCATTTCTACGATTTAGAATTGTTGTATTTTTGTCAACAATGGCCATGTGTTGACAGCTTGGGTGTCCATTGAACCTTGTTGTTTTGATTAAAATTAGTATGGTGTTGATATTACTTGTTTATTGTTTGAATTGGAATCAAGGATTTTAATTAGTCTTGAAAATGTATTCATTAAAGGTCACCCAAGCCATAAAACTGCCATTGTTTACCTTTATTATGACCTACTTACCTGTACCCACTGTGAAAACTGTTCACCCATAAGTCAATAAAAAATTTATTAAATCAAATCTGAAGAATTTTATTGTTGTCTATAAAATAAAAGTTTAAGTTTTAAAAGTAACAAACATTTTTCAATTTTAATTTTGATGAATACCACAAACAAAACCATTCAGTTTCTGCAAGTCATTGTCTATTTTTAAATGAAAGTGATATGGGCCCTGGAAAGGGGAATTCAAATAAGACGGCAATAAATAAATATCTTAGCATATCAAATTATAAAAATATATATTCTTTTTTTATTCAAACATCCGATAATATGTGGCTACAATATTTCATAAAGATATTTTATTTTGAAACACAATAAAACAACAAACAATTACTCCTCAATAGTATATCCTGTATGGTACCTCTTTTCAAACACGCTTGTCTTTCTTTGTTTATGAAACACTTTAAAGTGTATATTTAAGCACATGCATCACCATCGTCATTAAAAGAAACTTGGAATATTGGCAAGACACACAATCACTTTCTTTATTATTCCATTAGATAATTTTATTTTAAAACACATTAAATCAACAAACAACTATATCATGTATATATTTATGATAAACACATAATTAATATCCTGTATGGTACCTCTTTCAAAACACGGTTATCTTTCTTTGTTTATAAAATGAACACGAACACATGGTTATCAACTTCCTAATCCAACAATGATTGAATGAAATAAAGAACAAACGATAAAGTAAATATTTTTATTCATAACAAAATATGCCACATTAACAATTTATTAAGTCACTACAAGCACTTGACAATCTGACTGTTTCCAGAAAAAAAATCCAGATATTTTTTTTTCACGCTCGTCCTGAAAACAGAAAAAATACATACATAAAGCGCACCTGAGTATAACACGCAGGGACAAAGACAGAGAAAAAACCTGCGGCTTATTTAACAATTTTAACGGTAGTTCACATAAATTCAGGTCACTGATTGGTTGTCTATTTAAAGTCAGAATGCATCGTTTCTTTTCAAAGATAACAAGAGAGACATTCCGGGGTCATTGAACTATAACAGTAGAGACGTTCTGATGGTCATTAACTCGTTGGTTTTGGCTTTTAGAATGTGAAGACGATCAGATAGGGTACCAATTTTATGTGATGGAATAGTATCAGTCAAATAAAAGAAATTGTAGTAGATCATGTTGTTCAGAATCTGGAAAACAGTATCTTTTGAAGTTCATTTTTCAAAGCCCACGTGGTGTTCAGAGAATCAATGTCAAAAACGAAATGAATATTGTCGACTCGACCACAAATAAATAACATTTCCAAATGATTTATGTATCCGACTTATTGAACAGTTTACAAAAAAAGAGAAAATCAGAGGATACATGTATATCAATTTTCTGTCAATGCTTGAGAAATAATTGTATGATTTAAATACGCATAACAGTCTTTGACGAAAAAAGGGGGTCATTTGTTTACAAATGCACGTAGTTATGCAAAATAAATCGATCAAGATTTCTAACAAATCGGATTATTATATAAATAAAACTCCTTTAAAAGCAAATGAATTTCAAGCATAAGGTAAAAAAAAAAAATTACATAAAAAAAATGAAATTTCTACGAGATTTTTTTTTTATTCTTTAATTTTATACATAAAAAATTGTCATTTGGAAGATGAAATTAGGTGCCAGGAGATTGGGAGAATGCAGGATTTTGCTTTATTTATGCCAGATCCTCTGGGGGCCTTCAGTGGCCCCCAGATCCCCTGCCGTAAAGCACCAAGCTTAGAGCTTGGTGGGCGTGCGGCTTCGCAGAGTGCATGTTAGAGCGACCTACATTTGTAATTTAACCTACTACTTCAATTTCAAGGGAAAGAACTGCTCATCGCAGACATCTACCCTGGATAACTTGAAAAAGCCTCAAGGTTCATGGACAAAATTTACTGTAATTATACCTCAAAAAAAAGTTTTAAGGCATGGCATCTACTAGATATTTAAAAGTTAAATGCATGTTGTGTTTCTGAAGGGTATTTTGTTTTTGTATTTTGATTGGCATTTTTTTTAAGGAGTAAACATCACCTAAATTGCTTTTGATACTGTCCACTCAGTTTGATACACCCTTTAACTCGCTGATAGTTGTGTAAATACCTATTGTTTGTCTATATATTGTCCATGTCTATCAATACAATACCATTGTTATTACCTGAGAGCGAGCATCTCAAAGTTGTAACCTAACTTTAAAATGCTGGGTGACCGATAAGTTAAACCCCTGATTTAAAGTATAACTTGTCAGTGTTAAATTTTTCTCAATCTAAATAAATATTGCCCAAATGTGGCAGAGTTTGGACATCAAGCCTCTAACACATGATTGTAGGGAATACTCACGTCAACACCTAGATATGATAATTATGAGGAATTTTCAATACAAAGTTTTTATCATAGAAAAAGGAATCATTGCTTTACTGAATGCAGATTTTTATTGAGAAAATAAAATGCAATACAAAGTTTTTATCATAGAAAAAGGAATCATTGTTTTACTGAATTCAGATTTTTATTGATAAAATAAAATGCAATACAAAGTTTTTATCATAGAAAAAGGAATCATTGTTTTACTGAATTCAGATTTTTATTGATAAAATAAAATGCAATACAAAGTTTTTATCATAGAAAAAGGAATGATTGTTTTACTGAATTCAGATTTTTATTGATAAAATAACATGCACTACAAAGTTTTTTATCATAGAAAAAGGAATGATTGTTTTACTGAATTCAGATTTTTATTGATAAAATAACATGCAATACAAAGTTTTTTATCATAGAAAAAGGAATGATTGTTTTACTAAATTCAGATTTTATTGATAAAATAACATATTTATCTTTACACAGAAAACCATTATCACAAGGGCGTCTGTTATCTGGAGATGCTGCTAAAACAAAGCCTGCACATCTTGTGAGTGGAGTTGAAGGTAAGTGTGGTTTGTTTGGATATATTTAGTTTACCGTTATTTTAATAATAGGATTCTGTTAGATCACATGGATTTTTCTAGCATTCCACAGGGTCCGGTTTTCGGACCCATTCCCAACGACAAAAACCCTACATTTTTCCCAATTTTGGGAGCAAAATTCCCAAATGATCACAAAATTCATTTCCATCTTTATTATTAATGACAGAGATGTTTATTTTATTCAACCGCTTGCTTTATGTCAAAAATCGCCAACAAGTAATGTGTAAATCCAAGTTGAAACATATTGAACATTTTTAGACAAACAACATTGACAAACAATGGCTGCCATAAATAAACAGGAAGTGTGGGAAAATACTAATAATAATAATAGTCTTTTATTCAGAAGCAATACAGCTTATAGAATTTACATATACAAGTATAATAGCATCAGTGAATAATTACATACATGTTTTATTATTACAAACAGTTTGTATCAATGGCGGAGAATGACAGCAAATAATATAAATAATGAAATATAAGTATAATATTATGAATAACGAATCTTATCAGCTAAATAAAGGTATTTACCTAGATTGTTAAGCTCTTTGATGTTATGAACAGACAATAATTGTACAAGTTTGTAACTAGATGGTTTTTTCCAATAAAATGGTTTTATATATGTTTTCCTTATATCAGAATATTTCTCACATACTAAAATATAATGGTATTCATCTTCAATCATGTTTTTATCACACATATTACATAATCTGTTTTCTCTTTCAATATTACAAAATCTACCAGTTTCAATGTTAAGGCAGTGTGCAGACAATCTATATCTACTAATATATGGCTTAAAAACATAGTTTACAGGTTTTTGTAGGTAAAATTGTAGAGTATCTGGATTGTGTATATATCTATAAAAAATACACTTTGATGACTCATTGAAAAAAGTATTCATTTCACTGACAAAACTACCTTTCATTCTATTAACAATTTCTAGCAAAAAATGATCAACATTAATAACATTTTAGTGTAACCATACATCTTGACAACCATAACGGAATAATATGTTTCTTATTTCACATGCCCAATTTTGTTTGTCACGAGGTTTTAATATCGATCTTTCTAACATTTCTTGGTAGCAAGATTGTAAAATACAGTTATCTGTTTTCAATAATTTAAACCAATATCTAAGCATTCTGCAATATCTCTCTATGTACAATGGATATCTACCTAATTCACTATATACCATATAATTAACAGTAGTTGTTTTGACTTTCAATATACGTTTTAAAAAACTTAAGTGAACTTTCTCAATATTTTCGGCTTTGTGATGTCCCCAGACTTCACAACTATAATTTAATATACTAGATACATATGTGTCAAAAAGAGATAACATAGTTTCATGGTTAAAACAATCATCATATATTTTACTATATAAACTAAATAATGCTTTTCTACCCTGATTTGCTAACATTTTCTGTGTATGTACAAAGTTACCATTGTATTTAAAAAGGAGACCAAGATATGTAAATTCATCACATAATTCAATATCAACACCATTTAAGTACCATTTTTCAGTCGCTTTAACGAGGCCTCTATTTCTAAACACAACAATTTTGGTTTTAGACAAGTTAATATCCAAATCATACTCTCTAGAATATATGTCTACACTGTCTATCATTTTTTGTAAACCATCAATAGTTTCACTAAAAAGAACTGTATCATCTGCATACATTAGCAAATATAAATTGAGCATCTTTAACTCATATGACTGACAACCTTGACTTAAAAGTTCATTTTCAATGTCATTAATATACAAAGAATATAAAAAAGGAGATAATGATTCTCCTTGCATCAAACCAACATTACTTTGGAAGAAATTTGAAAAATTTCCTTCCAGTTTAATACAACATTTAATTTTGGCATACATAGATTTAATAACAGTTAATAAGTTTCCACTTATACCACATCTGATTAATCTTAACCACAATTTGAAATGAGACACACTATCAAACGCTTTTTTATAGTCTATGAAACAACAATAAAATCGTTTTCCACTACGCAAAGACTTAGAAATTAGAGAATGGAGTGCGAAGATGGCGTCAGTTGTTCCATAACCCGGTCTAAATCCAAACTGTGCATCGGTTATTATATTGTGTTTTTCGCTCCATTTGGTAAGCCTGGTGTTAATAATTGATGTGAACAGTTTACCCACATGTGATACGAGAGAAATACCACGATAGTTGCCAGGGTCGTCTACTGGTCCTTTTTTGAAAACTGGTATTATAATGTTGTTTACCCATATTTCTGGAAAATCGCCAGCACTCAATATACGGTTAAACAGTTTACACAATACTGGTTTGATAAAGTTTCTGCTCGTTAATAAATATTCGTTCATAATATTGTCATATCCAGTGGATTTATCACGTTTTAAATATTTAATAGAAGTGTCAAGTTCCAAGTCTGTGAAAGGAGAGTCTAATTCTTCATAAACGACCTCTGGGATTGAATCACTATGCTGATCCTCTGTGGTGACATCTTTTGAAATCAGGTTTTTAAAATGTTTTTCAAATTCTTCTACAGTAAGCGTATGGGTAATAGTTTTTTTGCACTTTTTAAATTTCCTTTTTTAAAACCAGATCAAATCCGGAAACGGACAAGTATATAATTCCGGGTTTGTCAATCAAAAACAGTAAATAAAAAAATTAAAAGAACCAAACATGTGACAGCTGACTTAGCAACACTAAAATTGAAAACTAAAAGATATATAAAAAAAGAAAATAGAAACAGGATATATTTTATACAGAACTCAAAATATTTGAGTTCACAAATTTTCATGTCAAAATCAAAAAAATGTAGCAATCCTCAAGAAGTTAGAACTCATTATTTTGATACTCAAATGTCATGTTGTTATATTTAAAAACAAAGAAGGTGTAGTCCTTACTTTATTTTCACCAACAAAAAAATGTTCAATGAATTAAACACACTAAAACTAACATCTGGTATATTGGTTGTTTTTCCCAATCTCATTGAAAACCGCGTTAAAAAATTCCCAAAACTGGCCAGGGTCCTTTTTCCCAAAATACCCAGATAAACCCCTGAGATCCTGCATTTGGCTAAGTATTCAGTATAGTGTTGTTAGTGTGTGACACCATGTATGATTTTAAAAGTAGCTGTTTCAATCTTAATAACATTATTTTCTGAAAGGAGAATGATTCTAGTTTAGGGTTTTACATGTAAAAAGATAGTTATTTAGTCAGAAAACATAAAATTAGACCTAAATAGCATGTTGGACAGAGGTTATGTTAGACGTAACAGGACATTGAAAAATTGAATATTTTCCTTTTATATAAAGGCCTAGTTAATAAATATATCAATTTTTCTCTGACAGTTCATAAGATCTTCAATTAAAGTATATCATTTTGTTAAATTTTTCAAAAACTAACTTATAAGTTGGAAAAATCTTAAAATATGTCAGACAAACGGGGACATTTTTGGATGAGAATTTGTTCCATTTGCATCATTGAAAGTCAAAAACAAAATCAAAACTATGCTGTTTATACTAATATCTACAGCTGGTGTTCCTCAGGAAGAGGTAAAATGGTTCATTATTAAATAAATGGATAAAACAAAACCATAAAAAACTGTAGGACAAACATAGGACAGATTATATTCCCTGTCGGACAAACATAGGACAGAATTCATTAATTTACTGATCCTAATGGGAATTTAAAAATGGGCACCTCTTAAGAAGAGACTAGGAAGGGTCTGAGAACTATTTTTTAGTTTATGTGGACTTGTTAGTTGTTAACAAGGTTCTTTTTACTTTTAAAAAGCCGTTACGTCCGACATTAGAAGATTTTGTCCTACGGTTCGTCCAACAGAAAATTAATGGACTCTTGTTACGTCCTAATTTTCAA
Organism: Mytilus galloprovincialis; assembly: GCF_965363235.1. Classification (NCBI taxonomy): domain Eukaryota; kingdom Metazoa; phylum Mollusca; class Bivalvia; order Mytilida; family Mytilidae; genus Mytilus; species Mytilus galloprovincialis. The sequence continues at coordinate 1,864,540 of NC_134841.1, forward strand.
AATTATGTCTAATTTAGACTGTCAACAGTTTAAAACCTCTTTATTTTTCATTTATATGGTAGTATTTAAGGTTAAGTAATTGTCAAAGTAGAAGCGAAATTGATTCTGTGACTTGTGGTAGCCATTTTAGAGAATATCTTGGATGTTGGACGTAACATTTTTTTGGACAAATGTTGGATGTAACTTCCATCTCTTGGTTGGACAGAAAGAGTGTTCACCCCTTCAATGTCGTTGACCTCAAGTAAAAAGGAACAGTTGACAGCAATACCGTATGCACATCGTGATTGTAGTAAAATTTGTTGTCATAAACATTAAAAAAAACTTAAACTGAGTTGGCAACTTGAAAATGAAAATTGAAATGTTCGCCCGTAACGGTTGGACAGATTGTTCAAGAGTAAACTTTAATGACAATTCCTGAAAAAAATAAAACTTTCTGCTGTAACTTCATGATGAATTATCACATTTTAGTTAATAAGCTCAAGCCTCAAGATATTTTGTGCATTTAATTGCCCTCTATTGTTACATAACTTATATTTCATTTTCACATAGGAAGAAGACAGAAAATGTTAGTCCAACAACATGACCATTTAAAATTGTTTTTAATCCTTATTTTCGATGATTTTTCATGTTTTAGTGTCCTTAACCTTGCCAACCCTATTGTTTTACCTGAAAATCCTTTTTACCTAGTTGCCATTCATACAAAAAGGTTAATAAAACAATTTTGATTTTTGGTCATTCGACCATGTCACAAAATAAGCATGCAAAAAATAGGGAATTCAACACTTCATTTATAAAATACTTTATTCAACAATAAACTTTTCATATGAGACTGTTTATATTATCTCTTCATCATGCAGTGAATTGATTAGCTACCTGCATTAAAACTCAAAATAATTTAAAATATGAAAAAAATGCATTTTTCTGGGACACCCATTGAAACAGCACTTTACTGAATACTTAGCCATATATATAAGAGATGCTTTAACCAAATCTCAGTAGAAAGGCTTCAAAAAGTGTTAGGAAGAAAACATTTACAAAGAAATGATTAAATGTAATGGTAATTACAAATGGATATGCATTATTTATGATACTATCTAGTTCGATGGATGATGGCATTGGTGATGGTTCAATTTTTTGTTGGAATCAATACTTTAACAATGTGTACAGATACTGATGCACATTTATAAACCAGGCATACACATGGAAAAGTAAATGGTTTATATTTCAGAGAAAAGTTCCATCATTAAGAAACCACAGAGTCCATACACAAGCTTTGTATCGGAGAAGAATAGTACAGCAGTGAATCCAAGAAAGTAAGAAATATAGATTCTTACATTGATACCAGTGGATTATCGGATTTATCCAATCGAGATAGTTAAATTATCAATTTTAAAGTCCGAGCCGTCTCGGCGAGGACTTTAAAATTTATAATTTAACTATCGAGATTGGATAAATCCGATAATCCATGAGTAACTATGTAAGAATCTGTTTCTCTAATGATTAAAAATACATTTTCTTTTTTTGTTAACCGAAAATCCCCTTCGAGTGCCTTTCACATTGCACAAAGTTGTCAATTTCAATAACACCTGTTAGCATATTTTGATTTATCCAGTTAGCTAAAAAGGTCATGAACCTTAAAATCATCCAATGATCTTTTGAGATCACCAGCAACCACACGTTGATTAAATTTTTTTTATACAATGGGTTCGGAAAGGGATAAATTTCCATAGAATTAGAGAAATCTTGTTATATAACTTAGTCACACAGATAAAATTCTCTTGTTATATAACTTAGTCATACAGATAAAATTATCTTGTTTGATAACTAAGTCATACAGATAAAAATATTTTGTTAGATAACTAAGTCATGCAGATAAAATTCTCTTGTTAGATAACTTAGTCATGCAGATAAAATTCTCTTGTTAGGTAACTTTATGGTCATACAGATAAAATTCTCTTGTTAGATAACTTAGTGATATAGATAAAATTATGCTTTGATATGACTTAAATATGTACTAGATAATATTGATGTCCATCGTTATTTGATATAGGTTAGCATCAGGGCTTATAGAAAAACATTCACCACACAAAAAGGAAAAAGCTGATTCCCTAGATTTATCTGACTGTGATGAGGATTTACCTGATCATTACAAGGTATGAGTATATTTAGATTTATCTGACAGTGATGAGGATTTACCTGATCATTACAAGGTAGGAGTATATTTAGATTTATCTGACAGTGATGAGGATTTACCTGATCATTACATGATTACAAGGTATGAGTATATTTAGATCTATCTGACAGTGATGAGGATTTACCTGATCATTACCATGATTACAAGGTATGAGTATATTTAGATTTATCTGACAGTGATGATGATTTACCTGATGATTACAAGGTATGAGTATATTTAGATTTATCTGACAGTGATGAGGATTTACTTGATCATTACAAGGTATGAGTATATTTAGATCTATCTGACAGTGATGAGGATTTACCTGATCATTACAAGGTATAAGTATATTTAGATTTATCTGACAGTGATGAGGATTTACCTGATCATTACAAGGTAGGAGTATATTTAGATTTATCTGACTGTGATGAGGATTTACCTGATGATTACAAGGTATGAGAATATTTAGATTTATCTGACAGTGATGAGGATTTACCTGATCATTACAAGGTATGAGTATATTTAGATTTATCTGACAGTGATGAGGATTTACTTGATCATTACAAGGTATGAGGATATTTAGATTTATCTGACAGTGATGAGGATTTACCTGATCATTACAAGGTAGGAGTATATTTAGATTTATCTGACAGTGATGAGGATTTACCTGATCATTACAAGGTATGAGTATATTTAGATTTATCTGACAGTGATGATGATTTACCTGATCATTACAAGGTAGGAGTATATTTAGATTTATCTGACAGTGATGAGGATTTACCTGATGATTACAAGGTATGAGTATATTTAGATCTATCTGACAGTGATGAGGATTTACCTGATAATTACAAGGTATGAGTATATTTAGATTTATCTGACAGTGATGATGATTTACCTGATGATTACAAGGTATGAGTATATTTAGATTTATCTGACAGTGATGATGATTTACCTGATCATTACAAGGTAGGAGTATATTTAGATTTATCTGACAGTGATGATGATTTACCTGATGATTACAAGGTATGAGTATATTTAGATTTATCTGACAGTGATGAGGATTTACCTGATCATTACAAGGTATGAGTATATTTAGATTTATCTGACAGTGATGAGGATTTACCTTATCATTACAAGGTACAAAGGAATATACTTTTATATCATTGTCAATTGTATGTAGTAAAACAAAAGTTTTTTTCTCTAGATTGTCACTCCTCAAAGGCACATCACTTCTTTGTTTGTAGTAAAATAAAAGTTTTCGTTCTACAGACATACATGTGTATATGCGATTCTCACCTAATGCATGTCAATTCTCTTTTGTATTAAAATACTTGTAGAAATGTTTCAGAACATTGATTGCTGTAAATTTGAAAACCTCCATCTGATTGTATATACAATTTGAATATTTAAAACAATAACTTGATTTACCCTATAAAGCCATTAACTTTGAATATAGCAGATATCATACACATTTGGTATTATCTGTTTAGTCAAAAGACACAAGAGTTCACAAACAGCTACCATCAGAAGTTTTATTGGTTGATGCCTCACGACAGACAAAAGATCCTAACCAATCAGAGGTAGACATTATGGTGGGCTTTGAAAGATCTCCTGTCAGGGTGGTGTGTCATTCATTAGATAAAGTCAATTCTGATCTCAGGTAAGAAATGGTTTCAAGGTCAAGATTAAGCTTTCACATGATTCCTGTGATTTTGTTGAAATTATGAATAAGTTCTGTTAAATTGTTTCTTTAAAAATTGTTACACGATGATGACTGCTGTACCCATATTGTGACAAAAATGTCGGTTATTGATTTGGGGATGTACGGCGGGCGGGCGGGCGGGCGGCAATCAAATGTTGTCCGTGCATTAACTCATGAACCGTTCAACCAAAGCTTTTAAAATTTTAATATGTTGTTACTGATAACTAAATGAAGGTCAAGTTCAATAATGGCGATTTTGACTTTTACCGTTCAGGAGTTACGGTTCTTGAAAGATTGAAAAATGAAGTTTCCAGTCGTGTCCGTGCATTTACGCATGAACTGTTCTACCAAAGCTTCCCAAATTTTAATATGTTGTTACTGATGACAAAATAGAGGTCAACTTCAATAAAGACGATTTTGACTTTTACCGTTCAGGAGTTATGGTTCTTGAAAGATTGAAAAATGGTGTTTCCAGTCGTGTCCGTGCATTTTCTCATGAACCATTCAACCAAAGCTTTTGAAATTTTTATATGTTGTTATTGATGGCAAAATAGAGGTCAAGTTCAATAATGACGATTTTGACTTTTACCGTTCAGGAGTTATGGTTCTTGAAAGATTGTAAAATGGTGTTTCCATTCAAGTTGTTGCATTTACTCATGAACCATTCAATCTAAGCTTTTCAAATTTTAATATATGTTGATACTGATGACAAAATGGAGGTCAAATTTGATATTGACGATTTTCACTTTCACCATTCATCAGTAATGGTTCTTGTGATATTGCCAGGACACAAATAAATATTAATAAATCCGGTTTGCTGTCGTTGTGACAGCCTCTTGTTTATTTATTATGTCTGTTTAGTTCATGCATCATTGTAAATATAACAGAATTTGATGAGACTGTCATCAAAGTGAGAGGTTTAGTGCTATAAAACCAGGTTTAATCCACCATTTTCTACATTTGACAATGCCTGTACCAAGTCAGGAATATGACAGTTCTTGTCCATTCGTTTTTGATGTGTTTTGTCATTTGATTTTTGCCATGTGATTATGGACTTTCCGATTAGATTTTCCTCTGAGTTCAGTATTTTTGTGATTTTACTTTTTATTCTTTCTTCAATTGTAAGATAGACAAAGGATTTTTTTGAATTTATATTGAAATTAATTTAATTGGATTGAACAATTCATAATTGTATTTAAAAATGGATTGAAAAATTAACTCAGAGAATGCAGTTATTTGTTTTTGTTTAAATGGAGATGTCAGTCATCATGTTTCATACTTGAAGTGCAATAAAGTTTAAAATATTTTTCAATGTCATGAAAACATTTCTATGATTGATTTCAGTATTTAATTTATAATTCAAACCTAAAATTATGTCACTGAATCCCAAAAATAAAAATAGGATATGAACAACTTATATAAAAAATATGTAGATTTTATTATAATCATGTAATATAAAAACAGGAAATGTACAAATGACAATACAACAACTATTAACCATGTACTAAGGGACAAGAATGCACCACATCTTCCTACATCTATTGTTTGTCTAAAAGCATGATAAGTACAAACGTTTATGACTGAGAATGAAGATTAATGACTGCTGTAAGTGAAAACATATATTATTTCAGATCATCTAAGAGTAAATCAGTTAAAGTAGACAATATGAACACCATTAAAATAACAAAAGAACTTCCTCAGATCAACGTGGATAACTGTAAGTAACATTAAGTCATAGGCATGCTATTTCTGGTATTGTAACATGGATAACTGTAAGTAACATTAAGTCATAGGCATGCTATTTCTGGTATTGTAACATGGATAACTGTAAGTAACATTAAGTCATAGGCATGCTATTTCTGGTATTGTAACATGGATAACTGTAAGTAACATTAAGCCATAGGCATGCTATTTCTGGTATTGTAACATGGATAACTGTAAGTAACATTAAGTCATAGGCATGCTATTTCTGGTATTGTAACATGGATAACTGTAAGTAACATTAAGCCGTAGGCATGCTATTTCTGGTATTGTAACATGGATAACTGTAAGTAACATTAAGTCATAGGCATGCTATTCCTGGTATTGTAACGTGGATAACTGTAAGTAACATTAAGTCATAGGCATGCTATTTCTGGTATTGTAACATGGATAACTGTAAGTAACATTAAGTCATAGGCATGCTATTTCTGGTATTGTAATGTGGATAACTGTAAGTAACATTAAGTCATAGGCATGCTATTCCTGGTATTGTAACGTGGATAACTGTAAGTAACATTAAGCCATAGGCATGCTATTTCTGGTATTGTAACATGGATAACTGTAAGTAACATTAAGTCATAGGCATGCTATTTCTGGTATTGTAACATGGATAACTGTAAGTAACATTAAGTCATAGGCATGCTATTTCTGGTATTGTAACATGGATAACTGTAAGTAACATTAAGTCATAGGCATGCTATTTCTGGTATTGTAACATGGATAACTGTAAGTAACATTAAGCCATAGGCATGCTATTTCTGGTATTGTAACATGGATAACTGTAAGTAACATTAAGTCATAGGCATGCTATTTCTGGTATTGTAACATGGATAACTGTAAGTAACATTAAGCCGTAGGCATGCTATTTCTGGTATTGTAACATGGATAACTGTAAGTAACATTAAGTCATAGGCATGCTATTCCTGGTATTGTAACGTGGATAACTGTAAGTAACATTAAGTCATAGGCATGCTATTTCTGGTATTGTAACATGGATAACTGTAAGTAACATTAAGTCATAGGCATGCTATTTCTGGTATTGTAATGTGGATAACTGTAAGTAACATTAAGTCATAGGCATGCTATTCCTGGTATTGTAACGTGGATAACTGTAAGTAACATTAAGCCATAGGCATGCTATTTCTGGTATTGTAACATGGATAACTGTAAGTAACATTAAGTCATAGGCATGCTATTTCTGGTATTGTAACATGGATAACTGTAAGTAACATTAAGTCATAGGCATGCTATTTCTGGTATTGTAACATGGATAACTGTAAGTAACATTAAGTCATAGGCATGTTATTTCTGGTATTGTAACATGGATAACTGTAAGTAACATTAAGCCATAGGCATGCTATTTCTGGTATTGTAACATGGATAACTGTAAGTAACATTAAGTCATAGGCATGCTATTTCTGGTATTGTAACATGGATAACTGTAAGTAACATTAAGCCGTAGGCATGCTATTTCTGGTATTGTAACATGGATAACTGTAAGTAACATTAAGTCATAGGCATGCTATTTCTGGTATTGTAACATGGATAACTGTAAGTAACATTAAGCCATAGGCATGCTATTTCTGGTATTGTCAACAATTTGTTCAAGTTTGTGGTGAGGTCAGTTTAGTGGTAAATTATTGATATTTGGTAAGTTGTATTAGCTTTGTATTTAATTTTAGGGAGATTATTTATTGTCACAAATGTCCAGAAATACACCAATTATTACAAGTAAATTTCAGATGAGCAAATTTGAACATTTATAGAATATAAAGTTTCTACAAAGAAGTCAGTGAAAAATTTATATTGTTTTGTCACTTAATTTGATACAATCAAATTATTTATTTTTTTGGTTTAAGATGTTAATTTCTTGTCTTCTCAGTTTTTTGGCTTGTTGTCTCCGAAAATAATATTTCAATTTAAAATGATTTAGCATGTTACTCGTACTATCAAGTATATATCGGTTACATTCACACTGGTTTGCATATCACAATTTTTGAGTTAGAATTTCGTTTAAAGTAAGACCAGGAGATTGCACATTCAGATGTAGGTCTACACAATATTAGATCAAAAACGAAATAATGAAGTAAATCATAAAATTTACTGATTTAAAGTTTCTGTTAAAAAAACATTTATACTAATTATGTTTCCTTAAGATCTTGCCCCGAGCTGAGAGACAAGTTCTAATTAATTGTATATTTTTGGATGAGCAATAGCAATCAATATACTGGACAATTGATCTGTCAAATAAATTACCAAGACGACAATTTTTAAAGAAAACATAATTAATTAATGATTTCAATACAAATTATTTAAAATCTATCAAAAGTGAAAAAATATCTGGTTAACCGGTTAGTGTATTTGATATTCGGTATTCAGTAATTCAAACGGTTAACCGGTTAACCGTTGACAACACTACTCCTAACACTTCTGTTTCAGTAAGCCCTGGTGAACCATGACGATCTGTAGATAATTTTAATCTCCTAACACTTCTGTTTCGGTAAGCCCTGGTAAACCATGCCGATTGGTAGATAATTTTAATCTCCTAACATTTCTGTTTCAGTAAGCCCTGGTGAACCATGCCGATCTGTAGATAATTTTAATCTCCTAACACAGATAGAAAAGGATATGAGAATGAACAGATTACCTCAGCCAAACTTTGATGATTCTCAAGATTCTGACATGTCTGAAAAACCTGCAGCAGATGACAATCAATCTGTCCATAGTGAAAGTGATGCATGTTCTGTTCAAGATTTAGTCACATCTAAAACAAAGGGCAATATCAGAAAGAAAAGGTAAAAATCTCAATGTCTACAGTTACCCTGTTACGAGTTAAAGAATTAATAACATCTAAAACAAAGGGGAATATCAGAAAGAAAAGGTAAAAATCTCAATGTCTACAGTTACCCTGTTACCTGTTAAAGAATTAATAACATCTAAAACCAAGGGGAATATCAGAAAGAAAAGGTAAAAATCTCAATGTCCACAGTTACCCTGTTACCTGTTAAAGAATTAATAACATCTAAAACCAAGGGGAATATCAGAAAGAAAAGGTAAAAATCTCAATGTCCACAGTTACCTGTTACCTGTTAAAGAATTAATAACATCTAAAACAAAGGAGAATATCAGAAAGAAAAGGTTAAAATCTCAATGTCTACAGTTACCCTGTTACCTGTTAAAGAATTAATAACATCTAAAACCAAGGGGAATATCAGAAAGAAAAGGTAAAAATCTCAATGTCCACAGTTACCCTGTTACCTGTTAAAGAATTAATAACATCTAAAACCAAGGGGAATATCAGAAAGAAAACGTAAAAATCTCAATGTCCACAGTTACCTGTTACCTGTTAAAGAATTAATAACATCTAAAACAAAGGAGAATATCAGAAAGAAAAGGTAAAAATCTCAATGTCCACAGTTACCTGTTACCTGTTAAAGAATTAATAACATCTAAAACAAAGGAGAATATCAGAAAGAAAAGGTAAAAATCTCAATGTCCACAGTTACCCTGTTACCTGTTAAAGATTTAGTCACATCTAAAACAAAGGGGAATATCAGAAAGAAAAGGTAAAAATCTCAATGTCCCCAGTTACCCTGTTACCTGTTAAAGATTTAGTCACATCTAAAACAAAGGGGAATATCAGAAAGAAAAGGTAAAAATCTCAATGTCCACAGTTACCCTGTTACCTGTTAAAGAATTAATAACATCTAAAACAAAGGGGAATATCAGAAAGAAAAGGTAAAAATCTCAATGTCCACAGTTACCCTGTTACCTGTTAAAGAATTAATAACATCTAAAACAAAGAGCAATATCAGAAAGAAAAGGTAAAACTCTCAATGTCCACAGTTACCTTGTTACCTGTTAAAGAATTAATAACATCTAAAACAAAGGAGAATATCAGAAAGAAAAGGTAAAAATCTCAATGTCTACAGTTACCTGTTACCTGTTAAAGAATTAATAACATCTAAAACAAAGGAGAATATCAGAAAGAAAAGGTTAAAATCTCAATGTCTACAGTTACCCTGTTACCTGTTAAAGATTTAGTCACATCTAAAACAAAGGGGAATATCAGAAAGAAAAGGTAAAAATCTCAATGTCCACAGTTACCCTGTTACCTGTTAAAGAATTAATAACAAATTAAACAAAGGAGAATATCAGAAAGAAAAGGTAAAAATCTCAATGTCCACAGTTACCTGTTACCTGTTAAAGAATTAATAACATCTAAAACAAAGGGCAATATCAGAAAGAAAAGGTAAAAATCTCAATGTCCACAGTTACCCTGTTACCTGTTAAAGAATTAATAACAAATTAAACAAAGGAGAATATCAGAAAGAAAAGGTAAAAATCTCAATGTCCACAGTTACCTTGTTACCTGTTAAAGAATTAATAACATCTAAAACCAAGGGGAATATCAGAAAGAAAAGGTAAAAATCTCAATGTCCACAGTTACCTGTTACCTGTTAAAGAATTAATAACATCTAAAACAAAGGAGAATATCAGAAAGAAAAGGTTAAAATCTCAATGTCTACAGTTACCCTGTTACCTGTTAAAGAATTAATAACATCTAAAACCAAGGGGAATATCAGAAAGAAAAGGTAAAAATCTCAATGTCCACAGTTACCCTGTTACCTGTTAAAGAATTAATAACATCTAAAACCAAGGGGAATATCAGAAAGAAAACGTAAAAATCTCAATGTCCACAGTTACCTGTTACCTGTTAAAGAATTAATAACATCTAAAACAAAGGAGAATATCAGAAAGAAAAGGTAAAAATCTCAATGTCCACAGTTACCTGTTACCTGTTAAAGAATTAATAACATCTAAAACCAAGGGGAATATCAGAAAGAAAAGGTTAAAATCTCAATGTCTACAGTTACCCTGTTACCTGTTAAAGAATTAATAACATCTAAAACCAAGGGGAATATCAGAAAGAAAAGGTAAAAATCTCAATGTCCACAGTTACCCTGTTACCTGTTAAAGAATTAATAACATCTAAAACCAAGGGGAATATCAGAAAGAAAAGGTAAAAATCTCAATGTCCACAGTTACCCTGTTACCTGTTAAAGATTTAGTCACATCTAAAACAAAGGAGAATATCAGAAAGAAAAGGTAAAAATCTCAATGTCCACAGTTACCCTGTTACCTGTTAAAGATTTAGTCACATCTAAAACAAAGGGGAATATCAGAAAGAAAAGGTAAAAATCTCAATGTCCACAGTTACCCTGTTACCTGTTAAAGAATTAATAACATCTAAAACAAAGGGGAATATCAGAAAGAAAAGGTAAAAATCTCAATGTCCACAGTTACCCTGTTACCTGTTAAAGAATTAATAACATCTAAAACAAAGAGCAATATCAGAAAGAAAAGGTAAAACTCTCAATGTCCACAGTTACCTTGTTACCTGTTAAAGAATTAATAACATCTAAAACAAAGGAGAATATCAGAAAGAAAAGGTAAAAATCTCAATGTCCACAGTTACCTGTTACCTGTTAAAGAATTAATAACATCTAAAACAAAGGAGAATATCAGAAAGAAAAGGTAAAAATCTCAATGTCTACAGTTACCCTGTTACCTGTTAAAGATTTAGTCACATCTAAAACAAAGGGCAATATCAGAAAGAAAAGGTAAAAATCTCAATGTCTACAGTTACCCTGTTACGAGTTAAAGAATTAATAACATCTAAAACAAAGGGGAATATCAGAAAGAAAAGGTAAAAATATCAATGTCTACAGTTACCCTGTTACCTGTTAAAGAATTAATAACATCTAAAACCAAGGGGAATATCAGAAAGAAAAGGTAAAAATCTCAATGTCCACAGTTACCCTGTTACCTGTTAAAGAATTAATAACATCTAAAACCAAGGGGAATATCAGAAAGAAAAGGTAAAAATCTCAATGTCCACAGTTACCTGTTACCTGTTAAAGAATTAATAACATCTAAAACAAAGGAGAATATCAGAAAGAAAAGGTTAAAATCTCAATGTCTACAGTTACCCTGTTACCTGTTAAAGAATTAATAACATCTAAAACCGAGGGGAATATCAGAAAGAAAAGGTAAAAATCTCAATGTCCACAGTTACCCTGTTACCTGTTAAAGAATTAATAACATCTAAAACCAAGGGGAATATCAGAAAGAAAACGTAAAAATCTCAATGTCCACAGTTACCTGTTACCTGTTAAAGAATTAATAACATCTAAAACAAAGGAGAATATCAGAAAGAAAAGGTAAAAATCTCAATGTCCACAGTTACCTGTTACCTGTTAAAGAATTAATAACATCTAAAACAAAGGAGAATATCAGAAAGAAAAGGTAAAAATCTCAATGTCCACAGTTACCCTGTTACCTGTTAAAGATTTAGTCACATCTAAAACAAAGGGGAATATCAGAAAGAAAAGGTAAAAATCTCAATGTCCACAGTTACCCTGTTACCTGTTAAAGATTTAGTCACATCTAAAACAAAGGGGAATATCAGAAAGAAAAGGTAAAAATCTCAATGTCCACAGTTACCCTGTTACCTGTTAAAGAATTAATAACATCTAAAACAAAGGGGAATATCAGAAAGAAAAGGTAAAAATCTCAATGTCCACAGTTACCCTGTTACCTGTTAAAGAATTAATAACATCTAAAACAAAGAGCAATATCAGAAAGAAAAGGTAAAACTCTCAATGTCCACAGTTACCTTGTTACCTGTTAAAGAATTAATAACATCTAAAACAAAGGAGAATATCAGAAAGAAAAGGTAAAAATCTCAATGTCCACAGTTACCTGTTACCTGTTAAAGAATTAATAACATCTAAAACAAAGGAGAATATCAGAAAGAAAAGGTTAAAATCTCAATGTCTACAGTTACCCTGTTACCTGTTAAAGAATTATTAACATCTAAAACAAGTGGGAATACCAGAAAGAATAAGGTAAAAATCTCAATGTCCACAGTTACCCTGTTACGAGTTAAAGAATTAATAACATCTAAAACAAAGGGGAATATCAGAAAGAAAAGGTAAAAATATCAATGTCTACAGTTACCCTGTTACCTGTTAAAGAATTAATAACATCTAAAACCAAGGGGAATATCAGAAAGAAAAGGTAAAAATCTCAATGTCCACAGTTACCCTGTTACCTGTTAAAGAATTAATAACATCTAAAACCAAGGGGAATATCAGAAAGAAAAGGTAAAAATCTCAATGTCCACAGTTACCTGTTACCTGTTAAAGAATTAATAACATCTAAAACAAAGGAGAATATCAGAAAGAAAAGGTTAAAATCTCAATGTCTACAGTTACCCTGTTACCTGTTAAAGAATTAATAACATCTAAAACCAAGGGGAATATCAGAAAGAAAAGGTAAAAATCTCAATGTCCACAGTTACCCTGTTACCTGTTAAAGAATTAATAACATCTAAAACCAAGGGGAATATCAGAAAGAAAACGTAAAAATCTCAATGTCCACAGTTACCTGTTACCTGTTAAAGAATTAATAACATCTAAAACAAAGGAGAATATCAGAAAGAAAAGGTAAAAATCTCAATGTCCACAGTTACCTGTTACCTGTTAAAGAATTAATAACATCTAAAACAAAGGAGAATATCAGAAAGAAAAGGTTAAAATCTCAATGTCTACAGTTACCCTGTTACCTGTTAAAGAATTATTAACATCTAAAACAAGTGGGAATACCAGAAAGAATAAGGTAAAAATCTCAATGTCTACAGTTACCCTGTTACGAGTTAAAGAATTAATAACATCTAAAACAAAGGGGAATATCAGAAAGAAAAGGTAAAAATATCAATGTCTACAGTTACCCTGTTACCTGTTAAAGAATTAATAACATCTAAAACCAAGGGGAATATCAGAAAGAAAAGGTAAAAATCTCAATGTCCACAGTTACCCTGTTACCTGTTAAAGAATTAATAACATCTAAAACCAAGGGGAATATCAGAAAGAAAAGGTAAAAATCTCAATGTCCACAGTTACCTGTTACCTGTTAAAGAATTAATAACATCTAAAACAAAGGAGAATATCAGAAAGAAAAGGTTAAAATCTCAATGTCTACAGTTACCCTGTTACCTGTTAAAGAATTAATAACATCTAAAACCAAGGGGAATATCAGAAAGAAAAGGTAAAAATCTCAATGTCCACAGTTACCCTGTTACCTGTTAAAGAATTAATAACATCTAAAACCAAGGGGAATATCAGAAAGAAAACGTAAAAATCTCAATGTCCACAGTTACCTGTTACCTGTTAAAGAATTAATAACATCTAAAACAAAGGAGAATATCAGAAAGAAAAGGTAAAAATCTCAATGTCCACAGTTACCTGTTACCTGTTAAAGAATTAATAACATCTAAAACAAAGGAGAATATCAGAAAGAAAAGGTAAAAATCTCAATGTCCACAGTTACGCTGTTACCTGTTAAAGATTTAGTCACATCTAAAACAAAGGGGAATATCAGAAAGAAAAGGTAAAAATCTCAATGTCCACAGTTACCCTGTTACCTGTTAAAGATTTAGTCACATCTAAAACAAAGGGGAATATCAGAAAGAAAAGGTAAAAATCTCAATGTCCACAGTTACCCTGTTACCTGTTAAAGAATTAATAACATCTAAAACAAAGGGGAATATCAGAAAGAAAAGGTAAAAATCTCAATGTCCACAGTTACCCTGTTACCTGTTAAAGAATTAATAACATCTAAAACAAAGAGCAATATCAGAAAGAAAAGGTAAAACTCTCAATGTCCACAGTTAGCTTGTTACCTGTTAAAGAATTAATAACATCTAAAACAAAGGAGAATATCAGAAAGAAAAGGTAAAAATCTCAATGTCCACAGTTACCTGTTACCTGTTAAAGAATTAATAACATCTAAAACAAAGGAGAATATCAGAAAGAAAAGGTTAAAATCTCAATGTCTACAGTTACCCTGTTACCTGTTAAAGATTTAGTCACATCTAAAACAAAGGGGAATATCAGAAAGAAAAGGTAAAAATCTCAATGTCCACAGTTACCCTGTTACCTGTTAAAGAATTAATAACAAATTAAACAAAGGAGAATATCAGAAAGAAAAGGTAAAAATCTCAATGTCCACAGTTACCTGTTACCTGTTAAAGAATTAATAACATCTAAAACAAAGGGCAATATCAGAAAGAAAAGGTAAAAATCTCAATGTCCACAGTTACCTGTTACCTGTTAAAGAATTATTAACATATAAAACAAGTGGGAATACCAGAAAGAAAAAGGTAAAAATCTCAATGTCCACAGTTACCTTGTTACCTGTTAAAGAATTATTAACATCTAAAACAAAGGGGAATATCAGAAAGAAAAAGGTAAAAATCTCAATGTCCACAGTTACCCTGTTACCTGTTAAAGAATTAATAACATATAAAACAAAGGGGAATATCAGAAAGAAAAAGGTAAAAATCTCAATGTCCACAGTTACCCTGTTACCTGGAATATCAGAAAGAAAAAGGCAAAAATCTCAATGTCCACAGTTACCCTGTTACCTGTTAAAGTATTAATAACATCTAAAACAAAGGGGAATATCAGAAAGAAAAAGGTAAAAATCTCAATGTCCACAGTTACCCTGTTACCTGTTAAAGAATTAATAACATCTAAAACCAAGGGGAATATCAGAAAGAAAAGGTAAAAATCTCAATGTCCACAGTTACCTGTTACCTGTTAAAGAATTAATAACATCTAAAACAAAGGAGAATATCAGTAAGAAAAGGTAAAAATCTCAATGTCCACAGTTACCTGTTACCTGTTAAAGAATTAATAACATCTAAAACAAAGGAGAATATCAGAAAGAAAAGGTAAAAATCTCAATGTCCACAGTTACCCTGTTACCTGTTAAAGATTTAGTCACATCTAAAACAAAGGGGAATATCAGAAAGAAAAGGTAAAAATCTCAATGTCCACAGTTACCCTGTTACCTGTTAAAGATTTAGTCACATCTAAAACAAAGGGGAATATCAGAAAGAAAAGGTAAAAATCTCAATGTCCACAGTTACCCTGTTACCTGTTAAAGAATTAATAACATCTAAAACAAAGGGGAATATCAGAAAAAAAAAGGTAAAAATCTCAATGTCCACAGTTACCCTGTTACCTGTTAAAGAATTAATAACATCTAAAACAAAGGAGAATATCAGAAAGAAAAGGTAAAAATCTCAATGTCCACAGTTACCCTGTTACCTGTTAAAGAATTATTAACATCTAAAACAAGTGGGAATACCAGAAAGAATAAGGTAAAAATCTCAATGTCCACAGTTACCCTGTTACCTGTTAAAGAATTATTAACATCTAAAACAAAGGGGAATATCAGAAAGAAAAAGGTAAAAATCTCAATGTCCACAGTTACTCTGTTACCTGTTAAAGAATTAATAACATATAAAACAAAGGGGAATATCAGAAAGAAAAAGGTAAAAATCTCAATGTCCACAGTTACCCTGTTACCTGGAATATCAGAAAGAAAAAGGTAAAAATCTCAATGTCCACAGTTACCCTGTTACCTGTTAAAGAATTAATAACATCTAAAACAAAGGGGAATATCAGACAGAAAAAGGTAAAAATCTCAATGTCCACAGTTACCTGTTACCTGTTAAAGAATTATTAACATCTAAAACAAAGGAGAATATCAGAAAGAAAAAGGTAAAAATCTCAATGTCCACAGTTACCCTGTTACCTGTTAAAGAATTAATAACATCTAAAACAAAGGGGAATATCAGAAAGAAAAGGTAAAAATCTCAATGTCCACAGTTACACTGTTACCTGTTAAAGAATTAATAACATCTAAAACAACCAACAATCAATCAATCTAATAGGGAGGGCTACATTGCGTTTAAGTCACACTTTTCACATATACCTCTTATTTTCTGATACTTTAAATAATTTGTTGGTGTGTATTTTGATAAGATTATTGTTGCTCTAAAAAAAATAATTCCTATATTCAACAGTGCACCAGTGAAGAAAAAGTCACCATTACCAATTAAAACGCCACAGACAGCAAAGAAAAAATCTAGTAAGATCTCTTAACTCTTAGTTATTTAACCAGTAAGTTACATTGTTAAAATTGATATTAGAGTTAGGTCTAAGGATCTGGAATTTTTTCACACAATTTTAGACATCTAGATGAATTGAAAGTTTCTGTCAGATGTGAGGAACTACAATAAAAAGGTATCTCTTTTGGGCAATAATATGGTTATTATACGGGCCCTCAGGATTAACACACCATACTGGAGTGGCAGTTTTATTACCACACAAATGTTTCAAAATAAAATTAAGTGAAAATTTGCAATTAAGAAACCTGATCTCAATGAAATGGCAGGAATTATTTCTGTAAAAAAAGTAAATTTGACTTAAATTCCAACCAGCCATTTTGGTCAATGACATTTCAGTTTAGGTCATGACTGGCAAAAATTACCATTTCTAAACCCTTGGTAAGGTCAGATAAAAGGGGAGACAATTTGTGCACCTAAGAGATTGATGAATGTTAAGGCAAGTTTGTTTATTGAAAAAAGTAATGAATGCAAAATTATACTGTATTTAATAATTTTCTGTTGATAGGTCGAGTAGTTGCTTCCAGGTATTTACAAGCTGCAGATGCTAAAGTTAAAACCTCACTATCAGTATTACACCCTAAGGTAAATAAAACTGGTAAAACATTTTTTTCATGAAGTCTGAATATAAATCTGTGAAATAACTGAGAAGCCTCAGAAATCACAGACAACCAAGGTTGAGAATTGTTTATCTTAACTGAAGGGATGTTGATAAGTCTGTTGTTCTAATTTGTTTGTCTGTTCTTCTATATAACCTATCCTTTCTCAGTTTTGGGCAATAATAAAAACATCACATTTCTAAAGTTACATTACTTATTACTGTAATAATACTATACACATTTAATATTATCAGCCAACTAGGCCAGACAGGAGCATTTCAAAGGCTAGTAGAAGTATGGATTTTGCTCCAAAATCTGCAAGGAAAATATCACGCAAAACCAAAGATACATCTATTGATTTTTCCCCAAGAACAATCCAAAAACCAAAGCTGTCAAGTCGCGATTCGGGAACCAGTCAGAGTAAAGGCAAAGTAACAGAGATGGGAACCAGTATGAATAATAATGGAGTATCTCCCCTCACACCAGACAACTCCCACATGACAACTGGAGGACAGACGTCAACACCTACACATGATGGGTCAGACTTCCCTAATGAGATTGATGCTTCAGCAATACACCCAGAAATATCAGTTTTATCTACTGGTATGTAAAATATTTTATTGAATCTTTACTGAGTAGGATATTAGCAATTCATCATTGAGAGGTATATAAACTCATTATAGAATCAGGCTTAAAATTATTTATGCCAGGCATGTGTTTCATCTACAATTAAAAAACTCATGAGCATCAAAAATGTTTAAAAGGCCAAATAAAATGAAATGTTTAATAGCACTAAGGAGTGAGGACACAAAACTTTTGAAGTAATCTTTGTTAAACAAAGTGTAGCCATAATTAGGGCATTATGTTAAAACTAACGTACATTGTTTTAGATTGTTGACCTAGTGATCTGTAGCTTTGGAATTTTGTAGTATTTTCAACTTGCTAACAACTGAGTTGTGTACCTGGTGAGTTTAGGTTCACGATGTATACTTAAAATGTTTAAACACATACATTCTACAAAATATTGATACAAGAAAATACATATATATATTGGAACTTTAAGATTCTTACAAGATCAAAAGCATTAGTTGGTTATATATTTTTCCTTAAGGTTTAAGGAAATCAGTATGGCGTAAGATATTTAATTTATTGCATGATTGTTGTGATTATAATTGTTTGTGTTTGATAAGCTACATTTACCAAAGCATGTTATGTACCATATTGCAATGAAATGATTTGAGAGACAAAGATATTCTGCTTAAATAAATTAGTTAAATATATGAAGTTCATGCATGATAAAAAAAAATTAAATAAAAAAACATTTTCTTCCATGACTGTTATGAATGATTTGTAAATAAACTAAATTTGTTTTTATCCCTGACTGCAACATCGTTAACTATTTGTATAAAGCTTTATATTTCTAATGTGTGTCTGTTGAATGCCATTATTGACTGCTTGAAAACAAAATTTAGTTGTTTTGTCATGAGAAATACTCGCTATATAATAATATTCGGTATATGGGATTCTTGCAACGTCAACATATCCATATGGCAGGGTTAAGTTTTCAGGGTCGAGTCCATATCACGGACACATTAAGCAATAGAACTATATTTAGTGTACAGAAATGATTGCAAAGTATTCATGTCTGTTAGGTAGAATTCATCTGACCCTGACCTCATTCATGGGTCAGTATTAAGTTTTCATGCTGATGTTGGTGTCTAAGATACTATAACCAATAGATTAACTATATTTGCTTGAGATAATTTACATAACAATTTTTAAATGAATTCATTTCAAATATGGTACATAGAAATATCAATTCCCTCTGTTGTAGCTATGTGTTTTTTCTAATTCAAAAATAGTTTTTAGTGAGCTTAGAATGTTGATATTATTAGATAAAGCTTAAGTAATAATAAATTCGAAATATAATCTATGTAAAGGCTTTTATCATAAAAAGATTTCAGATTAGAGCTAACATTTAATAAAAAGACATGAATGATTATACAATGTGTTTTTAGTTGTTTTAGGAGACTCGCAAGTACAAAAATTTCAGAAAAAAATAAAACATTTGTTTTTTCATTACAAATTTTATTTATTACACTATCAGTTATTACTTTAGGATAATGTACAAAAATTAACCCCAAAAATGGATTCGTCTTGGCCCCAGATGACTTTTAAAATGTTGATATCATTGAAAAAGCTCCAAATTATCTCCCTTTGGTGCAAAAATGCCATTTTTTTAAATATCTTTTTAAACACATTGGTGACCTATATTTTTTTATTATTGTTTTCAAACAAGCTGTACATGAACTAAATTATTGTAAAAATTAAGCGATTTCTGTGATTAGGTTATTTTTTTATTTTGATATTACCTCTATTTCTCTTATCAGTTCAACAGAAAAAAAGGACATTAACAAAAATGTATGCTATTTCCGGGGCAGATTGTGAGCTTAAATGAACAGTGACCCCATTTTTTTATTTCGTTTTTGTCGAGCCTGCAACTTTTGTTGCAGAAAGCTCGACATAGGGATAGTGATCTGGCGGCGGCGGCGGTGTTAGCTCACTTCTTAAAAGCTTTATATTTCAGAAGGTGGAAGACCTGGATGCTTCATACTTTGTATATAGATGTTTCATGTTACGAAGTTTCCGTCAGTCACATGTCCAATGTCCTTGACCTCATTTTCATGGTTCAGTGACCACTTGAAAAAAAAGTTCAATTTTTTTGTAATGTTGAATTCTCTCTTATTATAAGTAAAAGGATAACTATATTTGGTAAGTGCGTACCTTGCAAGGTCCTCATGTCTGTCAGACAGTTTTCACTTGACCTCGACCTCATTTCATGGATCAGTGATCAAGGTTAAGTTTTGGTGGTCAAGTCCATATCTCAGATACTATAAGCAATAGGGCTAGTATATTCGGTGTATGGAAGGACTGTAAGGTGTACATGTCCAACTGGCAGGTGTCATCTGACCCTGACCTCATTTTCATGGTTCAGTGGTTATAGTTAAATTTTTGTGTTTTGGTCTGTTTTTCTCATACCTTTATGCAATAGGTCTACTATATTTGTTGTATGGAATGATGGTAAGGTGTACATGTCTAGCGGGCAGATGTCATGTGACATTGACCTCATTTATATGGTTCAGTGGTCAAAGTTAAGTTTTTGAGTTTTGGTCTTTTTAATCTAATACTGTATGCCATAGGTCAACTATATTTGGTGTATGGAAATATTTTATGATCTTTATGTCAGTCGCGGAGGTTTTATTTGACGGTGACCTCATTTTCACAGTTCATTGCAGTGTTAAGTTTTTGTGTTTTGGTCTATTTTTCTTAAACTTTAAGTAATGGGTCAACTATATATGTTGTATAGAAGCATTGTTAGCTGTACATGTCTGCCTGGCATGGTTCATCTAACCTTGACCTCATTTTCAAGGTTCTTTGGTCTTTGTTTAGTTATCTTGGTTAATGTTAAGTTTATGAGACAGTTGTAATAAAACTAAGCTTTATACTTAGGACTATCAGCATAATATCAATGATTAGTATAGAAGGCGAGACATTTCAGCGTGTGCACTCTTGTTCTTTTAGGTATAGGATAAGGTTTATTTATAAAAAAATATAGCGAAATCCTGTATTAGAAAAAAAAATGATTTATACCCGCGAGCCCCCTTAATGTATGTAATTAAACAAAGAACAGTATCATTGAAGTTAATTGTCAACTTTTAGTATTTCGCATGTGTAAAAATCATATCAAAATAAAATCCTAAATATTAATCTATATTTCACAGGTGAAGGCTCTAGAATCAATCACTCTGTGTTGTCTAATGTATCTACACATCTGCCACCTAAGAAAAAGGCAAGTACTATTTATTGTAAGATATGCATGCATGTACATAGATATAAGAAGATGTGGTATAGGTGCCAATGAGACATCTCTCCATCAAAGTCACAAAATGTAAGAAAAAAAAGATCATACTGTGAATTCATTATTATTTGTTGGATGCCAATTTTTGTAGGTTTCGAGGGTCCAGGTGAACCACAAATTCAAATGTTCAACCAATACACATTTTCAATAGGCTTTGTATACAAAGATTGTCAAAACCAGGAAATCAAATATCCACAAATATACAAATTTTGATAGTAGGTAAAGAAATGAAAAATAGCATACAGATGTTGTTACTATCAACAGAGAACCTGTCACATTCTGTCAATATTGTTTTTATGGTTACTTGGAGAGATACATGCCTTGTTTTAAAGTTACAAATATTAAATTAGTATTATTATAGATCCAATAGTGAAAGCAGTTTGTATCAATTAACACCAAAATTGTGAAGTCCATACTTAGCAGAAATATGAAAGATGACAAAGTTAGGAAGGATTTTGTTCATGTCTACGATAATTGTATGTTCTCTTTTTCACAGAAACAAGCCAAACTAACACAACACCAGTTAGACATGTTGTATGCTAGATATATTCAATCATTGTACTTGTCAACCAAAGCACAAAAAGTCAGGGAAGAACAAGAAAAACAAGCTATGGTCAGTTTAATAGATAGCATATGGCTGAACAGTAAACAAGCCATGTTAAGTGTTCTGTGAATAAAAGAGATGTTGAGTATATGTCAATGAGAGTACCCCAATATCCAACATTACGACATCTACAGGGCAACATATAATCTTTAACAAAGAGACCAGTGTATATACAATTTGTCAGTGTAATTCATCCTGAATCTTTATAAAGTTGTTTGTAGATTTTTGAGGATAAGATAGTAAAAGTCACATCAATTTGAAACTTAGTGCACATGTTTCTAATTATGTGAACTTTAAAAAATGCAAAATTGATAAACAAGTATAAATATATACTTTTAATAGCATTGAATTTATTTATATTTATCATATACTTAGCATTGATATGATAGCTTTTGCATATGTGTAATGAGCGGAAGTACACAAGCCATAATTTCCCACCCGGGCTGATAACCCATATCAGGTGCATCTCGTGCACAAAACCCATAATAGTGCCTCTCGTGCAAGTTACTTTCGGTGTTTCTGGTATTGGTTGTTTACTTTTCCATTGTGATGTCAGATGTTTTTTATGATGACGTCAAAATTTACGGGAACTTTTGTGGGGATAGTTTAATACTTGCTAACAAATGCTATTGACAATTATGAATCATTTTATAGTACAACAAACATGGAGTAGTAATGATCGTAAAACTCTTCCAAATTTTCAATGTTTCAAAATGCCTCTATAGGAAATGTTACCATAAATATATAAGGAGTTAATGATGCTGTTGTTGGACAACTATAGTATATTTGATTCATAATTTTAATTTTCTTTATAAAATGTTTGACTGTTTTAGTTATTGCATTAGTTTATTTGCCTTACATAAAACTATTGTTGGAAGTATATGATAAAGCGATTAATACATGGCCTTTTCCATATCAGCCTGGGTATCATCCCGAGACCCATATCAGCACTTCGACTCCGTCTCGGGCTGATATGGGGTCTCGGGATGATACCCAGGCTGATATGGAAAAGGCCATGTATTAATCTCTATTTACTATATTTCTAGGCTCAGATCTTAGGTATTTACACAGAGGTAGAGAAACTGCAGAAGAAGAATCATGAAATGGACAAAGAATTAATGAGATTAAAACATCTAAATGAAGTTGATGTACAGATTGATTTGCAGGTTTGTTGACTAATGTAAAAAGTAAAATAACAAAATGACTGAACTCCAAGGAAAATTCAAAACAGAAAGTCCTTCATCAAATGGTAAATTCAAAACAGAAAGTCCTTCATCAAATGGTAAATTCAAAACAGAAAGTCCTTCATCAAATGGTAAATTCAAAACAGAAAGTCCTTCATCAAATGGTAAATTCAAAAGCTTAAACTTATCAAATGAATGGAAACCTACTGTCATATTCCTGACTTTATACAGGCATTTCCTTGTATAGAAAATTGTGGATTAAACCTTGTTTAATAGCTAGCTAAACCTCTCACTTCTATTCCATTATATTGACAGCATAGTTTATTAAACTATATTGTTGAATGAAAAATTGTACTGTATTTTTCTAGGTGAGAATTATTTTGATCCTTAGATATGGCCAATTTTCTAGAAAAACCTATAAATAGAAGCCAAAAAAAATGTTTTCATACATATTGTACACAATTATTACATCATATTGACTTCATATATTGAATGATTTAAGAAATACATAAATATTGTGTTGATTCTTAAATATATGATTTCGTTCTTCTCTTCATATAAATAAAAAAAGAATAACCATTCCTTTGGTATTAAACGTTTTTGTTGAAATAAACAATTAAATGTGAACTTTACTGTTAAGATTTTGATTAAAAATAAACAATTAACATGACAAGAAATTGTACTACATCTAAATGAAATTTGGCTGCAAGTTAGCTGGTATTGAACTTGTTGGTTTGACATTTAATTTACTTTCCTTAATATAATGGGGGAAACAATATGCCCCAATATGTTAAAATCTTCATTTTTTCTGATTCCACCCAAATAAGATAAGCAGTGCATTAAAAAAATTTCTTCCATGTTTTACTTATACTATTTTGTAGAGACAGTCATTAGGTCCTATTGTATCCAGTCTGCCACAGCTAACAAAGGAGTATGATACCTTAGCTCACGCACTGGATACCACACGACATCAGATACCAACTAAAGGAGTGTATATCCCTGACGATGAAGACCAGTACCAAAGTATGTTGATATACTCAGTTTAAGTTTACTACATCTGATTCCTATAATGCATTAGAAGTTAAACAAACAAACAACCAATCATCTTTTGCTGTACAAAAGAAGCCTCCTATATCTCTTTTTTGTAAATTATTGGATCAATAAATGTACTGTAAATTTTGATTTTATATGCATATTTATAAATGCAGATCTTTGACAACTTACAAAAGTGCATGTAAGCTACAAAAATAGTTTTGGGAAACAGCTTTTTAACAAATCATAAAATAATTCATGTTGTTTTCAAAGATTTTAGCAATTATAAATTTTCTTTAAAGTTTTAACTTTTTAAACGACTGCAAAAAAAAATTATGATTACATTGGTATCACATTGTCATTGTCCGAGACAGTTGGTTTCCGGACAATAGCTTTAGTATGAATTATTAGAAATCCATGAAATTTATACACCAGGTTTATAACCTCAAAAGGAAGCTATGGATTGAATTTGGGGGTTATGGTCCAAACAGTTTAGGAATTAGGGGCCCAAAAAGGTGCCGAAATAAGTATTTTAGTAGTTTCCAGACTATAACTTGTGTTTAAGTGTATGAATCTCTGAAATTACACCACAAGTTTCCATACCACAAAGGGATGGTAAGGATTGACTGGGGAGTTATGCCTCAAACCATTTAGGAATTGGGGACAAATAAGAAATTGTAGGAGGGGACAATTTTTTCTCCTTTCAGATTTCAGAAATTATAAAAAAAAAAAGGGGGGGAGGGTGTCAATTTGCAACAGCATAGTGTATTACACAAAAGCTAAAAATTGAATATAAATTCAAATCATATAACCATAAGTTCTTTAGACTACAGTTATTCTGTGTCAGAAACCTATTATGTGTCAAATCTTTAATTACAAACCAAGTTCAGACTTGTGTCCATTTTTGCCTCAACTGTTCAGGGTTGGACCTCTGCGGTCGTATCCAGCTGTGCTCAGCGAAGCAATTTGTCAAAAAATAGTGAAGAAATTTCAATTCTGGTATGAAAATATTTTGTAGATGTATTGACCATATTTTATTAACTCTTTTTAGGAGATTTAGAACATTCTTTACTGGAGAGTGAACAGTTGTTGGGCGAGTTGTCTGTGATGATACGTAAAGATCTACCCAGTGTCAGTGCAATGGCTCATGCTTTGTCAACAATGGAGAAAGCTACGGAGAGCCAGGTGGAAGAACTAGTCAGGTAGATATCATAGTCTGTAAACTATATAGCTTTTATGTACAAAACACCTACAGTATTTGTGGCTTAGTATGCACATTTCTACAGATTGGAAAACTATAAAACAACATGAATTTATTGGAGAAAAAAAATCCAGATTGGAATTTGAACTTTTTGTATGGAGTTTGATAATTGGTTTAAATGATATTTTATCATTGGGACAAAGGTATCAAAGAAAAATATTTACCGGTGTAAATAATTCCTCAACATTTCCCAGAAACTTTTTTTTTCTCTAATTTAATATGATGATTGGGAAATTGGGAAAAAAAATTCTTAACAAAGATTCAGGCCAATTGCAGTTTTTGTCTACGATAGAACTCATCTGGAAATCTCAAGTAAACCAGATATGGACTTTTCTGCTATTTAAAGCAATATGCAAGTATAGTTCCACATATTTTAGATTTGTCAAACAGTAATGTTGGCATACAACTTAAAATTGTAATGTGTCTGGGTTAGGATAATAAAGTAGATGTTGATGAGCATTGAGGACCAAATGTTATGTTTATAAAAACATGAGAATTAAATTTGACCATAAAGAAGGGAAGAAATAAAGTACAACTGAAATGTTGTTTGTTATTTCAGGTGTAATGAGATGATTGCAGCCACACAAAGTTTAACAATTCAGGAAACATCGATGAAAATACAGGCAATACAGTCAAAGGAGATTGGGGCTTCATGATGTCCTGATGGAGGAATACAAACTTAGCAATGACAAGTCTGTTAATGCAATCTGATTTAAATGATCCAGTAGACAGTAGACTGCCAGAACTGAGAAAGTAGACATTGGCACTCATGTTAGCAAAGTGACAAAGGAATCTAGATTTTAAACTATTTATTAATGAAGAGTCTGTGATATTATGAACAATCATATAATAGAATTAGATAACCTGTAACTTAGGAATTGTGTTTTCATTATGCCCCATTTATGGGCATTATATTTTCTGGTCTGTGCATCTGTCCGTCCATTCAGGTTAAAGTTTTGGTTCAAGTTTTTGGTTGAGGTAATTTTTTATGAAGTTGAAGTCCGATCCGATCAACTTGACACTTAGTAAACATGTCCCCTATGATATGATCTTTCTAATTTAGATTTTCTCCAATTTTCACGGTCCACTGAACATAGAAAATGATAGTGCAGATGGGGCATTCATGTACTTGGGACACATTCTTGTTTGTGATAAAATTTAGAATGGAAATGGTCAAATGGGGAATATGTCAAAGAGACAACAACCTGACCAGAGCAGATAACAGTTGAAAGCCACCAATGGATCTTTAACACAGCAAGAATATCCCACACTCATGAAAATGGACATCATACTTAACTTGAATACATTTAAATGTACTAGAATTATAATAATAAAGCATGCTTTATTGTCACATTATGTCAACTTCTATAAATTGCTTGGTACAGACAACACATAGGCAAAATGTATATTACAAAATAATGGTCTATTGACATTTGGCAATCATACCACATCCACCAGGCAAAACATATGGTGTCAGAAAAAAAATCATTTGTTATAAGAAAGATTAGAGATCTTCATGAAAATCCTTTTGCTCTCCTGGCCATAAGAGTCAATATGAGCTTTTGTCATATTGGGCATCTTTTATTTGTCCTTTATTTTTTTCTGATGAAAGTGGCAGTATGCGAGACATAGATATTACTATCCAGCATGTAAGTCTGGCAGGTTTCGTCTGATCTTGATTTCATTTCCATGGTTCATTAGTCAATTTTTTTTAATTAGCATACGCAATAGGACAACTATATTTGGTGTATAATGAATTGTGTGTATATGTTGGTCTGACATAATTTATCTGACCATAACCTCATAGTCATACTTGGTGTACACTTGTTTTATTTTGGCTATTAAAAACGAAAAAGATTTGTGTTTTTAAAATGTTGTATTTTATCAGAATATGAACACATGACAAAGTTAAATAATAATTATATGGACTTTCTTTCTAACAATGATCATTCACAATACATCAATCATTTCTCATAAACACTTTCGCTTTCTCTATTTCATCATTCAGATATCGGATTTATACCACTGATATCATTACACAACTATTAGACTCATTCTACTATACATTATTGCAAATGAAACATTTAAATATATTTAAGGTGAAATTACAATGTTTTGTAACCCTAGAAATCTTTTATCAGATATTTGCTTCTTGAATTTTATTTTCAAATGTTGAAATTTTCTGAATTTGATGATATAAAATGAATTTTGAAAGAGGATAGAGGTGTTTTCATATAAAGAAATAGCTGCAAATAATAATTATAGCAGTAATGCCGCAGACTTAGCTCAAAGTAAATAGTTACTCATAAAACCTAAGAAAAATTTGTGAAAATTAAAATACCAATGTAACCTGTCGAAGAAAATACTGCTTAAAATCAGCATTTTCCCTCTACGTTCATAAAATAGGTGCATCCTTTGATGTTATATTGATGCCATAACATTGAAAAGTTGACTAATTCATACATTTTTTTCTTTTTATACATTTACACATTTTAAAACTTCATTTTCTTGGGGCTAATATAAGCCTTATGTTGGCAAAATCATCCCTATTTTACCATAAAATGTTTATTTTCATTTAAAATATCACAACTATAAACTTATTCATCCACAAAGCCTTTAGATTCTACATATTCAAATGCTTTCTTTTTAACATAATCTGCATGCTTATTGTCTCCATGAGATTTTTCAAAGTCTAAATATTTCTTGAAGAAGAATTTCATTTTCTTGGCCGACAGCTTCATGTGTATAACTCTGTCCAGTAAATGTCTGTAAAAGAATGAAAACATAAGTCAATTTATGAAGAAGGGGGGCGGGGGGGGAGTCCTGAGCTGGTAATTAATGGTTGTCGTGTGTTGCTGTATATCATTATTATTTTCTTGTTTATTGTCTTGTACATAAATCAGGACTATAGTCTTCTTATTTGAGTTGTTTTACATTTGCTTTTTTGTGGCCTTTTATAGCATGCTTCGGATACTGATTTTGTTCATTGTTGAAGGATGTACAGTAACCTATAGTTGCTAATGTTCATTGTCATTTGGTAGCTTGTTGCTACTGCTCACCGATGATACCCCCGCCGCAAGTGGATAATGTTAATAGTGTAAAAATATGCAAGTGTTCAGTAAACAGGAAGTTGCCGAGTGATGAATCTGAAAACGCATCACACAGTATAGCTGACTTATATAAACCCTGAAACCAAATTTCAGAAATCCTGGAATTATAGTTCCTGAGAAAAATGCGACGAAATAAAATGGTAAGTGTTCGGTAAACAGGAAGTTGTCGAGTGATGAATCTGAAAACGCATCACACAGTATAGCTGACTTATATCAAGCCTGAAACCAAATTTCAGAAATCCTGGTAGTGTAGTTCCTGAGAAAAATGTGACGAAAAATATTCATGGGACGGACGGACTGACTGACAGACTGACGGACTGACAAAAGGACAGATAGAGGTAAAACAGTAAACCCCCTTTTTTTTCAAAGCGGGGGTATAATAAGTAAAATAACAATTAGATACATACCTTACAGCCTCTATATCAGCAGTTTTAATGACCATATCTACATACACTGACCACAGATCTGTACGTTTGGGATAATTACTTAGAATGTTCTCAAACATTGTTTTCCCTCTTTCAGGTTCTCCATGCTTAAACTCCATCTGTGCAAACTTGGCTATTATTTCTACATCTGTAATCACAATCATAGCTTTATTGTTCTGCTAAGATTCTACATGCAATAAGTTTAATCAATGTCATGCAAAGTGCAACCAACTAGCTACATAGTCAACCAGATGCTCCGCAGGGCGTAGCTTTATACGACCGCAGAGGTTGAACCCTGAACGGTTGGGGCAAGTATGGACACAACATTCAAGCTGGATTCAGCTCTAAATTTGGATTGTGATTAAATAGTTGACACAGCATAGGTTTCTGACACAAAATGAATGTGTTCTAATGAACTTAAAATTTTTGTTTTCTCTTAGAGCAATTCACTATGCTGTTGAATATTAATCCTCTCAAAAAAATGTTTGAAGAAATTTTCTTTTTTATTTATGAAATTTCAAATGAGAAAAATTGAACCCAATTTTTTTAATCACATCCCCCTTTCCCTTATTCCAAAACTAATCTCAATTAAAATTTCTAATGGAGTTTGCAACAATAACTACTCATTTAAATACATCCTAAAATATTAAGATGTAAAAAAACTGCTTGTTATCACTGAATGGTAGACCAATTTGAAAACAGGACCAAAAATGAAGAATCTACATACACAGTTAGATTTGGTATATCAAAGAACCCCATTTATTCAATTTTTGATGAAATCAAACAAAGTTTAATTTTGGACCCCGATTTGGACCAACTTGAAAACTGGGCCAATAATCAAGAATCTAAGTACATTTTTAGATTCAGTATATCAAAGAACCTAACTGATTCATTTTTTGTCAAAATCAAACTAAGTTTAATTTTGGACCCTTTGGACCTTATTGTAGACCAATTTGAAAACGGGACCAAAAGTTAAGAATCTACATACACAGTCATGACAGTTAGATTCGGCATATCAAAGAACCCCAATTATTCAATTTTGATGAAATCAAACAAAGTTTAATTTTGGACCCTTTGGGCCCCTTATTATGTTGGGACCAAAACTCCCAAAATCAATACCAACCTTTCTTTTATGGTCATAAACCTTGTGTTTAAATTTCATAGATTTCTATTTACTTATACTAACGTTATGGTGCGAAAACCAAGAAAAATGCTTATTTGGGTCCCTTTTTGGCCCCTAATTCCTAAACTGTTGGGACCTAAACTCCCAAAATCAATACCAACCTTCCTTTTGTAGTCATTAACATTGTGTTTAAATTTCATTGATTTCTATTTACTTAAACTAAAGTTATTGTGCGAAAACCAAGAATAATGCTTATTTGGGCCCTTTTTTGGCCCCTAATTCCTAAACTGTTGAAACCAAAACTCCCAAAATCAATCCCAACCGTTCTTTTGTGGTCATTAACCTTGTGTCAAAATTTCATAGATTTCTATTAACTTAAACTAAAGTTATAGTGCGAAAACCAAGAAAATGCTTATTTGGGCCCTTTTTGGCCCCTAATTCCTAAAATGTTGGGACCAAAACTCCCAAAATCAATACCAACCTTCCTTTTGTGGTCATAAACCTTGTGTTAAAATTTCATAGATTTCCATTCACTTTTACTAAAGTTAGAGTGCGAAAACTAAAAGTATTCGGACGACGACGACGACGACGCCAACGTGATAGCAATATACGACGAAAATTTTTTCAAATTTTGCGGTCGTATAAAAAGTGCCATACTTTATTGTTGGTAAAACAAAATTCAAAAGTACAGTCAAATAAGAAGTGACTGGCAGAATGTGATGAAAATTACTTACACAGAATAGTTAATAAGACCATTGCTTACACAGAATAGTTGATAAGACCATTGCTTACACAGAATAGTTGATAAGACCATTGCTTACACAGAATAGTTAATAAGACCATTGCTTACACAGAATAGTTCTTACACAGAACAGTTGATAAGACCATTGCTTACACAGACTAGTTGATAAGACCATTGCTTACACAGACTAGTTGATAAGACCATTGCTTACACAGACTAGTTGATAAGACCATTGCTTACACAGACTAGTTGATAAGACCATTGCTTACACAGACTAGTTGATAAGACCATTGCTTACACAGACTAGTTGATAAGACCATTGCTTACACAGAATAGTTGATAAGACCATTGCTTACACAGAATAGTTAATAAGACCCTTGCTTACACAGAATAGTTAATAAGACCATTGCTTACACAGAATAGTTAATAAGACCATTGCTTACTTAGTAACTTTGATTATTGGTATTGATTTCCCCAATCTTTAATTTCCTTTCTTTTTGTCTGAAACAAAACGTGACCGATTGATAGCATGTCTCAAAAAAATTTCATGAACTTTATTTTCTTATTTAACATAAAGTAAACTTACGATTGTCCTTGCTGAGACTTTTCAGACTTCTTGGCAGGATTTTTCTGGCAGATTCAAATTTGCCATTTTTAAAGTGGAACAATCCAAACCCAATCCAAGGTTCTTTTTTGTATGAGAATTTCCTACACATTATATTGTAAGTGCTTTCTGCATCCTACAAAGCAATTAAACAGAAATATTGAAATTATTATTAAATAATTTGAGATATAATTGATACTAGTTATAGTTTAAAGTTTAATTTCTATTTATCATACAATGGTTTTATTTAATTTTGTTTGTACCAATTTTCGTGGATTGAGAAAAACTTGTATTTTCGTAGAATTTTGATTTCATGGTTTTTCCAATCTCTGCATACAAAACCTATAGAAAATTTGTAAGTTGAACATTTGAATTTTAGCTTGACCTGTACCCAGTAAACCCACGGAAATTGGTTTCCAACAAATAATAATCAATCCCAAGTACTAAGATTTCTCCTTTCAAACCAGCCAAAAAGCTTTCATTATAGCTGAATACTCCTTTCAAACCTGCCAAAAAGCTTTCATTATAGCTGAATACTCCTTTCAAACCACCCAAAAAGCTTTCATTATAGCTGGATACTCCTTTCAAACCAACCAAAAAGCTTTCATTATAGCTGAATACTCCTTTCAAACCTGCCAAAAAGCTTTCATTATAGCTGAATACTCCTTTCAAACCAGCCAAAAAGCTTTCAATATAGCTGGATACTCCTTTCAAAACAACCAAAAAGCTTTCATTATAGCTGAATACTCCTTTCAAACCTGCCAAAAAGCTTTCATTATAGCTGAATACTTCTTTCAAACCAGCCAAAAAGCTTTCAATATAGCTGGATACTCCATTCAAACCAACCAAAAAGCTTTCATTATAGCTGAATACTCCTTTCAAACCTGCCAAAAAGCTTTCAATATAGCTGAATACTCCTTTCAAACCTGCCAAAAAGCTTTCATTATAGCTGAATACTCCTTTCAAACCTGCCAAAAAGCTTTCATTATGCTGAATACTCCTTTCAAACCAGCCAAAAAGCTTTCATTATAGCTAAATACTCCTTTCAAACCAGCCAAAAAGTTTTCATTATAGCTAAATACTCCTTTCAAACCAGCCAAAAAGCTTTCATTATAGCTGAATACTCCTTTCAAACCAGCCAAAAAGCTATTATTATAGCTGAACCTCAGCTGCATTAAACCAGCCAAAAACCTTTCATTATAGCTGAATACTCAGCTGCATTAATTTGTAGCAAATCATTTAATAATAAGGTCAAACAGCAAAATTACTGAATACTGAACATGACAGTATGACTTTTTTTATGCCCCATCTATGGGCATTATGTTTTCTGGTCTGTGCGTCCATTTGTATTTCCGTTCAGTTGTCTGTCACTTCGTCTGTCCTGCTTCAGGTAAAAGTTTTTGGGTGAGGTAATTTTTTATGAAGTTGAAGTCCAAACAACTTGAAACTTAGTACAAATGTTCCCTATGATATGATCTTTCTAATTTTAATGCCAAATTGGAGTTTTTACCTCAATTTCACGGTCCACTGAACATAGAAAATGATAGTGCGAATTGTACTATGGACACATTCTTGTTAATATTTATTTACCTGGAACTTCCCTGCCTTGAAGTATATATTGATGAGATGTTGATAGACAGTTAAAGGTTCATTCTGTTGTAATGCTCTCTCTAGAACATTAGCCAGTTCTTCTGGTGTACCATACATGTTCTCTAAATTCAGGAATGCTACCCAAACATTCAATTTTTCCTGTTCTTCTCTACAAAAAAAAAGAGGAAATATAATGGTTTTCATGTTAGAACAAGATGTGTCAAAGCGACACAAATGGCCCTGTCCTAAAAAATTGAAAAATCTGCAATTTCAATAACACATGTGGACACAAACATGATGGTAGTCTCACATTGACATGTTCATAATTATAAATTAACTGTTAACAAAACTCAGCTCAAAATGTGGAGGCCTATAGAAAAAAAGTGTATAACTGTGATTTTCTACAATTTTCAAAGTTGTAAACCCTTAATTTTGGCAAAAAATTAATGGAGAGGAACAAAACTTAAACTTGATCTGTAACTCATCATGAGTAACTCACATACCAAAAATCAGCCCCATATCTGAAAGCGTTTAGAAAAAAAGTCTGTATAACTGTAATTTTCAACAATTTATCAAAGTCCAAAGCCTGTAATTTCGGCAAAAATTAGCGAAGCGGAACAAAACTTTAACTTGATCTGTATCTCATCATGGTTACCTCACATACCAATAATCGGCCCAATATCTGAAAGCGTTTAGAAACAAAGTCCGTATAACTGTGATTTTCAACAATTTTCAAAGTTGTAAACCCTTTAATTTTTGCAAAAATTAATGGAGAGGAACAAAACTTATCATGATTAACTCACAAACAAAAAAATAGCCCAATATTTGAAGGCGTTTAGAAAAAAACTCCATATAACTGATTTTCAACAATTTATCAAAGCCCAAAGCCTCTAGTTTTAACCTACCTAAAAGAGATGGTTTTGAGAGCTCTTTCTGCCACAGCTCTTGCTTTCTCTATCTCAGCTGTTTCTAAGTGGAATGCCATATACCTCAGCCAGACCATAGAACTATTAGGAGATTGAAGAGCAAGTCGGTCAAAGTCATCTGCTGCACCTGGAGTTATGTCCCCTACTAACTGATGCTGCTCAAACTAAAATCAGATCAAATACTATTTATTTTCAGCCTTTGATTGTTGCAACAGAAAATTTTTAATACAGGTACATCAAACACCATATTTACAAAAACATGCAAAACTTGACATTTTGCAATGTTGAGACAAACAAATCAACTTGTATATTGATGTCTTCAAATTCTGGGATGACATAATTTGTTAACAAAAGACCTAAAAATAATATATGTTGAGAATGAAAAAAAAACATGTAAGTTTTCCACAACTGTTAATCATGTTTATTGTGACCTCTAAATGTTACTGAAACTTTCTAATGGTGATTTCATAACACATTAATGTTTGATTATTTTTTTAAATACAGTACAATTGTTTTACTCTTGTTTGTTGTTAGCAGAGAAATGTTCACTATCTAATGTTCCACTGAGAGGTCAAAGATTTTAAAGACTTATGAAAACAATAACATAATAAGCTATCAGTGTGAAATGTAATAATCTGGTGGATTTAATTATCTTTATTTGATAATAGTAAACCAAAGTTCTCACAACTTTGGTGAATTTCCCTTGACCACAGTATGGAAATGACATCATGACATTTAAGATTGTTTTACCTGAAACAAATTCTTTTCTTCTTCTTTCTGGTCTTTCTGTGTGGGATTTTTCTGTTTGTCTGATTCAACCTTAAGTACAAAAAAAAATATGAGATTTCACTTGATTTAATACTTTTTGTTTGAAGTCATTAAATAGCCATTTGATGGTGCTTAAAAAAGTATTTAGTTGCTTTAGTTAAAACATATTTTAATTATTTTAATTTTTTTAGTTGCTTTGAGTAGGACCAATAATGCAAATGTTGTTCTTAGGTCCATTTAATAAAAAAACCACACAATCACTTATACAGCTATTAGTTACTATTTTAAGGTCATGTTACAAAGAATAAATATACTCAGCAAGAACAACACAAATAACCAAAAAGATAAAAAATATTAAAACAACATCAGATACAATACATATATTCTATTGATAAATACAATGTATATAATATATACCTGAGAGTTTTCATCCTCCTCCTCTTCATCTTCACTATCAGATTGTGTAGATCTGGTAATCACTGGAGATGTGTATTCCTTATCCCAGCACCATCCACTCTTTACTTGAACACATGGTCGATGATTCTGCTAATTTTAAACGAGAGATAAAAGAACTGTAGGAATTATGGTAAAAATAAGTTTATCAGTACTCTTCCAAACCCTTGCTGATCTAAGCCGATGATATAATCCTCATAAAAATTAACAAGTAATTTATTTGTTTGAGTGCTTACAATGTAATTGTTCATATAAATTACAATTAGAGAACAACCAGTGTAAATAATAGATCAGCAATGAACTCAACCAAGACATTGATGATATAAATTTAATAAGGGCTATTCCAGAAAAAAAGTATGGGGAGGGTTGGAAGGCACATTATATTAATAATACATGGGTGAGGGGTATCAGAGCAACTTTTCACACTATAATGCACTATAATTCTCGATTACAATTGTCTGGGTGGCGGGTGCTGACAAAAACTACCTTCCAACCCCCCTTACATTTTTTTCTGGAATAGCCCTAACAAAAAATAACAATCCTAGAAAAATGAAAAGTAGCTGTGAGAGTACTAACAACACAATTTTCTTTTGATAAATGTTCATCAGTACTGATTTTAAAAACTTGTTCAATACATTGCCGATATAATCCTCTGTCATAAATTTTATATTGCCGCCGAATGGTACACTTGACAGCTCTTTATACAAAGAAATTTATGTAGAATTTACAGCCAGTATTTCTATGTCTATGCAACTAGTAGCTCAGGGGATCATAAAAGGAATTACCAACAGATTAATACAGACAAAATATATACTACTCTTTAAGAGAATTTTAATTATGATACTTGTAGTTCTTATGTGAAGAATGAGCCCTGCAGAATGGTTTATTTGGCACTGTCAGTAGCCATCAGTCTGAACTCTTCTATACTACTGTGTAAGTTGTTTATCCCTTTTAGTTTCTTACCTGTGAAGAATAATTATCTTCAATTCCACTGTCAGAGTCACCTGTTCCTTTAAATTTCTTAGAATTAGCTTTTTCTGAGTCTGAAAGTTTTCTTTTACGGTCTAATTTTTTCACTTTAGTCTTTAGCATCTTATTATTTTGAGCCGTGTTTTCTTCTAAAGAATCTCTTCTTTTCCTTTTGAATTTGCCTGGTTTTGGTTCTTCAACACCAGTGTCACTTTTCTTAAGTGAAAGTTCTACTTTTGGAGATTTACTGTAATGAAATCATAAGTATAAGTTAATGTAGGAGTTATACCGGTTAAAACTTTGAAATGGAACTGAAAATAAAATCCAAACATTGACAAACTTTCTGGAAAATTTAGTTACAATATCAGACCTTCCATTTGTTAAATCATAAGTTACAATTTCAGATCTTCCATTTGTTAAATCTTAAGTTACATTTTCAGACCTTCCATTTGTTAAATCATAAGTTACAATTTCAGATCTTCCATTTGTTAAATCTTAAGTTACATTTTCAGATCTTCCATTTGTTAAATCATAAGTTACATTTTCAGATCTTCCATTTGTTAAATCTTAAGTTACAATTTCAGATCTTCCATTTGTTAAATCTTAAGTTACAATTTCAGATCTTCCATTTGTTAAATCTTAAGTTACAATTTCAGATCTTCCATTTGTTAAATCTTAAGTTACAATTTCAGACCTTCCATTTGTTAAATCTTAAGTTACAATTTCAGACCTTCCTCCATTTGTTAAATCTTAAGTTACAATTACAGATCTTCCATTTGTTAAATCCTAAGTTACAATTTCAGATCTTCCATTTGTTAAATCATAAGTTACATTTTCAGATCTTCCATTTGTTAAATCATAAGTTACAATTTCAGATCTTCCATTTGTTAAATCTTAAGTTACAATTTCAGACCTTCCATTTGTTAAATCTTAAGTTACAATTTCAGACCTTCCATTTGTTAAATCTTAAGTTACAATTTCAGACCTTCCATTTGTTAAATCTTAAGTTACAATTTCACCTTCCATTTGTTCAATCATAAGTTACAATTTCAGACCTTCCATTTGTTAAATCATAAGTTACAATTTCAGATCTTCCATTTGTTAAATCATAAGTTACAATTTCAGACCTTCCATTTGTTAAATCATAAGTTACAATTTCAGACCTTCCATTTGTTAAATCTTAAGTTACATTTTCAGACCTTCCATTTGTTAAATCATAAGTTACATTTTCAGACCTTCCATTTGTTAAATCTTAAGTTACAATTTCAGACCCTCCATTTGTTAAATCATAAATTTCAATTTCAGACCTTCCATTTGTTAAATCATAAGTTTCAATTTCAGACCTTCCATTTGTTAAATCATAAGTTACAATTTCAGACCTTCCATTTGTTAAATCTTAAGTTACAATTTCAGATCTTCCATTTGTTAAATCTTAAGTTACAATTTCAGATCTTCCATTTGTTAAATCATAAGTTACAATTTCAGACCTTCCATTTGTTAAATCATAAGTTACAATTTCAGACCTTCCATTTGTTAAATCTTAAGTTACATTTTCAGACCTTCCATTTGTTAAATCTTAAGTTACATTTTCAGACCTTCCATTTGTTAAATCTTAAGTTACAATTTCAGATCTTCCATTTGTTAAATCTTAAGTTACAATGTCAGACCTTCCATTTGTTAAATCTTAAGTTACAATTTCAGATCTTCCATTTGTTAAATCTTAAGTTACAATTTCAGACCTTCCTCCATTTGTTAAATCTTAAGTTACAATTACAGATCTTCCATTTGTTAAATCCTAAGTTACAATTTCAGATCTTCCATTTGTTAAATCATAAGTTACATTTTCAGATCTTCCATTTGTTAAATCATAAGTTACAATTTCAGATCTTCCATTTGTTAAATCTTAAGTTACAATTTCAGACCTTCCATTTGTTAAATCTTAAGTTACAATTTCAGACCTTCCATTTGTTAAATCTTAAGTTACAATTTCATTCAGACCTTCCATTTGTTAAATCTTAAGTTACAATTTCACCTTCCATTTGTTAAATCATAAGTTACAATTTCAGACCTTCCATTTGTTAAATCATAAGTTACAATTTCAGATCTTCCATTTGTTAAATCATAAGTTACAATTTCAGATCTTCCATTTGTTAAATCATAAGTTACATTTTCAGACCTTCCATTTGTTAAATCTTAAGTTACAATTTCAGACCCTCCATTTGTTAAATCATTAATTTCAATTTCAGACCTTCCATTTGTTAAATCTTAAGTTACAATTTCAGATCTTCCATTTGTTAAATCTTAAGTTACAATTTCAGATCTTCCGTTTGTTAAATCTTAAGTTACAATTTCAGACCTTCCTCCATTTGTTAAATCTTAAGTTACAATTACAGATCTTCCATTTGTTAAATCCTAAGTTACAATTTCAGATCTTCCATTTGTTAAATCATAAGTTACATTTTCAGATCTTCCATTTGTTAAATCTTAAGTTACAATTTCAGATCTTCCATTTGTTAAATCTTAAGTTACAATTTCAGACCTTCCATTTGTTAAATATTAAGTTACAATTTCAGACCTTCCATTTGTTAAATCTTAAGTTACAATTTCAGACCTTCCATTTGTTAAATCTTAAGTTACAATTTCACCTTCCATTTGTTAAATCTTGAGTTACAATTTCAGATCTTCCATTTGTTAAATCTTAAGTTACAATTTCAGATCTTCCATTTGTTAAATCATAAGTTACAATTTCAGACCTTCCATTTGTTAAATCATAAGTTACAATTTCAGACCTTCCATTTGTTAAATCTTAAGTTACATTTTCAGACCTTCCATTTGTTAAATCTTAAGTTACAATTTCAGACCTTCCATTTGTTAAATCTTAAGTTACATTTTCAGACCTTCCATTTGTTAAATCTTAAGTTACAATTTCAGACCTTCAATTTGTTAAATCATAAGTTACATTTTCAGATCTTCCATTTGTTAAATCTTAAGTTACAATGTCAGACCTTCCATTTGTTAAATCTTAAGTTACAATTTCAGATCTTCCATTTCTAAATCTTAAGTTACAATTTCAGACCTTCCTCCATTTGTTAAATCTTAAGTTACAATTACAGATCTTCCATTTGTTAAATCCTAAGTTACAATTTCAGATCTTCCATTTGTTAAATCATAAGTTACATTTTCAGATCTTCCATTTGTTAAATCATAAGTTACAATTTCAGATCTTCCATTTGTTAAATCTTAAGTTACAATTTCAGACCTTCCATTTGTTAAATCTTAAGTTACAATTTCAGACCTTCCATTTGTTAAATCTTAAGTTACAATTTCAGACCTTCCATTTGTTAAATCTTAAGTTACAATTTCACCTTCCATTTGTTAAATCATAAGTTACAATTTCAGACCTTCCATTTGTTAAATCATAAGTTACAATTTCAGATCTTCCATTTGTTAAATCATAAGTTACAATTTCAGATCTTCCATTTGTTAAATCATAAGTAACAATTTCATATCTTCCATTTGTTAAATCATAAGTTACATTTTCAGACCTTCCATTTGTTAAATCTTAAGTTACAATTTCAGACCCTCCATTTGTTAAATCATTAATTTCAATTTCAGACCTTCCATTTGTTAAATCATAAGTTTCAATTTCAGACCTTCCATTTGTTAAATCATAAATTACAATTTCAGACCTTCCAATTGTTAAATCTTAAGTTACAATTTCAGATCTTCCATTTGTTAAATCTTAAGTTACAATTTCAGATCTTCCATTTGTTAAATCATAAGTTACAATTTCAGACCTTCCATTTGTTAAATCATAAGTTACAATTTCAGACCTTCCATTTGTTAAATCTTAAGTTACATTTTCAGACCTTCCATTTGTTAAATCTTAAGTTACAATTTCAGACCTTCCATTTGTTAAATCTTAAGTAACATTTTCAGACCTTCCATTTGTTAAATCTTAAGTTACAATTTCAGACCTTCCATTTGTTAAATCATAAGTTACATTTTCAGATCTTCCATTTGTTAAATCTTAAGTTACAATGTC
Organism: Mytilus galloprovincialis; assembly: GCF_965363235.1. Taxonomy (NCBI): domain Eukaryota; kingdom Metazoa; phylum Mollusca; class Bivalvia; order Mytilida; family Mytilidae; genus Mytilus; species Mytilus galloprovincialis. The sequence goes on from NC_134841.1 coordinate 1,904,571, forward strand.
AGACCTTCCATTTGTTAAATCATAAGTTACAATGTCAGACCTTCCATTTGTTAAATCTTAAGTTACAATGTCAGACCTTCCATTTGTTAAATCTTAAGTTACATTTTCAGACCTTCCATTTGTTAAATATTAAGTTACAATTTCAGACCTTCCATTTGTTAAATCTTAAGTTACAATTTCTGATTTGTTAAATCATAAGTTACAATTTCAGACCTTCCATTTGTTAAATCTTAAGTTACAATTTCAGATCTTCCATTTGTTAAATCTTAAATTACAATTTCAGACCTTCCATTTGTTAAATCTTAAGTTACAATTTCAGACCTTCTATTTGTTACCTTTTAAGTTACAATTTCAAACCTAGTATTTATTCAATCTTAATTTAGAATTTCAGACCTACCATTTGTTAAATCTATGATTGTGATTACATAATATATTTTGGAAATCAAGAGAAGTTACATGTAACAATTTTCAACTTAAATATTAAAAGTTGAGCACATAACATATCATAGAACTCCAGATATAAATGTATTTGAGACCACATCTATATAATAAGTAAGTGAATACTTTTAATGTAAATTTCTATAAAATGTATTATTTACCTTAAAACTTTGACTGTAACAGCCTTTCCGACTGGTATTGTTGTAAGATCTTGTACACTATGATCTGATACATGTGACTTAGAGATTGTTCCTGATACTCTTCCCTGATTGGCTAAACTAATATACAGAAAATATACATCAAGTATCAAGATAAGCTACTTGAATTGAGTAAATTAAAGTTATTTGGTCCACACAAATTTACATTTGCATAAAGTTAAAGTTACAAAAACCACCTCAATTGACCACCTTTTGAGAAATTTAAGTTATACGGATCATAAAATTTCTGTTCTGTGTAAAATTAAGTCACTAATATCACATAACTTTTTGAGTAAATCTAAGTAACTTATTATTGGCTTGTGTTTGTATCTCCCCCCTCCCCCTAAATACACATGATAAACATACCTGACCAGCAGCTGTGTTTTTGTACTCTGTACTACATAACCTCGTAATATTTGTCCTTTCTTTACAGAACTTCGTACTGGGTCTACTATCTTTTTAGTTTTGACTTTCCTGAAAAAACGTAAATGTCAACAATAATAGTTGTCTAACATTACATACTGGTAAAACCTAAGTGGGGCATAATGAAAATAAAAGGTTTCAGCATAGTAATTACCAGAATACTAATTAGTATAACTATGTTATGGGCTATACATCAATGAGATGGCGATCAATCCAAACAGCAAATAAAACCCGTACAAATGTCAATTTGCTGTGGATTTATTTTTATTTGGTTGGTACCAGTTTTGGTAGATTGAGGAAAAGTGGTATTAGTGTTCATGGTTTTGCCAAAGTCTGCATACAAGAAAAAAATTTGTACTTTGTCCAACATTTAGATTCAAGGTTGCCCTATACCTATGTAATCCAAGAAATAAGTAGCACCTATTATATCAGAAACATTGATATCCCTTACCTGGACTTCCTATAGGACAAGTTGTATTGATCATCTTTCCCAGTATCTATAACAGTACATTATATCAGAAACATTGATATCCCTTACCTGGACTTCCTATAGGACAAGTTGTATTGATCATCTTTCCCAGTATCTATAACAGTACATTATATCAGAAACATTTTATTCCTTACCTGGACTTCCTATAGGACAAGTTGTATTGATGATCTTTCCCAGTATCTATAACAGTACATTATATCAGAAACATTTTATTCCTTACCTGGACTTCCTATAGGACAAGTTGTATTGATGATCTTTCCCAGTATCTATAACAGTACATTATATCAGAAACATTTTATTCCTTACCTGGACTTCCTATAGGACAAGTTGTATTGATGATCTTTCCCAGTATCTATAACAGTACATTATATCAGAAACATTGAATGATGTTATTCCTTACCTGGACTTCCTATAGGACAAGTTGTATTGATGATCTTTCCCAGTATCTATAACAGTACATTATATCAGAAACATTTTATTCCTTACCTGGACTTCCTATAGGACAAGTTGTATTGATGATCTTTCCCAGTATCTATAACAGTACATTATATCAGAAACATTTTATTCCTTACCTGGACTTCCTATAGGACAAGTTGTATTGATGATCTTTCCCAGTATCTATAACAGTACATTATATCAGAAACATTTTATTCCTTACCTGGACTTCCTATAGGACAAGTTGTATTGATGATCTTTCCCAGTATCTATAACAGTACATTATATCAGAAACATTTTATTCCTTACCTGGACTTCCTATAGGACAAGTTGTATTGATGATCTTTCCCAGTATCTATAACAGTACATTATATCAGAAACATTTTATTCCTTACCTGGACTTCCTATAGGACAAGTTGTATTGATGATCTTTCCCAGTATCTATAACAGTACATTATATCAGAAACATTGAATGATTTTATTCCTTACCTGGACTTCCTATAGGACAAGTTGTATTGATGATCTTTCCCAGTATCTATAACAGTACATTATATCAGAAACATTTTATTCCTTACCTGGACTTCCTATAGGACAAGTTGTATTGATGATCTTTCCCAGTATCTATAACAGTACATTATATCAGAAACATTTTATTCCTTACCTGGACTTCCTATAGGACAAGTTGTATTGATCATCTTTCCCAGTATCTATAACAGTACAGTCTATGTATTGTCCCACATAGAAGTCTGAGGTCGGATCATCTTTGTACTCATCATATATCTCTGTTAGTTCTACAACACCTTTAATACCACCAGGAAGATGTACAAGTAATCCTGTCTCATCCTTATTGGAGGTTATCACACATTTATGTACACTTCCACTTGTCAAACTTTTTGAGGCATTCTCTGTAAACAGAAATTATTTGTTATATTTCTTTGTCATGCTGCAGAGTAGTCTAGAAATAAAAGAGGGACGAAAGATACCAGAGGGACAGTCAAACTCATAAATTGAAAATAAACTGACAATGCCATGGCTAAAAATGAAAAGACAAACAGACAAACAATATTACACGACACAACATAGAAAACTAAAGAATGAGCAACCTGAACCCCACCAAAACTAGGGGCGATCTAAGGTGCTCCGAAAGGGTAAGCAGATCCTGCTCCACATATGGCACCCGTCGTGTTGCTCATGTTATAACAAATCCGGTGAAATAATTCATGTTTAAGCGGTGATGGAAGTCACGAGACAGATATAACTAACTACCATATCTTGGACCTGGCATAATAGTAGAGTAGATAAACTCATCATAGATACCAGGATAAAAAAAAATATATTTATGCCAGATGCGCGTTTCCTCTACTAAAGACTCATCAGTGACGCTTGAATCAAAAAATGTTTAAAAGGCCAAATAAAGTATGAAGTTGAAGAGCATTGAGGACTAAAAATTCCTAAAAGTTTTGCCAAATACAGCTAAGGTAATCTATTCCTGAGGTAGAAAAGCCTTAGTATTTCAGAAATTCAAAGTTTTGTTAACAGTTAATTTATATTTATAAACATATCAATGATAACTCTAGTCAACACAGAAGTGCTGACTACTGGGCTTGTGATACCCTCGGGAAACAAATCTCCACCATCAGTGGCATCGACCCAGTGGGTGTAAATAAACTCATCGTAGACCAGAGTGTCTAAAGAAAACAATGACCATTGGTAAGAAAACTGGCAATCCTAGTTAATTGAGATTGGAGTTGAATGCACTTGCAATATAGACAATTTAAAAAAATCAAAACCTCTGTGTTGACAGGAGAGAGATACAGAAGACTTACTAGTTAGACCTGTAGACAACCCCATGATCCAAGGACCTCTTTTCTCAAATAATTCTTTTTACTAATTTCAGTAATTGAATACTCTTCATAAAAAGTGCATTTTCTAAAAAGTACAATACATGTACAGTCATATCCATACTTAATACCATTTTATCTCAATTGCCAGATGTAACAAGTTATCTTTCCAACTTTCGTAAAAAAAAATACCAATATTTGAATAAATGGTAGTCTATTAAAAAATTCTATGTTTATTGTAGATGAATACCTACCTATTAAAGTCAGAACTTGAGCACCATCCTTCATTACACCAATTACTGTAGCATTGTAACCTTGACCTTTTATAAAGTGTTTTAAATGAATACCTACCTATTAAAGTCAGAACTAGAGCACCATTCTTCATTACACCAATTACTGTAGCATTGTAACCTTGACCTTTTATAAAGTGTTTTAAATGAATACCTACCTATTAAAGTCAGAACTAGAGCACCATCCTTCATTACACCAATTACTGTAGAATTGTAACCTTGACCTTTTATAAAGTGTTTTAAATGAATACCTACCTATTAAAGTCAGAACTAGAGCACCATCCTTCATTACACCAATTACTGTAGCATTGTAACCTTGACCTTTTATAAAGTGTTTTAAATGAATACCTACCTATCAATGTCAGTACTAAAGCACCATCCTTCATTACACCAATTACTGTAGCATTGTAACCTTGACCTTTTATAAAGTGTTTTGTTGGATTTTGAAGCACCTGTTATATAGAAATACAAAACATTTATTACTGCTATTAAGCTTTGATTTTGAAAAACTTTGTACCATTAATTGTCCCTCAAAAGTTCAGAAATAAAATATGTGTACAGTAACTCCAAAAAGAGATATTTTAGGTATAGGTAGGTGAAAAGGTGACATACAACTATGAAATAATATTCATCATATTCTATCTTATAGAACAAATTCATGAACAGTGACTACAAATCAGCATCAAGTCATTTCTTCAAGACTCATAATGTTTACAGCCGATTGCATTGAGTGTGTAACAAAGGTAATATCTCTGGTTAGCTTGCCAGCTAGCTGAACCGTGAAGTCATTATTAGGTTAGGTAAACTACCCTCCTTTTAGAAAAGATTATTCCGAAAGATAATCAATCTATCTGTCTGTAGGACTATGCTACTTCAAAAGGAGGGTAGCATATCATACCTAACAATGACTTCACGGTTCAGCAAGCTAACCAAAGATATTACCTGTACCTACACACCAATGCAATCAGCTGTAACAACAACCTCATTGTAAATGAAACAATGTCATCAAAATCAACATAAAACCCCATCACACTTAAATCATTTCTGATTCAAAATAACATAATACTGTAAATTCCAACCTTTGGATCTCTTGACAAATCATTTAACCCTATCCTTCCTCTTATCTTTGGTGTAATTTGAAACCATACATGATCTTTCTCACACTGAAATAGATAGACAATTATGCATATACTTTTAAAGATATAAATAAAATGTTTCTAAATTAATTTTTCACATCCTAAATCTCATCTTTTTACAAATACAATGATGTTGTTTAGTTTGTTGCTGACATTATTTTGTTCAATGTGAGTGCTATTGTTTGGTTCTTAAGACATTCAATTATTGGTATACAATCCTTTTAAAATGTAAGATCAAATGCTACTTCAATGTACACGACTGTAAATTCAGAACTTATTGCAAGATTTTATCAGAGCTGAACATGTAACGGTTTCAAGTTTGAAGTTAATAAAAAAAATCATACTTTCAGATGTGATTTTCTGAGATTTAGATTTCTCATTTTTAACTGAATTACTTAAATACATAAATCTATTTCTAAATGTACTGTAATTGAAGCAATAATACAAAGTCTTACTTTGGTAACAAATCCTATCACTTTATCTTTTTCCTGGAACTTGCGATCTAAATCTGAATCTAAGGTTGCCTTTTCCAGTTTGCTGTAAATAAAAAAGAACAGAACATCCTCAAAATAAAAGTGTCTAAGTTATCAATACTTTCATCAATTATCTTAAATGAATTATAGTACTGAATGGTGACGGATATTACAGTTCTTTAATACATTTACATGGATGTTTCAGATCATCCCATCATTTTGTCATGTGGTGTTTTAAAAACTGATGCTTTATTACTTTATAAATCTCAACATCCATTGTTGCATGTACTCAACATGACAATGTTACAACAATGTGCAGGAGCTGTTGGAGTAATCAAAACAAACGACTTGTAATTTCTTGGTTTTAGCATTGAAATGTAGATTTCAGACTTGAATGCTTCTCGAACAATATCACATTTAAGTCTGAAGGGCTTTCAATAAAACTACAAACTGAACTGTACAATTATCAATAATACTGATTTATAGACTTAGGTATTTGCGATTGAGAAAAACTATTGATGGATTTAAATTTAGTAGTTTAAAAAAACATAAAACCTTCAGTGCTGATTTTTTTGTGAATATTATAAGGGCACTGAGTGTGTGTGTATGTAGTATACAACATTATATCTTTATTTACCTGGGTTTTATCGTAAATTCTGGCAAGGAAAGAGTCTTTGGAGACGACTGGTCTCTGTAAATGTAAATTTCATAGATTGTACTGATGTTTAAACTTTGGGCAAAATCATTCTTTGGTTAAAAACTCTCAACATGATATCTAAATGAAAGATCAAAACTGTTGTCAACACTAACTAAACATTTGGCAGATGTATGAAATAATTTTCACAGTTATGTTAATGTTGCTGAATAGCATTTTTAAAACTATTAAAGATTACACACGATTGAAGTCTTGAAATGTAATACATATACAGCTTTATGATACACATTTCTGATAACAGCAATTAAACACAAAATCTAACCTACATCACCAAATATTGGTATGTACTAGAATTGCAGTACACAAAAAGAATAAAGAAATAATGTGTTCCTCTTACAATCAACCATTAAAAAGTGTTATAAGATACTGACATCCTTAAACTATCATTAAATGTTAAACAATACTTTTATAAAATGCATCACCTCATAACTAACTTGTTGAAAGTTAACTTACTTCTTTTGTATCCATTCTCTAAATCCCACCACTCTGGCTTTAACCTCTTGTTGAAGTTTATATTTACCAGGTGATAGAACCATTGTTCCCTAGAAAATACATAATTTTCATTAATTTGTTAACTTGTTATTAAAAGATGTGGTATGAGTGCAAATGAGACAACTCTCCATCCAGGTCACAATTTGTAAAAGTAAACCATTATAGGTCAAAGTACAGCATTCTATACAGAGCCATAGCTCATACTTATCAGTAAGCCTTTTAAAGCTTACAAAACAATTTAAGTTTGGCTTATTGTTGAAAGTCAACATTTGGTCTCTGGTTGAGAATCTCCTTAATGGCAATCATACCTTTTTTTCATAATTAGGTTTTAAAAAATTGTTAATTAACATATCAATTCTTTCCTATTCACATTTTCAGTTACTTTGATAAAAACAAATTGTCAAATTCTGAAATGAAGTATCCTCAAAATTAATAAACAGCTGCACCATGAGCACATGATACGCCCAATGCCTTGTGTGGAAGTTTTATGCAATAATCATAAATAGTTTCTGAGAAAGTTTTAAGCAATAAATATATATTGTTTTTGAGATACAGCAGGTCATGTGAACCCCCCCCCCCCCTTCTTTTTTTTTCACAAAAATTAAATATCACTAAAATAAAATCTTGAAACAAAACCAAAAAGTATACAGATCTTTAGATTTATATAACAAAGAAGTGTGTAAAGTTTAAAGCAATAATCATAAATTGGTTTTGAGATACGGCACGACATGTAAAAAAAAACTCCCCCTTTTTAACAAAATTCTCAATAACTCAAAAAATAAATTTTTGAATCATCACCAAAAAGTATACAGATCTTAAGATTAATATAACAAAGAAGTGTGTAAAGTTTTAAGCAATAATCATAAATCGTTTTTGAGATATGGCGCAACATGTAAAAAAACTCCCCCTTATTTAAAAAATACTCAAGAACTCAAAAATGAAGTTTTGAATCATCACCAAAAAGTATACATATCTTAAGATTAATATAACTAAGAAGTGTGTAAAGTTTTAAATAATAATAAAAAATCATTTTTGAGATACAGTGTGATGTGAAAAAAACACCCCTGTTTTAGTTACAAAGTGCCCTAACTCAAAAAGTTTTAATCTTATTTAACTAAAAAGTATACAGATCATTTGACCATCATAAGAAACAACTATATTAAGTTTCATGAAATTTGGATAAGTCGTTCTCAAGTTATGGGGCGACATGTTTACGCCGGACAGACAGACGGATGCAGGACATTTGTACGGACGCAGGACATTTGTATACCATAATATGTCCCGTCAACGGGCATATAAAAATGAATTCACAGAGGTAAAACAAAACCTGAATCTCTGAGTCATATTTTTTCTTCACTCAATATGATGTATAGGTTACATGTTTTCTTTGGGGTATTTTTTAGTTTCTTTTGCTGTCATTTTTAATTTATCTACCTTTTTGTTTTTTACATGACATTTTTCTATCTTAAGGTCTTTTAATATTTTAACTTACATTTTCAATATTATCAACCATTTCTGTGAGATGAATTCTACCATGTATGGAGTTATATACCACATTTAACTGGAAATCAAGTATATCCTTCACACTGCAACAGATAATAAATGGTATTTATCATTGACAATAAAAAAAAAAGTATTTATAGACCATTAAAGCATAATCTTTCTATGAAACAATATGGAAGAAAATTAAAATTTGTAGCTGTCACGATTTTACAATTTAAGGTACTGTAATTGCACATGCACAAGTTTGTCTTGTCATCAAATGTTTAAGTAATTCAGAAATCAAAACTTGCAGCTAACAATATTTAAACGTAAGATTGAGTGATAAGTACCTCACTTAAAATCAGGGTAAAATAGAGATGATCTTTTTTAAAATTCTATAAAAATAAAAATAAACTGTGTTCCTACCTAACATTAGCAACGTCTCCAACCTGTAATTCCTCACATTCACTTTGACTTTTATGTCTCTCATGAGATTCAAAACAACACAGTATATGCTCATCCATTATTCTACAAATATGTCAAAATCTGACTTGTTATTATATCGTCGCTGGGCTTCTAAAATGTCGTATATGACTTTTTTGGCTAAAAATACTTTTTGACACCAATGGTCTGGGTGGGAGGAAATCTTTGGTCTTACAAAATAGAATACAGTTAGACCAATCAAAATGTGTGAAATGAGACATATTACAAAATTGCCAAAGTCAGTTGTTTGTAAAGTTTGTTTCCAAAATGTTGTATGAAAACTTGAAAATCGTTGTAGAATGGCTTTGGGAAAAAAATAATTGTACATTTCTTTATTTCTGTGAAAATAATTTAAGTTCTTGGATAATCCAGAAATGTCAACGTATTTATTTCACTGCTATTTACAAAAATGTTCAAGTTCTCATACAACATTTTGGAAGCATGCATTTTGCCAAAATTTTGAAAGCCTGTTTGAGAGAAATTTTTTTCTTGAAAAATTTGTAATTTACAACATTTTAGAAGCCCAGCGACGATATGTATCTGTTTGGAGTAAGGTATATAAGCTTAAATATTTACTTTATAGTGGTAGCATCATTATTTCAAATTCATAAATATGCTTTCAATATTATTACTATCTTCCTATTATCATATAAGTCATAAGGATTAACCAGTTCAGATCCTATAACCAGTGCATTTTTCAAATTTCAATCATAAAATTGAGAAATTACATCTGAAAGTTAAACAAATGTATGTATGTGAACCAAAAACAAGTGATTCTCTCTAAATCGAATTAAAACAAGTTCCATCAATCAAACCCAGTGACTTGAGGCCATTTCAAATGTACCAGATTCTGAAGGTAAAAATAAAGGGCTGCGCTTTAGCACATGATACGCCCGTTGCTCTTTTAACTTGTCTTTTATGCTTTAAATGAATTTATATGATCAACTAGAAATATATATACAAATCAAAAGGGATGTTACATTAATATATTCACCAAAGTTTCATAAAATCCCCCTTTTTTAAGTATAAAAATTCATTACTTAAGAAAACGTAAAATCTAAAATTTATAAAAATGGAAAGGGAGCTTATGTCAATAGATATAAACAATTTATCAAAGTTGCATAAAACTTTGTGAAAGTGTTAGTTATTGTCCCTAAAATTGGAAAATCCCCCCTTTTTTAAGCATAAAAATTCATAACATGGAAATGTAAAATCTGAAATTTATAAAAATTGAAAGGGAGCTTATGTCAATAGATATAAACAATTCACCAAAGTTTCATGGACATTGGTGAAAGCCTTTTTGAGTTATTGTCCGAAGTGTTGAAAATCCCCCTTTTTTTTATGAATAAAGCCCCATAAATCCAAAACTTAAAATCTGAAATTTATAAAAATTGAAAGGGAGCTTACATCAATAGACATAAACAATTCACCAAAGTTTCATGGACATTGGTGAAAGCCTTTTTGAGTTATTGTTCGAAGTGTTGAAAATCCCCCTTTTTTTATGAATAAAGCCCAATAAATCCAAAACTTAAAATCTGAAATTTATAAAAATTGAAAGGGAGCTTACATCAATAGATATAAACAATTCACCAAAGTTTCATGGACATTGGTGAAAGCCTTTTTGAGTTATTGTCCGAAGTGTTGAAAATCCCCCCTTTTTTATGAATAAAGCCCCATAAATCCAAAACTTAAAATCTGAAATTAAAAAAAAACGAAAGGGAGCTTACGTCAATAGATATAAACAATTCACTTGAGTTTCATGGAAATTGGTGAAAGTGTTTTTGAGTTATTGTCCGAAGTGTGGACGACGGACAGACGGACGGACGGACAAAGGTATACCATAATACGTCCCGTCTAAAAGACGACGGGCGTATAAAAAAAAGAGATAGTTAACTTCATATAGTCATATTAAATACAACATAAACACATGATATAAAACTAACTACTCTGGACAATTATATTTTACAGAAAAAAAATATATGAAGTGGATGAAAAATACAATAATCTCTCTACAATTCACAATTCAGTAACAAAAATGCCTACCTTTTGACAATCATGGGGAAAACTTGGCCTACATTGTACTTAAAGACTTGTAAAACATCATTCATATGCTGTAAATAGAGAAATCATATATTAATCTTCCAAAAACACACTTCATCTCCTACTTGTCTTGTGTATTTCTCCTACTTGTCTTGTGTATTTCCATGTATTATGGTTATTCTATTTTCAGTATTCAAATCATTTAGAAGTTTATAGAACTTCTTTAACTATTCCTGCTTTATTTAAGATTGGGAGTTGTATACTGTAAACTCAGAAATTATTGCAAACAATTAGGTGATAATCACGAAAATATGAATTCACATTCTCATATCTGATAAACACAATAATAAATGATCACATAATTTCTGATTTTACAGTGTGCAGATTTTTTTGGAATAAATATCAAAGTCATTTCCTTGTATAAAATGAATGAAGAACATGCCCATAGGGACACTGATGATGCCCTCCCCCCTTTTCCCCCCTAAAGCATATTACATTATAAAGTGACATAATTCAAGAACTGTAAAAGTGACGCACCAAATTTGAACTCAAACTGAGCTTTGGGTAATACGCATATACACATTTCATAACATTTAGTTGTGACAAACTTAAGTCAGAGAACAGAAACTAAAAATTCAGCAATTTTACATTTGTAAAGGGGCATAACTCTAGATTGGTATAAGTGAAGCCACCAAAAAATCAAACTTGACCTGTGTTTTGTGGTAATAAGCATTGGGTATTATTTTCATAACATTTGATTGAGGCAACCTAAACAATTTAGGGATGTACGTACGGACAAACGGACAGACATATGTACATACAGACAGACAAGGATAAAACTTAATACCCCCTCTGCTATGGCAGGGGCATAAAAATAATTTCTTCGAATGAAAAATTAGTATAAATTTCTTCTCTTACCCTTCTAGATGGAAGATATACTACAGTACCAGCTTCTTTCCCCTGTAATACTGCCATCATACAATCTTTCTTGATCAGAGTAATCTCCCCTTTAACATGCTGACCAGCATCAATCTACAAGTAAATAAATATTGACTATAAATAAATCAAAATATAACTTGAAATTAACAGAACCTTTTAAGAATATAAAGCATTCCATAGACATTACTTTTTTTTATTCAACTATCACTTCCATAAGGCAGAATAAACATGCAGCAAAAGCATTATATTCAGTAATGACTAACGAATGTGAAAGTCCCTATGATATCTTTCTCTCTCTTTTTGTACCAAATCAGCCCCTACTGAAAGTTATTAAATCTGTCTTGTATTAAGAAGTGAGGCATAATTCCCAAGGTCTAATTGATAAATTAGACAACTTACCTTGTTTATTGATTTCTGTTTACTGTTGACAGTTTTTATTACATGTTTATTAACGGCCACTTCCACACATTTGTTTTCAGGATCAATAAACAGAACAACACATTTTAATTTACTTCCTTCTTCATAACTCCCATCTATAAAAAAAATATGACAAATATGAAAAAACAAGAGTGCACACGCTGAAATGTCTCGCCTTCTATACTAATCATTGATATTATGTTGATAGTCCTAAGTATAAAGCTAAGCTTTATTACAACTGTCACATAAACTTAACATTAACCAAGATAACTAAACAAAGACCAATGAACCTTGAAAAGGAGGTCCAGGTCAGAAGAACCATGCCAGGCAGACAGGTACAGCTAACAATGCTTCTATACAACATATATAGTTGACACATTACTTATAGTTTAAGAAAAATAGACCAAAACACAAAAACTTATCACTGTGCAATGAACCGTGAAAATGAGGTCACGGTTAAATAAAACCTGCTCAACTGACATAAAGATCATAAAATATTTCCATACACCAAATATAGTTGACCTATGGCATATAGCATTAGATAAAAAGACCAAAACTCAAAAACTTAACTTTGACCACTGAACCATGAAAATGAGGTCAAGGTCACATGACATCTGCCCGCTAGACATGTACACTTAACAATCATTCCATACAACAAATATAGTAGACCTATTGCATATGGTATGAGAAAAACAGACCAAAACACAACCAGATGCTCCGCAGGGCGTAGCTTTATACGACCGCAGAGGTTGAACCCTGAACGGTTGGGGCAAGTATGGACACAACATTCAAGCTGGATTCAGCTCTAAATTTGGATTGTGATTAAATAGTTGACACAGCATAGGTTTCTGACACAGAATGAATGTGTTCTAATGAACTTAAAATTTTTGTTTTCTCTTAGAGCAATTCACTATGCTGTTGAATATTAATCCTCTCAAAACAAGAATGTGTCCTCAGTACACGAATGCCCCACTCGCACTATCATTTTCCATGTTCAGTGGACCGTGAAATTGGGGTAAAAACTCTAATTTGGCATTAAAATTAGAAAGATCATATCATAGGGGACATGTGTACTAAGTTTGAAGTCGATTGGACTTAAACTTCATCAAAAACTACCTTGACCAAAAACTTTAACCTGAAGCGGGACAGACGGACGGACGAACGGACGGACGAACGAACGGACAGACGGACAGACGCACAGACCAGAAAACATAATGCCCCTCTACTATCGTAGGTGGGGCATAAAAATGATTGAAGAAATTTTCTTTTTTATTTATGAAATTTCAAATGAGAAAAATTGAACCCAATTTTTTTAATCACATCCCCCTTTCCCTTATTCCAAAACTAATCTCAATTAAAATTTCTAATGGAGTTTGCAACAATAACTACTCATTTAAATACATCATAAAATATTAAGATGTAAAAAAAACTGCTTGTTATCACTGAATGTTATTTATTATAATTTATCAGTTGGTAGTAAAAAGTGAATATACATTGTATATTGTATATAACAAAGATTTAAGTTGATTCTGGACAAAGAAAGATAACTCCAATTAAAAAAAAATCTTGCTATTGCACAATATTTTGCAATTAGATATTTCTTGCTTACTATTCTGGACAAAGAAAGATAACTCTAATTAAAAAAAAATTTGCTATTTCACAATATTGTGCAATTAGATATTTCTTGCCATTGCGCAATACTGTGCAATTGAAAAGACTTGCTATTGCACAATACTTAATATAATAATTTTAGATCCTGATTTGGACCAACTTGAAAACAGGGCCCATAATAAAAAATCTAAGTACATTTTTGGATTCAGCATATCAAAGAACCCCAAGATTTCAATTTTTGTTGAAATCAGACTAAGTTTAATTTTGGACCCTTTGGACTTTAGTGTAGACCAATTTGAAAACAGAACCAAAAATGAAGAATCTACATACACAGTTAGATTTGGTATATCAAAGAACCCCATTTATTCAATTTTTGATGAAATCAAACAAAGTTTAATTTTGGACCCCGATTTGGACCAACTTGAAAACTGGGCCAATAATCAAGAATCTAAGTACATTTTTAGATTCAGCATATCAAAGAACCTAACTGATTCATTTTTTGTCAAAATCAAACTAAGTTTAATTTTGGACCCTTTGGACCTTAATGTAGACCAATTTGAAAACCGGACCAAAAGTTAAGAATCTACATACACAGTCATGACAGTTAGATTTGGCATATCAAAGAACCCCAATTATTCAATTTTGATGAAATCAAACAAAGTTTAATTTTGGACCCTTTGGGCCCCTTATTCTGTTGGGACCAAAACTCCCAAAATCAATACCAACCTTCCTTTTATGGTCTTAAACCTTGTGTTAAAATTTCATAGATTTCTATTTACTTATACTAACGTTATGGTGCGAAAACCAAGAAAAATGCTTATTTGGGTCCCTTTTTGGCCCCTAATTCCTAAACTGTTGGGACCTAAACTCCCAAAATCAATACCAACCTTCCTTTTGTAGTCATTAACATTGTGTTTAAATTTCATTGATTTCTATTTACTTAAACTAAAGTTATTGTGCGAAAACCAAGAATAATGCTTATTTGGGCCCTTTTTTGGCCCCTAATTCCTAAACTGTTGAAACCTAAACTCCCAAAATCAATCCCAACCGTTCTTTTGTGGTCATAAACCTTGTGTCAAAATTTCATAGATTTCTATTAACTTAAACTAAAGTTATAGTGCAAAAACCAAGAAAATGCTTATTTGGGCCCTTTTTGGCCCCTAATTCCTAAAATGTTGGAACCAAAACTCCCAAAATCAATACCAACCTTCCTTTTGTGGTCATAAACCTTGTGTTAAAATTTCATAGATTTTCATTCACTTTTACTAAAGTTAGAGTGCGAAAACTAAAAGTATTCGGATGCCGGACGAAGACGACGACGACGACGCCGACGCCAACGTGATAGCGATATACGACGAAAAAATTTTCAAATTTTGCGGTCGTATAAAAATTTAACTATAACCACTGAACCATGAAAATGAGGTCAAGGTCAGATGACACCTGCCATTTGGACATGTACACCTTACAGTCCTTCCATACACCGAATATACTAGCCCTATTGCTTATAGTATCTGAGATATGGACTTGACCACCAAAACTTAACCTTGTTCACTGATCCATGAAATGAGGTCGAGGTCAAGTGAAAACTGTCTGACAGACACGAGGACCTTGCAAGGTACGCACATATCAAATATAGTTATCCTATTACTTATAATAAGAGAGAATTCAACATTACAAAAAATTGGAACTTTTTTTTCAAGTGGTCACTGAACCATGAAAATGAGGTCAAGGACATTGGACATGTGACTGACGGAAACTTCGTAACATGAAGCATCTATATACAAAGTATGAAGCATCCAGGTCTTCCACCTCCTAAATTTTAAAGCTTTTAAGAAGTGAGCTAACGCCGCCGCCGTAGCCGCCGCATCACTATCCCTATGTCGAGCTTTCTGCAACAAAAGTTGCAGGCTCGACAAAAACTATGACAGACAGATACATTGTATTATACAGGGATAACACCACAAATAAAACATGCTTAGTCTGAAATGTAACACAATATTGTTTGATCAACAAATTTTAAGTTAAAAGTTTTTGTTTTCCATTTTAACCTAATCTTATGTGACCTCATGGCTACACTGTCTGCACTATCTCTAGTGCCCTTGAACACTTGGCCAACTATTACAATTATCAAGTTGATTTTCTAAGGGAGATAATTGGATGTCTTTTTCATAAACACTTACCATCCATGTGTTCTTTTGTACAGATGCATTTGACCCCATTGGTCACATGACCTAGTAAACCATCTTCAGAACAATCTTCTACAATGAAATCTGTCACCTGTCCTACTTTCACACCTCTCAGCTTGTTTTTCTTTCCTATATTTAACAAAAACAATGTTTTTTTAGAAGCATAAATATAAACAGCAGATATAATATGTTTGAAGAAGAAATCATTGTAAAGACAACCATAAATTATAGCAAACTATCACAAAGTTGCCACAAGATAGGTGTTTAAATAAACAGCTGCACCATGAGCGCATGATACCCCCGTCGTCTTGTGTGGAAGTTTTATGCAGTAATCATAAATAGTTTCTGAGAAAGTTTTAAGCTATAACCATATATTGTTTTTGAGATATGGCGGGACATGTGAAAAACTCCCCCACCCCCCTCTTTTTTTTTTTACACAAACTAAATATCGCTAAAATCAAATTTTAAATCAAAACCCAAAAGTATACAGATCTTTAGATTAATATAACAAAGAAGTGTGTAAAGTTTTAAGCAATAATCATAAATCGTTTTTGAGATACAGTGCGATATGTAAAAAAGACCTCTCCCTTTTTTACAAAATATTCAATAACTCAAAAATGAAATTTTGAATCATCACCAAAAAGTATACAGGTCTTAAGATCAATATAACTAAGAAGAGTGTAAAGTTTTAAGCAATAATCAAAAATTGTTTTTGAGCGACATGTGAAAAAAAATACACCCCTGTTTTAGTTACAAAGTGCCGTAACTCAAAAAGTGTTAATCTTATTTTCACGAAAAAGTATACAGATCATTTGACCATCATAAGAAACAACTATATTAAGTTTCATGAAAGTTACCGTGCGACATGTTTACGCAAGACAGACTGACGGACGCCAGACATTTGTATATCATAATACGTCCCGACAAAATTTTGACAGGCGTATAAAAACATAATTTGCATTTCAGATTTTAATAGAATTATTCTTATGCAGCCTATTTAAAAAACGCTATAATTAAACTTGCATTCATGTTGATTGTCCAACCATCATAATAGTAAGTGCATACAATTATTTCTGAATTTACAGTAAATGATCCTCTAACTCATACATGACAAGATATCAACTCAAATGCAAAACTCAGTAAAGCAATTGAAAAATATTAATAACCTTTGTTTTCTACAACTCTATTCCAAGCACTATCTATTTCCTGTAGATATGAACTTAGCAGGTCTATTCCAATATCTATGTTACCATGGTAACAATCTTGTATTCTCAAACTGACAATAAAGCGATTTTTCTCATTGTCCACTTCTGTTACCATGGCAATGACAGGTTGCCCTTGGTGATATATTGTATTAAGATCTTCCACTTTGGATCCTGAAGCAAACTTAAATAAAGAATTAAAAACTTGAAAACTAACTCATCATTTCACATATAATGATCACTGCAGAAGATATTTGTCAATTTATTAGATAAGTTAAAGTAAGCTATAATTAAGTGGCACAATAATTGTTGTTTTGCTGAGTTTCTTCTGTTGCCCATTCTGATATCATACTTCTTTTAGGCAGAGTTTTTGAGTTTCTTCTGTTACCCATTCTGATATCATACTTCTTTTAGGCAGAGTTTTGATGTGCGTTTTGCTGAGTTTTATTTATTCCACATTGTCTAGAAGTATTGGGAGGGTTGGGATCTAACAACACATATTTGGTCTTACTGCATTTTTACATCTGTCCCAGGTCAGGAACCTCTGGCCTTTGTTGCAATTGGTCTTGTGTGTGTGTTTTTTCTAAAATTTGGTTAATTTGTATGTTACTGAGTTTGGTGTGGTTACCATATCACTGAACTAGTATAAGTTATTGTTACGGGGTCAGCTGAAGTCTGTCTCTGCGTGCACAATTTTCTCACTGTGTTTGCCATGGGCTGTTTTCTGCTCTTTGGACAGGTTGTATCTTTGAAACATGTTTCCATTTTAAATTTCTTGTATGTAGTTATTGAAGTCAGTATAATATGTTGCATTGGTGTTATGAGTAATCAGTCACTAAACTGATTGAAGATTCAGAGTATACTCACTTTATTAGGAGATAGTCCTACTAATTGACCTGCAAACTGCACAAACACTCCATAGGACATTATATTACGGATGGTACCCGGTATCATCATGCCTATCTGTTAAACACAAAATACACAAATTTAAATATTGAACGTATAACAAATTTTCTAAAAGAATATATGCAGACTTTGCCAAAACCACGAAATCAAATTTCCATTAAAATGCAAGTTTTCCTCAATCCACGAAAACTGGTTCCAACGAAAATGAATGCATCCACACAGTATGATTATTTGAGGTATTCTAATTTATGTTGAACATTTTAAAAATAATATTGTTACTTGAAAAATGAACAGTGCATGAAACTATATGTAATATTGACCAATTAAAAAAACAAATGTTGTGTAATAACTATACCTTTATCTGATCGATTGATGTAACAGCCACGTGTTCTTTACCATACTCTATCATAGACTTCCTGGCTGTCATTATCTGTTTATCAGTTAAGATTTTATTTTGTTTAACACATGGTGACCATACTTGACTGTTATCTTAAAATTTATATGGTCTTTGTTTGCTATCTGTTTATTGACTTAAACAGGTACCACAGAAATGACTTTCCTGTGTGGTAAACTTTGTTTTTAACTGTGAGATATTCCTCACCAATGCCATCCCTGTTTTAAACATTTGATAAACAGGAGATTGAATGAGTTATAAATGTGAAAACCCATCACAAAGTTTAGCATGTAGCATGAAGTCATGTTTCATGGAAGCTGAATTTTGTAATTTCCTTAATTCATACACTTAAACATAAGTTATTGTTTGAAAACTACAAAAAAATGATATTTTGGACCCCCTTTTATGCCCCTAATTCCTAAACTATTGAGACCATAACACCCACAATCAATCCCAACCTTCCTTTATTGGTATTGAACCTCTTGTAAAAATTTAAAGAGATCCATACACTTAAACACAAGTTATTGTCTGTAAACTAGAAAAATGCTTCTTTTTGGCCCTTTTTGACCCCTTATTCCTACATATTGGGGAAAGTAAAACCCCAAACTGAATCCCAGCCTTCCCTGTGTTATATGGAAACTTGTGGTACAATGTCACAGAGATCCATACAGTTACACACAAGTTATTGTCTTGAAAGTAGAAAAATACTTGTTTTGGCCCCTTTTTGGCCCTTAATTCCTAGACTGTTTGCCCAATAACCCCTTAAATTAAATCCAAACCTTCTACTTATGGTATTAAATAGTGTAGTACAATTTCAGAACAGTTGAAATACTAATACACAACTTTTTGTCCTGAAACTAGATAAATGATGTTTTTGGCCCCTTTGGGCCCCTAATTCATAAACCTTTTGGACCATAACCCCCAAAATCAATCCCAAGCTTCCTTTAGTGGTTATAAACATGGTGTTAAAATTTTATTGATTTCTTTTTTGTTATTCAAAAGTCATTATCCAGAAACAATCCGTTTTTGGACGACGACGACGTGATACCAATATACGACCAAAATTTTTTAAAATTTTTACTGTCTTATAAAAACTGCATTTGACACTTATGTTCTATATTTAGCCATGGCCACCAAGTTTGTCAATGGAACAAAACTTCAGATACAATTTATAAACACGATACCCTAAGGAACATTTAGTTAAAGTTTGAAGGTAATTGGCCCTGTAGTTTCAGAGGATTTTTAAATGTTAGCAAACTTGATCAACAAATTGTGTAAAATTGTCTTTAAAAGGCATTTTAAAACTTCTTAAGGGGTCAATTTACAATTATGGTCTTATTAAATTTTTTGTAGATCTTACTTTGCTGAACATTTTTGCTGCTTACAGTTTATATCTATCTATAATAATATTCAAGATAATAACAAAAAACTGCAAAATTTCTTTCAAACTACAAATTAAGTGGCAGCAACCCAACAATGGGTTGTTCAATTCGTCTGAAAAATTCAGGTCTGATAGATCTTGACCAATTGAACAATTTAACCTTGTCAGATTTGCTGTAAAAATTCGGATACAATTTATAGTCTAGATACCCTAAGGAACATTTAGTTTTAAGTTTGAAGTTATTTGGTCCAGTAGTTTCAGAGGAGAAGATATTCTAAATAGTTTAAGACGACAGATGACGATGACAGACGAAGGACGCCAAGTGATGGCATAAGCTCATCTGGTGAGCTAAAAATGAAATTTCATAAAACTAAAAGATTGTCAGACAGGGGTAAAACAGTGAAATTCCCTCCTTGGTTAGTTTACTAATGATTGTTTGTTGTTTTTTATTGCTTTTCTGTTATCTCTGTAATGTTAGTTGCTGTTTTGTTAAATTGATGACAGATATCTTATCTGGAAGGTAAGAACATGAATGTAAATGAACATGTATTGCTATTGCCCCTGTTACCATAAATAACACACAACTTTTAATAAAGGATACAGGCATATTATTTCTACTCAGGTACATGACATTTTCTATGACATCTCCAGGATTATACATATCCAGCAGTAAATGGCTGGTTTCCATGGAATCTGTCAGGTGCTTTATGGGTAGGAAAGCTTGTTTTGATGACGGTAGTTTGACATCCAGACCTGTCTCTGTTTTCCCAGTCACCTCACACTTCATAATCTATAGAATAAAAAAACATTTAATATCCGAAAGACCAGATGTCAGCAAATATAGGAATAACTCAAATTGATTGAAATTTCAATATTCCTCCTTCTTTTCTTTCATTTAAGAGGAAACAAAAATTATATTTATGTCTTACAAAAAGTACCGTAGCACTTCATTTCAATTTCTTTAGAAATATCTGGGAAAATACTCAGATCACAATTTTTTGTTATATAATAATCATTTAACAGATCTATGTAAGGATCAAAACCAGATTAGATATGTCTATTTTTTAGGTTATGTTAATCTGGTTCAAAGCAGAAAGCATACCTGGGTATCTATTACCTTAAATAATTCTGAATAAGTCCTCATTCTGATAATCACAATTGTAACAGTTAAATCTTACCTGTCCGATCTTCATACCATCTTCACTCTCATCCTCTTTGGTTCCAAATGAAGATTTAGCACCAACCTAAACATTGCAAATATTTTATTATCTAATCATAAGCTAGAAATCAGTAAAACTTCATTTATGTTTTAAAATGTGGAGAAAAACAAAGAGACAGAATTATAAAACATCAGTTTTCATTGACATCAAGTTATTGTGGCTGTTGATTTGCAAATAAATTCTTCTTCTAATAAAAATATAAATAAACTTAATGGAGAATATTGAGCTTAAATATTTAAGGTACTAAAAGGTCACAGGTGTCAAGACTCGATGTAACTTAAAACTTGCAATATTCTTTGGTGTGCTTTTTATTGAACATAGAATCAATCTGTAGAAAAATTTCATCCTTTGCTGCTGCTTCATATACCTTTATCGTACATATCCTTTCATTCTAAACATATACAAACATTTACTCACATTAAAAGACAGAATAATTTTCTTCTTTTCTTCATTCCAAGATAAAACCTTTGCTTTGACAACCTGACCTTTAAAGAAAACTTTCTCTGGGAATTCTATGTTTTCAGTGCTTAGCTGTTTCCTTGGAACCCAACCCTACAAATAAATAATACAATCAATATGTCAATCAGTTTTTCTTCTTCTTATAAATCAGAAATAATAAATGTATTTCTAAATCTTACAAATTTTAATACCGTTAATTTAGAAATTATTATGTGCATCTATTATTGTAATTTTTAATGCATTTACAGAATTCTTTACAATGGAAAATTCAACAGCTTATAAACTTCATTAAATCTAAATACTCTTTAAAATGTTCTCTCCTTATTGTTTCAAAACATATGAACTGATCAACTGACTATTTCAATGATTGCCTTTTTTGTTATACCTTAATTTCATTAAAGAAAGCAACAAGAACGCCTTTATTGGTAATCTTTGCTATGTATCCTTCCACATCCATCCCTGATTTGAGCTGATCAAAATCTGTCAGAATCGGTAACTTGGTATTCAGTAACATTTTCTTGTTGGTTAGAATTACATTTCTCTTCTTTTCGTCTACTTTTAAGACCTGAAAAAAAACACCATATAAATGATGAAACAATGTATAACCATGAAGACCAATCAATAAGAGATTATGTAATCACACTTTATGACACATTTTCACAGTGTTATCTTATTTTACAAATTTGCTATTTAATAAAAACATTAAGATGATGAATGTTTTTTTTCTTTAACCCAGGAACCATGAAACTCTTCATTTATTTCATAATTTATTTGTAGATGCTTTTAATGCCTATGAGTTAAAATAAAGCATCTTTTCATACCTGGGTATATTTTAGTTAAATAGGTTTAGCACCTAATTTAATATAAACGAGGTGTCTTTAGTCTGCAATTTTGTCACGGATTCCTCAAATACAACAAAAATTAACCACTTACTCTACACTTGAGTTGTTTCCCTTCATGGAACTCTTTAACATCTCTGGTTTTGAAGGTTGAATTAGCCAGATGAAGATTTGGTATATAACCGTGTATGTTCTGAGATAGCTTTACACCAATTCCTTTCTCGACACAGGTCTCTACTGTACACTAAAACATATAATAATCGTTGTATGTACACATGTAATCCTTAAGTCAATATAGATTGTTCACTATACAAATATAGCCTTAGTATGAGGTCGATACAAGGATATATTGACCTGAAAGAAGTATATTGACTGAGGACGAAGTCCGAGGTCGATATACTTCTTTGGGTCGATATATCCTGTATTGACCTCATACAAAGGCTATATTTGTTATATTATTAATTTCTGACCATATTTGTATCAAAATCGTCATTTGATTTTGTTCGAATTTTATAGATATTATATTGTCTCCTTGACAATAACAACATATTAGTTGTTATTTCATTTACTCTTTTTTGTTTGTTTAACATCTTACGTATTTGAAGATTTTTTTTCGTCAAATAATTGATCACAGATATCATTTGTTCCAAAACGTTTAACAAAATCCTGAAATTCATTACATGACGTCACAAAGTAAATCGGTTTTTAGATATTCTAAAAATAACCGTGCAAATAAAGCATATTGCTGCAATATGCTTTTTGCTGTGCAATATGCATTTTGCTATCCAACGTTTTCTCTCTACCTTCAAAAATATAGTTTAACATGTGACTATCCCTAAACGAATCAAATTTGTTAAAATATAGGAATTAATAATATTAAAACATATAATAATTAGGTCTTTCCACTTTTCCGTGGAAAGACCTATTGGTTTTCTTCTGATTATTATTATTATTTTTTTTCTTCCGCCAACTTTTTGTTCCTTTGCAATTTTTTGTTTCGCAAGATGTCGCTTAGACATATGGTATATGATATCGAACAGTTATTACGCTTTTGTAACTGACACCGCATAACCAAAATCTTTTCAATGTAAGAGTTATCTCCCCGAACACTGTTTTTCTTGTGATCGCTTAATATTCGCAACCGTATAAGAAACCGACAAATTTATTTTACCAAATTGCTCGTTACATCCTCAGGATGATTTGATTTATTTCGACCGAAGCTATCCGGAGACTCCATATGAGAGTTATTTCCCCTTTTATATTTGATATAAGTGATATGCATTTTTAACTGGAAAACCATAAGTGTTAGAGGCCTAGGGTCTTTTGATGTGAGGTCCTTGGTCCAAAAAAATGAAAATGAGGTCAAGGTCAAAGGTCAAGGTCATGATTAAATTTTTGATTTTGGCTTGTTATCTCTTATTTTCAGAAATCTTATAAGATATCGACAAAATATTTTCACATAATTGATAGTCGTGACATGTAGTTACACATAAATTTTAGTCGAAAGGGTACATAAACATTTGCTGCAAGTTTTTCCCCCTTTTATATCTAATATCAGTCGTATGGTAATATAACTCATTAACAATATAAAGTAAAGACCTAGTGTCTTTTGATTTGAGGTCCTTGGTTCATGACCTTGAAATTGAGCTCAAGGTCATATGTTAATTTAACGTTCTAGATTTTGACCTTTGCTTTTACCTCATATGTATTCATGTTAAAGCTATTAGACTTTTTGCATTAGGTTGCAAGCAGTATGACGTTGAAAAAGCTAACCGGAAGTGACTTTTTGTAAACCGGAAGTAGCTAATTTTTGTAATAAATTATTGTAAAAGTATGTAAAACCATATATTTTTGGAATCAGCGTCAAGTAAACTATTAGACAGTACCGGAAGTAACATATTTTGAACCGGAAGTAAAAAATTATCTCCCTTATTTATATCTTTTTGTATAGAAACCTTATATTTTTGGAATCAGCTTACAATAAGTTGTCATTTGACGCTGAAATTGACATTTAAAACCAAATTTTAATATTTTCATATAAAAAAAATCATTACTGGTGGAAAGACCATCAATGGTTCTCTGAACAATTGGTTTTTAATTGTTGTATGTTTTCCTTAAGTCAATATTGATTGAACAAACAGTGCAATTATTGTCATACTGTACACTTAAACTTAATGCATTTGTAGTTAATAAATATTGTACTGGATACTATATAAATAACACGTAGCTGAGAGGGTGGTACCCCGAGAAAACATTGTCAACCGTGGCAAAGCCAAGGTTGACAATACTATTTGAGGGGTACCAATCTGCTCTATCACACTCTCAGCTATGTGTTATTTAATTTATTATACTGAATGTCCTATCAATATTGTCTTTTACAGATGAATTAAAAAGTATTTTCTATGACATCACGTACATAACAACGTTACGGGTTTTTGAAAAAACAACAAAAGTTAAGCAAGATGTTTGATTTTTTACTTTGACAGTCTAATAATAGAGTCTGAGCAAAAACCTACTTAAGCATTGTCTTTAATAACTTGAATCTTATCGGGGCCTATTATAGTTGACTATGCGGTATGGGCTTTTCTCATTGTAGAAGGCCGTATGGTGACCTATAGTTGTTAATGTCTGTGTCATTTTGGTCTTTTGTGGATAGTTGTCTCATTGGCAATCATACCACATCTTCTTTTTTATATGATGTAAATTCAATTCATTGTCCTTTAAAACTTTTTGATTGGTCTGAACAAGAGGGCATCATTAAAAAAATTGTCACCCCCTCAGCCATGTGATAGAGTAAATTAACACCTTCATATTAGCCAATCAAAATATGGCATTTTAAAGTGAAGTATAATAATATAAAATAACAGTTGTTAAATGAAATAATCTCTTAAAGTTGTTATAAAACAGAAAAGGAACATAAAAGATATTTCAGTATTTGCAACAAATAACATGTATCTATAAACTATATGAAGAACTAACCTCAACAATATCTCCTGGTTTGATATCATGTAGGGACATATACTTCTGATCTAATATACTTCTACAATATAAAGTAACACAAGTTTACAATCAGTATATAAACAGGCAACAAACTTTGTTTAAATTTGATGAAAGTCAACATGGATTTATTTATGTTTTCTTTATTTTTTCTATTTCATTAAAGCAAGTCTAATATTTTAGGTAAGCAATCAAACTGATTGAAATTAAAAGTATCTATAGTTGGTTACCAAATCCCTATCAAAGAATTACTCATTCTTTGTAGGGAAAACTGCCCTGGATCTAAAATTTGTATTTAAATACCTAAATGGAATATAGGTAAAAACAATCAAAAATTGTATGTCTGGCTTAAAACGTTATCTCTGACTTACACCAGTTCACTACTTTCACCAACTACTTTCTATAAAGGTTAATATTATATATGCACTCTACTTGTGTCATGTCATACTTACTGTTTCAAGGTTATAGTTACTAATTGGTCTATGTAGTGAAAGTCCATTACTCTACACCTAAAAGTTATAAAAATATGTTTCATACAATGATTAACAAAAATCACAGACAGATCTAAAATATATTTATCTGTTTTTTTAGACTGCACATTAACACACCATACAAAAGCATTAATGTATTTAGGTGTGTATAGTACACATTTCCCCCCTGCAATGATGATATACAGTACAGTTCAAGAGTACCAACTCTCCCACACCCTACACCGAGGAAAATGTCGGAGCCACTCCGACAAACTCCGATATTCCTCCCAAAATGTTGGGAGGAATTTGGGAGTAATCTCTCCCAAAATCAGGTACAAATGTTTATTGTGATAACGAGCTCACTCTCTACACCGAGGAATTAATTGCCCTTATCCTACTTTGATCTATACCGGCACAAGACTGAATGGGTAATTGGATTACCTGACAGGTAAAGGTTGAAGTAATAAAGAGTTATATTTCCGGTCTACTGTACCAGTTTAAGTGTCAAACAGGTGTATAATTTTAAATGTATTTTATACTAATTAAATTTCATTTGTGTTCATAAAAACTAAAGTCAAAATATTTTCGTATTTTTTGTTAGCCCATCTAAAAATATCTTAACCTTAATGTACTTGCTTAAAAAAAAAAACGATTATAAAATATAGCGGAATATGTGAAAAACAAAATATTCTACTTCAAAGTTAAAGTCTTTATTTAAAAATTATAAGTCTAAAAGTTTTATATATGCAAGTAAAAAGGAAAATTTATTCACCATTCATTAGACAAAATGATTGCCCCGTATTAATTGTGTAAATCTACGGCATTTTCTTTTTACGATTATCTAATTGCTGGAATGAATAAAAGATTTAAAAGCAAAATGTTGTTGTTAATTCTTTCAATTGTATTTAAGTTTAATAAAAAATGAAAACTACTTAATTTTGACCTCGATGTCTTCACCAGTAAATTAATATTTTATTTACAAAATGAGCATACTTGTGTAAAAATAACCGGAAACTTTCGCTAAATTAATCTGAGCAGTTAAATAAAATTACGTGTTTGAAAGTTTTGTATATTCAAGTAAAAAGGAAAATATTATTCACCATTCGTTATGCTTAACAATTACGGCATTTTCGTTTTACGATTTGTTGGCAGTACAGCAGAATAATAATACATTTCCGTTACAACAGGAATACTTCCAGCTGCATTAATTCGTCTTTGTTTAATATTAACTTTCGCACAATGAATATAAATTTGTGTATTTTCAACAAAAGATTTTAAAAACAATTATTTGCCGTGCGAAGACAATTCCACGATACACATCTCAGTTATCAACAGTTTGGGTTGAACTTGAACTTGACTTACTTAACAATGTTAAATGCTAAAAATAGTTAACATCAATGTTATCCACAGCACGAGTTTTTTAAAGGGCGGGAAAAAATATCGCGTACTAGTAAACTCAGGTGACCTTTCTGGCCGACCATGGGAAAGTCCATTCAAGGTTTCTAAAGTTGCAGAACGACATTTTTGTGCAATCGTATTGAGGCTCCAGAAGGTCCTTTTACAATTGATTTATCGGGAAAATATAATTCTTATCCGAATAAACGTGAACACATTTTTAACTATTTGAATTTTAATGTTTTATCTTTCAAAAAAGAAAGTACATTAGTTATATGTCCATGGTCAATAATATAGATTTACAGTTGGTGATGTATTAATTGAAATTATGATGGAAATTGTCCGGGGTGACTGATTGTATTCAAATGACAATAATCATGATATAAATACGATAAAGAAATGCCAATTGTAGGCGGTTGGAAAATTTTGAAAATAAAATGATGACTGATTTAACTGGAATAGAATATTTTGATGGGCAATTATGAGGTTTGATAAATTTTATTAATAATTAAAGGATTAGTGACCTATCGGATAGCGATAAGCGGATTACTTATCATCACAACTTTTAACATCTTTTGTAAACGTAAAATGATTGAGCGTCATAAACTTGTCAAACACCGGTAGAATTATAGTACATTTATAATATAATTAATGTGAAAATATTTTTCACTTTCCAAATTCAAATGACGAAATTGATATAAATACTTTCGTCAATTTGAAAACCGTTCCGTAAAATGCGAAAATGACGAGCACTATCAATATCACTTGAAATTATTTCCTTTGTCAACAGAGTTGTCATTTAACAGTTTCTGTTCGTAATTTGAATTATTCAAGTCTGTATAAATGTACCGAGGTGGTGAAACATCATATTTTACATTGCTCAATAAATTAAGTTTACTTGATGATCCGATGAATCGGGTTACCGAAAAAAAACATGATTTTATTAGCCAGTTGATTTTTTAATAATGAACAATTAATGCGCTGATATTGCTTATTGAATAAGTTATAAAAGAAACTAATTGTGGCAAAATCGTCCTTGCTGAAAGAACACAATGTATGACCTGACCGGACTGTAATAGAAACACAAAATAACAATTTTCTTCATACTTTTTCGTATGTACGTTCTATTTTAAAGATAACGGCATAAGACACAAATATAAAAGATAATAATTATCTTATTCTAAATGATATTGTCACATCTTTATCTGTCAAAGAAAGGAAAACATTTGTTCAATTTATAATACCGTGATTTTAAAGCACACCTGTGCAACCAAGATCGATTAAATGTTCAAAGGTAAATTATCTGGGTAATCCAATTATGTTGTCACGCGTCGTTAATTTGAAGTACATCCGATGGGCAATAAACCAATTAACAGCCACGCGGTGTTGGGAGAGAATCTTTGGAGGATTTTAGGAGTGAAATCCGCGGTACTCGGTGTGATTCCGAGAAACACGGAAATCGGAGAAAAAAGTTATCGAATCGATATTTTTGAACAGTACTGTAGAGATCTTAAACATATCTTCCTCCTTACAGAGTTTAACCTGATTGGCTGTTAGCTTGATATATCAACTCTTTATATAAGATAAAATCCAGGTGATAAACTGAATCATATTTACATTGTTAATTTTCAGTACATTTTAATTTTTAAAAATAATGACAAGGAAGATTTTCCTACAATTCAGTATGGATACAATATAATGGAGAAGGTTCTTGGTTTTCTTATATTAGGACACTTGTCCTTGAACCCAATATCACTATGGTATGACAATATTTATATATCAAAACCCTCAATGAAACATTTGAAACAAAGAACTCCCAACTATTTAGTTTTAAAATGTTAACAACCATGATGTATTCATATAATACCTGTGTTCAGATCCTTGTTTGAACATACTGCGGACATCAGCTATTTTACCATCACTCAAATTCTTTAACTAAAATTAGATAAATATTATAAACTATTAACATATCTATCTTTTGAAAGCCCATTCATCATTGTATAAAGTGAAAGGTTGATTATCCATATGTATAGAGATAGATTACAAAACTTTTAATATTCAGATTTCATGTTTGTTTGTACCGGTAACCGATTTTTCTTGACAATTACCCCGGTATGTGCTAAAAAAAATTCCTTGAACATTTCCCTTATATCCTAAATCGCGTAAATAAACAATATTTTAGTTTTCTTTAATTACCCGTATATTACTTTTTGAACCATCTTAAACGTTACATACCCCACAGGTTGCTTTGATGTCTCCTGGTAGTTTAAACAGAACATTATAGCTTCCTGGATGTG
This sequence comes from Mytilus galloprovincialis, assembly GCF_965363235.1. Taxonomy (NCBI): domain Eukaryota; kingdom Metazoa; phylum Mollusca; class Bivalvia; order Mytilida; family Mytilidae; genus Mytilus; species Mytilus galloprovincialis. The sequence continues at coordinate 1,934,219 of NC_134841.1, forward strand.
TGACCTCTGCATTCTCTACTATCTGACATACAGTCAGCTGACCAAACTGACCAATCACAGGCACACCTTTATATTCCACTAGGTGGGGTAGATTTGACAGCACAGCAGCTTTTGTTGTTGGGTGGATATACAGAACACATGCTTTAATCTACAGCAGAAAAAGGAACTCATTTATTTCATTGGTTGCAACAAAATACTCATACTTCAAATGTACAATAAACATTGTATTTTTTTAGTTTTTAGTTTCCCATGTTGGGATTTTATTCTGTTGTATTTTGTTTTAATGTCATTTTTTTTTTTGCCAAGGTGTTAATTTGTGTCGTCAAATTATGAGTTTGAATATCCTTTTAAATCGACATGTTCAATTCAACACTGGGCAAATAAAAATTGTTTCAATCTTTGTCCTAGATTTACCCTATTTGGAGAAATTTTTGTTTCAATGCCTGAATTTTTTTAAAAAGCTCTTGATAAAATTACACAATACACTGTTTGCAAGAAAACTGGTTGATAAATAAGTGGTTCATTATATTACCTGCTTATTTTTGAGAGCTTTGTCTGGATTTTCTGTCAGATGTGATCTGTGAATAGTACCACCATACTGTAGAAACTTCACAGTAACACCATCACCGGTCAACTGTAAGCATAAAAAATCAATAATAAACCTTACACATCTTACTAAAGGAAGAAGAAGAGGGGGTCAGGAAAATGTAAGAACTATGAAAGTAATGAAAGAAACACACAAACACCCGATTTAAAGCAAAGTTTGTACGACATCTATATAACTCTGCTTAACATGCATATTCATCATCATTATTTTCCTTTTTCCGTGTCAGTTATTATCTTTATAGAATATACCCTTGTTTTTCTAAAATAAGTTTTTTGTTCAGTAGATGTATCCATTATATATAAAGTTATAAATGTAAGATATAATACCGACTGTGTAACAACTTTAAGTTAAAATTACAAACATACAACATAATACCAATAATTTAAACACTTTTGACTTCAAGTAAAAAATATATGATTTAATACCAATAGTGAAACCACTTTGATTTAAAGTTATAATTATACTGATTACCTGGTCTACTGTAGCGTTAACTTTCATTCCTGGAATAAAACTTCTAAATGGAATATCCTTTGCAACAACCTACAATAGTAAAAATAAAAAGGAAATATAAATACAGTGATAGCTTGGTATGTTATACATTGTTATATGCAGTTACGAAGTATTAAATATCTATATAGTTAACTCTCGTTGTCTTGAACTCGGTTGACTCGAAATTTTGGATGAGTGAAGTTTTCATGTGGTCCCAAACTTTGTTCCATATAAATGTATGTAATTCGACTCCTGCTTAGTCGACATTGGATGAGTCGAAATTTCGGTTGAGTCAAAACTAAATTTATGATCCCAAGGTTAACAAAAGCATTCAAAATTCATTATTTATCTCGAACTAATACACATATGTCAAAACATGACCTCCGGCATTTAAATGGATTGAAGAGTTAAAAGTATTTAAAAATGTTTACAAAACAATTGTGATTTACACTAAAACATAATGAGCTTGGGTGTGTATAAAGTAAGGATTATGACTTCCGTTGATGATCACCTAAAAACTACTCAATCGGCGTCTTTAATCTTGTTGTATTTTCTTTTGAAAAGAAATAGTGAGATAAAACAAAATGAAGAGGAATCTAAATTTTCTAAAATCTCTTGTACCCGAGAATAAACAATTTTGTCAACTATAAACGACATGAATAACGAAACTATCGATTGGAAGTTACTCTCTCAGATAAAAGCCATAGGAAAAAATTGTAACTGAAACAATTGAATAAGTAAAAACAATGTTATTATAATAATGAAAGACCATGACATACAAGTACATTGATCTGATACCAGAATATCGATCCCCTTCCCATATTCACCCAGATCTATTTTAGCTTTACCAAGCTAAGCAAGAGTTGTGTCCCTTGTTCTGTCAAACTTTCGGTTTTCATTCGGTCGAACTATGTGTATCTCATAATATTTCTCTGGTCCGGCTGACTTCAAAATAACGAGAGTCTACTGTATATTCAAATAATTCCAAAGTTTTCAACTTTTAATGAATTTGAATATGAGGTTAGTAACGTTAAACTAAGTTTACAATCTTGACCTTGTAGACAACATCCTTTATTTGCAACTAACTATCTAGATAACAGATATCCCTTAAAGTGTTCAATAGTTCTGCATCAGAAATATTGACAGAGTTTTCCTTATGTACTTCAAAAGGGTATAGTTTTAAATCCTTTCAAAGTTTAAATATGAAAAAGTTTTCCTAAAATTGTATGTGACAAGAGAAATGTGTACTTCTATAAAAACACATCTTTATAAAACAAGCTTGCCACATAACGACGATTTTTGAAAGCCTACTATACAGTATGAGTATGGGATTTGCTCATTGCTGAAGGTCCCTTAATTGTTCACTTCTTTGGTCTTAATGTACAGCTGTCTCACTGGCAATATAACCACTTCTACTAAAAAAAAATCAAGGTCTATAATTTAATACTTGTCACATATGCATTTTTATTTGATTTGTTGTAAGGCCAAATAAAAATATATGTGTGGTTCCAGTAACCCAACCGACCCTAGTTTAAAACCCCCCGACCCTAGAACTTTTTTTTTCATTTCTGAAAAATAAATTTTCAAACGATCAAATTTTGAGGAATGTGAATTAAAATAATTAAATTCATAGATTTCTGTCATCTGAATTTCCATCACAAGTATCTGTTATGGCTAAAATGCAACAATTCATAACAGAATGCAACAAAATTAACTAAAAACGTATCATGACTGTTTATTTTACAACCAAACACATGTAAAAATGGCACACTTCCGGTTGGGGCGTGTATAATACCGGAAAAAATTTCGGTAAACACACGATTTTTTTCCGGATTTTGACATTCAAAAAAAAAAAAAAAAAAAAAAAAAAAGGCGGCCTACCGACCCTATTTTTTAAAAGTATGTAACTGGAACCACACATATATTTTTATTTGGCCTAAGAAAAGAAATAAATCCTATAAAATACATGTCATTTTTAACCAGATGAACACTCCTGTGGATTTTACAGGTTTATGCCACTACCACTACATTTAATGTTCACTTCTTCAGAATTTTAAAGACAAAATAATTTCCTTTAACTAACTAACCTCATTGGATGACTGTTTGTTAGGGTCTATGGTGACTGTGACAGATCTAGATTCTCCATTCTACACTTAACATGTGCAGTTTATCCCATCCAACCCCCCCCCCCAAACCCTTTGGGTCTACTAACCTCATTTGATGACAGTTTGTTAGGGTCTATGGTGACTGTGACAGTTCTAGATTCTCCACTTAACATGTCCAGTTTATCCTTCCCTGTTTCTACTTTACATATTATAGATTGTCCAACCATCAATGGATATCCTGCAAAACAAATCATTCACTTTTATATCTACTATTTTCTTTTGAAACAGAATCTTGTTGTAGGCTTGATCAAACGATTTAGCAACATCAGCTTGAAAATTAGTGTTTGCAGCTTATTCGCAACATTTAGGAATAAGAGCTATGACTGGTCAACTCAGAGTCAGGATAATGTCTTTTTGTAGGGTGCTTGACATGTCTTCTTGTAGACCTAATTTGTCACTGGACATGAGGGCTATTCCATTAAAATCTATGTTGGAGGGTAGGGTATTAAAGTCACTTTCAAAATATCCCTACAACCAAGAACCATTTTTTAGACAATTTTGCATAATGGTAAGATGCATACTAAAAAAAGATGAATGACCCCCATTCAATAATTTAACTTCCCTTCCTACCCTCCCACATACATTTTAAATATGTTTAAAGGAGTAGGCCCTTAATAAGCCATTCATACATTCATTCTTTATTTGTATGACAACACTTACCATCATTATGCAGCTGTATGAATCGTTCAGCATCCTTATTTTTTAGAAAAGCTTTGTTGTTCTTTACTCCCAGGTCCACTACATATCCATGATCTTCCTGACTGGCAATACTACCATACAAAACCTGGCAATCAGAAAATTGTGGTATAAAAGCAAAATGGCCATGTATTTATACATGCTATATACTATGGATTTATAAATATTCATGGGGAACAAGTTTTTTTGTGGATTTAGTGGACACAGGTTAACTCTAAATTAAATTTATATTCAATAAAGTTCATGTATCAATTTTCTATATGATTGTAGACAGAATATGACAAAACCTCCAAATCAAATATCCTTACAAATACATTTTTTTCTCAATCCACAATCATATCCTTAATTTGTTTTACTTAATCATCATCACATATATCACATTCATTTCATTGTCAAGTTAACGTCAACATGGATCCTCTTCACTAAAACTAATACTGATATAACATGGTGTCAATTAACAAGACTCATTGTCCAATTGAAATCACACGGTTCTCTTGTCAAAATCAAATACTATGTCTAACAGTGAACATTTTCTGTATGAGTAGTATCTTCTTTGCCTTACTATGCAATTAGCAATCATTAGCAGATTATAACAAAGTACTTACGAGTCCATCTCTGATATGTGAAGGTTCAAACTCCTGATTAACAGCTTTAGGATTGATGGTCAGTTTAATTGCAGTTTTTCCTTTCGTATTCTTCCCTATAGATACCACTTTACTTGGCATTATAGTTCCAATCTTGAATATTTCATGTAAGCTGTGAACATCCTGATAAGAGAAAATAATCACTTTTATAATTCAATCATGCACCTCCATTATAAAATTTCAATAAGTCACATTTATAACATCGTTTCTCTTCAGCTTGCTTCAAATGAAAAAACTCAATGAAACATTCATAAATTTCAAAATATCAAAAAATGCAAATATAGAATCTTCTCTTATGTCCTTTGTCAATAATATTCCATTGCACGTATGAGAGAGTATTGCCACATGTTACAATATTGAAGTAAGTAAGGTCAGTCATCTTATAGTTTTACATGTAGAATTAGGAGATAACTGTATTGTATTTTAAGCTTGGCCTTCGTAAAACGTAGATTTTACTGTCGCAAATTGAGTTTACCTAGCGACGCGGAGCGGAGATAGGTAAACGGATATTTGCGACAGTAAAATCAAGTTTTACGAAGTCCAAGCTTAAAATACAATACAGTTATCTCTATTCTAATGCCACATATTAAAATAAATGTCATTTAATAAATATTTTGGCTTAAAAATGACATATATGAAAAAGTCCGCGAAACCGTTGCATGGTCTTTAGCATCTAAACAATGTGACGTCATGTGTTTACTCTGAATGTCAAACATGAATACTAAACGTCTTTTTACTTTTCGTACGCTTCAGAATGGTTTCAATATAGACTAAAAGAAGATTTTGAGGCTCAAAATGTGAATATCTTGTTTATTTTTTGAGAAATTACATATCCAAAAAAAAAAACCAGAATTCAAAATGGTGGCTTTCTTAGTTACGGACTGGTAGAACGTGGAATCTAACCCCTCAAAATATTTATCAACGTCCAATGAAAATTATCGTTACAAACTAATTGCATTAGAATTAGTATTATAAACATATATGCACATTCTGATGTGCATTGTTGTGTTCTACAACTGAGTAAGGTTAATCAATGCCCTTTCATCTAGATAGATGTCATTCATACCACTATTCAAATAAGTTAATTCTGTTTCCTTGACTTCAAACATGTCAAAATGGTGGAAAGGGACAGCAATTCTTTAAGTACATTCTCAAATAGTATTCTACATTAGTTTTGAGTCAATATCCATCTATCCTTTAAGTAGGAGTTGTACAAGAGAAACACATATTGTAATACTGTTACTGAAGAAAGCTAATTCAATTACCTCCCCTTTTCCATTTTAGACCATGATTTATATTTCTTTAAGCATTTCCTTGAATAGTGTTCTATAAATGTGTAAATTTTTATCAATATAAGTTTTGACATGTTGGAAGAGTTGTGGTTACCAGAGACAATTACCAAATACAGCTATAAATAGCAAACAATTAATTTGATTATCTACCCTTAAACATTTTAGACTTTGATTATATTTTTGGTTGCACATACTCAGATAGTGTTTTCTGTGTTAAAATTTTCGTTGATATTTGTCAAGACATTGTAGAAGTACCAGTTACAAGTTTTCAATTAGGAAGAGGTGTGCTTACCAGAGACAATTACCAAATACAGCTATATTGAACAAGGTTAATTTTATTATCTCCCCTTAAACATTTTTTAGACTAGGATTATATTTTTGTCTGCACACCCTCAGGTAGTATATGAATTGCAATGCATGTCATATTCGCTTTACTGTCCAAACAATGTTAACTTTAAATTTGTATTAACAAATGCGTATTTCTAATGCAAATTGGATAATTCAAATTAGCCAATTCAAATCAATAAGAATTAAAAAAGAAGAGTGTGTGAACGTGATTACAAAATTCGATTCGCATTCGATTTGAATACAATTCGAATTAAATGTATGTGTGAACGAGACATCATTTCTCATGTTCTCTACCTAGATTGTGAAAATTTTATTTCAAACAATATAAAAAGACCTGAGAAAAACATCAAATTACTGGTAAAAACAAGAATGTGTCCCAAGTACACGGATGCCCCACTTGCACTATCATTTAACATGTTCAGTGGACCATGAAATTGGGGTCAAAACTTTAATTTGGCAATAAAATTAGAAAGATCATATCATGGGGAACATGTGTACTAAGTTTTAAGTTGATTGGACTTCAACTTCATCAAAAACTACCTTGACCAAAAACTTTAACCAAAACTTTAACCTGAGATTTGCACTATCTTTTTCTTTGTTCAGTGGACCATGAAATTGGGGTCAAAACTTTAATTTGGCATTTAAATTAGAAAGATCATATCATGGGGAACATGTGTACTAAGTTTCAAGTTGATTGGACTTCAACGTCATCAAAAACTACCTTGATCAAAAACTTTCACCTGATGCGGGACGAACAGACGATGGCACAGACCAGAAAACATAATGCCCCATACTATCGTAGGTGGTATCGTAGGTGGGGCATAAAAAGTATTTATAATAGTTACTAACTGAATCTTCCATGTCGTCCTCTGTACCACTCTGACTAGCTAGTTGTTTAAGTTGGTCATGGTAGGCATCTGATATGTTGGTAATAGGTACTACACCAGACAGGCCACCAGGCAAGCTTAGTATAACTTCATAATCATGTACTTCCTTCACACAACCCAGTACTAACATGTCGGTAGATAATATCTGAAAGGGCAAATAGTAATAACGTCTACTAAATAAACATAAAAAAATATTGTCTTTAATTCATGCAATGCATTAATATCAATTCTTCTCCAATAAAATTGAGTAACAGTTGTTTTCTATTAAATGTAAATGACTTGGTTACTGTAAAATATGCTGAATGGGAATTTGAAATAAAATGTAACACAATATTCCCATAAAACTGTTAAGAGTGAAAAATAATAGGTCCAAAACTTCCCAGTTACATACAAATTCATTGCATTTATTTTTATTTCTCCAGTATATAAAAGTCCTACACTTTAAATCTATAATACCTTGGTAGAAAGCTGCTGAATCTGGCCTGTGTTATACTGGTTAGACTTTGGATTCAACACTTTCTGCTTTTTGGTTTTCTTTTCTGTTCCCTTCTTTTCATTTCTCTTCTTTCTTTTCTGTCCTTTCTCAATTTTTGTATCATCTTCTCCAGTCTTCATTGTAAAAGAGACATTAACATGATTATAGTTGTTTTGAAAAATAAAATGTTCAACTCTCTCATAACAAAAACAAACTATATCAGACTCGGACTTCTCTTGAACTGAATTTTAATGTACGTATTGTTATGCGTTTACTTTTCTACATTGGCTAGAGGTATAGGGGGAGGGTTGAGATCTCACAAACATGTTTAACCCCGCCGCATTTTTGCGCCTGTCCCAAGTCAGGAGCCTCTGGCCTTTGTTAGTCTTGTATTATTTTAATTTTAGTTTCGTGTGTACAATTTGGAAATTAGTATGGCGTTCATTATCACTGAACTAGTATATATTTGTTTAGGGGCCAGTTGAAGGACGCCTCCGGGTGCGGGAATTTCTCGCTACATTGAAGACCTGTTGGTGACCTTCTGCTGTTGTTTTTTTCTATGGTCGGGTTGTTGTCTCTTTGGCACATTCCCCATTTCCATTCTCAATTTTATATAAAAGGTAGAAAAATGTGTATGTGCTTCAGAGAAAATGCATTTAACTTCATGTTAATTTCCAAAAAGCTTTGCACAAAATCTTATAACTAAATTTAACACATTTTGTATTGAGTCTGAGTTTCTTGTTAACACATTTAAACTTAGATTACAAGTTGATCCAAGGAGGTTGTTTAAGTGTACTGTTATAATTTGAGTAGCAGGTTTTGTACCATAGGAAACCAGTAAAGTGATCCCTCTTTTCTTAAACACACCTGATTCAAGTCAAGAATATAATTAATCTCCTTCTTCAAAATGTCCAATACACCAGGTTTAGAAGTATCTTTTTATATAAAGTCAGTTAAATGCTAGCGCTCTTACAACCAAATAGACTTGTAAACGTTCAAATGATGTGTAAAATCTGGATATTTATATAATAAATAACAGTGACAATTGAGAGCTCAATTTCAAAATATGCTAATCATAAATTCTGAGAAAAATTATATATTGCATTTGCCATTTTTATGTCCTAACATTAAACAACCTCTTCTATATACATGATATATGAGGATACAAAAAAAACACTGATATATTTCTATTTTCATACATGAAATAAATCTTTATCATCTTTTCTATTCTTTGTTTCATGACTTTGTTTCTTTGCCACTCCACCTCTAGGAAAATTCACTTCCATTTTTCTTTAAAGCAAAATCCAGTTAAAGATTTTAGTTTTCTGAAATAAAAAATGCATTTGAATTATATTTATGTAGGTCCTACCATGCCTGTTAACTTTTCTATATGTACAAGTCTGTTTGTACTCTTGCGTACATTTTTTATTCAAACATAGCAACTTTTTCATATATAGGTAAAGAAGAACCCTTTTCTGTTAGGAAGCTCGTCATTTCGAACCTAAATCTATCAATTCTTACCCTACACTTTCTACATGTATTTTGTACCCAAAAACTACCAATGATTAATACCTATATGTGCCAAACACCATTTCCTATCATATAGACAAAATACATGTTTCCTTTATGCATAATATATTTGCAAATCATTCAGTATTTTACCAATTGAAAAAGGAAAAACTTCTTTAAACTGCTTCATATAACTTTATAAGTTTTCATAATGGTTCATATAAAATGTATTATTGGTCCAGTCAACAATGTATTTATATGCTATTAAACTTTTAAAAATTATATCTTTTTTTTTTAAATATTGTAACATAAGCTTAGCAGTGAACATGGTCAAATACTACCCTTTATTGAATGAACCTTGATGCTTAGTATATATCTGTTAATACTTTGTCATGTTTGTTGTGCTTCCAGCAAATAAAATGATCTAACGACCTATGATTGTTTTATTGATTAAGAAGTACATGGAAACTTTAATTGTTTTTAATTCAACAGTTGTTTTTGCCAGAAAACATAATGCAAAGAGTCAAAAACTGATAAAATCTTAAAATGTAAAAAGCGTGAATTTTTATGTTTTCAGAAGAATTTGCTCATTAATGATAAATCAAACATTATGCCAAAGCTATGGAATTTTCATTTTGAGAAATAACTGACAACCAATTGATCTCATTCCTGACTCCATATTTCTTATGATTTCATTTTGAATTGGCATCACTGGATTATTAATAAAGCAAAAATCAACCAAATTAACATGGTAATTTATTATGAATGTGAATAACCAGACAACAATAATACAGTTTTTGCCACAAAGTGACACATTCAAATCTTCCCTATATTACATGGTGGTACATGTATACATTTTTTTGTACATATTTTATTTATTTTACATATAAATCTCTCATATGCCGTAAGAATTGATAACCAAATAAATCTTCCATCAGAAACGAAATGGTTATGGTATGAAAAGACTGTAATTCATTTTCTATATAAACCTTATCGATATTAGTTTAAACATGTTTATTTAAAATGGATTTGGAAACCAGTTATCGCAACTTAATTCAATCCCTTTCTACTCAACGGGTGCCTTGTAGCCACATTAGCCTGTTTTTTTTCGAAATCTACAATCTACAAGGGTGTCTTTTACGTGCTAGATATATGGCTTTCTCTTAACACAGGTCAGCCGTTTTTCATCCCCTTACAACGAATTATCCTTGTTTCTCAAGACCATACTGACAAATGGTGTCAAGGGAGAGTCAAAATTCAGTCCCTGAAATTTTCTCCCTGAATTGGGAATGGAACTAGGAACCATTGTGTATTTAGTCTGATGCGCTAACCACTACACCACATCTCTCTTTATCGCTATTAGTCAGCCATTTGCATTACTAGACATCACAAAGGATTCCATAAAATATGGACGTCCTAATTCAAAATATCTGACGCCGTGATACAAAATATCTGACGCCACATTGGAAAAACAATTTTTGCATGGCGTCAATAGTTCAAGTGGGGGAGATTTCTAAAATACTGAAAAAATTTTCAAGCGTTTAGGAATGGGGGCAGGACCTTTTAATGGACGTCTGGATTGACCCTTTCGAGATCTGGATTTCTTTTTTCTAATTTCAGGATGTTGGGATTTATTCTTTTAAATTAACGACCGCAGAATTTCATGTTTTTACGCCCGGGATTTCGGGATCAGGACCCCTCCTACCCCCCCCCCCCCCCCCCCGCTAATGAGCTGTATTTTTATCTAGTGGATGCTTGCAGAACTTATCATACTTCTTCTTCTTTATACTGCATGTACTCAAAGAGTAGTTTGGGAAATATAAACAAAATCAATTACAGCTATTTCCATATATGTTATAAGCATAAAAGATTTATTTGAAGTCGGTTATACATATTACAACCTAAGCTCTGTTAATCAGTGTTATGATAAAACATGATATTTATTGAACTCGATATACATTTTTCCAGTTGTCTACATTCTCAAACCCATTTCGTACAAGGGAGGCTGTCATAATGAACGACTAAGAGTTGTATACAACTATAGATAAGGAAATAAAGGTACATTATCCTCATTATTACTTTTAAAATCTCTAATTTAGCTGAAACATATTTCCACACGAGTTCTCTGTGGGCAGCGCCATTTTGGAAAAAATCTCAATCATTTCTGAGTTTAAATACCATTTACACAAAGTCGACCCTGACAGATTTTTGGGAGACGCCACCTTTATTTTTGCTAAGTTATTGGGCAAATAGCAAAATTTGAAAAAAAAACTCCATCAGAAAATAATATATCATTTATCAATAGTTTTCCTTATCTAATTTCACCCTTTTTTTTGTGACGATAGTTTGAATTATTTTCGCTCTATTGTGGCGAAGGTGTAATAAAGTGGCGAAATAAGCAATAAATTTCCGGGAAATCCCTACTTTCACTTCTACTATTTATAGACTCCGAAGAATTTGTTGGGACTGTTAATTCCTCTTTACGATTCCACATTTCATCAACATTACGTGCATTCATTCCGAGATTGAACACCGTTTCTATGTATAGTTAGTAAGTTACCATTATAAGCATAGAGCCATTTGATTGTGATGTTTTTTCTAAATGTTCATACTTTTTTTAACATCATAAATGATTATATTTCAGAATACTTAAGAGAGGTATAATGATTATGATGCCCTTTTACGTTAGGTGTTAAACGATAATTTTCGGTTACAATTAGCGTGTTATTGGTTAAATTTTTACTGATAATCGCACAGGCACTTGTTTCTGTCAATATGGGGTTTACTCACGAAAAATAATCTCACGAAAAATGATTTTTGGTAAGGGTATGGATAGTAAACCCCATATTGACAGAAACGAGTGCCTGTTGATAATCGTCAAATAATCCTTGTGCTTTATGAGAGGTCTTTATCGTTTTTTAATAATAATGGAATAAATTTAACATGATTTGTCAAAATAAGTTAAAAAAAATATTGTTTAAAAAAAACTGTACATTATATATTGTCATCCAACAAAAATTACGGTTAACATCATTTGGCAAGATTTTTTACTGTTATTGATCGTCAAAAGAAAGAAAGAAGATAATTGTACATTCTAATCAACAGATATATAAAGTTTTCATCCTATCAAAAGACACATGGGCTTGTTTAATTGAAAAAAAGTACACTTTCTCTTTAGGAGGCTCATTATACAAGTTGATTTCAATCCCTCAGGCCAAAACCCAGTTGCAATTAAACAAAAGAAATGAAAATCTTTGTTGGAGAAGGTAAAATAGGCTAAATTAGTAAACTTAATTGTTTACATCTGTTTCTATGGCCTTTTAAAGTTTAATGAATGTGCCTAATTTTGCGGTCTCACTAATTAGCGACAAGAAGTGACAAGAAGCGACAAAAAGAATAATTTTAGCGACAAGAAGTATGTGACAAGAAATTATTTAGCGACAAGAAAACTTTTTTTTTAATTAAAATTACTTATTCCAAATAAATATTACAAGAATTTGCAAGTTAATATTGAGTTTTCAACAGGTGTTCACTATTAACAATGATTGTATATTCTGGCGCGTGTAATTGTATAGTCTGACGCATGTACAAAGTTTAAGGTGTTAATTGGATGTTCTTGCAGCAATAAAACAAGGGGCACCCGCCTCGTTAATCTCATTTGATGTTCCACTAATTACCTTACGGTGAAGCCACATCTAATGTTGTTCCTATCAAGAACACTGAATTGTACTGTTATTTCATGTTTTTGTTTCAATAAATCCTTTAAAGGAAAGTTGAAATTTTATTTTTTAATTTCCATTTCATAGCGTGTGCATTCCCTACACAATCCCTTTCTTCCTCACAAATGTTTGATTTCTTCATCTATCGATATAAGGCATATATAATAAAAAAAATATCAATTTATTTCTGCCCATATATTAAAAAAAAAAATGCATATTTCTTAATATTTTATTTAAAAAATGTTTTCTTGTTGTAAATAGTCTTCTTGTCGCTTCTTGTCGTAAAATAATTAATACTTCTTGTGGCTTCTTGCTGCTTATTAGTGAGACCCTAATTTAGGGTTTTATGCATCTTATAATGTGTTTTTACTTAAATTGTTGAAATAAGCTTTGCAATATTTGTAAACTTTTGAATTATGGTCAAATTTTCACAAAACAGTCGATTGTTGAATATACTTTTCTCATAGATCTAATCCTAAATTCATTTCAAAGAATAATAGGTTTATCTTCTTAAAACATCTATTTGCATCACTGCCCCTGGAAAAAAATTAAGGATTAGGTATTTTTATCTGTAAATATCTATTACCCTGTGCTGTATTTTGAAAAGCATACAAAATCTGTTGGTTTTTCCTTAGTTCTTCCATGTTTGTAACACAGCCAGTTGTTCAGTCTGTATAGTTATTTTGGACAAATCTTGCTGCTCTTTTTTGAACTGGTTCTAATGATTTGATCTTATCTTGGCTTAATGGATCCAAAATATAAGTTAATTAATCAGTATAAATTATATTTTTATCAAGGTGCAGTATATCATTATCTAGACCCTGTCATTATTAAAAGCAATACTCATAATTCTATTAAAGATAAGATATACCAGAAAGGCTTAGGAAAAAGATTTTTTAAATCATCAGAATTGTTTGCTAAATATCAGAGCTAAATGGGGAAAAATGTTATTGTATTTTGGTTTGTTTAAGTTATTAAACAGAAGAAAGTTATGAAATTTATACATAAAAAAAGATATAGTATGATTGCAAATGAGACAACACTCCACAAGAGACCAAAGGACATAGAAATTAATAGATATAGGTCATCTTGCAATGAAAGGAGTAGGTTCAGTAAGACCCCTTTTTGGCCTCAAAATATAGCAGTTTTAGAAAATTGTGAAAATGTAATCGTTTAGATATTTATTGCAAAGTAGAATGCTTCTGCTACATAAATATGGGCTGTTTTTGACAAAACAATGTACATATATCGGGTACTAGCATCATTAAGTCATGCTAAATTACTGAAATCTTTACAATTGTAGCATTTTAGTTAAATTTTAGACGGTTTCCGTCTGAAATGAAAGTGGCCGCATTCGTGTTCATTCATAATATTGAAATGTAAGTTGTATTTGATGATAATACATAATATATATAAAGGTTGAGGATGAACACGGATGCGGCCACTTTCATTTTTGACAAAAACCATCTGAAAAGTGACGATTTTTGGCATATTTGATAGATTTTTCATATTTAAGCTTGAATCGGGGCGTTTTAAATGACTTATTAAGTTAAAATCTTCCCCATTAACTAATTGAATCAATTGAAATAGACACTTAAGTGTTTAGAAATTGTCTAAAATCTTTTGTTAGATGAACTTGAAAATTGAGGCCGAAATCGGCCCTTACAGGACCTACTCCTTTGTGAAATTTAGTTTTATTGTAAGACTGCCATAAAAATGTTGTGCTTTGTTAAAATGTTCATAGATACCAACGACAATTGGATGATACAGTGTTGTCCTTGACTTGGTTATGCCATTGATGATGTATAGTTCTTTGAACCCAAATTTGGCAACCAGATGTTAGTAGATCCTTTCTGGGCAGTGGATCCTTTCAGGCAGACAATGATGGAAAGTTGTTGAAGAATGTGTCAGCTGTTGTCTTCACTGTTTTGTTTTTGTTGATATCACTCATCATGTGAAGTAGTCAAGTTTTTATATCCACCCTGTAAATTAAAGGCAACAGTGGTTTACCTATGTTCACATCTCATAAACCATTCAGAAGATGCATAACAAGGCTCAGAGGCCAATTACTTGTAATGACTGGTAGGGAATAGGGATGAGCTGCATGAATAGGGGCTGCTATTTCAAGATTATCACATTTCCATTTTTGTCATTGATTTGATTAAAACCACAGTTGTAAATGGTTCAGATATTTGTTAAATGAAATTATCTCTTCATTAAATACCTTTAGTTGTCCATAAGTCTCTTTATCTCATGTTTATTGTCCCCTACACAATGCATTGCAGGAGACATAGTATAGGCGGGCATCCATTTGTCTTTACACCCTTCCCTCCTGTCTTGTTAGTGCTCTCACATGTACAATTCTTGCCACATTTTTATGACTATTATATCATATGTTTATACAGCAATATCTTTGTCAGATCAAAAATCAGTGTTGACCATTTAGTATAAAAAGAGTGATGCCCATTGCAAACATTAAATAAATGAAAAATGGCATTGTAAGCGAACTCATATGTACAATTCTAGCCAGAATTTTATAAAACTTAAATTATAGGTTTATATAAGCAATGACTTTGACAAGTTTGATAATCTGTCATGATCAATAATCTCTTAAAGAGTTATGCCCCATGGAATTGTTAATTAAACAGAAAATTGCCTATCAATGTGTACAATTCTTACCTGATTTTTATGAAATTTATATTATAGGTTTATATCATCAATGTCTTTGATGAGTTCTAAAATCTGTGCTGATCAATTATTTTTACCAGAGTCCCTTGTAATTTACATTGTCAACGTTCTCATGTGTACACTTTTTGCCAAAATTTTATAAAACTTAAAGGTTTATATCAGCAATGTCTTTGACAAATTAGTGGTGATCAAATATTTTTATAGGGTATGCCCCTTGGAAATATTAATTATAATTGAAAGCACATTGCATTTGCTATCAAGCCTCCATTTATTTAAGATCTTAATAAAATGTGCTTTTTATATGACCACAAACAAATTTGCGTTCTTATAATGCTATGATGTAATTGTCTGTGTTGGCGTCTGCATACCACAAACAAATTTTTGCGTTTACACAATGCTATGATGTAATTGTCTGTGTTGGTGTTGGCATTGTTCGAAGAAACATTTAGTTTCCATTATTTATAGGGGTTATGGTACCTACAGTTTAGGAATCAGGGACCGAAAACAATATTTATATCCTGCCATAGCGGAGAGGGCATTCAGTTTTACCCTTGTCTCTCTGTACGTACGTACGTCCAAAAAGTCCAGAAATTGGATTTCCGTTCTCTAACTTGAGTTTGACTCAACCAAATGTTATTAAACTTATACACAATGCCTATTACCCCCAAACACAGATCAAGTTTGTATTTTGGTGGCATAACTTTTACTGTTCTAGAGTTATGCCCTTAATAAATGGAAAATATCAAATTTTTTAGTTTCCTTTCTCTAACTTAAGTTTCCCTCAACCAAATTTTATGAAACTGATACACAATGCTAATTATCACAAAATACAGATCAAGTTTGAATTTTGGTAGTGTCTCTAGAACCTTTCTACAGTTATGCCCCTTTATAAATAGAAAAATTACAAGTTTTTTAGTTTCCGTTCTCTAATTTAATTTTGCCTCAACCAAATGTTATGAAACTTATACTCAATGCGAATTACCATTAAACAAAGATCAAGTTTGAAGTTTGGTGTCATCACTTTGGTGTCATCACATTTACTGTTGTTGAGTTATACCCCTTTACAAATAAAAAAATGCTGATTTTTTTTTCTCAGTTCTTTAACTTTAGTTTGCCTGAACCAAATGTTATTTAACTTATACACAATGCTTATTACCTCAAAATACAGATCAAGTTTGAATTTTAGTGGTGTCACTTCAACCATTCTAGAGTTATGCTCCTTTAAAAATGGAAAAATAAAGGAAACTAATATCTGTTAAAAAAATTTCAATCTCATAATTGTTAAAAAAAAAATTAAAAAGAATGGAGGTATCTTCCTTTGTCCATAATTGTAGTTGAATCAATTTTAAAAATTAGTTTTAACCAACTACAGTTATGGACAAAGGAAGATAACTTCAATTTTAAAAATTAATTTTAACAATTACAACAACTACAACCAATGCTTTATACAATGCAATGTTCACTTAAAAAATTAAAACAATCTTTACCCATTGGTGCTTTGCTTATTGTTCTTCAGTTTTGTCCTTTAATAACTTTTTTATATGATATTTTGTTTCCTTTTTCTAACTTAAGTTTGTCTTATGAAATGTATATATATATATATATCATGCTTATTACCACTTAACTCAGTTTAAAGTTCAAATTTTGGAAGTGTCACTTTTATAGTTCTTGAGTTATGTCCCTTTATTATGTTTTATGCTAGTGGGCCTATCATCTATGGACACATTCCACATTTGATTTTTTCTTATTTCGGGACAAAAACTTGTGTGAGTGTATGGATCTCTGTGAAATTGTACACCAAGGTTCCATACCACAATGGGAAGGCTGGGATTGAGTTTGGGGGTAATTAATCCAAATTTTCAAATTTTTTGATAAGTTTTAAGAAGAAATTGTTAATTACACAGTATTGGACAAAAGCAATCAATCTTTAATTGAAAAAAAATACAAATCTTTTAACCAATTTCAATGGGATTAATTTAAAGTCTTTAATTTTTGTAGGTTTTAACTAAAGTATTACTACATGTATTTTGGATATTTGGCCGCATTTTTGAATAGGTCTACATTGAGGTCATAAGGGTCTGAAATTAAAGTTTGTTTGATTTCAACAAAAACTTAATCATTGCGGCTGTATGATATGCTGAATCTTATTGTGCATTTAGATTTTTTTTGTTGACCCTGTTATCAAATTAGTCCACATTAAGGCTTGTAGTGTCTCAAATTAAACTTTGTTTGATTTCAACTAAAATTAAATTCTTGGTGTTTTTTTATATGCTGAATTTAACCATGTTGTTAGATTTTAGATATCAGACCATTCTAGGTAAATTCAATGTCCCATTTCAAATTTTCAAGATCCTTGACCACATTTATTTTGTGTCAGAAATCTAAATTATGTCAAAATTTATCAAGTATCAAGCTTGAATATTGTGTGCAAGCTTGCCTCAACTTTAAATTTCAGGGTTCGACCTATGCGGTTGTATTAGGCTGCACTTAGCGAAGCATTTTATCTAAGTTTTGGAATGATAAAAGATTTGTGAAATGTTGGAGACATCGGAAGAGACTGCTCTTATATTTAACATTTTTATTTTTCAGATTGAGTTTTTGCTGCTTTTGGGAAAAACCAAATAACTTGACATCATGGGCAAGTGTTAAAATGCTTGGCAGTTTTCCATACTACCAAATTACAAAAGAACATAATCAAATTAAAATATTTTGATTTTGTATTTGATATTGGATTCAGATTTCATTAGAATGAAATAATGGCTGATGTATTAATGGAAAGAGGATATAGTTACCATGCTATGTTTATCTACAATAAACCAAAGCTAAAAAACAATCGTCATAGAAACCAGGACTTTCAAGTTTCATTTGATGTTGTTAAGTTTGCAGTAGATAAACTTGCATCATGGGGATTTAGGCAGACTTATTACCATGATCGTGATGCTTTGCCAGGGAGTAATATATTTAGTGAATTTTTTGATACTGTGAAAGCATCAAGATTCACTGTTGTTGTACTAACAAGAGGGTTTTTAAATGACTGTTGGGGAAAGTACAAATCCCAGGCAGCATTTTCCAAATTGTTAGAAGAGGATAAAACAAGAAGATTTATTGTTATGTATATTGATTTACAAGATCAACAAATACCAAATGAGTTTAATACTATGGAAAGTCTTTGCTTCAAAGCTAACTGGCAAAGTGAAGATGAGGAGTGGGAAAAGTTTAAAAGGATTTTGAAAAAAGTCACACAACCTGTACAGGACACTGGACCAGATCGCTATCCAGGGACACAAACTAATTCTGGTTCTCAAAATGCGATCCTCACTAGCAGAGGAACTTTACAACACCCTCAAGCAGCTCTTGCTGGAGAGAATCTCCTTGCTGGATTGCAAGGTAAATTTTAAATCAAAAGTTCTGTAAATTCAGAAATTATTGCATGCATTTGCGATTGTTAAAAATGCAAGAAAATTCAAGATTAATATTTGATTTCAGGAAATGCTACTAACAAATAATGGTAACAAAATTCAAAAAGAAAGTTTTTATTATTGAGGAACCCATCCCGTCACAATTTGGCAATTAAAAAAAACAATCATTTCTGTTGACAGTATATGAATTATGAAAATGATAATGATTTAATTACATTAAGGGGGTTTGTAAACAGCTCCAACCAGCCAGTCAGAAATAAAAGGTACAGATGTCAGAGCAATTTTGGATAACTCTCCTTAGTTATGCATCAATAACTTTGTTTGGAATTTTTACTTTATTTAAAATATTTGGAAATTTTCTGATTAAATGAAAGAACTAGATCATTAATTTTGGCTACAATGCTGTTACAAAAGGATTGGTACATATTAATTTTAAGCAGAATATTATAGGATATACGTGGTGCTTCAGTGAATTGGAAATCTTTACATTGTTCAAATGTAAAGTTTTTCTAATCTAATGAGTTTTTAAACAGATACTTACATTAGATATTTAGTTTGCTTTTTCATACTCAAACATCCATTCATGTCAGTTTCTTTTCAAATTTAACTCAGTTATAATTTACCTTGTTTCAGGTTCTTTGTAAAGAAGAATTTTAGGTTTCAGTTGAAAAGACATACGTACTCTTTTCAAATTTAAGTAAAATGTTAAGCTCAGTATGAATGATACTTTTTATTTACAATGTTTTTAAGGGCCCATGATTAGACCATTGTTGTTCTTTAGTCTGAATACTGGCATCTTATTTGCTGCAAGACTATAGTGTGATGCCTTATTTATTAATCAAGCTTTAGCAACATTGATGAAATAGCTATTTTTGTGATTTAATCTATTTTTCAATACTTATTGATAAAATAATTACTAATGATTTAGTAATTTTAAAGTGCTTTACCGAAGTCAAGTAACAAGACCTCATTTTTCTACTGCTTGATAAAAATATTCTCAGTAAATATTGTTTGGCATATCAATAAGGATTTAGTATCTACATGTAGCTTAACTTGGTTTATCTTTTACAGAAACAAATCCACCAAATTATCCAAGAGGTATGTATGGCTCTTTTCATTATACTATTGATATATATATCATAACTCTAGATTGCCTTCAGAAATGAAATATTTTGTACTTAATAATTAGCCTCTCTTTAACTAGTCACAATTGGCCATTGTATTTGTTGTTTTATGTCCAGCCTTCGACTTTTGTTAAAAAAGCGGGACATAGCAATCCTACATTCTTATTTTTGTTGGGCCTGTGATAAACAGCAAAAGTAGGCGAGACACTGGGTTCCGCGCCTTATGATTTTTTTTAACTCACTCACAGTTTCACATTTTGTCATCACATTGCCTTTAATAAACTATTATATGGTATGTGTTTTGTTCATTGTTGAAGTCATTCCAGTGATCTGTTGTTGTTTATAATCCCTGTCACTTGATATTTGGTTGATTCAATGGCTGATAGTTGTTTCAATGGCAATTAAAAAATTCACCTTATTTTTATATCTTAATTCTTTTGTTTACAAAATTGAATTAAACCATTTTTATTTGACAGCAAACAGTATTCTTGAAACGGATGCAGGACCGCATGATCAAACAGAAACAATTGACAACTTACAACCAGTAAACCAGAATACAACAAATAACTCTGATAATAGAAATCCTTCAAATCAACAATCAGATGGAGGCAACCAACATAGTTTGGGATTTTCTGTGACACAATCAAATGATGAATCAGTTATTTACCAGAAGAACAGTACAAACGGAATGAATTCTAACAATTCTGCTTCTGTTGCCATAGCAACAAATCTAGCATCAACAACTTCATCAAGTCTACATGTTGTAAGCAGCCAAAGCACAACACAAACAGGTGTTGGTCAGACATCAACACTGGCCACTCCCCCAACCACAGAAATGTCTACTACAGGGAATAATATGGAGGAACAAGCAGCTCAAGCAGTCGTCTCAACAAGTACTACAATGCAGACTTCTGGTACTAGCGCTCAAATAGTAGCATCTAAAACTACTGCGATGAAGAATGTTGGTACTAGAATGCCTCCTGATGGTGCAACAACTAATTCACCAACTTTAGACGCACATTCAGATACAAATATAAAGGTATATTTTACCTTAGAAGTTGTCTTAATTAAAATAAAATGTCAAAGAAGTAAAACAAAATAAAAGATGTAACAATAAAATTGAGAATGGAAATGGGGAATGTGTCAAAGAGACAACAACCCGCCCAAATAAAAAACAACAGCAGAGGGTCACCAACAGGTCTTCAATGTAGCGAGAAATTCCCGCACCCGGAGGCGTCCTTCAGCTGGCCCCTAAACAAATATATACTAGTCCAGTGATAATGAACGCCATACTAATTTCCAAATTGTACACAAGAAACTAAAATTAAAATAATACAAGACTAACAAAGATGTAACAAGCGTTCTGAGAGTATTGCATGGCAATACATAGTCGCTACCGGTAAAAAATGAATCGTACCCGAACACATGCTAATTTGATCTATAACTGGTCATGGTGTAAACTGTATAACAAATATCAAGTCAACATCTTCAAGCTTGACGAAAAAGGTGTGGAAAACTGATTAAATATCAATGAATTTTAAAATCCAAGGACCATAACTCTACATAAAATCATCAGATCAAAACAAAATTGGAACTTGGTCTGTAACTTGTCATGATGAAACAATGTACCAATTATTAAATCAATATCTTCAAGCAAGAACATGATTTGCCCGACTGATGGATGGACAGACAGACAAACAGACAGAAAAAATGACTCTCATGTATTTGACTTTGAACAAACATTATTTACAGCCTTATTCCATAAACTTTTTTGTATTATCTGAGTGAGAAACATTTATTGATGAACTTGCTTGAATATTTATTTTACAGAATAAAGTTGACAGAGACAATGGCAATGAAGATTATCTTTTCAGTAGTTTAAGCGCAGGTGATATAGAAATTGATAACAGTGGTCGAAGTATCACCGACAATCAGGTATCCGTATATTGTTGTTCATTTTGTGTAAAAAAATAATTGTCTCTTCTCATTTAGTAAAGAGTGAGTGGTTGACTAAGCTATAATACTAGGTTTAGCTTGCTCATTGTTGAAGGCTGTACTGTGACCTGTAGTTGTTAATTTCTGTGTCATTTGGTCTCTTGTGGAGAGTTGTCTCAATAGCAATCATACCACATCTTCTTTTTTATATTAACCAACCATTTTTATAGAATATTTAATTCCTGTACCAAATCAGGAATAGGACATTTGTTTTCATTTGTTTCATTGGTTGATATAGTGGAGCGTTTGCATTTGTAAAGTTATATAGAATTCTGCCTTCTTTAATATACCTTGGAGTTCAGTATTTTTGTTAATACTTTTTTAATACAGAATTACCAAATGCATTGGTGGATGTGTTGTTTTTGAGGATACAAAATTAAAGTAGAGAAGTAATTTTTTACCTACATACTGTTGCAGTAATTTTATTTTAAGATTTCTTTGAAAGTTTTGTCCTAAATTCCTGAAACTGTGGTCGACGTAAATCTGAACTCTATGATTTCATCAGTTGTGGTTCATTTATTAATGTTGTAGTATTTCTGAGCTAAAAATAATTACAAAAGTTTGCTCTGATTATGGTAAACAGAAGTGTTTGTCCCATTTCAAAGTTGAAGAGCATAAAAAAACAGGATTAAATTAACCCTGCAAGATTGTTTTTAATTAAACTGTGCCAAATACTTTTAAAAATGTTCAAGTATCAGACATATGTGTTTTTATGTAAAAACACAATTATGTCAACGATCAGTATCTTTACCAGTTATTTATTTTTACCCCTCAATAGTTTGAAAAAGTTTTTGATAAAGTTATAGAAAGCAAAGAAAGAGAGGCTCAGAAGTTCATCAGCAGTGAATGCCAAAAGACAACAGAAGATATTTGATTTTTGACACAAATTTTAAGAGAATCGCAGTCCCTTTAAAATTTCTTTCCTTTCACAATTCTGGTCAACACATCATGGATAGTGTCTTGCTGTTAGTACCAAACAAGTAGATTTTCATAACTTAAAAGATCATTTTACCTAAACATTTTGGTACATGGTAGAATTTATACTCTTGACCAAATACTTTATCATCATTCAAACTTCTGCAGTTTTTGAAGATTTCTAGGACTGTTGGCCATATGATATGACCCCTAAAAGCAAAGAAAAGAAAAACATATTGACTGTTATTTTTGTCTTGTACAAATGAATATTTGACACTGAGTATACGATATTGATAATAACAGTCAAAAGAATTGTTTTTAGAATGATTGTGTCTGGCTTTCCAAGAATGAGGCAAAATAATACAGTGCAAATATTTAAAAAAAAAAACAAACAAACAAAATAATGACTACCAGTTACTATAATATGAGTCATTGGTTTAAAAAAGGAAGGTATAAATTTTACATGAAAACTAAATTAATTTTCAAATAATTAGTTTAAAAATTGATTAGAAGGTCACTAATTTATAGCTTTTTCTTTTTTTATGTATTATTTTAACTTTAAAAAGTGGGATTGAGTGATTCGGACAGTTGCAAAAGGTACCATTTATAGTTTTTGAAGCATCTCTTGACTTGTCCATACCAGTGTGGATTCAATGCGTTTTAGCTAAGTTAATAACCTGCACAGCTGGGATTTTCATAAATGTTGGATATGAGCGGGACTTGTGCTGTACAATACACAAACCAAAACTTAAGCAAATTTGCACGAATTTTTTTTATGTGACAAAACATTATAAAGAAATGATGGGGGAAATTATTTGTTGTCTATGTCATAACATATTTAAACTTGTTTTTTTACATTGATTGATTGAAAAGTTATCAAGATATAACGTGGAAGCATCAAAACACATGTCCATCCATTCGTCTCCAGTTTTACAACTGTCATGTAAAAGAAGTTCCTTTAAAATATTAGTTACACATCTTGAATTTTAATCCACTAGAATAAATATTACAGTAATTGTTCATGAAAGAATAAAGGGTACAGAATATTTGTTCCAACATATTATATTATATCATAATGAAGTTTGCCAAATAACTTCTGTTGGGATTAATTAATAAATGTTGTTATTCAAAAAAAGCAAATTAATTTTCCATAAAAAAATCCTGGTTAATACAACAAAAGCGATTCACAGGTGAGCATAAGTCTTGAGACATATAATCTACAGGATTTCAGATAAATTTATTTCTGTTACAGTTAAACATTGATTCACTTATCAAGAAAAGCCATACCTGTTTATTGCCAACTGAACAGTTAGTTCGCCAAAAAGATGAACCTTTGAATTCTCAGCCTGATAGTGGAATTGATCAGGGTCTGAACATGGATTCCTTTGTAAGTGAACATCAAGATACAAACTGCTTCAATACCTCTTCCATAGGAATGAATAGACCAAATATAAATAGTGCTCTACCAAGCAACAATAGTGATGGGTATAAATCAAAGGACGAATCTTCAGCAAACAGTCAAGGTAACTTAAAAACTAAGAATAATTAACTAGCAAGTATGATGGGACAAGCATTAAGTCTAAATCTCCAATTGACAATACTAAACACTTTCTGTTGTAAATATATTCCATATACATTCATTTATTCATTTAATAAAAAAAATGAACTTGAAATAGAACTGCAAGTATTTCCTCAAAGTGAAAAATTCTCTGCAACCAAAGAAAGGTATATTTCGCTGTGTTGCAGACCCATGGTGGTCTTTGACTGTTATCTGCTTTTTGGTCGGGTTGTTGTCTATTTGACATATTTCCCATTTCCGTTCTTAATTTTGTGTTCATTATTTATATTATGGTCTTTTGGTAAATTATTATAAAATAGATGTTTCTTCTAAGCAACTAAAATAAATTTTGCACATGTGCTTCCAAAAAAGTATAAATTCAAAGCATTTTGATGTTTAGCATTTGATATCGAATATGTCTGTTTTGATATATAAAGGCAACAGTAGTATACCGCTGTTCAAAAGTCATAAATCGACTGAGAGAAAACAAATCCGGGTTACAAACTAAAACCAAGAAAAACACATCAGCTTTAACAAGAATAAACAATGAAACAACAGAAATACTAAAGTGCAAAAAAAAAACAAAAAAAAAGCAATGTAACACACACAGAAACAAACTATATAAGAAAACAACTGCCATTTTCCTGACTTGGTAAAGGACATTTTAAGAAAAAATGGTGGGTTGAACAAGTTTTGGGGTTAGCCACACCTCCTGCTTGAATTGCAATGATAAATATAACGCTATAGGACAACATTACATGACAGGACTTCAGCACAAATGAACGCAAAAACATTCAGGACAGAGAAAAACACAAATAAACAATACAATAATACATTTAGACATGCTAATAGTTATCAAAGTTACCAGGCTTATAATTGAATACACCAGACGTAAGATACTGCACATTCATGCTTCTATTTGACAAATTGTATTTTATAACACACTTCTCAAATGAGAAGACATAAGAACTGTATCATCTCTATAAATCTAGGGATTCACAATATCAAATTACCTTGAAAGATGATTATTCTTTATTCATATCATATAACCTCACAAATTTCACAAATCTTAAGTGATAGTACTTGTATGCTATTTTGTCACCCTGGTTTACATAATATCTTTTAAAACACAGATTTACTGCTTGCAAGAAAACACAAAGTTTAAACTGGTATGATTTCAGCTGTAAGAAGTAATCTGCAATATCATATTATCAGTTCCTTAGTATTATTTGATATAGCAATATATCTTTGAGGTCTTGATAGAGTTTAATTTTGTTAATGCACTCAAAGTACTCTCCATCAATAAACAATACAACCGATTTAATAACTCTTAAAATAAGTCTTGAAGCTAATGTTTTTATAATTGATATGATATTCTTGACAAAGTATTATTAATTTCCTGATAACAATTTACTAAATATTGGAAATTATTTTAATAGATCAAAGTATTTATTTGTGGTTTTATTTACAGGTGCTTCTCTTTTATTGTCTACAATGAGAAGAATGTTACCTGATACCAGACCTACAATGAGAAATACTGTGGGAACCATGATTAAACCCATAGCCAAATTTGTACAGAAATGTGACCAAAGTTTTTTTTAAATTATATATTTATTGCTTTATGTTTAATACAACTGTTTTGTTTTTCCATATAGTTTATAAATTATGAAAATATTTACTATAAGAGAAATTGGATTGTGCACACACTGAACCAACTTTGTTTGAAGTCTTCTCCATTTCAAAATATAACAATTATGATAATTATTAAGAGCACACCAAGTTGTATAGATATATTTTCATACTTTGTTTGGCCTTTTTAGCTCACCTGGCCCATAGGGCCAATTGAGCGTTTCTCATCACTTGGCGTCCGTTATTGTCGTCCAGCGTCGTTAACTTTTACAAAAATCTTCTCCTCTGAAACTACTGGGCCAAATTTAACCAAACTTTGCCACAATCATCATTTGGGTATCTTGTTTAAAAAATGTGTCTGGTGACCCAGCCAACCCACCAAGATGGCCTCCATGGCTAAAAATAGAACATAGGGGGAAAATGTAGATTTAGGCTTATAACTCTGAAACCAAAGCATTTAGAGCAAATCTGACATGGGGTAAAATTGTCTATCAAGTCAAAATCTATCTGCTTTTTTTGAAATTTTCAGATTGAATCGGACAACTGGTTGTTTGGTTGCTGCCCCTGAATTTGTGATATTAAGGAAATTTTGCCGTTTTTGGTTATTATCTTGAATATTATTATAGATAGAGATAAACCGTAAACAACAATAATGTACAGCAAAGTAAGACCTAAAAATAAGCCAACATGACCGAAATGGTCAATTGACCCTCTAAGGAGATGTAGCCCTTTATAGTCAATTTTTTACAATTTTCATAAAATTTGTAAATTTTTACAAATATTTTCCACTGAAACTACTGGGCCAAGTTCATTATAGATAGAGATAATTGTAAGCAGCAAGAATGTTTTGTGAAGTAAGATCTACAAACACATCAACATCACCAAAACACAATTTTGTCATGAATCCATCTGTGTCCTTTGTTTAATATGCACATAGACCAAGGTGAGCGACATAGGCTCTTTAGAGCCTCTAGTTTAACTCTCCAGTGTCACTGATGAGTCTTTTGTAGACGAAACGTGCGTCTGGCATATAATTACAAAATGTAATCCTGGTATCTATGATGAGTTTATTTAAGGTATAAGTAGATAGAGGAATTTCACACAATGTAGTAGAAAAAATGACACAATTTGAGAATGAAAATTATTGAATAAATGATAAAAAAAAATATGGAATTCAATGTACAATGTGATGTTCTTTGTTTATATCTTATTTGATTGCACTTAGAGGAATCTTTTTGATTTGGTTGATGAATTTTAAATTAAAGACTTCATTCTGATTTATCTGCTTTTCTTGTATGTTACGTTTAGGCTGACCTCTAGAGCAACTCCAGTACAGCTAATGAAGGTCAATTAATTAGTAGATCATTCTTAATAGTGGTGTGGCTGAATCTCTAAAAGGATATAGGGATAAATTACAAATGTAATACATAAAAGATATTTGTCATGTTATAACGCTTTTATTAAATAATTATAAGAAAATAAAAAAAATGGAAGTGAATGTCCCATATTAGCCCATGGGCCAATACGGCTTTTTTCTGTATTGGCCCTGTTTTTTCAGTTTCAAAACTTTAAGATGTTACAAAACATTGCACATCATTTAACCTGTTTATTTTATGAATAAAATTTAAAAAATATTATACAAATGTTTTTATGTATAACAATACTTTCAAAGTTAAGTAATAGCATAAGAAAATTGAAAACCTGAAGTGAATGCCCTGTATTAGCCCTAGGGCCAATACAGCTTTTTTCCCGCTTTTTTCTGTATTGGCCTTGTTTGATTCTGTATTGGCTCTATTCGAAGAGCAATATTAAATCTTGATTTATATCGATAGTGGAATGTTTTCAGTATTGCATATGCTGATTTATCCGTATTAGGGCTTATTTGCTCATATCATTTAATAATTTTTTTTATTTATAAGTTCACTTGTATGA
Source organism: Mytilus galloprovincialis (assembly GCF_965363235.1). Taxonomy (NCBI): domain Eukaryota; kingdom Metazoa; phylum Mollusca; class Bivalvia; order Mytilida; family Mytilidae; genus Mytilus; species Mytilus galloprovincialis. The sequence goes on from NC_134841.1 coordinate 1,962,310, forward strand.
GACTTATTATATCGTGTCAACACTTAAGAAAGTGTTGGTTCTGTCTAATTTGGTAAAAGAGACAAAAGTAAGGCAAATAATTTTCAACATTTACAACTAATTATAAGAGTAGTTGAATTATTATGTGTAAGGAAATTGGTTATACAACAATTTTACTTGATAGGAAAGGGTTTACATTACTTCAGCTGCTTTTTGTCGAGCCTGTGACTTTTTTGGCAAAAGCGGTACAAAGTAATTCTACATTATGCTGTGGGCGTCATATTCGTCGTTGTTTGCAGTGTCCACAAATATTCACTCTGTGGTTAAAGTTTCTTAAAGCGTCACTAGCTACGAGATATATAAAACATCTGAAGTACGATTTTCAGCTCACCTGCCCTGAAAGTCAAGTGAGCCTTTTTCATCACTTGGCGTCCATTGTCTGTCGTCCATAAACTTTTACAAAAATCTTCTCCTCTGAAACTACTGGGCCAAATTTAACCAAACTTGGCCACAATTATAATAGGGGAATCTAGTTTTAAACAATGTGTCCAATGACCTGGTCAACCAACCAAGATGGCTGCCATGGCTAAAAATAGAAATAGGGGTAAAATCTAGATTTTTGGCCTATATCTCTGAAACCAAAGCATTTAAGGAAAATCTTTTGTTGATAAAATTGTTCATTAGGTCAAGATCTATCTGCCCTGAAATTTAAGACAAATCGGACAACTCATTGTTGGGTTGCTGCCCCCGAATTAGTAATTTTAAGGACATTTTTCAGTTTTTGGTTATTATCTTGAATATTATTATAGATAAAGATAAACTGTAAACAGCAATAATGTTCAGCAAAGTAAGATCTACAACTAAGTCAACATGACCAAAATTGTCAGTTGACCCCTTAAGGAGTTATTGCCCTTTATAGTCAATTTTTACCTTAATTTTTTACCTTAGCATTATTTGGCACAACTTTTTGGAATTTTGGATCCTAATGCTCTTCAACTTTGTAAGTCACTGATGAGTCTTATGTAGACGAAACGCGCGTACTAAATTATAATCCTGGCACCTTTGATAACAATTTAACCAATTTTCTAAACTTTTTGTAATCTTTTTAAAAAATCTTCTTCTCTGAAACTAGTGGGCCAAATTTAACCAAACTTGGCCACAATCATCATTGGAGTATCTAGTTATAAAAATGTGTCTGATGACCCGGTAAACCAACCATGATGGCCTCCATGGCTAAAAATAGTTCATATGGGTAACATGCAGTTTTTGGCTCATATCTCTGAAACCAAAGCATTTAGAGCAAATCTGCTATGGATAAAATTGTTTATCAGGTCAAGATCTATCTGCCCAGACAAATCAGACAATGCTTTGTTGTGTTGCTACCCCCGAATTAGTAATTTTAAGGAAGTTTTGCACATTTTGTTTATATCTTGAATATTATTATAGATAGAGATAAACTGTAAACAGCAGTAATGTTCGGCAAAGAAAGATCTACAAATAAGTCCACTTGACCACACCATTATTTTATTTATTATTTTTACTGTAAGTCTGTTTTTTGTTATATCTACTTTACGTGAGTCTGCATTTATGTATGCCGTCATACGACAAAATTATTTTTATGTCTACCTGTGCGAATTTCAAACGCGCAATTTTACACCAGTAATGAAAACCTTCTTTCATTTATGGGTAGACTTTACATAGATAAATTCAGCCGTATAATAAAAGCAAAATGAGAATGTTAAATTTGATGTATGCCTTTTTGTGCTACTTTGTTACATTTGTTGTTTATGTAGTGATATTAAGATGATAACACAATATTGACTGTTGTACCCCTATTTTTGACATTTTTACTCTTTGAATATGTTTGTTTTGTTCATGCATCGTTGACAATGTAATGGAATTTGATGCGACTGTCATACAAGTGAGAGGTTTAGCTAGCTATAAAACCAGGTTCAATCCACCATTTTCTACATTAGAAAATGCCTGTACCAAGTCAGGAATATGACAGTTGTTATCCATTCGTTTGATGTGTTTGGACTTTTGATTTTGCCTTTTGATTTTTGATTTTCCTTTTTGAATTTTCCTCGGAGTTCAGTATTTTTGTGTTTTTACTTTTGACCGTTTAAGGGGTTATTGCCCTTTATAGTAAATTTTTAACATTTTTCATAAATTTTTGTAAATTTTAACAAAATATTTTCCACTAATTACTAGGCCAAGTTCATTATAGATAAAGCTAATTGTAGCACAAGAATGTTCAGAAAAGAAAGATCTACAAACACATCACCATCACCAAAACACAATTTTGTCATGAATTTATCTGTGTCCATTGTTTAATATGCACATAGACCAAGGTGGGCGACATAGGCCCTTGAGAGCCTCTAGTTTTTTGTTCTATCATTAATGAAAGTGAAATAGTGTTATAATTTTTCGATTTTAGCAGCCAGTATGGTTAAATTTTGTCAAAAAAAGCGAAGAAACATTGATGCTGAATTATTTCTTGCAAGTCAATAATTCGACCCCATTGAATCCGTATTCATGTAAACTTTAATGTAACCCCTTAGCTAAAGATGGATAACGCACGAATCGTACGTGATCATTATTCTATGTGTGTATTATATCTCTGTCCTAAATTTCCTTCCATTTATTTGTATTGTAGTCCTGTCATGTTATGTTGTCCTTTTAGTGTTATATTTAACATTGACATAAAAGCGGGAAGTTTAGCTAGCCACATAACCAGGTTCAACCCCCATTTCACCTTAAAATGTCCGGTACCCAGTCTGGTAAATGGCAATTGTTATCTTATAGATCGTTTCTGTGTGTGTTGCATTGTCGTTTTGTTTTTTGGAGGACTTTAGAGGTTCTGTTGTTTTGTTGTTTTCCTCTTAAAGCTGATGTGTTTCTCTCGCTTTGAGTGTGTAAACCGGACATGTTTCTTTCAATCAATTTATGACTTTCGAACAACGGTATACTACTGATGCCTTTAATTAAAGGAAAAAAAACGTTAACATTGAAAGTGACCATTTGATTGATTGATTCGATCCACCAATAATCATTCTTATAAGGTAAAAACGATGATTAATTAAACAGACTATGAAAATCTAATTGCACGAGTTGCTTTGTCTATTTATTTGTCTATTTATGTTTATATCGCTTATATGGTCATCGCAGGTGTTCGGGGGTCAAATCGACATTTAATTAGATGGCGTCTAGACTAAGATACACACGAAACGAAGCTACATATTATGGTGTCAGACCACTACTTACTCCCTCCAAGTTAGAACGTGGGCCTACTCGAACAAAAAATGGTGCATTTAATGTCGTTGTTTACTTAAACTAACCAACAAATTGGCAGAAATGAAACTTTAGGTGAAAGAGAAATATATTCAGAATGTTGAGGATTAATGCACTCCATAGTATACTAATTTAAGATTACTAGAAAACCAGGGGTTATTTTTAGTGGTATCTATATTCAGGACACCTCTTCTTTCTTATATGATTTTAAAGGTATGTTGAAAATTGGCATGTAGAAAGCTGATACATGTACAATTCAAAATTTGGTTGAACAGATAGGGACTTTTAATTGGTCGTTTGACATCTTATCGAGCTCACGACCTGTAAACTGTTTATTTAAGACTTTCAATAGTTTGGATGAATGTTTAAAATTGTTATAAAGCAAATATAATTTGGGTAAAATCGGTGAACCTGAATTTGACAGCTAGTTGCCTTTTAAATTTATTTAACTTTCTTAAAATATCCTGGTTATCTAACAAACTTTTATAGTAAATTTTTAACATTTTAACAGCTTTTTATATGATCATAAGATTGTATCCAGAAGTAAATTTGTAAAAAAAATCCTGTATATCTTGTTTACTTATAAACGGACTTAGTTTTTCTGACAGTTAACATTACATTCACTCTGTGGTTAAAGTTATATTTTTTTTCCTTCAACTTCTTAAACTATCCTTGATTTGTACCAAACATAGACAGAAGCTTGCTTATGATCAAAAGCTAGTATCAAAAAGGAAATTTTGTAAAAATCATTTCCGGTTTTTCCGTATATTACTTATAAAAGGACTTTGTTTTTCTTCCAGTTAACATTACATACAGTCTGAGGTTAAAGTTTTAAAAACATTTATTAGATTCATAAAATATCCTGGATTTTTACTAAACTTGCATAGAAGCTAGCTTCTGATAGTCGAAAGATAATATCTGGAGGAATTCTTTTTATTGATATTTCCCTATTTTTGTAAAATAAATATATTATGTGCATTACCCTATCACACTGAAAAGATAGATAACAGCAATAAAAGGCGAGACACTGGGTTCCGCGGATTCCTTACGAATTTTTATACGTCCACAAACAAATTTTGTTTCAAACAAGAACTATCTTTAAAAAAGATATCCGACGTATTTAAATTTGAGTATATGTTTAAAACTATCATTTCGATAACCTTCAGAAGCACAAAGATACTATTTAAATAACGTTTTCTCTGTTTGTGTCCAGTATTCTCGGTCCTCGTATCTATCTGTTTACATTCACCAAAACCCCGCGGAAATCTCACGTTCGTACAACAATGTTTACATTAAAAGTTATATAATTGTCCCGAATAAACAGCTTTCGCAGATGCAAAGAGCTATTGGAGAAACAATTATTTTAATAAAAATATAAATCTTTGTAAGATCTAGTTCAAATATTTATAGTTTTTCACTTGCTTTCCATCACGATATAAGAAACGAGACGTTTTTTCAAACACAACCAAATCACCCACCATGACAGCATTTTGTCCAATCACAGAAAGGATTTTCGAGCATGTGTATTCTGTTGCGTATTAGTTAAGCGTCCTTAAGTTCAAAGGGCACAAACCGAAACTATACCGACTACGTCGGAAAAAGGTTCAATACCACAAAAGGAAGGTTGGGATTGTTTTTAACCGTTTAGGAATTGGGTCCGCAAGGGGTCCAAAACAATCATTTTTCTAGTTTTCAGACAATAGTTTGTGTTAAAGTGTATTGATGTCTCTTAAATTGTACTACATTCTACATGTAGAAAGTTTTTTGAAATGTGTATTTCTGGGAAGGTGAAAGTGGATAGATAAAAAATCTTGGGGGTTATTTTTTTTTTGGGGGGGGGGGGAATATTCCCGCGACATTTAAGAAATTAAAAAGAAAATTTCTTCAATTTTTTTTAGAAAGAAGGGGGGGGGTTAAAAATAATTTTCAAAGAAAAATTGATCATTCCTTTGTATATAGTCTGAATCCAGATTTTCGAAGTAAGTTTTTTGGCTTCATTATTCTGTGTCAGAAACCATTAATGTGTCAAATATTTACCACCTTTATCAAGCTTGAATATTGTGTCAATTCTTGCCTCAATTGTTCAGGGTTTGTATCCAGTATCCAGCTGCGCTCGGCGAAGCAATTTATTATGTCTCTGTTTAAATGGTTTGTATACTAGTTATTTTTTTGGGGTCCTTTATCATGTTTATAGCTTGCTGTTTTACACCTACCAAACTATGACTATTTGTATTATTCTTAAGACCAAACACATAACAATAATACCAAATAACAATTACCTTTAAGGGCACTAGCTGTCAAAAACATGTTTACTGATTTGACTCAAATTCTCATATTTGATATACAGCAATGAAAAACATAAATCCAAATTATTAAAAGTCTAAACTAAACAATTTATAGAGCATATGCTCGATAATATTTTGCTTCGTTTCGTGTGTATTTTTAGTCTAGTCATCTAATTGAACACCGAGTTGACCTCGTAAAATCCAATGACCATATATGGTATATAAACACAAATATAGATATAAATAGATTAAGCGAGATCGTGAAATTAGATTTTTCAAAGTCTATTTTATATCATATTATAGATTAAACATATATTCTAATCATCGTTTTTACCTGTATAAGAATGCTTTTTGGTGATCGAATCAGGCAATCAAATGATTTACCTTTGTTTCACACTTTCAATGTTGACATTCTGTTCCTTTAAAAGACTGATCACGCACGATTTCTGCTTTATCGATTACATTTAACTGCACATGAATACGGATTCAATGAGGTAGAATTATTCACTTGCAAGTGAATAATTAATCTTCAATGTTTCTGAGTTTACTTTGTCAACATTGAACCATTCTTTCTGCTAAAAGCAAATTATTATTATTTCACTTTCATTAATGATTAATTAAAAAATCCTATTTTAGATTTGTTTATATCTCGCTGCTAATAAATAAATGTTGTACCAGTATATTGATTATTAAACACAAAGACCTTTTAGATGATAAATGTAAACTAAAAAAAATCGCGCCTATAAAAAATAATTTTTCTTTGTAGCGTATTACTATTACAATGTCCATCAACAGTTATGAGATCGCAAAGTTCAATTGATCCAACTTCTTCTGGGTTCATCAACTGATTAATGCAGCCTTATACTACATACACTTCTAACATAAGTTATTGGTAGCACACTTTCCTTCCTGTTATAGGTGTCAGAACACCAATTACTCCCTCTAATTAAGAAAGTAGTCCTACTCGGAAAAACAATAGAACAGTTGATGTCATTATTTGCTTAAACTAACCAACACACTTGCAGAAATGAAACTTTTGGGGAAAAAGAAATGTGAAAAAGAAATATATCAAAACCATTTTTTTTTGGTCTATGAGTTTGCATTCAACATTGAGGATTAATGCGCTCCATAGTATAATTTAAGATTACCAGAAAACCAGGAGTTATTTATAGTGGTAGCTCTATTCGGCAGACCTCTTCTTTTTTATAAGATTTTAAAGAAAGGTATGTTGACAATTGGCATGTAGAAAGGTGGTACCTGTAAGATTCAGGATATACGATTACCTGGATGCTATGAAGTTATACTTAAGGTAAAAGATTAGAAAACTGTGAAAATTGCAAAATTTGGTTGAAGAGATAGGGGTTTATAATTGGTGGTCTGACACTTATATGGTGATAAACGGAAGTGGACAATGGCAAGATTTTCAAGGATTTAAAAATAGAACCGGGCTGTCGTCACCTATACAGATATGTATCCATTTTGACAGAATTAATTCAATCAAATTTCAGATATAGCAGATACGTGCATTATGTTTTTGATTTTCAGTTATAGTTTAACAAGATTTAGTTGTACGCAAAATTTTAACAAAATATTGATTGTACTTTCAAGTGTCAAGTCAAAATTCATAACTATTAATACTGATATCGGCAAGAATAATGACTTATTAACACCTGAAGGATGTACATTGTAACCGGTATATTATGATGAATAATATTTTTTGATTTTCGATTTAAAGAGGCCAACAATAAATGACCTTTTCATATCTACTTTCTTTTCGCTCAAATAGGGAAATACCCGACTGTGACAACTGTCAACACTCATTTTAAATCCATTTTCGATATAAGTTTTAAACAAATGATTTTCTCACATTAGTTTTTAACAGAAAACATTATAGTTGTACAGACCAATTCTTTCAACTGCGAATATAAAAGGTAAAGACGCGCATTTATGATATCTTCAAAATTGTTTGTATTTATTAATCACGGTTGATTTATTATGACGGGAGGTAATTTATATTATCGTACTCATTACTGTTTACTCAAGTCTTAATGTACTAGTTTGCGGTGAACCACAAATTGTAGGTCAATCATATTTGGTATGCAGTTGTATTAACTAGCATTGACACATCTCATTTCCACGGAGATTGTTTGGCTCCGCCCCTTAGTCATTGTCTATAATTACTTTGAAAATGTTGCCTAGTTTACATGTATTAGTTTGTGATTAGGCCAGTTCAAGGGGAATCGTTAGTGGTAGCCAATGTATTCAGTTGTACAAGCATAGCACATTTCATTTCAAAGGAGAAAATTTGGCCACGTCCCCTCAGTCATGGTATATCGACTTTGAAGCTTTTGCTTAGTTTACATGTACAAATGTATTCGTTTGTGATTAGATCAGTTTAAGGTGAACTACTGATGTTAAGTCAATGATATTAGGTATGCAAATTTATAGGCATTTGTAAGCATCGTTTCCATGGAGATTATATAGCTCCAACCCCTCTTCATGATTCATTGACTTTGAAACTTTTACATAGTTTACAAGTTAATGTTTGTGTTTATGTTTGTTTAAAGGGACTAAATTATAATAAGTTAATGATATTTGGTGTGCAGTTGAATTTGCATTGACACATCTCATTTACATGGAGATTGTTTAGACATGTACCTCAGTCAAGGTTCATTGACTTTGAATATTTCCCTGTCTTATGTAACTTGTTAAGTATTGCTATTTTAATTTCAACATTTGCATTATCGAAATTACAAAAAAAGTGAGACATATCTCTGTGATAACAGTTTATATTATTTATCAACTTTGTGATGGAAACTTGCAACCTTGGAACGAATATGGGACAGCCATATTACTCAATATTTTAAATCATTGTTAAACTTTGTTTTGCAAAACAAGAAAGCAAATGACCATTACATGTTATGACTTGGTTCAACTCATACATGAACATTTAAAATTTTAAGGTCATGCTAACTTTTATGAAACAATTTTATTTTACAGGTTGAGTTCTTACTGCATGTTCTTCGGCGATTAAAAAAAATGTACATCATCATTATGTGAAAAAGTTTTTCTAAGCTTTCAACTGCAAACTCTGAAACCACAAAAATATATTCATATCAAAAGAATTAACTTGTAAATTTGATGTTTGAACAAGAAACCATAAGTAAAAAAAATAATGGCAATGGAAAGAGGGTATAGATACCATGCAATGTTTATTTATAATAAACCAAAGCTAAAAAACAATCGTCATGTAAATCCAGACTATGAATTATCATTTAACGTTGTTAAGTTTGCAGTAGCTCAACTGGCAATATGGGGATTTGAAAAGACGTATTACCATGACCGTGATGCTGTACCAGGGAGTAATAAATTGGATGATTTTTTTTATTCTGTGAAAGCATCAAGATTTACTGTTGTTGTATTTACAAGAGAGTTTTTAAAAGACTGTTGGGGAAAGTACAAATCCCAGGCAGCATTTACCAACTTAATAGATAAGAATGAATCAAATAGATTTATTGCCTTGTTTATTGGTGTAGATGATCAACAGATACCAGATGCATTTAGAACTATGAACAGTCTATCATTTAGTAATGACTGGCCAAATGAGCATGGGGAGTGGAAAAGGTTTAAAAGACTTTTGAAAAATGTCACACATGCTGTACAAGATACAGAATCAGAAGTAGTTCCTGTGATACAAGGTAATTCTGGATCTTGAAATGCAATCTCGAAAAGGGCAATATAAAGTTACCAATCGTATTCCTTTTAGGTTATGCTATTTTGGATTATCCATAGAAAGTTGTTTAATCAATAGAGATAAATAAAGATAAACGCAAGAGTGTTTTGAAATGTGTGCCCTGCCTAAGTATGACTAGAACATAGATCTATGACATTTAATAGGACAAAAGGGGAATACCACATAAAACATACACCAATATAAATTATAACACATTACCATCACTTTTATTTCTATTCTTCATCCTAGAGTTACAGTCATGTTTTCAATTGCAAATGAACCCCCATGCAAGCACGGCACAGTTTACAGCTTGTATTATCATTTAAGTGTATCAAACACATGTTCCGCATTGAAATATGTTGCAAAGGTACTTATATTAAACAGTTTATAATTGTGACCATAGCAATGATAATTCGGGTCAACACAGAAGTGCTGACTACTCGGTGGGTAATCCCACACCCCATCTTTTGTTTTACGCCCTATATCCCACATCCTAAAGTGTAACGAAAAGCGCGTCTGGCGTAATTACAAATTTAATCATGTTATCTATGATTAGTTTTTTTTTATCCCCCTTATATTTCTGTCAGATTCAAGTAGAATTTAAGGCTCTGTCGAAAAGACTCCTGGATTTATGTTAAAATTTCACATTTTTAAGCATAACCAATAACATTTATTTTCCATTCGTTTGATGGTTATGAGCTTTTGATAAAGGAACTTTCCTATTTTCCATAGAGATCGATATTTTTGTTATCTTACTTAATACTATTATAATAATTGTTCTTTAGTTTGCATACTGTCATCTACATTATAATGTGAGACCTTATTTATTAATTTGGCCATAGTTATTAGTCAGATAATTTGAAAAAGTTTAACTTACTTGGCTGCCGAAAGAGAATAATTATTTTATGATATCACTATCAACAATGATTGAACAAATAATCATATTGTAATTTTTTGTATGTCTCGTAGCTAATGTCCGTTTAAGAAAGACTAAAACATTCAATAGAAAGGTTTCACAATAAAACAATCATATGAAAGGCTTTGTACCAGCTCAGTAGCAATATGAAATGCAATGATAAAAACGAAATCTTCCCTATATAAATGTTTTACAATCAAGTGTATGTTGGTAATTTGGTGATTGATATTGTCAGTTTGACAGGTATGACCTTACTTTAACCAAATTCCAGCAGTGAATCCTTCATATTTATAATAATTTTGAAGGTTTTGAGATAAAGTTTATAAATAAAGACAACAGTAGTATACCGCTGTTCAAAAATCATTAATCGATTGAGAAAAAACAAAATTATCCGGGTTACAAACTAAAACCGAGGAGAACATATAAGAGGAAAAACAAAAGAAGAACAGAAACACTGAAGTGCAACAAAAACAAACGCAAATGCAGCATACATAGAAACCAACTGTTTGAAAATAAGTTTCCTATCCCTGACCTGGTACAGGACATTTTAAGAAAAAAAATGGTGGGTTGACCGGATTTTATGGCTAGCCAAACCTCCTGCTTATATGACAATTTAAAAAATACCGTTAGGACAGAGTAATAAAGAAATAAATAATATAATATAGTTCATTTCGACATGTAAACCATAGAATAACAACGAACACTTAAAATAAATTTACGATAGAATACAAATAGAGCAAAATCGAATTATGAACGTATAATAAGAATGTATCAACGCCACAAAAAGTGACGTCATATTTAGATTTATAAAATGTAAAAATATAAAAGTTTTAGTGATGTTATGTGATGTATTTTCTAACAATTACGAAAATATTAATATATAATTGTGTTAGTAATGTTGTTATTAATTGTATGTTCTAACAAAGTCGGATTTTCTTCTAAATCAAACTGTGTAAAACCAAATAAATCCTGTGCATACGGTTGATTTAAACCAAAGATCACACAATGAACTAGATGATTATTTATCTTTGCTTTTACATACATAGAAAATAAAAATAGAATTAAAACCACAAGTGATAAGACATGAATAATCATAACTTAATACATGAATGTTAAGGATGTACAAACACCGAGACACGTCTAATAGCAATGCGACTTCGCATTCAGCAAAACAGTCATATTCGGAAAATACCTTATTTTAACAAGTAATATATAGCAATCAATTTTACATTTTTAGATGTTCAAGCCATTTTAGTAATAACAGGGAGCACTTGACTTTTACGTCATTTTCCTGCATATATCAATCTCATGTATCAGTCATATTCTTCTCAGCAAGCTGGATGATAACTTCTTGATATTTGGATCAATTCAAACTTTATCAAGCTATAGTTAGGGTCAGCCTCACTATTTAGTTTTAGATCTCTTATGCATCTTCTTCCATTTTGAGAAATACAATGGTGTTTTCCTGGTAACATACATGTTTTGTTTTTTATCGAAGCATGAATCAGGTCATCAGTTTCCTTTTTTTTAACTCGTTCAAAGTTTCACATTTTGTCAATATGTGTTCTTTAATAATCTTTTACTGTAAATTCAAAAATTAATGTGAGGTTGTTATTAATGCGAATAATGCAATTCCTTAAGTATTTAAATAATAATAACTCGCATTCTGATATATGTTACAGATATATTTATGAAGCTTTTCCTTAAATCACAATTATTTAACTAGCATTTTGCAAATTCTTTCATTTATTTTTATAGTGAATGCATTCAATATCTTTTAATCTAAGAAAACATGATATGCCATTTTGACATTGATGAAGTCAATAAACTCATCAAAGATACCAGGATTAAATTTTATATATACGCCAGACGCGCGTTTCGTCTACAAAAGACTCATCAGTGACGCTCGAATCCAAAAAAGTTAAAAATGCCAAATAAAGTACGAAGTTGAAGAGCATTGAGATCCAAAATTCCTAAAAGTGTTGCCAAATACAGCTAAGGTAATCTATGCCTGAGGTATTCTGTAGTTGTTTACAATCTCTGTCATTTGATATTTGGTGGATAGTTGTTTCAATCGAACCAAATCTCTTGATTTTTATATATTAAGTTATTTGTTTTCACAATTGGATTAATTCCTTTTTTTTTGTTACTGACAGGAAACAATAATCTTGAAACAGACGCAGGACCCGAAGATCTTGATGATGCAAATGACAACTTACAACCAGGGAATCAAAATACAACCAATAGCCCTTATTATAGAAATCAGTCAAATCAACAATCAAGTGGAGGCAACCAACATATTCTTGGATTTTCTGTGGCACAATCAAATGAAGCTTCATACCAGAGGAACAGAACAAATGGATTAAATTCTAACAATTCAGCTCCTGTTGCCATAACAACAGATACCATATCATCATCAACAACTACAGCAAGTCAGCATGTTGAAAACGGTCAAAGCACAACAAAAACAGGTGTTGGTCAGACATCATCACTGGCCACTTCTCCAAGCACAGTAATGTCTACTACAGGGAATACTATTGAGGAACCAGGAGCTCAAGCAGTCGTCTCAACAAGTCCTACAATGCAGACTTCTGGTACCAGAATGCCTCCTGGTAATTTACCCGCTGTAGACATACACAATTCTGCGGATACAAATCTAAAGGTATATTGTATATCTTAGACGTATTTTTAAATTAAAAGTAATATGTCATTGAATTAAACTCCTGGGGACTACTCATTATCTTCTTGCTTTTTATTGTTGTATTTTTATTATATTCATTATTTTTAAATAGTATTTTGCTCCTTTCTTTATTTTGTAATTAGATAACTATTCTTCGTCATATATATATTATAAAAAAAGATTAATAGGTTAGCATACTGTCTTATATACTGCATATACATCTACAGGATGTCTGATAATTTTGATTCTGTTACAGTTGAGCACTGATCAACTTATCAAGAAAAGTCTTGTCTCTCCACTGCCACCTGAACAGTTAGTTTGTCAAAAAGATGAAATTTTGAATTATCAGCCTGATAGTGGCCTTGAGCAGAGTTTGGACTTTGATTACCTTGCAAGTGGCCACCAAGATGCTAATGGTTACAACACTGAGTCCATAGGAATGAATAGACCAAATATAAATAGTGCTCCACTGAACAACAATAGTGGTGGGTATAGATCAATGAAGGAATCTTCAGAAAACAGTCAAGGTAACTTAAAAACTCAAAATAATGAACAGAGCAAAACACAAATAAACACAAAATACAATTGACAGCAAAGTTTGAAATTCTTTGTAACCAAAAAATGTTATATGAAATAAATACATTCATTATGCATATAAAGGTCTTTTGGTAAAATTTCAATATAGATATTTCTGCAACTGTGAACCATTTTTGCACAGTGAACTGTCAAATATTTTTATTCAAAACATTTTGATCTTTAAAATTTATGTAGAAAACTTCTATTTTGATAATTTTTTGTACATGCAAGCTTCTATATGACGAATTTTATTTAAACAGGAGCCTACTTAAGTGAAAAGACAATAAAATAAGTAGTGTATCATTAAAATGTCCTTTTTATGAAAAATTATTTATTTTATTTTATTGTATTCAATTGATTACACATGTCAAACTGTTTATGCTTATTTCTTATGTTTGTTACAATTTTCACACCTTTATTGTAAGAAAAGAAATTAAACATAGCTATTTGAAATGTTTATTCATGGTGTTTAATGCATTAGTTTCATAAATTTCGGGACTAAAAATACTCTCCATCAATTTAAGATTACTAACGATCAGGCATGGGGTAATGCAAATTTGTAATTGTAATGCATGGTAATGTATTACATTTTCCCAAGTAATTGCATGTAATGTGTAATGCAGCAATTTTTGTATTACATGTAATTGTTATATAATGCATTACTTTTGCAACAAGTTGTGTAATTTCATTCAATGCATGGCATTACATGGCATTTCTTTTTTCATATTCTATATATCTTTAACTGATTGTTCGAGAGTAAACGAAAGTAGAAATTAAGTTTTCTTGACTACGAAGATTATATTCATTCAATTTTTTTTCTATTTTCTATTCATTTTTCACCCTTTCATAAATCACTAGAGGAAATTTGAATATTAAGGTTTGCCCCGGGTAGAGCTTAATGATATATATATATATACCAAAAATTTGCGAAAGCAAATTTACGGATCTAACATTGTTGGGTTGATGTTTAGACGAGTTGTATATACATTATGTACACAGCCATGTATCACCATCATTGATGGCGATCCGATGGATACATCTGTTGTAGGGTTGTCACTGACTCAGACGTACTTATAAATATAATTATTTTCTGTGACTGTATCTTACATTAATTTGTAGGATCCTTTACTATAGATAATTTAGCTGATCTGTAACAATAACATCTTCATGCCTTATATATCATGTACTGCAGTACGCCGCTAGATTAAAACTGACGTGGAAAGGTAACACACGGCCAGCGAAAGCTCTTTTATTGAGAGCCCAGGTGGTCGTGTGGTCTAGCGGGACGGCTGCAGTGCAGGCGATTTGGTGTCACGATATCACAGTAGCATGGGTTCGAATCCCGGCGAGGGAAGAACCAAAAATTTGCGAAAGCAAATTTACAGATCTAACATTGTTGGGTTGATGTTTAGACGAGTTGTATATATATATATATATATATATATATATATACTATAATGACCATAATGAAATTCTAAATGAATAACAAAACCCTGCATATCAGAATTTTTATTTTTTATTGTTTCATTTTTTTTCATACATTTTCATTCATTCTTCTGTTTAAAAAGATTAATAAGTGAAAAGCGTTACCGTATTTAATTGTTGTTGTCAAAATACTTTGTTATCATTAGATAAAAGATAATTGAACATTTTCATAAAGTACTAATTAATTGTTTTACAATCAATCCTTTCACCATTTTGACATTTAGTCATTAAGCCCTTTGTTTTATTATATAATTAAGACATAGATTCTCAGTTAATATTTTGATTGAAATTTTAAAATACAAATGTATATTTATAAAAGTCAAATTATTCTTAAATTGAAAGGAACATACACTTCATCTCGATAATTTCTATTGGAGAAAACACAGAGATGTATACTTTCAAATGTAGAATTTGTATGAAGGATAAATCCTTTGAAACCCTTATGATATTTGAAAAAAAATGAAATATTTGTATCACAGATTGAATGAACCTGTTACATATATATGTTAACTTAAATTCAATGCATGGAACATTTACTACATATGCGAGATTCTTTAGTGAATTCATGCTGTTTTTCAAAATGTTTGATTTTTCTTTCCTTTGATAACAAAAAACAATGTAATGCGTAATTCAATGCATTACTTTGCAAAAGTAATTGTAATATATGCATTATTTTGACAAATGCATTTAATTGTAATTGTAATTTAATGCATGGTTTTGTCAATGTTATTGTGATATAATGCATTACATTTCAATATAATTTGCCCCATGCCTGCTAACGATACAACCAATTACTCAACAAACAAATGATTTTATACTTAATATGAAATCTGTTTCAAAGTCTTATTAAATACCTCATAACATTTGTAAATTATTTTATAATAATTTTATGATATAACATGAGTCATTTGATTTACAGGCGCTTCCTATGTATGGTCTACAATGAGAAGGATGCTAGTTGGTGCCAAATCTACAATGACAAATAATGTGAGGAAAATGATTAAACACTCAATGAACTTTGTACAGAAGTGTGACCAAAGTTATTTCTAAAATAAATCTTATATTTATTGTTTTATATTTTAACCTAACTGTTTGGTTTTACCTGAGATCACCCCCAGTTTTTGGTGGGGTTCGTGTTGCTTAGTCTTTAGTTGTCTATGTTGTGTGTTCTGTACTGTTATTTGTCAGTATGTCTTTTTTTTTTTTAGCCATGGCCTTGCCAGTTTATTTTGAATCTTTATATATGTAATATATTTGATTTGACTTGGTTGTGATAAGAATACTATTACAATGTAGTAACAAATATATCCTGATTTTGTTATCGCATCACTTATTTATTTATTTATTGTTTTCTTTTAGTAATAGTATTTAAAACATTCATAAATAAGACACTATCAACCAAACATATTAGGACTTTTTCTTTATTTAGTCAATGGTACAATGCGAACTGACTTATAGAACGAAATGCACTGAAATTTATTTGGACAATTTCAGCCAATCAAAGGCAAGAAATTACTCTAAATCAGGATAATTTCAGTTCTGGGCATTTTGTAAAGATGGTGGGAATTAAATTAATTTCTACATTTGAAAATGCCTGTACCAAGTCAGGAATATGACAGTTCTTGTCCATTCATTTTTTATGTCTTTTGTCATTTGATTTTGCAATGTGATTATGGAATTCCCGATTAGATTTTCCTCTGAGTGCAGTATTTTTGTGATTTTACTTTTCACCCAAGTATTGTTGGGCAAGACCATTCTATATCTTGTTAAAAAAAAAGGTTTCTTCTAAGTACATTTTTCTTGGTAATGTCTGTTTTCCGAAGATCTGTAATCTCTATACAAATATTTTCTACGTGTTCTTTCCCCTGTGAGTCCTTGAAAAGAGTTCCATCTAAGTGTTTATTTTTTTACGTTTTAGATATTGAACTTTCTTTTAAGAATTGAATGCTTCTTTTTGTAACTTCATTGGGGTGTAAAAGCGTTGCCCGAAGTACATTTTTTATGAAGCGCGGACGCTTCGAAGGTTGAGCAGATCCTGTTGCGCATGTGGTGTTTTGTCTGGGTCTCGGATTTTGTAGCAAGAAGTAAGTATCTTACTATATAGATCCTTGTTAGGGTATAATATGCTAATTAGACATCATTTTTTGATGTTTCAAATATTTGTAAAAGTTGAATATAGATATACTATTTACGACAGTCAAAAAAGTGAGAGCGGTTAAGCTAGCTATAAAACCAGGTTTCATCAACCATTTTCTACATACGAAAATGCCTGTACCAAGTCAGGAATATGAAAGTATGTATCTTTTCGTTTGATATGTTTGAACTTTTGATATTGCCATTTGATTAGTGACTTTCCGTTATGAATTTTCCTCGGAGTTCAGTATTTTTGTGATTTTACATTTTGCTATATGCAGTCAGTTTTGTTCAATTTTGTCAAAATAAACTAAAATAAATCTATCTTTATTGACTTGCAAGACAATAATTGAATTATTATGAATCAACATTCGTGCGACCTTTACTTTTGGCCTTGAGACTTGAGACGGATGGTTTCATATGTGTTCAACATTTGTTGAAATGATATAAATAAAAATAAATGACAAATACTAAATGTGAAACACAAGCAAAACGCATTCTTTTGAATGATCATGCCAACAAAAGCATTCCTATATAGGTTAAACAAAAACAATGATATACATATATAATTGAACAGCTAGAACTACTGTTGCTTTTATTGTGTATGTGATATTGTGCTATTGTTATTTTTTATGCATTCTTGTTTTTCAGTTTTGGTAATGTGCTATGTCTATATATATATATATATATATATATATATATATATATATATATATATAAAGAAGATATGCATTTTCGTGTTTCTTTGTTGACATATTTGTTTATGTTTATAGTGATAAAGATTATTACACAAATATGACTACCGTACCTTTATTTTTTTACATTTTTAAGTCTGTTTGTTTTGTTTACATATTGTTGTCAATATAATGTAACTTTATGCCACTTTCATACAAAGAAGAGTTTAGCTACCTATAATACAAGGTTTATTACACCATTTTTAAAATAAAAAAATGCATTTAACAAGTCAGGAATATGACAGTTGTTATTCATTCGTATGATTTGTTTGAGCTTTTCATTTTGCCCATTGGAATTGGGACTTTCCGTTTTGAATTTTCCTCAGAGTTCGGTATTTTAGTTATTTTACTTTTAAATTAATCAAAATAGTACACAGCATGAATATGGTGGTCTTTAAAAAAAAACTCTCACTGTTGCAAATGCAGGAAACCATTACTGATAGATTTGACAAGAAAATCAACAAGGAAGCATAGTGAAACTTCGAGCAATATACAAATCAGAACATGTAAACAAGAAATGCAACAGTGGTATACCTATTATTATTATTATTATTATTATTATTATTATTATTATTATTATTATTATTATTATTATTATTATTATTATTATCAGTTAAGATATCAGCAACTTGGTTAAAAGTTACTTAAAATAACTGTTAATGAATAAGTAAAAATTTGAAAATTTGTTATCTTAACTAAATATTTCTAAAATTGCTGAATTTTGTATTTAAAAATAAGTTACTAAAATACTTCAACTTGTAAAAAATCAAAATAAAAATGTTATATCAAAATATACAGAAACACATAAAATCAGACTAAAATGTACAAAATGTCAAAAACCAACATCAGTCTATTACAACCAATTGCAATTCCAGGTCTTAACTATAAGCAATCCACAAATGCAACTTTGAATAGATGCGTCTTTAGTGCTTTCTTAAATAGTTCTAGCGATTGTTCATTTCGAAGATTTGTTGGAAGGCTATTCCACAGAGTCCCAGCCGCCACATCGAACCTCCGTTCACCATACATTTTGGTCCGTGCATTTTTTGGCATCTCAATTAAAGAAGCATTTTCAGATCGCAACGATCGTGCTGGTTTGTAAAAATGTATATTGAATATAGAAGCTACTTAGAAAACAAGAAAGCATAATATTAGATAGTTCATACACAATAAATCCCTTGTTCACATTCAATGCGTGACACTTTATAGCACGCTCACATGAATCTTGATTATGAATTTTATGAAGCTAGCTGTAGTTTCAAAGAAAATGAGACAACATTTGTTTGTGATATACGGAAACACTGCCACAGGAGCATTCCAACCAGTATTTTAAAAACTAATGCACAAGTCTTCTACACAAGTAAGAATTATTTCAAAATCTTTTTGTCTTCAAATTTCAAATCAATTAGAGTATTTCTATGGATTATAACCTTAGCAACACATAAAGCATAGGTAAAAAACTACTATCATTTAAATTATTTATGATCTTTATATAATGTTTTACCTTGTTTCCCAACATGAGGTGTTTGAAGGTGTTGGTAACTGTCTCTGTTAAATGTAGAAGGGTAATCCCGTATCAAAGGAACGACATCTGTTCCTGTAGCATATACATGTTGCTTGTACTTGACCAAAATATTTCTGAACTTTTCCCACTCCTCATGTTCATTTTGCCAGTTAACACTGAAGGATTGACCATTCATTGTATTGAATGCCTCTGAAATTTGTTGATCTGTTAAATCTATATGTATTGCAATAAATCTCTTCGAATCATTCTGGTCTAACAATTTAGCAAATGTGGCATGAGACGTGTACTTTCCCCAAACATCTGTTATAAACCCTTTTGTACATAAAACAACAATGAATCTTGATGCATCCACTGTGTTAAACAATTCATCAAATATATTTTACTCCCTGGTTTGGCATTGCGGTCGTGATAATAGGTTGAGTCTAAACCCCATGTTTTCATTTTTCTACTGCAAACTCAACAAATTCATAGGATAATACATAGTCAAGTTTTGTATTGCGATTGATTCTCAGCTTAGGTCTGTTATATATAAACATTTCACTATATCTTTTTTTCAGTTCATCTGCCATTACTTAATACAAATACAAAATTAAAAATTAAAAAAATTGGAAGGAGTTCATCAGCATTTTCACATAATGAACACTTTTCGAATCTCCAAAAGCCTTAAGAATTCTATCAGAAAAATTAAAGTATTCGATTATAGCTATCAAGTCTCCACTGTTTTATTTATTTGACAGTGGCAGTTATTGTGCCTTCACTAAATAGTAAAATGTTATTTAATATTGATCAAAGTGTGACTGTTTTGACCTTCAATTCATATGTGGACTCTTAGGCTTATTGGTGAACACCCCTTGTATACCTAATGAAGATATGAGAATTATAAACCACCATTTCATATGTGAAATTGAACAAGAGGTAGTCAGAGTGACAGCTAACCGGATTCTCCTGCAGATGTCGAACCCTGAACAGATGAGCAAGTATGGACACGACATTTAAGCCTGGGGTTCGTGTTGCTTATTCTTTAGTTTTCTATGTTTTGGCATGTGTTCTATTGTTTGTCTGTTTGTCTTCTTTCATTTTTAGCCAGGCGTTGTCATTTTATTTTCGATTTATGAGTTTAACTGTCCCTCTGATATCTTTCGTCCCTCTTTTAAGCTGGGGTCACACATTCACGATTTTTACTGCCGTCCTTGACAGGACCATTCACGATTAAAATTTATCAAAAGTCTGATCAAGATCCTATGAATCGTGGATGTAAATTCAAACTTTAAAAATTTAATCACGACAACAATCAGATATTGTCCAGGAAGCCTCGATATTCAACTGTTTCCAAGCGAATCTATCCCGATAATCCCGTTCTAAATCCGCTTCTAATTCGATTTTTATTTTTCGCCAGGTAAAATTCGACCGAGTCTGTCACGACTGCGTCCCGATTCTACCGAATGTAATCCGACAGAGATCAGATAGTGACAAGACAGTGAACCGACGCTGACGGAAGTTATCCGTTCGAACAAATTTCTCCAGATCATTCCCGTTCCACAGGACACCGTCCCGAATACACAGAACATTGTTAGGAATTCGATCCGATACAGCAGAATCTGTCACGACATAGGCACGATTGTAATACGACTAGACAAAATCGGCTGAGTTTCCCCAAATGTTACCGGACGCACCTAACTGTCGGGGTGCTTTGCCGAACTATTCGGACCCTTCCCGACCAGTAGGAATCTGTTACGAACTAAAACCACTGCGTTCAGACAATAATAGGACATTCCAGATAATTGAGGATACTAATCCGACTTTTTCACTTTTCGTGTCGTATCGCTGTCTGATCTCAAACGGGAGTAATAATCGGCAATGTGTGAACCCCGCATTAAGCTTCAAACAGCTCAAAATTTGGATTGTGATTGAATATTTGACACAGCATAGGTTTGTAACCGAAAATGAAGGTTGTCAAAGAACTAAACAAATTTGAAATTGGACATTTACCTATCATTGTCTATTATCCAAAATCTAAGTACATTGTTGATTTGCATATCAAAGAATCCCAAGAACTGATTTTTTTTTAATAAAATACTCATTTCTGCATGTATGTATTATAACTCAGAACTCATATAACTCAGGTTAATTAGCTAATGCCAGTTGGAAGACCAAGGTGTGACAATTTGTTTCATATATACCCAGTCAACCTTTTCAGTTTCTTGTAATCATCAAATATAAATGAAATTGTGTTATCAATTTTGTAAATATATTCATCATATATACCACATAAACCATCAGCTTTATTACTTCCTACATTACCTTAATAGTTAATATTAAAATGAAACGTTTTGGAAGTGCACATTGATGACAACCCAATTAACAATTACTTGTACAAAAGTGAAAGTTGAAGGGATTTCCCATTAATTTACCTGTAAACCTATACTAAAACTCCCTCCTATGACAGGAGACTGAACCACCAATATTATCAATCTGCATATTATCACTGATTCTTTAAAAAATCCACCGTTTGGTTAAACATAGTTTTTTTAAACTTAAAAAATAAATACTAAGTATCTCATATTCTTTAGATATTAACTCAAATCGCCACTTTCAAATTCGTGCTGCAGAAAAGAAGGAGAATTTATGATAAGGTCTTTTTGTTCATGAATTCGAAAAATAAACT
This sequence comes from Mytilus galloprovincialis, assembly GCF_965363235.1. Classification (NCBI taxonomy): domain Eukaryota; kingdom Metazoa; phylum Mollusca; class Bivalvia; order Mytilida; family Mytilidae; genus Mytilus; species Mytilus galloprovincialis. Next base: position 1,984,312 of record NC_134841.1, read on the forward strand.
GATGAACATAGGTGCTTGAGGACAGGATCCTGTTATGAGCACCCAGTAGTCCCTCCCCCTTATTATCATAATCTCAATTTTTTTAATATATATCACTTATTTGTACCATATATATACTAATATACCATAGTTTTACTTTAAATATGCATGTTTACTATCAACGTGAATCTCAAGTATAGAGCGAAGCGAAAGGTTGCCAACTTCGTTTCATGATATTGGGGCAACGGTCATGAAAGTTGTTTTAAAATGTAATAAAATTTCACTTACCGGTTAATTCAACGAGTCCAGGCTCTTCCCAGATGATTTTCCTTATTGAATTTGGATATCCCGATATAATATAATACCGTTTTAATACTTTTATTTCATTTTTTCCGCAAGTGGTGCTGCTTTTTTTTCTCCATTCAACTTCGATCAACGGAAGTATCAATACAACGACATCTGTGTGGTCTTCAGCTCAAGAAGGATAACTCCACATGTAACCGCGGGAAATTAGATGAGTTCCGGGGTAGAAAAGGTAGAAAAGGTAAGAGATTTTCGAAATGTATACATTCTCGTATGTGTACTTTCCCTGCATATACCATGGAACTCATCTAATTTCCCACGGTTACATGTGGAGTTATCCATCTTGAGCTGAAGACCACCTTTTCTTGGAAATAGTCAACAATGCCAATAACGAGCAAAACTTTGATATGAGTACACTTACAAATGTGAACTTATGAATTAATACTTCGTTCAAAAAGAAAATATTTAGCTTCCTAAATTTGAGAACAGAATGAAATGTGTGACTAGGCATATTCAAATAACAGTGATTGGAAAAGTCGGTATAAGCTACGTATTCTTTATCATAACACAGAAAACACCCGGACTAGACAATATCAGTCAAATGATGCTAAAAATCCCCGCCCCCCCCCCTCAAATAAATAAATAAATAGATAAATTGAAATCAGTACAAATACTCTTCAATTATATTTGATGAATCTTTGTCCAAGGTAAATACCCTTTTTTTATGTCCTGTACCAAGTCAGGTATATGGCCATTGTTATATTATAGTTCGTTTCTGTGTGTGTTACATTTTAACGTTGTGTTTCCGTTGTGTCGTTTGTTTTCTCTTATATTTGAGTGTGAATTCACATTACTATAAGACGTGTCACGGTACTTTTCTATCCCAAATTCATGTATTTGGTTTTGATGATATATTTGTAATTATCATCGGATTTTGTCTAATGCTTAGTCCGTTTCTGTGTGTGTTATATTTTAATGTTGTGTCGTTGTTCTCCACTTATATCTAATGCGTTTTCCTCAGTTTTAGTTTGTTACCCCGATTTTGTTTTTTTGTCCATGGATTTACGAGTTTTGAACAGCGGTATACTACTGTTGCCTTTATTTATATAGAGTACAGTAAATCATAAGGTAAACAACAAATCTTATTAAGCATACTCGTTCCTGATTTTTACCCACCGTAACTTTGTGATTTTGTAACATTACTTTTTTTCATTGATATGTAAATAAGTTAAGAGATATTGAAACTACTACTTTCAGATTAATTGTAGCGTAAGACACATTATAATTGAAAAGAAAATAGAAAGGGAAAGTGTGTAAAAATATGTATCCGAACAAATGAAAACGTGTTATTTAATCAATAAGTTCGCATTTCCATTTTTTATTATCATGATAATGAATGCATATTTAATCTAATAGGAGGGCTGACTAAATTAACTGTTTTCCTAGTAGGGTTCATTATATCCACCCATTGTTTTTGGAAAATAAATAAAAAAGGACCTACACGTTGTCATATATGTCAAATTGTAGAGCATGTTGTATATAGACGTACCAGTCTTTCTGCACACAATAATAACGCGGTCGAGAAAATGTAATTAAAATACAAAATAAGAATATCACGAACTACGAGTTCTATATTTAATTAGATTGTGTTAAAACATGATTGCAAAAGCATGAGATTTCGGATATGAAATGCACGTTGGGCATCGTAAATGATCTTCAACTTTTTCAGATAAAGTTACTCATACAATTGAATGTGTAAGAAATTTACCTTTTTTATAAAGTAGCAAGAAAACGGATCCAGTCACCCCATTTTTTTTTTTATTTTTCTTATCTGAAAGCATAATATTAGAGCTTTCTACTCATATGTTATCTCAAAATTTAATGGTGTAGTTTTTGATTTATGGCGGCAAATTTGGTTCTACATGCATAATCTATACAAAATCTGTCAATTTTGCACAACCTGTAGCATGAAAATAAGCCCCGTGACCTATTCTTTTATTATTATTTTTTAAAAAGCATGATAAAAAGTAAAATCACAAAAATACTGAACTCAGAGGAAAATCAATTCGGAAAGTCCATAATCACACGGCAAAATCAAATAACAAAACGCATCAAAAACGAATAGACAAGAACTGTCATATTCCTGACTTGGTACAGGCATTTTCAAATGCAGAAAATGGTGGATTGAATCTGGTTTTATAGCTAGCTAAACCTCTCACTTGTATGACAGTCGCATCAAATTCCATTATATTGTCACCGATGCGTGAACAAAACAAACAGACACAATAGGTAAAAATGTAAAAAAATTACATGTAAACTACATTTTGGCAAATTATCAAACAATTCTATGGATTATAATTTAGACACGCCATCTATCCGAGGGTATCACAGCCCAGTAGTCAGCAATTTAGTGACACAATTTTATGTTGGCATGAAAAATCAGTCTCTGATGAGTTATTATAGTCACGGTCGCGGTTACAGTTATTTTGTAGGACGACTTCCAAACTGGTTATTACACCTGGTAACTCGAGCCTGGTAATTGCACACGATAACACATATTTTGTAAAATCCTATACAATAGGTTTTCAAAATAAAATAAGTAGATCTCGGATATTTTTAGATAAGTTTAAATTACAGCAAAAACTGATTTTGTTTCATGGATGGATACCCCATATCCTTTGTTTTTCTATTAGTAAATCAAGAAACAAATGTTATCTAAAACAAAAATATGGTAACAGTTAAACGTTTTGATGCTGGTTATAAGAGTGTTAATAATAATTCTTTATTGTCAAATAAGGAAATGATACTTGTGACATAAAACCAAAAAATAAGTGATTTGAACACACACATATATATATTTATACATTCAAAAATAACTGATAACAATAAAGTAAAATATGTTGTCGGTTGCATTTTCTTTCCATTTTAATGCACCATAGGAAATTGTTGGACCGGGCAAGGATAAGCTATTGGCTTTGCAAATATTATTTAGTTTGCAATTATGCCATTCAATTATTTTAATTAGAATAAATTATAGATATTTCATATCTTTTGGGTAGTTTTGTGGTGTTTCGTAAATTATACCATAGCTTTTGTTGAAAGCCTAGGCAATAATCTCACGAGACGGAGTAGAGTAAGGTTGCCGAGGAGTTTCAACAATAAGCTATGGTATAATTTACGAAACACCGCAAAATTATCCAAAAAATATAAAACATCTATTTTAACCTATCGCATCTTTTGCAGTTTAAAATTGTATATGTCAAATATTTTTGTGTGTTTATTTCTAAGCCAAGTTCACTGTCAAGTGTGTTTTCTGCCTTCATATCTAAGATCTGGATGGTGCTTTCGTTGCTTAGAATATGTAATCAATTTGTCCAGAAGAATTCCGTTATAATGGAAAAAGTTTTCTTTCTCTGTGTAATCTTGGTTTAGTTCCAATAAGCCATTGCCAAAGATATCTTTAATAATGGATCATTAGATGTTTCTGATCGATGTACATTCCCGATCAAGTCTCCACATTGTAGTATATCAAGAGTGTTCCCGTAAGTTGTTTTTACTCAATTCTGGTTGAAAAGCAAATGCTCTTACAGGCAACACAAATATGTGATGAGTTGTTTTAGATATGCCATGTTCCTTTTAAAACTATGCACATCGAAAGTTCCTGGTGATTTGCAACGTTTCCTCTGAAAATGTTTGTTTGTTTTTCTTTGATGGTCTCGAGTTGAGTATATTGTTGGGTTTATTTTGGCAATCTAAACTCTTAATGTTGGCCAAGGCTTTCCTTTTCAGCTGATCTTTGAGTTCGCAAGGTATCATTAATCAACTTTTGACTTGGTTATTTTTTTTAATAATTTTCTTGTACATCCTTGCCATGTATGTTGTTAACGTGGATTTGTCCAATTTTAATAAAAGGTAATACATGGTATATTGATGGTGCATTCATGTACATTTGAGGTCCGTGTGCTTTTTCCAAACCATCAGAGTCCTGAATGTTCTGGCATTTATTTGCACTGTAGTCCTATCATGTAATGTTGTCATTTTTAGTGTTTTATTTAACATTGCCAATAAAGTACAAGTTTCGGCTAGCCGCCAAAACCAGGTTCAACCCACTTTTTTTTTCCTAAAATGTCCTGTACAAAGTCAGGAAAATGGCAATTCTTATTTTATACTTCTTTTCTGTGTGTGTTGTATTGTCGTTTTGTTTTTTTGTTGCACTTCAGTGTGTCTGTTGTTTCGTTGTTTTCTTCTTGTGTTTGATGTGTTTACCTCAGTTTTCGTTTGTTACCCGGAATTGTTTTCTCTCAATCGATTTATGACTTTCGAACAGTGGTTAGTGAAATATGTAAGAAGCATGGCATGACATACCACTGTTATGCGGATGATACGCAAATTTACCAAGTCATCAAACCATTAGATAATTGGGATGACATTACCGAGCGCCTAGAAGCTTGTTTGGAAGATATCAAAACTTGGATGTGTACAAATATGTTGAAGTTAAATTAGGACAAGACCGAATTAATTGTTTTTGCTCCAAAACACAAAGTCAAAAGTCTTAGTAAGTTACAACTGAATATTGATGGAACTATACTAAGTGAATCTACCTGTGTTCCAAATCTTTGAGTTTTTCTCGATCAAACCCTCAGCATGCAGCAACAGACAAATGCTATTACCAAATCCTGTTTCCATCAGATTCGTAACATAGGACGGATTCGATCATATATAACGGAGGACGCTTGCAAAACTCTTGTATGATCTCTTGTTAAGTCGCGGCTTGATTACGGTAATGCTTTCATGTATGGTGTGAATGCCTCGAGTCTATCCAAACTTCAACGTGTTCAGAACACAGCTGCCAGACTAGTGACCCACAAAAAGAAGTTTGAACATATAACTCCAACACTTATGACTCTTTATTGGCTACCATTTAAATTCCGATGCCAGTACAAACTGTTGCTTTACGCATTCAAAGCCTTGCACGGACTTGCACCTTCGTATCTTAGTGAGTAATATGATTTTTTACAGGTTTTAAAAAATATCATGTATGGACATTCAAACTCATAAATCGAAGGTAAACTGATAACGCTATGGCTACAAAGACAAACAGACAAACAGTAGTACACAAAACACAGCATAGAAAATTGAAGACTGAGCAACAGGAACCCCACAAAAAAAAACTACGGGTGATCTCAGGTGATCGGAATGGTAAATAGGTCCTTCGTGCTGCTCGTGTTAGTACAAACCCAGTGATAAGTCAAATTCGGTAGGTCACATTCGGTAAAAGGGGACTGTGGTTAAGACATTAGGAATATACCCATAATCATCTATGAAACGCATATTGGCCATAACGAGTTGGTTTACCGTTCTGGAATAATTCGTGATGGCGTCTTTTAAACTTACGAATGAATTATTTTAACGTCTCCAATTGAAACTCTTGGTTTAATAACCCTTGTTACGAAAACCCATAATCAATGAAATCGTTATAGGAAATACAAGCCCTGGAAAATCGTATAAAGTGGTAGATAAATACTCACTATTCAAGAACTACTGGATTGAGGGTACATGGAAATGTAAAGATAACAATAATCTCTTTTGACGTAAAGTGTTGTTTTCAACCGACCCATATTGTCAATTTCTAGATGTCAGTCAAGATACGAGGCAAATATTACTGACTATCAAATGAGAGATTATCATCTACTAGTATATAGCGGAAAGTAAAATTAAGTAATACTGCTAACGTGTTCTCTTTCTTCCTAAAAAGTAACTGTATAAAGTCAGCTACACATAAATAAAAATTCCACGACAAAATAATCAGAACATGTTAGTTTTAAGGAGAATATTAGGATTTGCCTACTTAGGCAACAGCAGTACATCGCTTTTCCAAAAGTGGACTGTAGAACAAGCTCACAGGCTTTCATATAATTTTTTTGCGTTTGAAATGATATGCATTTTATACAAAATACTGCTTCTATATGATAAAATTCTATAACATTGTTTACGTGTTATTATAGTATATCAGATGTCAGGTAGTAACAATATTCCACTCAATCACGAGTATTGAAATGTTCGCGATGTTAAGTCTGTAAATTATTACAATTAAATAAGGATTGAATCTTTTTTTTTTTACCTCATTAATTTGTTATCGACCTGAATATATTCTGTAATAATTACAGCTGAATTAAATGAGGCGTGTTTCAGTAACAGTTGTATGTTGGACAATACACATTGACTGCATTTCATCACATACTGGTTTTTGTTTTTGTAAATTACACTCGCCAACATGGTTTTTTTTTTATAAATACTGTGTAAATAATGTTTGTTTTCACCTTTACCTTATCAAACATGTGAATTTGATAGTGTATTAAACAAGAATAAGATTTTCTTCAAATAATTTATTTGATGAAACAGATCGATATGCTGTGGAGTAACAGATCAAAACGAAAAAGTATTCTTTGCACTTCGAAAACAATCGTTCCTTTATTTTTATGAGGCAGACTTTATAAAAGAACTTCTTAAAAAGAAAGATAAGAAGTTAGCAATATCCTTTAAATTTACTTTCCGCTATGAAGATGATGTTCTCTCACTAAATAATTCAAAATTTAGTGGCTATGTTGACCGCATCATTCCCACCGAACTAAAGATTAAGGATACAACAGAAACAGTTAAGTTTGCCTCATATCTTGACTTACACCTAGAAATTAACAACGAGTGTCGGTTAAAAACAAAACTTTACGATAAAAGTAAATTTCAGCTTCTCAATTGTTAACTTTCTATTTTTATGTAGCAACATTTCAGTAAAGCCTGAATATGGAGTAAATATCTCCCAATTGATACGATATTCCCAAGCTTGTATTTTCTATCATGATTTCCTTGGTATAGGTTTGCTGCTGACAAGGACGCTATTAAACCAAGAGTTTTAAATGGTGAATTTGAAATCATCTCTTCGTCAATTTTACGGACGCCATCACGAGTTGGTTGACCGTTATGGAATAACCGTTTCACATTTGATATCGGATGTAGTGACTACACAATTCCATTCCCTTTTCATTAATGTGACCTACCGAATAAGGCTATTTATCGGATTTGTTATAACATGAGCAACACGACGGGTGCCACGTGCAAAACAGGATCTTCTTACCCTTCCGGAGCACCTGTGATCACCCCAAGTTTTGGTGGGATTCGTGTTGCTAAGTCTTTAGTTTTCTATGTTGTTTCTTGTGTATTATTATTTGTCTTTTTTTCTTTTTTAGCCATGGAGTTGTCAGTTTATTTTCGATCATGAGTTTGACTGTCCATCTGGTGCCTTTCGACCCTCTTTTGAAGACAACATAGCCACAAAATGCTCTTTAACTGTGTACTTGTTTAGCTTCATAACTATTTTAATCTGAGCGTCACTGATAAGTCCTATGTAGACGAAACGCGCATATGGCGTATTAAATTATAATCCTGGTACCTTTGATAACTAATTATCCAGTGTGATTTTTATAATGCAATAAGCAGATAAGGAGACTGTAAATTAAGCCATATTTTTATAAGCGACCATCGCCATTTTACTTGCATAGTGTTAAAAGCATTAAAAAGGTAAAAACAATTTTGTAAATATTTCTACCATGCATTTTAACGTAGAGCAGGCTTGTTTTAACCAGAATTTTATATAGGTCATTATTTTTCTCGGATGTATTCATTTATCAGTTATGTATGCACTATATATTTAGTTATTAGTTATTGTATGTGTATATATAGTACATGTCATTGTGTTGATAATTATTATTGTTTAGCTATTAAAGAACTGAATTGCATTCTTTTCATTTAATGTTTTTAAAATAGATTAGGCTGTCGATTTTATTGTTTAAATTATTGCACCTTTTCGGACCATGACGCCTTTATTATAAAAAAAAAAAGAAGATGTGATATAATTGCCAATGAGACAACTCTCCACAAGAGACCAAAATGACACAGAAATGAACAACTATAGGTCACCGTACGCTTACTATAGATTCACTCATGTTGAAGGCAGCTATGTGACCTGTAGTTGTCATTGTGTATTAATATGATTAATTGTTTGCACGAAATGAAATTTGTTTTTGTTTATGACAGAAATCGGTGGTATTGAAACCGATGGAGAACCCAATCAACCATCGGAAATTAACAGCATATTACAATCAGTGAATCAGAATACAACAAATAGTCAAAACGCTGCAAACAACCAAAATACAACACAAACAGATGTTGGTCTGACATCATCAGTGGCCACACTCCAAGCACAGTTACGTATTTTGCAGGCACTACAATGCAGACTAATGGTAATAGAGAGCCTCCGGATGGTGCAGCACCTTCGACTCATCCACAAAATTCTTCAGTTACAAAATTAAAGGTATAATTTATCCTAAAACTTCATCCAAATCAGAAGTAGGATGTCGTGAAATGAAAGAAAAAGATGCAGCAACAAAAATAGGAAGTGAATTTCTGTATTCTTGTTTTTTCTGTTTTGCTAATATGCTTTGTCTGTGTGTCTTTTTGGTTTTTTTTATTTTGTTTTGCCAATTGATTAGGGAATTTCCTATTTAAATTATTCTCGGAGTTTATTATTTTTGTGATTTTACTGTTTAATAACTTATTTGAATATTTATTTTACAGGAAATAGTTAGCAGAGACACTGTTGATGAAAATGATCTTTTAAGTAGTTTAAACATAAATGATGAGGAATTTGATAACAGTGGTCAAAGTAACTTCACAGAAAATCAGGTATCAATGTATTGTTGCTCATGTTTTGTAATAACTGACTTAAATCATTTAGTTCGTGGAAGGATTGCTAGATATAAAACCAGGGTTTACCTGTAATAAGTCAACAGTATGATACTTTTCCATTTTTGTCCCCTGCGAATTCGTTGCACATAGAAATACGGAGCGTCCGTCTGTCCATCCGGTCTTGTTAGCGCTCTCACGAACACAATTCTTAACAGATATTTATTACAGTTTTATCATATGTTTATTTAGCAGATGTTTTTTTCCCCTGTAATTAGTTAATACTTCAGTTTTATCATGTTTATCTTTTATATAGTCATTTAATAAAATTTACTGTTTGCAAAAGTATAAATTATTCTAAATAATAAGGATGTTCGTATCAGAAAAGCCTGGCCGTATTTGGATCAGCTTTTTTGAACTTTTGCTGTTCATCTTTGTACTTGTTTTGGCTTTCGAACTTTCGTTTCTGGGCGTCACTAGTAAGTCTTGTGTGGACAAAACGCACTCCTGGCGGATTAAATTTTAAATCTGGTGCCTTTTGTTAGCTATTATTCGATTGTTTTTTTGTCCAATATGTTCTCCTTTTTATTTTTATTGTAGTCCTGTTATTGTTATGATATTGTAATTATTATGTTTATTTATGTTGGCCTAATTTGTGTTGTATGGCCTGATAGTTGTTTACCAAATAATCTTATAACTGTGCAGTTTAGGAATCACTGGAACAATCACAGAATGATTGGAACTTTCTAGGATGATCCTTATAAAAGATGCGTAATTTAAACTTCTACGTTATTCCAGAAACTTCCGTTGTAACTTTCCAGGATTTTCCACAATGTTCCATTATAGAGTGTTCTAGAATTTTCCATGACAACACTATATATACAGACACTAAAGTTAAACTCTCATAATTAAACTTGGACTTAGACATTGATAGACATTAGTATTCACGGCATTTGGATTGACACTTTTATTCTACAAACAACATCATACTGGATTGTGACCTTAGTAGTGAACATAATATTCAGATTGGATTCCGAAAGATTTCCGGATACAGATAAAGATAAAAGAGTGGACTCATATTTTGACAGTTAAGTTATCAGTAATATTTGTAAAATACTTCTTGTAAACTTTTGTATAATAAATATTGTTAAATTTTAGTATTGATTTGTGTCTTTTGTTGGCTACAATTTAAAGGCGATTTCTGGCCGTAACATTATGCTGTGTTGTCATTTTAATGTTATACTTAACATTGCCATTAAAGTAAAGCGGGAGGTTTGGCATGCCACAAAACCCAGTTTCTTTTTAAAAAATATGGCCATTGTTATATTATAGTTCGTTTCTGTGTGTGTTACATTTTAACGTTGTGTTTCTTTTGTGTCGTTTGTTACCTCTTATATTTAAGTGTGAATGCACATTATTATAAAACGTGTCACGGTACTTTTCTATCCCAAATTCATGTATTTAGTTTTGATGTTATATTTGTTATTCTCATCGGATTTTGTCTAATGTTTAGTTCGTTTCTGTGTGTTTTACATTTTAAGTTTGTGTCGTTGCTCTCTTATATTTAATGCGTTTCCCTCAGTTTTAGTTTGTAACTCAGATTTGTTTTTTTTCAATCAAAATATAGCAGTTTTACAAAATTGTTAAAATGTAAACTTTTATTTATTTATTGGAAAGTAGAATGCTTCTGCTACATACATATGGGCTTTTTTGACAATACATAGCACATATATCGGGTACTAGCATCATTAAGTCATGCGAAATTATGAAATCTTCACAATTTTTAGTTAAATTTTAGACGGTTTTCGTCTGAAATGAAAGTTGCCGCATTCGTGTTCATTCTTAATATTGAAATGAAAGTTGCCGCATTCGTGTTCATTCTTAATATTGAAATGAAAGTTGCCGCATTCGTGTTCATTCTTAATATTGAAATGAAAGTTGTATTCGATGATACTACATAACATATATAAAGGTTGAGGATGAACACGGATGTGGCCACTTTCATTGTTTACAAAAACCATCTGAAATAGTTATCAAAAGTACTAGGATTATAATTTTATACGCCAGACGCGCGTATCGTCTACATAAGACTCATCAGTGACGCTCAGATCAAAATAGTTAAAAAGCCAAATAAATACAAAGTTGAAGAGCATTGAGGATCAAAAATTCCTAAAAGTTGTGCCAAATATGGCTAAGGTAATCTACTCCTGGGGTAAGAAAATCCTTAGTTTTTCGAAAAATTCAAAGTTTTGTAAACAGAAAAAAGTGACATTTTTGGTATATTTGATAGATTTTTCATATTAAAGCTTGAATCGGAGCGTTTTTAATGACTTAATCAGTTAAAATCTTTCACATCAACTAATTGAATCAACTGAAATAGGCACTTAAGTGTTTAAAAAATGTTAAAAATCTTTCATTAGATGAACCTGAAATTTGAGGCCAAAATGGGCCCTTACCGGACCTACTCCTTTACACTTTTGGTTTATATCATCAATGTTTTGAAGAGTTCAAAAATCAGTGCCGAGTTTTGGTTTTTATAGAGTTATAGCCCTTGGAAATTTGATTATATAGAACATTGTATTGTAAGCACTCTCCTGTTACAAAACTTTGAATTCTTCGAAAAACTAAGGATTTTCTTATCCCAGGAATAGATTACCTTAGCCGTATTTGGCACAACTTTTTGGGAATTTTGGGTCTTCAATACTCTTCAACTTTGTACTTGTTTAGCTTTATATATTTTTTTATCTGAGCGTCACTGATGAGTCTTATGTAGACGGAACGCGCGTCTGGCGTATTAAATTATAAGCCTTGTACCTTTGATAATTATATGATAAGTTTATATCAACATAGTTTTGACACTTCGAACATCAGTGCTGATGAGTAATTCCCCCTTGAAAAATTTAATATAACTTAAATCGCATTGCATTCGCTCAGAAGCCTTTATTCACTAAGATATTTAGAAATTGATTTAAACGAACACAAATAGGTGTTTTTTTTAGTTATTGGATGGATACAATATTGTAATGTAGGGGACATTGGAACTCTGTTCTATTATTTTGTTGGTTATTGTAGTTCAGCATTAGATTTTGTTAGTTTTTATGGATTTCATGTTAAAATTCGTTGACACATAATTAACAAAACGGTTAGGTGGAAATGCTGTATGAATTTAAGGAAGCAAACTAAAAAAGTATATAAAGTAGATTGTTTTCACTTAAACTAAGGTACATGTACTCTAACATGTTAAAAGTACTTTTACTCTAAGATTCCTGTGCTTGGGATTTATGTAAAGTTTTATTATTTCTGTGTTTAATAGTCTTGAAACCCTTTGTACTAGTGTTTTTTTGCGTGTGGGTCATATCACCTTTTGTGCAAGGATTGTTTGTGTGAGGGTCACGTAAACTGTTGTGATATGATTCCTGTGTTTGTGGTTCATGAAAACTTTTTTCTAGGATATCCTATTATAGTTTTTATGAAATCTTTGATTTAGGAGATTAATGTATTGTATCGTAAGCTCCAACGACATCCGTTGATTATTTGAAGATCGGAATTGAGTTTATTGGCAACGGGTCAGCCAACGAGTATTTTCGACCATCTAATCACCAATTGATGCAGTGGGAGCTTAAAATATAATTTTGTTATCTCTATTAAAAAATAAACAGACAGAAAATATCATCAAACCAAACATCTGAAATCCGTCAAATTTCGGCTGAGCTTGCAGATATATATTCATAGAATCAATTGTAAAAATTGGTGACGGTATCCAAACAAATTGAACGTTACAAACGATGTTGCATTATAATCTGAAAGTCCTGTTTTTGTGAGTCATTATTGGAAACTGTTTCTGTAGGTGTCATTATTTTTTTTCTAGAACTCCTGTGTTTGTGGTTGATAAGCACATTTGTTCTACAATTCCGGTTGTTGTGTTTGATAGGTACTTTAGTTATAGGATTACTGTTGTGGTTTTTTCGCCTTAACCAAGTCGAATATGACAATTTGTTATTCATTCGTGATTTCGTGATTTGATTTCGTCAGAGACTTCCCGTATTTATTTTTCTTTGGAGTTCGTTTTTTTTTTTTTGTCAATTTACCTTTTTGTTCTAATATTTCTGGTGTAGCTGTTCTGAAAAAAAATTTGTTCTAAGATTCATGTGGTGGTAGTTCACTAAATTAATTGTTGAAGGATTCCTGAGTTCATGGTCTTTTTAAATCTTTATGCATATTGTTGCTGTTGTTTAAAACTTGTCCTGGGATTCTGTATGTGTCGGTCATGAATATGTTTATGTTTTTGTCGATTTAAACCTCTGTTTTATGATTCTTATGGTTGCGGTTGATAGAAGCTTGTGGTTGTGGTTCATGAAAACTTTATTCTATGATTCCTGTTGGAGTAATTGATGACAACATATGTATAAGATTCTTTGGGCATTTTCCTCTGGGTCCAAATCTTCATTGTTCATGACAACTTTTATTCTTATATTTTAAGTTCTTGATAAATGTAAACTATAAATATTCTGTGGTTATTGTTAATAGGAATTGAATGACATGTTATGGAATTGCTGGGGATCCCGTGCGTGTAAAAACATATGTCATCCATTCATCTCCTGTACCTCTAATAAGAAGGAAGCAGCTGGAGTCCTGTGTGTTCAAATACATGTCCACCATCTCATTTACTACCACTGTCATGAAATAAATGTTGATTATAATAGTAGATCAAAATGAACGAAATATTTTGGGTCGATGCCTCTGCTGGTGGACTATTAGTTCCCGAGGGTATCACCAGCCATGTAGCCAGTACTTCGGTACTGGCATGAAAATACGGATTTTTTGTGTTATTAAAATTTGCTGTTACAAAATATTAGAAATTATTATAAATTAAGGAATGTATCTCCCTCATGCAAAGCTCTGATTCCTTTCACGGATTTGGCTATACTTTTTGGACCTTTTGGATTATAGCTCTTCATCTTTTATATAAGCTTTAGATTTCAAATATTTTGGCCACGAGCATCACTGAAGAGACATGTGTTGTCGAAATGCGCATCTAGTGCAAGTAAATTGGTACCGTTAATTTTATTACGGAGTGTAAATGGGGCGTTTTTCTTGATTAAAGATGAAAAAGAAAAGAATTATAAAAAACATTTTGAACATTGCAAAACTCTAAAATACTGGGGGGCCTCAATACTGGTACATATGTATAACGGATAAACACTTGAAATGGGAGCAAAGATGTAGGTGAAATTATCTTTTATACAATGTTGATACGAGACATTTGAGTGAATTATTTTTGTCTGTTTGGAAGAAAACAATGTAAGAAGGCTGATATATAATGCAAAGTATTTTTTTGTAGAGAAAGAAACCCACAATACATGTACATTCATCAATAATAAGTAAGCATCTGATGTTGAATGGTCGTAATTTAAGTACCTATAGAGTGAGTTTAAGAATGATTAAATATATGTTAACATGCCAAATAAGTAAATATATTTTCTGTTTGTGTCTGTAACAGGTTAGCACTGATTCACTTAAAACTGAGACCACAAAAAGCCGAGTCTGTTCACAGCAACCTGATGATACTGAAAGATTTGTTTGTCCAAATTCGAATTCTCAGCACGATTGTGGAAATGATCAGGGTCTGAACTTGCAATCCGTTTTAACTGACCAACATGATACAAATGGTTCCAACATGGAGTCTATAGGAATAAATAGAGTAAATGCTCTACTGCCAAACTACAATAGTGATGAGTAAGAATAAATTGATTGACCTGCTACAAATACACAAGGTAACTAAAAACTAGTATCGATCAAATATTTTTAAAAGAGTTTTTCCCCTTGAAAATATTACCGTAATTATATTTGAAATTACAAATTACATTCACTCCTAAGCCTTCATTTCTCTTAAAGTATCTATGAAATGTTACAGCAGATTCCAACGAGTATGAAGCTACAGGTAGACTCTTTGGTTAGCTTCCTTGCTAGCTCAACCATGAAATGATTATTACCTTAAAATTGGGAGGAGCATAGCACCAATTCATCATCCAATGAAAACACTCATATCAATGGCCTGTTTATAATGTGTATGTTTCATACAAACAGGTTTACCTAAATGTAAACTACTTTTCAAATTATGGTGACTTGAGTAACACCGGTATCACTCAGATTACAATTCTACCTTGACAGGTAAGTTTGTATTTAGCCTATAAAATACTTATTTAGCCTTGAGAATTGAAAGGTCAGTTTATCCCATTCATACAATAGAAGTTGATAAATTTGGCTTCATGCCATTTACCTTGTCCAAAATTAAGGTCACTTTATTGTTATTGTGATATTGTTAAAGTACAAAAGAACCCTATATTCTGACCAATACTTAAATCTTGTGCATCTTGATTTAATTGTTAAAAATCTGCTAATGTTGAATTTTTGGGGTTATTTCGGCCTTTTAATTGCATATTTCTTTACATGGTAGTTTTTTTTTCAGATATAAAAAAAAAACTATCTGCTTGACTGTATAGAAATAGACTATGCTTGCAGTTTATCTATTACACTGTCTTGTTTTTTGTTTACACCAAATCTGACAGATTATTATTTAGTTGCAAAATATTTTAAATGAGAGCTGAAATATTTTCTATCTTTAAATGTGCATAATGTGAAAAAGAATGAAGAAAACATCTTGGTCCCTAAAAACATCATCAACCAGGATATAACATTCCAAATATTAATTTATTATACTAATATCAGTTGAAATCTCAAGCCACTGTTTTGCATGTTAAAGTCATAAGAAACGAGTGACCGGTGAAAAATAATGTTCTTCCAATTCTTAAACCAATGCATACAAACATCATAAAGTTAGTCTTCTGTGCACAAATTTATAATTTTTTTCGTGTGAATTTCGTAAAATCGTCATTTTTTTTTTCAATTGGTCAGTGTTATTGTGAAAATATGGCAGGTAATTAAAGTTCGTGTTTTGAAGCCGAAGTTTAACGATTGTCACCTGTTTGTCAACAATCGACAAAAAATTAAAAAAAAAGCATGGAAATTGAGCACGTGTTTAACATGTAAATTCAGACAATAGTTTATTTTAAGGACATCCATGCGTATTGGGATCACCGGATTTTTACGAGATGGGTCACACTGAGGTCACTTTGCATACGGAAAATATGTCGAGGAATTGCTTCCTGTGAAAGGAAGCAATTAAAATAAAGTAAACTTCTTCTAAATATGAATAAATTAAAGAATTTTCTTCAGAAAACAGTATATGTACATAAGTTTTATAATGAAAACTATCCATTGAGTTATAAAAAAAATATATGCATTATTTTTTTTAATTTGAGGTTTCTTATGACTTTAACAATGTAGGTCATGTCCCTACAGAAAATCAATAAATATGACAGTGCAATGTACTCTTAGCACAAACACATAAGGTCACTGTGAAATAGACATCTAGGGCAAGAAACAGTCAGTTATACCAAACCAGTTTGACTAGATGTCTAGTTTAAAACCAGTTTGACTAGATATGTCCTATATTTTGACAATGTAAATGACATGAGGACCTGCATGGGTTTTTTTAATATCTGTATTCCTTTAAATTTTTAGGGCATTTTTCTTTTAATAGCCTTAAAATAACTCTCATTCTGTAAAATTCTCATGAAAATGATTTTACTATTTAGTCTTTCTGTTACAAGATTATTTATCAATTCTGTACATTGATCATTATTTTATCAGTATTGCATTACAGTTACCTAAGTTACCTTTTTACTTTGCACAGTTGTTCTTTATACTTTTGCACCGCATTAAATTATTCTCTATTCCTTATTTTGTTGTTCATTTTCTCTATTCTCTATTTTTTGTTGCTATTACATGTGTTCTCTATTCTGTAAACCCCATTCAGACCCTTATAGGTAAACTTCTATTGTATGAATGGGATAAAATGACCTTTCAATTCTCAAGGCTAAATAAGTATTTTATGTATTAGATAAAATACAAAGGTAACAAAGAAACAGGCCGGTAACAACCGTTGCCGGATAGTTTTTCTGCACGAGTAGTCAGGTCAAGGTCCGAGGCGATAGCCGAGGACCTTGACCTGACTACAAGTGCAGAAAAACTATTCGGCTGGTTGTTACCGGCCTGTTTCTTTTGTTACTTTTGTTTTTTTATCTGACTTGTACGACGTTTCAAGTAATAATACGTTAAGCAAGACTAAACATTTGAGAATCTTTGATAGCCATAAAGCAGTAAATGTAAGTTATAGTATAAACACATTTTTTTTTCATTTCCCTTCAACCGAGATTTTTTTTAAAGAAAAAAATCAGGAATCTAATAATTTGATAAAAAAAAAAGAACCATTTCAAGTAAAATATAAATGTTGTACACATTTAAGACTTTTTAAAATGCAACTTCGTAAAAACGTAATATATTAAGGAATATTTTAGTGGTAAGTAAGATAATGTTTGATTTTTATGAATAAAACAGAAAGCGGGGAGGGGGAGGGGGGCTAATTCATTTTAAAATACACAGGCTGTGATCTTTATATTTGATGAAAAAATGCAGGATGAGCCATTAAATCCCGTCATTCCCCCTTTAAAAAATCGTAAAAATCGCGCGTTTGTTGCCAAATACATGAATTTAATATGCAGTGGTGGGGCTCCCGCGGGTTGGAACAACCCTTTTTTTGAAGATCAATGCATTTAAAATTTAAATGGGGACATAAAGTTGGACCCCCCCCCCGTTTTGTTCTGGATTTAGACATGGATCCGCCACTGATATAAATTCGATAACAATATAAAGGTATCAAAAGAATGAATTTCCTACTTCATTAGTGAATGAAATATTTATGAAAAAAATGGATTTTGTCTTAATATTATTTATATTCAGGAATATACTTTGATTTTTTTTTTTTAAATTCATGCTCGTCTCTAGATCTGCAAGTGTTGATCGGGATTAAACACGTGTTACCATATGATCCAATCGCAGCTTACCGCCCAAAATTGATGACAAGTTGAATGATTTTCTTCTAGATTTGCTGCTTATTTGGACGTGTATTACATGAACACTTTTTGTTTATAGGATCAATCGTGCATTGGTGAGTTGATAGGTATTTTCTTTTGATATTAGATTTGATTTTTATTTATTTATTTCCTGTCTTATTTTTTATTGAAATGTTCACGTCAGTATCATCCTTTCTTTACTTTCAGCATTGTCCAAAATACTATTCATGTCCATATATTTAAGAAAACATTTATTGACCGAATATTTTGCTTCATAAAGGGGGCGGTATGTTCTTTTTTGAGTATATTAACTATTTACTTTTCAACGCCATCACCCAAATGTTTTTGTTTAAATTAGCACCAGGGGCGGATCCAGTCATTTTAAAAAGGGGGGTTCCAACTATATGTCCCCATTCAAATGCATTGATCGGCCAACAAAAAAGGGGGGTTGCAACCCCCGGATCCGCCAATGAGCACTATTAACGGTATTTGGAAAATCAGGAATCATTCAAAACATTAATTTGTCATCTGCTTGACCATAATAATTTTTTTCTCATATAATTTGGGACCAAAATATCTATTTTAGGAGAAAATACCCCCCACTATTGAAGTTAAATGTCTAATCCCTTAGTGTACTGATGTGAATAGTAATTAACTGGAAATGTTTGAAAAAAAAGATATTGATGTTGTTCAATAAAAAGACGGGAAATAAGTCGGTGGACCAAAAAGTTCAAATCTAATTGAAAGATAAAGTGCCCATGAACTCACTGATCATGCACGAGTGATTCTATTCATAAAAAGTGTCCGTGTAACAACTAAAAAGAGTCCGTGTATCGTCTAAAAAGAGTCCGTGTAACACCCGTTAATGTACTGTTTTTCTATAGCTCTGCGGGGGGCAAAGTCGTACAAAGGCTAAATACAAACTTACTTGTCAAGGTAGAATTGTAATCTGAGTGATACCAGTGTTACTCAAGTCACCATAAATTTTATTTCTTATAGTCTTTGATTGAATTAAAAAATTCTTAGTATTACAATAAATTAGAAGCGGAGTTACGGTTTATGTTTTGTTCAAGGATGATTATATTTAGTGTTGATTCGATAGACAAATAGAAATTCTATAGAAAATCCACAGCATTTCCCCTTGTACTCTCATATTTGGCAATTTGGTACCTGATAGATGGAGGATTATTGCAAGCAGTGCTAGCAATGATTTCCTTGGTACAAGTTTATAAATTTAAATATTGGTTTAAACAAATATAAATATGGACCAGTTCAAGTACACCTTCTAGGGTGCGCTCGACTTTCGTGACTGAGTACCATTTTTTAAATTTAATTTAAAAGGTTGTTTAGGAATTTTTGTTAACTGTAAACGCTAGCACATCATAGAACATCAAGTGGGTAATCTATGCTTAAAAATTTATAACAAAGATATCTTTGGATTTTCTACAAAAATCTTGGTTTATTTGTCACAAAATCACGTTTAACTTTAAAAATGCAATAAAACTATAAATAATAATGCTTGCTCGAAGTTTCCCCTTTGTATATGTACAATATCTTTGCTGTTTTTATACTATTGCAGTTTGACAAATTCGTAATTCAAAGGCAACAGAAGGATATTTACGCGGTGATTGTATCATTGTAAAGTACGCGCGTCTGGCGTATATATATACTAAATTTAGTCCTGGTATCTATGATGAGTTTATTCACATAACTGTATTTATAAATGAACTGAGTAATTGATTGAAATAAAATTGGCAAATCAAACACACCTACAACATGCTTGTGAATTAGCTTATACTTATCAATAAATTTTAAATTTAGATTGAAAACTTATTTTTAAACTGACTTGTAAAACTAGTTTTACAATGTTTATATTCTGTCACTAGTTCTGATTGGTTCTCTGTTTAACTATTGACTCAACCCAAAGGCTTGTGTACCTTACCTAATAATGATTTCATTGTTGAGCTAGCATTAAGCTAACCAAAGAATCTACCTGTAGTTTCATACTCCCTGGAATCTGCTGTAAAGAGCCAAAGTAATTGCCTTTAGACATATAAAAATTGTTTAATACAGGAGACATTTGAACTCTGTTCTTTCATATTTTTTTTTAGCTCACCTTGCCCGAAGGGTCAAGTGAGCTTTTCTCATGACTTGGCGTCCGTCGTCCGTCGTCCGTCGTCGTTAACTTTTACAAAAATCTTCTCCTCTGAAACTACTGGGCCAAATTTAACCATATTTGGCCACAATCATCATTGGGGTATCTAGTTTAAAAAATAAGTCCGGTGACCCGGCGAACCAACCATGATTGCTGCCATGGCTAAAATTAGAACATAAGGGTAAACTGTAGATTTTGGCTTATATCTCTGAAACCAAAATATATAGAGCAAATCAGATATGGAGTGATATTGTTTATGAGATCAAGATCTATCTGCCCTGAAATTTTCAGATGAATCGGACAACCCGTTGTTGGGTAACTGCCCCTGAATTGGTAATTTTAAGGAAATTTTGCCATTTTTGGTTATCTTGAATATTATTATAGATAGAGATAAACTGTAAACAGCAATAATGTTCAGCAAAGTAAGATCTACATAAAAGTTAAAATGACCAAAATGGTCAGTTGGCCTCTTAACGAGTTATTGCTCTTTATCGTAAATTTTTCGTAAATTTTTGTAATCTTTACAAAAATTTTCTCCTCTGAAACTACTGAGACAAATTTAACCTAACTTGTCCACAATCATCATAAGAGTATTTAGTTTAAAAAAATGTGTCTGATGACCCGGCTTGCGAAGCAAGATGGCCGACATTGCTAAAAATAGTACATATGGTAAAATGACGTTTTTGGCGAAAACTTAACCAAAGCATTTAGAGCAAATCTGAAAGGAAAAATTTGTTTGTTAGGTCAAGGTATATCTACCTTGAAATTTTCAGACCAATCAGGCAACCCGTTGTTTGGTTGCTGGCCCTGAATTGGTAATTTTCAGAATAAATTTGCAGCTTTTGGTTATTATCTTGAATATTTTTGTAGATAGAGATAAACTGTTAACAGCAATAAAAAGTAAAATCACAAAAATACTGAACCCAGAGGAAAATCAATTCGGAAAGTCCATAATCACCAACAAAAAATTCAACATAATCAAAATGGTCAATTGACCTCTTAATTATTGCTCTTTATAGTCAATTTTAAACAATTTTCATAAATTTTGTAAATTTTGTAAATTTTTACAAAACATTTTAACTACTGGGATAGATTCCGATTCGTAGGTTCATTAGATAGAGATAATTGTAAGCAGCAAGAATGTTCAATAAGGTAAGATCTACAAACACATCACCACCACTAAAAGACAATTTTGTCATGAATCCATCTGTGTCCTTCGTTTAT
The DNA here is from genome assembly GCF_965363235.1 of Mytilus galloprovincialis. Taxonomy (NCBI): domain Eukaryota; kingdom Metazoa; phylum Mollusca; class Bivalvia; order Mytilida; family Mytilidae; genus Mytilus; species Mytilus galloprovincialis. Next base: position 2,005,687 of record NC_134841.1, read on the forward strand.
GATATGCCCATAGACCAAGGTGAGCGACACCGGCTCTTTAGAGCCTTTAGTTTAATTTCTTTTTATGATTTCAAAAAGCATCACTCAATGTACTTATAGACTTTTCTTTCACTATTGTGTACACAAAATCGTTTACACTGTTGTCAATGTAATAATATAGAATTAACAGCGTACAAGAAATTACACAGAAGAAATATTTATCTTAAAAGCTTCATAGGTACATAACTTTTAATACATATAGCGATATACCTTTATATATAGGGTCCAACATTTTAATCCAAAATCATACTTATTCAGTATACTCATGAAATACTTGTTTTTACTTTTAAATTTTACTACTAACTATTGGAAATTAATTGTGTCTTGATATTTACAGGTGCCTCCGCTTTATCGTCTACAATGAAAAGAATGATACATGCTACGAGATCTATAATGTGGGGCCATGATTAAATCGGTGATCTTTGTACAGAAATGTAATCAAAGTTTTATTTGAATAAATTATATATTTATATTCTAATATATTATTTGTGATTTTTATTTAAATTTGTGTTCATTCTTCATAAAAAAAAATGCACGCCCTATTTACAAATACACATGTCCGAATACCTAATGCTGAGATTATTCCGACAACTGTCAAACAGAAATATAATGGGGAATATAAAAATACTGTATTATTGCATAGAATGCCCAAGTAAGGGTTATGCAGTTGTGATATTTGTTTCAATCAATTTATTGATAATTGTAACAAAAAAACCTTGTTTGATGATAATGACAGTGATTTTTTTCAAGTGAAATACAACCTGATTGCATTTTGTAAACATTCTATTTTAGAATTAAAAATTAAGAAATGTTTTGCCAAAAAAAATTTAAAGCAATTTATACCTAGGGTAGAATAATCTTTGTTTTTCCAATAATTCAACATGTTTTCAATTTTAATGTATAGAATAATGAACACTTCACTCCTTTGGGGACTTTTGATGTATTTTACTTACTGTAGAATGTTATAAATATTGTATACGCAAGCTCTGTCTGTGTAATTAATATGAATGTATAACTTAGGTATGCAAAAAATATAAAATAGATTTTTTATAATAGAGTTCCCCATTTATTCCTGGACGATGGATCATTGTAAATACAGGGCCCCTTGTGTATACTTCCCTGGGTTATACAAGGTAAATTATATTCAGGTGATTTTCAATAAATGTATTTCAAGTCTTAAAAAAAAAACCCACTTCACTTATATTTCATTTCAACACAAAAGGGGTGACTACTGGTCTTGTGATACCCGCGAGAGACGTCCAACAAAACAAATAAAAGATACCAGGGGTTTATAATTTGGTACCCATGTCATGCGTTTCGTCCTCATAGACTAATCAGTGGCCTTCGAATCAAAACATTTGTTATCCATTTGTTTGTTGTGTTTTATCATTTGATTAGGGACTTTACGTTTTGAATTTTCATCGGAGTTCAGTGTTTTTGTGATTTCACTTTTTGTTACACCAAATGTTATATGAAGTTCATGAACAATATAAAATTGAAATTCACAAAAGTTGGAAAAAAGGCTAATGCTTTCTAAACTCGGATGTATGAAATCCTATTAAAAGTGCTCCAAATAAATCAACATTTATAAACAATACATTGAGCTGTAGCCTTCCTCCGGGTAGGGGATTTTCTCGCGTTTTTGAAGACACATTTGTGCCCTTCGGCTGTTTTCTGCTTTTTTGTTGGGATGTTGTCTCTTTGAGATCACCCATGGTTTTGGTGGGGTTTGTGTTGCTTATTCTTTAGTTTTCTATGTTGTGTCATGTGTACTATTGATTGTCTGTTTGTCTTTTTCATTTTTAGCCATGGCGTTGTCAGTTTATTTTTGATTTACGAGTTTGACTGTCCCTCTGGTATCTTTCGCCCCTCTTTTATGTAGACGAAAAGCGCGTCTGGCATATTAAAGTTTGGTATTTTTGTGAAACATTTTTTTATACAGTTGAATGTTTTTATCTCTTGTGTTATTCCACTAATATATATGTGTAGATGGAACCTCTTCCTTTTATTATATCTGTCAAGTATGATCACTTCGAAGAAAATTTGAAACGTTGATGGTCTCCATGTAGCGTATTTCCCATTTTCACTCGATTTGAAATGACACAAGTCAGTGGAGCATTAAACAATTCTATAAGTAGGTGCTGCATCAAACGAATGAATAACAACTGTCGTAGTATTCACTTTGTACAGGCATTTCCTTATGTAATAAATGGTGGATTTTATAGCTAGCTAAACCTCTCACTTGTATGACAGTCGCATCCAATTCCATTATATTGAAAACGATATGTGAACAAAACAAACAGACCATGTCCTCTGTATGAAATTGTCAAATCCTTCTTGACATTCAATATCAAAGAGACTAAATAGTCTTTAACACACACATACTTTTTCAAACTTTTTCTAACAAGTTAACATAAATTCATTAAAAAACAAAATTGCAATTTGGCTCCAGATGTTGCCGATGAAGGCATTTTAATACAAAATTGCAAAAAAATATTCGGCTCTAGATTTTTCTGAATAGGAAAAGGAATATTCGTGGGATGGCATCTGTTTGACTTAATAGTTATCATTAAACTGAAACGTCATCGTATTTTCATGTATACGACTCCCGATTTTACACAAACTTATTACTGGCTTAGTCATATGACATGGAACAAAATCTATTCTTCTTAGTAAATGAATTCATGAATTCTGTTTTAGGTTAATATGGCATATTTATGGTATTTTAACTAATATGTGGGGAATTTGTCAATACCTGCGGGTAAAAAAATGCGTTCTGTCGTTACTTATTTCATTTTAAAAAAAATCATGTACAAATCCTGTTTCTTTAATGGTTATATGGATATATTTTTTTCCTTTTTACAACATTTGAGTACATATCCAGTCTCTTCTTGTGTTAAATTTTTATGTCCGTGTTACAACATTTGTCAATGAGTACATATCTGTCCTCTTCTGTGATAAAATTGGCAAACGGGTTCTAACCTTGTCGACAAAGTCCGGGTCAATGTCACAATATACAATGGTTTCCAAATGTTCTGTAGTAGCTAAAACGTCTCCCCAAGGACTGACCACTGTACTGTGTCCCCAAGCAACGTATGAAGCTGTTTCATCGCGAGACCCCGACACCAACGCTACATAAACTTCGTTGTCAACAGCCCGGGCTCTCAGCAAAGGCTCCATATGTGAAGGGCCAGTGGTCATATTAAATGCCCCAGGATATACAAGAAATTTACACCCCATTTCACCGTAAATGTGTGCTAATTCTGGGAATCGCAGATCATAACAGACTCCGATGCCGATTTTGCAATATGGAGTATCGAATGTAGTAAAGTCACATCCGGGACTTAGCGTATCAGCTTCTCTAAAACGAATTTTCCCAGGAACATCAATGTCAACCAGATGAATTTTCCTATGTTTAGTAAGAAGTTTTCCTGATGGACTAAAGACTGGACATGTATTATATACCTTTCCATTATCAATTTCTGGTATAGAACCCCCAATGATGTAGACATTGTTATCCTTGGCTGTCTGTGCTAACAGATCTGTAGTCTGTCCTGGGATACAATCGGCATATTTTGGGAAACATGACGTATCGTAAGGAGAGTTAAAACATTCCGGCAATATGATTAGTTGTGCTCCATTTGTAGCAGCCTTATTAATAAGCTTGACCGCATGCGCAAGGTTATCTGATTTAACTGCCGTTACCGCCATCTGAATAAGTGCCACCTTAAAAGTCATGTCTGTTCTTTAGGCTTTATGTACTGTTGAGGTTGAAAATGTTCATTAATATTCTGAAAAAGAATATGACGTTCATAAGAAGTTGCTGAATCGATTATTAACATTCATTTGTGTAGTAACATGTCATGCATACATATTAGACGATATATAATACTAAGCATTGTATCAAACCGAAAAGGTGAATGATTTAAGAAAACATTACTGCTCACACGGTTACAAGGACTCCTTTTTCCTCATTCAAGTCAACTAATCATAGCTTGAGGACTTAATTTTATAAGCTTGGTGGATCTACAAATCATACCTTGAGGACTTAGTGCTATAAGCTTGGTGGATCGACTAATCATAGCTTGAGGACATAATTCTATAAGCTTGGTGGATCGACTAGTCATAGCTTGAGGACTTAATTCTATAAGCTTGGTGGATCGACTAGTCATAGCTTGAGGACTTAATTCTATAAGCTTGGCGGATCGACTAGTCATAGCTTGAGGACTTAATTCTATAAGCTTGGTGGATCGACTAGTCATAGCTTGAGGACTTAATTCTATAAGCTTAGTGGATCGATAAGTCATAGCTTGAGAACTTAATTCTATAAGCTTGGTGGATCGAATAAGTAAAAAGCATCATTTGTCTGATTGGGTTACAGATCGAATTCTGAACATCTCGAATTTTAGGCGAAGAAGCTAAAACGAAACGTTCGAATCGGTTTAGATAAATTTTGACGAAATACTTGTGAATAGTTATACTAGTACATTTCAACAAAAAGAATTAGATTTTAAATGTGTTTAACCTGAAAGAAGAATAGTTATCTTGTTATTTAATTAACTGAACATCGCAATATAAAAAGCAGTAATCCAAGGCTGTCATTCGGTATATAGGAGAAAAATGATCGTGAAAGAATAAGTAACGGTGGCCAAGTATTGCGACAGAATCGTGAAAGATCCGGTATGGGATCGTGAAAGAAATTTTATTGAGGAGACACATGCAAGGTCAACAGAGAATCTAATTTGTTGAATATAAGGGGGAAAATCACATAAGAAGTGTTTGTCAAAATTGTTCAACATTATGATCAGTACCTGAGATATCCGAGTTTAAAAGATCTCCGTTTTGACAAAACTACAAAAGGCAGATTGCTCTTCAACAATTCAATGACAAGGAAAATGTAAACGAACATGATATTTTTTTTTCATTTTATGAATGACTGAATTACTATTCTCTGAATAATGTCGTTCTATATCTAAGTCTCAAATGGCTCTCAAAATTATTTTCTAGTAGCTTAATAAAAAAGTGGGGCAAAATTGGAATATTTATGATCGTGAAAGGTAGGATACCACTATTTTGTGATCGTGAAAAGGATCGTGAAAGATCCGGTGTCGCTTATTTATCATTTCACAAATCATTGAAAGTGTTAAAACTGTTTTGTAATTAGATGAAAATTTATTATGTAATTGGTACAGCAAAAGACTAAACTTCTCTGAACTCTTCGGTTCACTTTCGTTGGAGAATAAAACTGTTAGGTTATGATGGTTCAATGCCATTTGGCCTAGTTTATCAAAAGACCACGCCGACTATTCCGTGTTGCCCTATGGCAATTACCGTCCGTCTGTCCGTCCGTCAAGATGTAAAATGTCATTATTTTTAGTTAAAAGACTCAAAACATTTTGAGTATGTCTTTTTGGGCTAGGATTTCAATGGAAAATGATAATTGATTCCGACGATTTAAAATTGCGACATGTGAAAATTGGGTGGGGGGGAGGTAAAAACTTAATTTCTACTTAGAACTAACAAAGCATGATTTACTGCTTTATGTGCTAGGATTTGAACAACAACTTATATTGAGGTATAATATGAAATTCCAGATTGATGAAGTTTTCAATAAATAATACCGCGAAAATAATTTTGAAATGGCGAAAACCCAATGCCCTCTATGCTACATGTGAAGAAAACACACAGGAGATATTAATTTCATTATAATGCACTGCCCCTTTAAACGAATGAAAGTACTGCATTTTTTTCATATTGCACAGTATAAAGGAATTTAAATCATTTTAACAGTCATATTTCTTTTATCTGAATTTTGTTCGCCTTCTGTTGATATAACGGATATTTCCATAGATTTTGCAGTTGAGTTGTATTAAATTACTTTCACGATCCGGTCGCAATACTTGACCACCGTTACTTAATATTTTACGATTATTTTTCTCGATATACCGAATGAGGTATATGGTCAAAGGTCAAGGTCAACCTTAAAATTTGACCTTGTAGCATTTTCAAGGTTAATAGTAGATTTAGATAGTGTTTTCTGCAAGCCATTTAAAATTAGCTTTTGACAAAACTCAGTAAAGATCCATCTAAATTCCATTGAATGGATAATTTAAATAGCACTTACAAGATTATATATCTGCTCTATATTATCAAGAATCCTCTAATTATACTGCAGAAATTTACCCACGGAAACTTACTTTTAATAGCTATAACATTGACAACAATGATAGTCCTTTTGTAGATTGTGATATTTCAGTTTCACACGGGAAAACAATGTACAACAAAAATGACGGTTTTTCGTTCCCTATTAATACTTTTCCTTTTTTGACGGTTATGTTCCTTTGGTTCTTTTTTCCAACTCGTTCGCCATGTTCATGTCTGTAGTGACGTTTTAGGTTTACATTAACTTTATCTATGTATAACTGGTTAATTTCTGTTTTGCGGTTATTAAATCCGATCCTATGTCATAAAGATGTATAACTATTTTATCTATTCCGTGTAAAAATTTTGCTGACATTTTAAATAGGCGCTTAAATCAATGGCTTAATGAAAATTTTTCGTGATGACCAGAACAGATTTCGAAAAGGTAGAAACTGTGCGGATCATATGCAAATATGTACTTGATAATATTGTTAAAAGCAGAAAGTTTTCAAAAGAGGATACATTTGAATGTTTTGTTGAAACAAAGAAAGTATTTGATATTGTTAATAGAAACTGATTACTTTTCATATTATAAAATATGTGAATTAGCGGTTACTTTTTAATATACAATAATGTCAATTATGTTATTCTTTTTTTCCTGTAGCACTTGGTGTAAAACAATGCTGTGTTTTATCACCGACTTTATTTTCTATCTATGTAAATGATTTAGTCTCAGATAGTAAAGAAGCTAATTGTCATATTCAAATAGATGACATAATTTGTATGTATTTACAAACCTTTATGACTTTTTAGTAAAATCCGTTTTGACTTATGTTACTGGGGCCTGTTTATCGAAGTTGTCCTAGAATTTGTCCTAAGACCTCTCGTAGGAATAAATTAGGATCACGTTTGGACCTACTTATGACATGTCCCAGCATGCACACCGAAGCTTTCTTGTGACTATCTTAGCTGGAATGTCCTTACCGCTGTCCTAAGTGTTAGCTTACCGAAAAATAGGAATTTAAATGTTTTAAATGTTTAAGAATGCATTGAATTTCACCAGAAGTAAATGATTACAAGATTTAAGATTAAAAATATTATTAGTATTATCATAAAGAAAATAAATAATGTTTGTCTAAATAATGGTACATTCAAACTTTATGAAACAAAAAATGTAACAACGTTTTATATATATTTACTCTGAAAAAAAGTTCAGAAAAAAGTAAAAACGCAAAAATACTGAACTCCGAGGAAAATTCATAAAGGAAAGTCCAAAATCAAAAGTCCAAACACATCAAACGAATGGATAACAACTGTCAAGGGGGGTCCATTACCCAAGCTCATGTGATCCGTAATGAAATATATATTTGAAAAAAATTGTTTGTAAACAGCAGAACATGTAACAGTGAAAACTAATAAAAGACAATCGGAAACAATCATTATATAGATTTGAGTGAGTTTTAATAATTCGAAGAGTCACGGTTTTATACTTTTCAGAGTTCAAAGGCAAATATCGTGCATCTTCCTTAAATGAAGGAATACACAAATTATTTCATTACGGATCACATGAGCTTGGGTAGTAGCAGGCTTTCCCTACTACTTTGGGTAATGGACCCTCTTTTTCTGAACTTTTTTTCAAAGTAAATATTATTTAATGTTTTAACCTATTTACATTTATTTTATGTGTTTTATACATATAGTTTTTATTTTCCACGTGGAAAATATGAATAGAGGGGTATCATCTATATACTACCGTCTTTTGTAATATATTTTTGATAAGAGCAAGAACACATTAAAAAGTGAAAATAGAAAAATATCTATAAAAAGAGGGATCCATATATAGGTGGCAATCGTATTTATTTACAAATTAACCATCATAAAATATATCTTAACGTTAAGACCATCCTAAGACCATCCTAAGACACCTATTTAGGTGTCGTAAAGTTAAGACGATTCCTACGACTTTTCATAAGTTACGACATGTTTGATAAACGCACTTAATAGGACAAAGATACGTCCTCAGATGATTTTAGGACATGTCATAGTCCTAAGAGCACTTCGTTAAACAGGCCCCTGATGTATAGGGAATTATAATACATAATTGTATAAATAGTCAAAATAATGCTTGTGATCATTTTGAGGCCTTTTATAGCTGACTATGGGTTATGCTCATTGTTGAAGGCCGTACGGTGACCTATAATTGTTAACGTCTATGTCATTTGGTCTCTAGTGGAGAGTTGTCTCATTGGCAATCATAAGACATCTTTCCTCGGCTTAAGCAAAAGGATCAACAATTTAGCTGCCAGATGTGATATGCATGGGTTTTGTTTTCATGTGATGTCGTTATTGGAATACAGAGTGTTAAAGTTAAATGTAGAAGATGTTATTTATGAATTTCTATACAAAATGTTGAAAAATAATCTTGGTATCAGCGGGAGCGTCTAAACATCACCTAGCCCCTGTAACTGCACTAAGCCCATGATGAGAAAGAATTATGATTAAAATAAAGACACCATCGAATAGAGTTTTTTTTATCAAGAGAATATATCCTAAAATTGTATTTAGTGCGTATAGTAGTTTTGGCGTAATTTGATTTTTTCTGTCGTTAAAGTTTCGGTTCGAGGGCACGTGCCAGAATTAGCAGGTAATAAAATCTCTGATCCATGAAGTAATAAAGAAACATGGTAATACCTAATAAAATAATAAAATTATGTACTTTATGTAATTGTTTACCTGTAAAATGCTGTAAGATCATAGTTTATACCATATTATTATGTAAATAATCCAAGCATTAACAAATTTACTGGTCTGATGTCATTATGTTACGCACTAGTGCAAAAGAAATTTTGAATGTTCGTGAAGAAAATTATGAAATACTAGTTTAGACCGATTGAAGATCGATTCAAAGCGTTCACATTGGCTTTTGTCTGTTCTGTCTCGCTAAACATTATCTTATGCAAGTAGTTATGTATATTGTCCTCTTGTATACCTGTATGTATAAAAAAGAAGATGTGGTATGATTGCCAATGAGACAACTCTCCACAAGAGACCAAATGACACACAAATTAACAGCTATAGGTTACCATACGCCCTTCAACAATGATCAAAGCCATACCGCATAGTCAACTATAAAAGGTCCCGAAATCACAAATGTAAAACAATTCAAACGAGAAAACTAACGGCCTAATTAGTGTACAAAAAAATGAACCAATAAGTAACACAGCAATAAACGACAACCACTGAATTACAGGCTCCTGACTTGGGACAGCCACATACATACAGAATGTGGCGGGGTTAAACATGTTAGCGGGATACCAACCCTCCCCTAACCTGGGACAGTGGTGTAACAGTACAACATAAGACCGAACTATAAAAATCAGTTGAAAAAGGCTTAACTCATCAGATGGATACAAATAGAAATACATATAACAAAAATGTATAGTGGACGTGAACTGTTACTTGTACATCCCAACAACAAAAAGACACTAAGTAAAGATCTGAGAGTACTCGCAGTTACTGACAGCTAGTTCAAAACCAATAACAACTAATAAAAAAATCATGCACCTAAGACTTAATTATCAATCAGTACACATCCAACAGCCAATGGATTTAGTGTAAAGACGTCATAAACAGGTCAGAGAAAACATGACCTTGTGCAATGCCAAGATACAGGAGTCGACAGATTGTAGGTCAATGAAAGTGCATATGTATATAACAATAATATCTAGTTTGCTTTTAATTTATTGATAACCAAATCAATATTAATACCAGTAAAAACAATATTCAAAGATCTAATGACAATGTTGAATTGGTAACCTTTTAGAATAAGTTTATTTAAAGGATCGATAAGTTTACCAGGATCGTTTCTAAATTTCCGGGCACGGCAAACACCATCTCTGTAAAAATGAGAATGTTCTATCCCGTTTGAAATAAGTTTTCTTCTGGTACAACCGAACTTTAAAACCAAATCGTTATATCTATGGAAGAATTTAGTAAAAGTTTTAAGTAATTTTTGGTAACGAAATCCCTGACTTAATAATTTACCAGTAATACATAGATTACGTTCGTTAAAATCTAAAATGTCACAACAGACACGGGCATAGCGAACGAGTTGTAAAATATAAACACCGTAATTTTCCTTTTTTGGATGGTGATGTTCCTTTGGTACCATCTTACGGTAAGATGGTGCCAAGTTCCTTATGTCGTAAATTTTAGTGGGTAGTTTCCCGTGTAAAACTGAAATATGTAAATCTAGAAAAAGACAATTATTAGCGTTTATATTTGATTTATTTAAAGTAAGTTCCTTTGGGTAAATTTGGCAGTATATTTAGAAAATTCTTGATTATTTAACGAAAAAATATCATCAAGATAACGGTAAGTGTTGTTGAATTTATCACTTAAATGCAATTTAGACGGGTCTTAACTGAGTTTTGTCATAAACTGTGATTCATATCAGTACAAAAACAAGTCTATATATTAGACCGTTGGTTTTCCCGTTTGAATGGTTTAACACTTGTTATATTTGGGGCCTTTTATAGCTTGCTGTTCGGTGTGAACCAAGGCTCCGCGTTGAAGATCGTACTTTGACCTATAATGGTTTACATTTAAAAAACAAAATTTTGACTTAGATTGAGAGTTGTCTCATTGGCACTCATATCACATCTTCTTATATCTACTATATGTGTCTATATACCTTTATTTCTCAACAAACCAAATTATATTGGTATACAGATACACACAATAAATATTACTCAATGTATATGTATATATATATACACACATACAAAAGTTAAACGAAAGCAAGAGAGGCAAATATCATAAATTACAGTATACATATTAAACTAAATGATATCAAGTACATAAGGTTATGAATAAAATCTTGAAATCGTTGAAATCTTGACAATTGTTCAATTGTTTTTTTAATTGTGCAAAGATGTTTAATTAAACTGACATTCAACATAAAATCAAATTAATTAAAAAGTAAAATAAAATTACTGTCTTGCTATTTTTTTTTTTAAATATTTACCTTAATATTTAAAACTTTCTTTAAACATACTACGTAATAAATGATTAATTAAATTACCTCTTGCAAAATTTTCAGCGGTCTTTCATACTTTTTGATGATATCGGGTTCCATTAAACCACAAGGACCCCACATTTTATACTCTTATATTTAAAATTTGTGTTTATTCGGGCAAAAATTGGATAAATGTATGGGGGAAAATAAATATCAAGAAATATACTTCAATATACTCGGCTAATTTCCATTGATTTACTGTAATTTTCGCAATTCTATCATTTCATATAGCGCATACAAACACTTTTTCAAAAACTAATTTTCTAACAAAGCATCAAAGAAAAGACTTACAGCCTTATGATCATCCCTAATGAGTTTAAATAGTTAAATATGAATCCCTCATGATTGATTGGGTCACTAAAGGTGACCTGACAGTGACATTACACAAACAAGAGCGTGTACCACGTTAAAAATTAAACAAAATCTTTTACATCTTCTAACCAAATGCTGAAAAATAATTTCTTTAATAATAAAATTAATCTTAATTTATGTTCTTAATGCACATTTAACCGGTGCTTTGCATTTCATTTGCGCCAAAAATAATCTTTCATTTGCGCCACAGACCATATTTCATTTGCGCCAAAACAAGTAAATATAGGGGAATTAGTTTAGAGTGATCACTTTTATGGATTCTCTCATAATTTAAAGTTATAATTAACTAGCGGAGTTCCGTGTAAAATTGTTTTCAAAAATCTAATTTGTTAATAACATTTTTATGTAATAAATTTATTTAATTCGGTCCTTACCTAATTTGATCATCAGCGTGGCTAAAAGAATTATTGCCAGAGGTATTGTGAGGTGACATTAAGATCAGTGTAGGTTAGTAATTCGGAACTTTCCATTTAAAAACTAGGCCGGTTATTTGGAACTTTCCATTCAAAAACTATCAGGTGTAACATACACCATGTTATACCGGGAAAAACATGTTACCCCGTCACGTCCACGTGTTTTTGTTATATGTATTTCTATTTGTATCCATCTGATGAGTTAAGCCTTTTTCAACTGATTTTTATAGTTCATTCTTATGTTGTACTGTTACACCACTGTCCCAGGTTAGGGGAGGGTTGGTATCCCGCTAACATGTTTAACCCTGCCACATTCTATATGTATGTGCCTGTCCCAAGTCAGGAGCCTGTAATTCAGTGGTTGTCGTTTGTTGCTGTGTTACATATTTGTTTTTTCGTTCCTTTTATTTGTACATTAATTAGGCTGTTAGTTTTCTCGTTTGAATTGTTTTACATTTGTGATTTCGGGACCTTTAATAGTTGACTATGCGGTATGGGATTTTCTCATTGTTGAAGGCCTTATGGTGAACTATAGCTGTTAATTTCTGTTTCATTTGGTCTCTTGTGGAGAGTTGTCTCATTGACAATCATACCACATCTTCTTTTTATGCCCCACCTACGATAGTAGAGGGGCATTATGTTTTCTGGTCTGTGGCTCCATTCGTTCGTCTGTGGTTCCGTTCGTCCGTCTGTGCGTCCGTTCGTTCAGGTTAAAGTTTTTGGTCAAGGTAGTTTTTGATGAAGCTGAAGTCCAATCAACTTGAAACTTAGTACACTTGTTGCTTATGATATGATCTTTCTAATTTTAATGCCAAATTAGACTTTTGACTTCAATTTCACGGTCCACTGAACATAGAAAATGAAAGTGGAAGTTTCAGGTTAAAGTTTTTGGTCAAGGTAGTTTTTGATGAAATTGAAGTCCAATCAACTTGAAACTTAGTACATATGTTCCCTATAGTATAATCTTTCTAATTTTAATGCCAAATTAGATTATTACCCAATTTCACGGTCCATGGAACATGCAAAAGGATAGTGCGAGTGGGGCATCCGTGTTCTTTGGACACATTCTTGTTTATATATACAACCTAGAAGTTATTTTTTTCACTTACGAATTTGTACATGTACAAAAAATGTTGTCTTTTTATATGCGTATTAGAAAAAGCTGTTTAGGCTAGTATCCGTTTACTTAAAGTTAGCTTAAACACCAGGTGCAGAAAAGTATAAGAAAATCATACTGGGAATACACAGAAAGCATCATATTACCGCCACAAGATGAAACAAATGTTGGCACTATGAAAAAATTTTGGACCTACATTAAACATAAAAAAAACTGATTACAGTGGTATTACTGAAATTAAACAAGATGGCAAACTCTTAACTGATCCACTACAAAAAGCTGGGTCTCTTAACGCACAATTCCAGTCTGTATTCACACCAGCATCTAATATCTCCCATACAGAATTTGTCAAACAGTGTAACATGCCACAGAATATTCTTTTTCCACCCATATCAAAATTAATCATAAAAACAGAAGGTATACAAAAACTTTTACATAACTTAAATCCTAACAAAGCAGCAGGACCAGTTGAAATTAAACCAAGATTTTTAAAAGACCTTTCACATGAAATTGCACCAATACCTACCATTATCTTTGAGAAGTCAGTTAAAACAGGTGTTGTTCCAGATGACTGGAAAACTGTCCATGTCTCTCCTGTATACAAAAAGGGCAAAAATATAACCCTGAAAACTACCACCCTATATCTCTCACATGTATTTGTTTCAAACTTTTAGAACACATAGAAGTTAAACACATCATGAAACATGCAGATAATCACAACATTTTATATCCCCTACAGCATGGATTTCGCAGAGGTCGATCCTGCGAAACACAACTACTTGAATTTATAGGTGATGTCTCACTTAACATAGAAAACGGTAAACAAACAGATATTTTGGTCATGGATTTTTCTAAAGCAATCGATAAAGTTTCACATTCTTTTCTAGCTAATAAGCTTCACCATTACGGGATACAGGGGGAACTAAATTACCGGATAAAAAAAAAGAGCGTGTGCCACGTTAAACATAAAAAAAAATCTTTGTATCTTCTAACCACCCTTAAAAATAATTTATTTAATAATAAAATTAATCTTTATTTATGTTCTTAATGCACATTTAACCGGTGATTTGCATTTAATTTGCGCCACAGACCATATTTCATTTGCATTTAATTTGCGCCACAGACCATATTTCATTTGCGCCAAAACTTGAAACAAGTAAATATAGGGAAATCAGTTTAGAGTGATCACTTTTATGGATTATCTCATAATTTCAAGTCATAATTAACTAGCTGGAGTTCCGTGTAAAATTGTTTTCAAAAATCTAATTTGTTAATAACTTTTTCATGTAATAAATTTATTTAATTCGGTCCTTACCTAATTTGATCATCAGCTGGCTAAAAGAATTATTGTCAGAGGTATTGTGAGGTGACGTAAAGATCAGTGTACACGGCGGCCAGTAATTTGGAACTTTCCATTTAAAAACTATCAGATGTAAATTATACATCATGTTATACGGGAAAAAACATGTTACAATCTAGAAGTTATTTTTTTCACTTACTAATTTGTACATGTACAAAAAATATTGTCTTTTAATATGCGTATTAGCCGTTAAGGCTAGCATCCGTTTACTTAATGTTAGGTTCTTATGAAATCGTGTATATATAAATATTGTAATGGATGGTGACACTTCAATAAAATAAATTATTATATCTATAATGGTACGGTTTACTATCTGGTAAATAGGGTTTATTTGCTCTAATCTGGTTGCAATGTCAGTAAACACCTGCCCAAACAGTTGTTAAGTCACTAATTATGCCACCTGAATCAGCATATATGGTATTGAATTGACAACCAATTAATTTAGTTTTAATAAAAATTAAAGCTATTTACCATATGAGTGTTTATCCTCTCTTTTAATCTTCTATTGTGTTCCTTGGCCATAGAACATAGACCAACGAGTAAAAAAGTTTCTAATATTTATTACAGGGATGTTTAATGACCTTGGCTACCGACGAGATAATCCTTTATATAGTGGTCAGTGCGTTAATCCTATAGTAGTCAGACTAAATGTGAAATGTGACGGGATTGCTTCAGTTGAATAGTAGATACTTAGCCAGCTGCTGCAGTGAGAAATTTGACAAAATTAAACTTGAACATTTTTCTGACATTTTATAAAAGAATTTCGTTAAATCAATGCAATGTTTTACTTAGGGGTATGTTAATATTTTAATTTCTTTATAGTGAAAGGTTTAAGTCAAGTTTGTCAGATTAAGCTAATCTCATTTCATATTTCAATTTGTTTTTAAATTAGCGACATTAACTTCAAACTTATCTAGTAATGTTTTATAATAAAACATTGAATTGTTATGAATTGTATCTATTTAATTCGATTGATTCGTCTGTATGTCCTATTATATTGTTTATTATTTCCGCTATAAAATCTTTTCTTTTTTAATCTTATCTATTGTTTTTCACTTGTTCCGTTGATTGATAGCGTTTGATTGTGTCAGTGTTTTTGGACTTCCCCTTTTTGAATTTGCCTTGTAGTTCTGTATTAGTATTTTTCTTATACTTTTTTTTTTAGCTCAGTCGGTTCAAATTATAAATAACAGACGATTATGGAAGTGCAAGTTCTTTTAGATCTTGAAGTCAAGATGCAAAGCATAACTTCCACTAAAATAACCCACAGAAAGATAAAAGATTGATCTTTTACAGCAAAAGCATTACTTTGAATATCTGTTGCATTTTGGGAAAAATACTAAAAATAGGCAATACTCTTGCAAAGTGAAGTCGCGTACACCTTTTCACGTTCAGGCGTGTTTGGGTTTACTGTTTTGTCCTGAAAACGTATAAAACAAAACTTATATCATCTCGCTTAAGATTTCATTATTTTCATTTATTAAGGCTGCATGCATGTTGAAACAATAATATAATGAACATTAAAAATTTACAGTTACGAAATGGAATATATAGGTTAAATGAGAAGGTGCGTCTGAATATTATAAATGAATATTATAAAACGTTTCGTGGTTCAGTAACGATAAATGTTTAAACTTTGAGTTCTATTCTCCTGGAATTGTTTTTTTGTATTTTCGTTCATCAATTTTTTAAATAACATTTAGACATATTTATTTATTCATGAAATTTACAAAAAAAAAAGACGAAAGCTCACGAACACCCCTTTTAATGTTTTCCAAAAGACCTTGACGACAAAATTTCGCTGTTGGACCCTAAAAATGCACATCAAACTTTAATTGGTCACTTAATTATGAAAAAAAAAAATTTAAACTATCGAAAATGCCCCCTAACAACCAACAACCATTATTTTTTTAAGTTGCCATAAGGCCTAAAAGTACAGTAAACTGTACGTTATAGCTAGTAGAAAAATTTGTCTTTTAAATTAACTTTCATAGAAGGATCTTAATGATGAAAGATGAATAAGTGTGTCTGTTTTCAAGAGAGTTCATGGAAGGATATTAATGATGCAAGGTGAATAAGTGTGTCTGTTTTCAAGAGAGTTCATGGAAGGATCTTAATGATGCAAGGTGAATAAGTGTGTCTGTTTTCAAGAGAGTTCATGGAAGGATCTTAATGATGCAAGGTGAATAAGTGTGTCTGTTTTCAAAAGAGTTCATGGAAGGATCTTAATGATGCAAGGTGAATAAGTGTGTCTGTTTTCAAGAGAGTTAAAATGACATCCCTACAATAAATGAAAACACTGTTGGTAAAATGTGAATATAATTTTGACAAGATAGACTTCTGCTGACTTGATCATCATATAAGTCAATTCTGACCAAATCGTGCGCATATACAATGTCAAGAGTTTATACTATTAAAATCATTAATATAATCATCAGAGGGGTTGGGGGCTAAACAAAATGCTAAACAAAATTGTCCCGCCGCTAAGTACCCATGGTCTCTATAGGTGCAATTGATTTTGGATCTTGAAGATTCATGTCCATAAAATCTAGTAAAAAGTCAACGTAAAGTTGCAAGGCAAGACAAATTTAACAATTTCTCGTACCTTTCTGTTCCAGACACCTGTATTAAAAATGGGTAATCATCGTCAAAGAAAAATTCGGGTTCACCTTTACATGCAGGTGTGTTTGAATCTACTTATTTGTTCTTAAAAAACTGTTAACACAGAGATATGTCTCGCCTATTTGTTATTTTGATAATGCAAATGTTGAAATTAAAACAGCAATGCTTTAATATGTAAGTTATGCAAATATTTAAAGTCAATGAACCATGACTGAAGGTACAGGGCTAAACAATCTCCATGGAAATGCTAATACAACTGCATAACAAATACCACTGAAATCTCATAAGTCATTCCCTTAAAAAAAAAAAAAACCTAAACACAAACATTGACTTGTAAACTATGTGAAAGTTTCAAAGTCAATAAACCATACTGAGTGTGTGGGGTTATATAATCTCCATGGAAATGAAACTTGCAAATGCCAATACATTTGCATACCAAATATCATTGACCTACTAGTGGTTCCCCATAAACTGACCTAATCAAAATGTAAATTGAGCAAAATGAGACCATGACTGAGGGCGCTGAGCCAAATAATCTCCATGTTAATGAGATATTCCAATGCTTATACAACTGCATACATAACATCATTGACCTACCACTAGTGGTTCACCATAATAGACCTAATCACAAACTAATACATTGTTGACGCAGACGCCGCCGTCGACGCCGGAAACAGCATACCTATGTCTCGCTTTTTTGACTCCGTAAAGGCGAGGCAAAAACGTATAAAAACAAAACACTTGGTATAACATCTCGCTTTAATTTCCATTATTTTGATTTATATTTTTAGGCTAAATGTTGATCAAATTACTTTCAAAATTCATATTATTAAAAGAACAAAAAAAAATGTTATCTTATAATTGTATCTTTGCTTCTGTTAAGAATGAGGTTTCTTTATTGATTTAATTACAAGTTCTTCTTTAAAAAAAAGAACCTGTTTAGTACTGAATCCTATTTTATCCACATGTCCAACTTCAGAAACCTAGTAAGGTGTTGTCTTAAGTTAAATCCTAGTGTTCTAAGTTTACCCTATAAAGAATTCAGAGTATCTTTTTGTTTTGTTTATGGAAGGTCTTTCGAATTGTAGTCTATGGCGAACTTGAATGTCTACGTTCTGGTTGTTTTAGGGCTTTACATCTCTTTCATGCATACGAACATTTATCATTTTGTAAACAGAAAAAAAAACTGTATAACCTTTAAAACATATTTCTGTGTAGGTTTATTCAAAGATTAAAGTCGCTTGGAACATGACACATGAAAAGTGTATTATAGTAAATTTTGTCAATTCAGTGAAAATATAGAAAAGGAAAATTTATATTAAAAAAAAACATTAAAACAGATGCTCTTAAATTTATGATCATCTGTATTTCTGAATAACTACATATATTTTAGTATATTATTCTAATCGGTCATTTAAATAGATAAATACATTTTAAAAATAAAAAAAAAAATATGTGAAATACAACAACAAAAACATTGAAAGGAGGGCTGAACAGATGACTAGGCACAACAAAGCGCATCTCTTACTAAAGGTTTGAAGCATCCAAGCATTTATATGACTATTTGGTGTTTTTTACAGTAACTTCAGTCGTAATTCTTGATTGAATTATTATAAAATCCAATGTAATGAATTTATTCTTAGATGTGTGATTTTTCATTAGTTGTAAGCAACTGTGAGAACTCTCCGATCTATATTCAGTGTCTTTTTGATGTTGGGATGTACAAGTACCCAGTCACGTCAACATGTTTTTGTTATATACACTCCGCCATAAGTTAAGCACCACCCAATTTAATTTCGAAATAATTATTTTCTTAATTATTTTTTTTATAAAAGAAATACTATATATTAAACCTGTAAACAATAGGTAACTTTTGGATACAGGTAAAATGTCAATCGATTACATTTTGATTGTTCAAAACCAGTTTTAACAACCTGTCTTGTGTGTTTTTCGCGTTACTGTTTTTGACTAAACACAAATGATTTTAGCACGTGCATTTCGCACATGAATTAGCCATTGATATAAAACTTTTAAGATGGCAAGACAAAAACTGAGTATTGCGGAACGCTGGCAAGTTGTAGGTATGGCAAATACAGGTCTAAGTTGCCGTAGAATAGCGGTCCATTTTGGTGTTAACCACACTGTGATTATCAGGCTCGTGCAGAGATACCGACAGACAGGGTCAGTTGAAGACCGCCCTAGAGCAGGCAGACCACGTAAAACTACTCCCAGAGAAGACAGAAATCTTTCCCGGCAAGCATGATTGAAACCTTTCTCGTCTGCTGATCAGCTTCGTAGACTTTGGCCTATTGGAGATAGAGTAAGTGTGCGGACTGTGATACGTAGGTTGCATAGTTTCCGTCTAAGGGCTCGGAGGCCAATAAAGCACCCGGAATTAACATTAAGACACCGTAGAGCAAGACAAAAGTGGGCTAGGAACCATCGCCGATGGACTTTACGCAGCTGGAGAAGAATTCACTGGTCAGATGAAAGTCGTTTCTTGCTGAAGCCCGTCGACGGCAGAACACGTGGTTGGAGGGAAAGAAACACCGCATATCGGGACAATAACATTCTTGGTACAACAGCTTTCGTAGGCGGCGATGTAACAGTATGGGGATGTTTTTCCCATGACTGTAAGCTTGATATGCATGTTCTTCGCGGTACCCTGAATGGACAAAGGTACCGGGATGACATCCTGAACACCATTGTATCGCTTCATTTTGACAATCACGCGTTAGCTGATAGACCGGTCTTTCAAGATGACAATGCGAGACCTCATCGCGCACGAATTGTCAACGCATACCTGACGTCGGAATCAATAGACGCTTTACCTTGGCCGTCCATGTCACCTGACATGAACCCAATTGAACATGTATGCATGGGACTTTATCGGTCGTAAACTTAACCAGAGACAACCAAAATGTGCAACAATACCAGAATTGAGGGTCGCTTTGGTACAGGAATGGCAGAGATTTCCACAGTATAGGCTACGACGACTTGTGCAAGCTAAGGAATGAGGAGACGTGTATTGAATCTCTACCGGAAGCGCGGAAGCTATACACGATATTGACTTTATGAACCTTAATTGACAGTAAATGTATACTTGATTGTTTTCCAAAAATTCAAAACTGCATCATTATTTGAAATTAATGAAAATGAACAATTTATAGGGATTTTAACTTGTTGTTTTTAACGTAAAATTGAAAGTTCCCTTCACACAGCAGAAAGCATAAAAAACCAAAATTTTAATTTTTTTATACTGTACAATATTTACATTTTATTTAACCAATGTCAACACGATTGACTCTTATTCAAAAATATTGAATTTTTGGATTTGAAAATTTCTTATTGATAAAAATATGGGTGGTGCTTAACTTATGGCGGAGTATATGTATTTCTATTTGTATCCATCTTTTTCAACTGGTTTTATAGTTCGTTCTTAAATTGTACTGTCACACCACTGTCTCAGGTTGGGGGAGGGTTGGGATCCCGCTAACACGTTTAACCCCGCCACGTTCTGTATGGGTGTACCTGTGCAAAGCCAGGAACCTTTAATTCAGTGGTTGTTGTACGTTGCAGTGTTACATAAAAAAAAATGTTTTTCGTTCATTTTTTTGGTACATTGATTATGCCGTTAGTTTTCTTGTTTGAATTGGTTTACATTTATTATTTCGAGGCCTTTTATAGCTGACTATGCGGTATAGTCTTTGCTCATTATCGAAGGCCCTACTGTGACCTTTGGTTGTTTATTTCTGTGTCATTTGTTTCTTATGGACAGTTGTCTCATTGGCAATCATACCACATTATCTTATTTATATTGACTTAGATATTTTAGTATTTTAATTAAAGGAAACTCATAAATATAGGATAAAAGGGACGATGTACCGATCCATTGTGTTAATTTTCCATCTTTGGTCTGTGATGTTCCTGCGGTGTTTATATTGTCCAACTCGTTCACTATGCCCGTGTCTGAAGTGACGTCTTGGATTGCAGCGAACGTCATCTATATGTAGACTGGTAAATTATTAAGTCGAGGATTTCGCTACCACAAATTATTTAAAAGCTTTACAAAGATATGGTTCTGAAAGTTGGCTGTTCCAGTAGAAAAAGTTGCTACACCCGGGATAGCACATATTATTATTTACGAAGATTTCATTTACCGTGTCATATAATCCTGGTAAAATCATCGATTCTCTAAATCATTTTATTCTAAATGAACTGAAATTATATATCTTTGATTATTGGTTTAATCGTTATAAATATTGATTCTGTTATCCATAAATCAAAATCAAACAAAATATTATTGTTAAACACGATGTACTTTGTTGTCTGCTCCTTTTATGGTCGGGTTGTTGGCTCTTTGACACATCCCCCATTTCCATTCACAATTTTATTTGAATGTTGTATTTGTACTGGTTGGTATTCAGTCTTAGATGCATAATTTATAGATATAGGAATATGTGGTTTGAGTGCCAATGAGACAACTATCCATCAAAGTCAAAATTAGTAAAAGTAAACCATTATAGTTCAAAGTACGGTTACGGTCTTCAACACGAAGCCTTGGATCACCCCGAACAGCAATCTATAAAGGCCCCAGAAATGGCTAGTGTCAAACCATTCAAACGGGAAAACCCGGCAACGGTCTAATCTATATCAAAACGAGAAACAATAAACCATTATGAACGACAACTACTGAACATCAGATTCCTAATTTATTAGTTGTCTAAGGCTTTGAACTAACTTTTAGTAACGAGTACTCTCAAATCTGAACCTTATATCATTGGTGTTTCCAATGGTTGCTTTGTGTTGTGAATCAATCTGATGATTTACCGGTTTTCAACTAAATGTTTCTGTTTGTTCCTATAGTGTGCTGTTCCACCACTGTACAGTGTTATGGGAGGGTTATGTTTAGTCCCACCAGGAGCATGTTATTCAGTGGTTATCGTTTTGTACATATAAATCAGGCAGTTAATGTTCTCGCTTCAATGTTTTACATTGGTCATTTCGAAGCATATTACAGCTTATAAAAAAGAAGATGTGGTAAGATTGCCAATGAGACAACTCTCCACAAGAGACCAAAATAACACAGGTATCATCAACTATGGGGCACAATGTGCAAAGTCCATACCGCATAGTCAGCTATAAAAGGCCTCGAAATGACAATGTAAAATAATTCAATCGAGAAAACTAACGGCCTTATCTATGTACAAAAAATGAACGAAAAACAAATAGGTAACACATAAACAAACGACAACCACTGAATTACAGGCTCCTGACTTGGGATAGGCACATCAGGCCTCTACAATAACTTTTTTTTCAACTTGTCCTGTAGGACAAGTACATACCAAAATTTACTTGTCCGAATGAAATTGTTACTTGTCCAAAAAATTTCTATTAAAAATAACCTTTTGATATTTTTAGTTTATTAAAGGAACAAAACTAATTTAAACAATAGACAGGATTAGATGTATTTCTTTTGATTTGAAATACTTTTCAAAAATATGAGTCAAGTTCAACTGAATCTAGTCATGTCACAGGACTTAGGTTCTAGTTTTTCATCAATGCCAGTCTCATCAGACTCTTAACATGAGGCACCATCTGATAGGCCTGTACACTCATTGGATTTGTATAATCCTGTTGTTTTTTTTATGTTGAAAAAGTTTATTGAAATGCAATCAATAAAAAGAAGAAGATAAGGTATGATTGCCAATGAGACAACTCTCTGCAAGAGACCAAATGACACAGAAATTAACAACTATAGGTCACCATATTGTCAGTATTGTTTTTTTTTCTACTTATGATCAAATATGATTTTGTGAATTTAATGGTAAATAAAAAAATAAAAAATTTGTGAAAAAATTACCAGTATGGTATTTGTTATAAGGAACAGAATAAGGTAGCAAAATGAGGTACTGATTTGTCTTGGTCCCGAAATGTCTCCTGCCTTGCCAAACTGTCTATCAATCATGTCTACTAAATATGTCTCCTACGGTGTCAAACTGTCTATTAAACTTGGAGATAAACCTGTAGAGGTGACGAACTGTCCTGTAAAGTTACCTTATCTACAAAGCGCATCATTGATTCGGATCAGTAAGACTGGTTTCCGAGAATAGTATACCTTTTACCTGTTAAAAAGTACCTGACAAAGAACCAGTTAAAAATTATCGATTGCAAGTAAACATGTTGAAGAAAAAGGTTTTTCATTTGAATAAACAGAATGCAGAAACATGTCAAACTAATATTTGTTTTCTTGTTTTTTGTTTATAATAGATACTTTGTTCATCAAAGTTGGATTAAATTTATTATTTTCTGCTGAATAATTGTACTTGTCCCGACGGACAAGCTTGATACAGCTTTTACTTGTCCGACCTTTTTTCCCTCTGGTAACGGACAATCGGACAAGCGTTATTGTCGAGGCCTGCACATACATAACTGTTTAGTTGTAAACTATGAATTATTCGAAATACTAAGGATTTTCTTTTCCCATGCTCAGATTACCTGAGCAGTATTTGGTACAACTTTTTGGAATGTTTGGCCCTCGATGATCTTAAACTTTATACTTGTTTAGCTTTCTTACTATTTGGATCTGAGGATTCTGAGCGTCATTGATGATTCTTGTGTAGTCTTAGACGAAACGCGCGTCTGACGTATTAAATTATAAGTTGATACCTTTGATAACTATTTACAGTACTGGGTCGATTCCACTGATGGTGGACGTATAGTCACCGAGCGTATCACCAGCCCAGTAGTCAGCGCTTCGCTGTTGGCATGAATATCAAATATATGGTCATTTTAAAAAAATTACTGTTTGCAAAAGAATGAATTATTCGAAATACTAATGATTTTCTTTTTTCCATGCATAGATAACATGAGCAGTATTTAGAACATCTTTTTGGAATTTTTGGTCGTCAATGCTATTTAAGTTTATACTTATTTGGGTTTCTTACTATTTAGATTTAAGAGTCACTGATGAGTCTTATGTAGACGAAACGCTCGTCTGGCATACTAAATTAAAAAAATAAAACCTTTGGAATATAACCATTTTTGTACTTTCCCCCCTTTTTGAATTTGTTTTGGAGTTTGTTATTTTTGTTAAACCTTTTTTGTATACAGTTTAATGTTTTTATCTCTTGTGTAATTCCATTAATAGATATGTGTTGATGGAACGTCTTCCTTTTATCATATCTGTCAATTATGGTCACTTTGAAGAAAATTTGAAACGTTGATAGTCTCCATTTAGTTTATTTCCCTTTTTTACTCGATTCGGAATGGCACAAGTCAGTGGATCATAAAATGATTATATTGGTAGGTGATGCATCAAACAAGTGGATAACACAGTCATATTCCTGACTTTGAACAGGCATTTTCTTATGTAAAAAATCGCGGATTAAACCTGGTTTTATAGCTAGCTCAATCTCTCACTTGTATGACAGTCGCATCTAATTCCATTATATTGACAACGATAATTGAACAAAACAAACAGACCATGTCCTCTGTATGAAATTGTCAAATCCTTCTTGACATTGAATATTCGTGGGATGGCATCTGTTTGACTTGATAGTTATCGTATTTTCACGTATACGGCTCCCGATTTTGCACAAAATTATTACTGGCTTAGTAATACGACATGGAAAGATCTATTTTACTAAGTAAATGAATTCATGAATTTTGTTTTAGGTTAATATGGCATATTTTGGATATTTTAAGTAATATGTGGGGATTTGTCGATACCTGTGGGTACAATTGTATAAATAAACAATAACGTTCTGTCGTTACTTATTTCATTTTTATAAGATTCAAGTAAAAATCCTGTTTCTTTAATGGTTATATGGAAATATTTTTTTCTCTCCCTTTTGACAGTATTTGAGTACATAGCAAGTCTCTTCATGGTTGAATTATTATGTCCTTGTTACAACATTTGTCAATGAGTACATATCTGTTCTCTTCTGTGATAATATTGGCAAACGGGTTCTAACCTTGTCGACAAAATCGGGGTCAATGTCACAATAAACAATGGTTTCTAAATGTTCTGTAGTGGCTAGAACGTCTCCCCAAGGACTGACCACAGTACTATGTCCCCATGCAACGTATGTAGCTGTTTCATCGCGAGACCCCGACACCAAAGCTACATAAACTTCGTTGTCAACAGCCCGGGCTCTCAGCAACGGCTCCATATGTGAAGGGCCAGTGGTCATATTAAATGCCCCTGGATATACAAGAAATTTACACCCCATTTCACCGTAAATATGTGCTAATTCTGGGAATCGTAGATCATAACAGACTCCGATGCCGATTTTACAATATGGAGTTTCAAATGTAGTAAAGTCACATCCGGGACTTAGCGTATCAGCTTCTCTAAAACGAATTTTCCCAGGAACATCAATGTCAACCAGATGAATTTTCCTATGTTTAGTGAGAAGTTCTCCTGACGGACTAAAGACTGGACATGTATTATATACCTTTCCATTATCAATTTCTGGTATAGAACCTCCAATTACGTAGACATTGTTATCCTTGGCTGTCTGTGCTAACAGATCTGAAGTCTGTCCTGGGATAGACTCGGCATATTTTGGGAAACATGACGTATCGTAAGGAGAGTTAAAACATTCCGGCAATATTATTAGTTGTGCTCCATTTGTAGCGGCCTTATTAATAAGCTTGACCGCATGCTCAAGGTTTTCTGATTTAACGGCCGTTACCGCCATCTGAATAAGTGCCACCTTAAAAGTCATGTCTGTTCTTTAGGCTTTATGTACTGTTGAGGTTGAAAATGTTCATTAATATTCTGAAAAAAAAAATGTTTTAAAGTTAATGAATCGATTATTAACATGCAATTTTATTGTAAAATGTGATTCATATATATATATATATACAAGACGACGACATCAATACCTAGCTATGTACAAACAGAAAAGCTGAAGAATTTAAAAAATAATGACAGCTTACTAATCATAGCTTGAGAAGTGAATTCTATAAGCTTGGGAGATCGAATAAGTAAAAACACCTATTGTCTCACTCGGTCAATGTGTGACAGATCGAACTCCGGATATCTCGAAATTTAGTCGAAGAAGCTACCACGAAAAGTTACAATTGATTTTGATAAATTTTGACGAAATACGTATGAACAGTAATATATTTTAAGGGAAAAAAAATAGATTTTGAATGTGTTCAACTGACAAATAGAAACAAGAAGATGTGGTATAAGTGTCAATGAGACAACTTTCCTTCCAAGTACCAATGTGTGAAAAAGTCAATAATAAAGGTCAAAGCACGGCATTTAACACGGATCATTGGCTCACATCTACAATAACTTGTATAGTACACAAGTATATACCATGTATATTGAGTACCTGAATATGCAGATGACTAAAACATTTTGTTGATAAAGTATAAAAATATGGTTGGCTGTATAACTCCAACTCATTAGAAAATACAAATTATTGAGGAGGGTGCCTTCTTTTCTCATACAATACACTATCATAAGAAATAAACTCATCATAGATACCAGGACTAAATTTAGTATATACGCCAGACGCGCGTTTCGTCTACAAAAGACTCATCAGTGTCGAATCCAAAAAAGTTTAAAAGGCCAAATAAAGTACGAAATTGAAGAGCATTGAGGACCAAAATTCCTAAAAGTTTTGCCAAATACAGCTTAGGTAATCTATGCCTGAGGTAGAAAAGCCTTAGTATTTCAAAAAATTCAAAAATTTGTAAACAGTAAATTTATGAATATAACCATATCAATGACAATTCATGTCAGCACTGGGCTTGTGATACCCTCGGGGAAATAGCAGTGGCATCGACCCAGTGGTTATAAATAAACTCATCATAGATACCAGGACTAAATTTAGTATATACGCCAGACGCGAATGTAGGCATTCAATGAATGCACATTTGTCTGTCAGATTATAAAGATTATCTGCTACACCACTGTCATACATATACCGATATGGTAAAAGCAGCAATCCACATGATGCATAAACAGAACATTCATTATTACAGCAAGGTTAAGATTTCTATCATTTATAACTGAACCAACAGATCTCGAGGTCATCCGAGAAGACAGTAATTAAGTACTTTGATTTGATATTTTTAATATGATTATTTTTGTGATATTGAAAAATTGATTTACCTTGTGTGTAATGTATTTAATGAGAATATTATATATAGTTCTTCTTTAGTTTCCTTTACACTATGTTACACCGGAAAACATGCATATTACAATCTAGAAGTTATTTGTTTCCTTACTCTCTCTAAATGTTGAAAAAGTTATCTTTTTATACAAGTTATAAGCGTATTACAAATCTGTTTAATCATGTTAATAAAGCCGTTGAAGCTAGCATCCGTTTACTTTAAGTAAGGTCCCTCTGTCATTTTGTATAAGTATAAATATTGGTATGGTCGGTGAAACTTTTATAAAATAAATCATCTATTTATTTGTGTACTACTCACAATCTAGTAAATTGGGTACATAAATTAGGCCGTTAGTTTTTTCGTCTAAATTGTTTACATTTGTCATTTCTGGGTCTTATATAGCTGACTATGCGGTAAGCACTGGTATTAAAGAGATAATAGTAACTGCAATTACGATTATCCCAATATGGCGACGGTAGATATAGGTAAAATCTTTACACTCGTTTTTCTTTAATGTAGCATGTTTTTGTCAATAGTTACTCAGCTGCAAGGTTTATCTATACCATTACATCATATTTGAATCGTAACGATGCACTGGAATTGTCTAAGAGCTGTGCAAATAGCCGTTGAAAAATTCGGGATGATAATCGTAACTCTATGGTATTTTTCTTCTTTGATAATCGTAATTTTCTTTATATGATAATAGTAACTGAAACATAATAAATGTGTCTTTCAGCATTTCAATGGTATTTTGTGTGTTAAAAATGTAAATGCCCAGTTAAACGATGACATTAACGCATATAAAAATAAATGAAGAAACTTACAGGTTAATATCTAGGATAAATTTACCTATATATCTCTAATTGATGAGAAAAAGGATGGATTAGCTATATCCCATATTCCAAAAGTGCAATCCTTTCAATTCATTGCTCAAAATGAAAGTCACGTATACCACATTTTCATATGTCAAAAAAGATATATGCCTGTTTCATTGATTTCAGGAAGGCATTTGATACTATTAATAGAGATGCCCTCTTTTACAAATTGTCTTATTACAACATAGATGGTCCCTTTTTTTAGTATAATGAAAGATATGTATAAAGAGGTTTTGTACTTGGTAAAGATCTCGGAAGGTATCACTGATTTTTTTAATTCCTCAGTTGGGGTAAAACAAGGGTGTATTTTAAGCCCTACATTATTTTCTTTATATATTAATGATTTACCATCTATTTTTGACTCAACATGTGAACCACCCAAGTTAAATGATAATGAGATATCATATCTGTTATACGCTGATGATTTAGTTCTTATCAATAAATTCAGCCGTCCATATTTTTCCTTTGGATTCACTTTTTTCTATTTTATACTGATATATGATTTTAAAAATTAAATTCAAATGTTTTGATCAAATTCCCATGTATTTTAGGACGTATCATTAAACAGTGTGGATGGTAAAGAATCTAGAATAGTTACCAGTTTATTGTTACTATTGTTTATTGTCACTTTTGTTTTTTGTTACTTTTGTTTATTGTTACTTTTGTTTATTGTTACTTTTATTTTTTGTTTTTATTAGCCTTACCTATAGTCTTACGAAGCATTTGACAGACGAAAAAAAACACAAATATGTATATTGATAAATTACATCAAAGGGCCAAACATGTAGATTATCACAGTCGGAACTGGTTTAATTACAAAGATTTTTATAGATTTTAAAACAAATATTTTGTGCTTCAGAAAAATGCATGAAAATTAGGAAAGGCTAATTTATGTTTTCATTTAATAGAAAAGTACTAATTATATGGCAAGTATGCAAATACAAAAATGTTCCTTGTTTAGTACCTTCAATATTTTTCTCTGCAATATCTTCCATGCATATGTATGCAGCATACTTTTCATATACCGAGTATTTATGAATTTTTAATAAGTTTGTTTCTAATTTTGCGGAATATGCGTTATTTTATTCTCATCTTTGCAGTCATTCTTTGAATAAGTATTTCTTGTAAGAAAATTTAAAGCTACATCAATTTTATTTTTTGATTTTCGGGCTTTTGGCCAAACTATAAAAGAACACAAATCCATGTTTGTCAATGAACTCCACGTTATTTAATTTCATAATACACAAAGAATCCCATTTAGGGCCAAACATTCTCTAGTCTTATATAGCATTAAATGTTTTAAGGATGTCATATTATCATAATTCAAAATTGAATTTGTGTTGTTTATAGTTTATATCTGAGATACTGAAATTTCAGTGACAGTCATGAAGTAGCTAATATGAATAAAAAGATGTGGTATGTTTGCCAATGAGACAACTTTCCACAAGAGACCAACATGACTCAGAAATTAACAAATATAGGTCACCGTACGGTCTTCAACAATGAACAAAGCCCATACCGCATAGTCAGCTATAAAAGAAATGACACTGTAAAACACTTTTCAAAGTTATCCCTTGTTCATCATAACTTTTAAGTTGTGATATCATCCATGAAAAATGATCGAAGTGACATGAAAACTGTAGCCACTAATTTCTCGTCAAACGGTTTTTGACGAATACTAAATGTCTTTCCTATTTCGTTATGGCATAATAGGGTATGTTCTAGAATTAAATCAGCAGTGGCTTCCCGGGGGCAGAAATAGCACATATAACCACCTACAATAAAATAATTTAAACAATATTAACTATATTTACTATTTACTTCAGGATAAATTATTTTGTGTTTACTGTCTTAATCAGAAATCTGATGTAAGGTGACACATGCGTGTCGCCTGACAATTATTGTCATGTATCATAATTTCCATCGCTCATTCACATATTTTGTGGCATACCTAGTTTAATAAATTTCTGTATATTAACAAAGTTCGTGTTTTCCCATTTCAAAATTTCTTGAAGCTTGTTCACCCTTCCAATTTTATAATATACTAGTATGTAGCTGTTTTCATAAGAACAATTAATTATATATGCATAAAAAGAAATGTCATAAGATGTTGGGACGTTTCGTAAATAATTCATCGCCATAATTTCATAATAGGCTATCAGATATACGTTTTTAGTGTCAATATCAATAAAACAGTTTCCAGTTACGATTATCTTTTTTATTTTTAAATACCATAATTACGATTATCTTTTTTCCGAGTTACGATTATCATCCCGAATTTTTCAACGGCTATTTTCAAAGCGCTTAGACAATTCCAGTGCACCGTTACGATTCAAATATGATGAAATGGTATAGATAAACCTTGCAGCTGAGTAACTATTGACAAAAACATGCTACAATTAAGAAAAATGAGTGTAAAGATTTTACCTATATCTACCGTCGCCATATTGGGATAATAGTAATTGCAGTTACGATTATCTCTTTAATACCAGTGGTAAGGGCTTTACTCATTGCTGAAGGCCGTATGGTGACCTACAGTTGCTTATTTATGTATTAATTTAATACCTTGTGGAGAGTTGTCTCATTGGCAATCATATCACATCTTTTTTATATAAACTTGTTTAATTTATGGTTAACATGCAAGTAAAAACCTGCCAAAACAGTGACCAAGTCGCCAATTATGCCACCATAACCAACAACTACGGGTTGAATTGACCATCAATAGATTTAGATTAAATTAAATCAATAGTTATTTACCATATGAGTGTTTATCCTGTCTAAAATCTTCTATTGGTGTTCCTTGGTCATAGCACATAGACCAACGAAGAAAAAAAATTCTTGTATATAAAAAAGAAGATGTGGTATGAGACAACTCTTCACAAGATACCAAATGACACAGAAATTAATAACTACCGGTATAGGTTACTATAGTCTACAGGGGTGTTTAATGACCTTGACTACAAAAGAGATAATCCTATTGTGGTCTGAACGTTAATCCTGTAGTGGTCAAGTCTAATTGGACCATGACGAACTTGCTTCTGTTGAATTCTAGATAAAAAGCATGCTGCTGCAGTGAGAATTATGACAAACTTGAAACTTGAAACTTTCTGACATTTCTCAAAAGACTTAGGTTAAATCGTTGTACTTCTTAGCAATGTTTCACTTTGGGATTATGTCAATATTGTTGTATTGATTTTATGGTGAATGGTTTAAGTCAAGTTTGTAAGATTAAGCTAATCTCATTCCAATTAAAAAAAAAATTTCAATTAGCGACATTAAATTCGCAATCTAATCAAATAGTCTTGCATAATAAAACACAAACCAATGAATTAAATTGAACTATATTGGTATTATTTCCGCTATAACATCCATTCTATTTTAATCTTATTGATTGTATTTTATGGACTTCCCCCTTTTTTAGCTCACCTGGCCCGAAGGGCCAAGTGAGCTTGTCTCATCACTTGTCGTCCGTCGTCGTCGTTAACTTTTTACATTTTGAACTTCTTCTAGAGAACCACTGAATGGAATGAAACCAAACATGGCATGAATGTTCCTTATGAGGTGCTGACCAAGTGTTGTTACTTTGTTGCCGATCCATTATCCAAGATGGCTGCCAGCTGGGGACTTAGTTTAACATAGGACCCTATGGGAAATACATTCAAATGACTTATTTTAGAGAACCACTGGATGGAATGAAACCAAACATGGCATGAATGTTTCTTATGAGGTGCTGACCAAGTGTTGTTACTTTGTAGCCGATCCATCATCCAAGATGGCCGCCAGAGGGGGACTTAGTTTAACATAGGACCCTACGGGAAATACATACAAATGTCTTCTTTTAGTGAACCACTGAATGGAATGAAACCAAACATAGCATGAATGTTCATAATGAGATACTGACCAAGAGTTGTTACTTTGTCGCCATTCCACCGTCCAAGATGGCCGCCAGTTGGGGACTTAGTTTAACATAGGACCCTATGGAAAATACATACAATAAACTCATCATAGATACCAGGACTAAATTTTTTATATACGCCAGACGCGCGTTTCGTCTACAAAAGACTCATGTCTTCTTTTAGAGAACCACTGAATGGAATGAAACCAAACATAGCATAGATGTTCCTTATGAGATTCTGACCAAGTGTTGTTACTTTGTAGCCGATCAATCATCCAAGATGGCCGCCATGGGGGGGGGGGGGGGGGGGGGGGGGCTTGGTTTAACATAGGACCCTATGGGAAATGCATACAAAAGTCTTCTTCTAAAGAACCACTGAATTGCATGAAATCAAATATCGCATGAATTTTCCTTTCCTTATGAGGTGCTGGTCAAGTGTTGTTACTTTTAGCCAAATTTTATATTTTTTATGATTTCAAAAACCCAAGTAGAATCAGGTGAGCGATACAGGCTCTTGAAAGCCTCTAGTTTTAATTTGCCTTGGAGTTCGGTTTTTTATATCTTTTTTTTTTTTTTTTTTTTTGTTTTAACTCGGTCGGTTTTAAATAGGTCAAATTTAATGTAGAGGCATAACTTAGAAATATTTACATCTTATACATTTGCTTATACTCAAATTATAGTCACTAACTTGGAGATTTTTGGAACCTTTTTAAATAACGATATTTTTTTTACAAAACATCCGATTATGGAAGTGCAAGTGCAATTTGATCTGGAAGATGCAAATCATAAATCCAACAAAAACATTCCACAGAAAGATTGGACTTGAATATCGGACTGCCACCGGGAATAGTATTCGGGGAAAATCCTGAAAATAGGCAATAGTATTATAGAACACCTATTTCACGTTTGGGTTTACTAATTAGTCAGGTGCAAACGTATAAAACATTAATAAATCCTATATTATTTACCAAAAACATTGACAACAAAACTTCGCCGTTGGATCTTAAAAATGCACAACTTAATAAAAAAAATGTATGTTCGTTATGAAGAGTAATTGGTCTCAAACTTCTGAAAAAATAAACTTTAAACTTTCGAAAGTTTCCACCTAACAACAAAGAAGACAACATTTTTAAGTTGCAATAAGACCTTAATGTATTAAGTAAATGATGCGTTATGGCATATGGATATATTTGTCTTTTAATTTTTTTTTTACACTTTCCTGTTGTTTTAGATATATGTAGATGCGATATAAGTGCCAATGAGAAACTCTTCTGTTCATCCAAGTCATAATTTGTAAAAGAAAAACTATTATAAGTCAATGTACGGTCTTCATCATGTGGCCTTGGCTCACATAGAATAGCACGCGATAAAGGGCCCCAAATGACTAGTTTAGAACCATTTAAGGTTTATGACCCCTTCTGTGGGCTGTGAATTACGAAATTTTCAA
This sequence comes from Mytilus galloprovincialis, assembly GCF_965363235.1. NCBI lineage: Eukaryota > Metazoa > Mollusca > Bivalvia > Mytilida > Mytilidae > Mytilus > Mytilus galloprovincialis. Next base: position 2,039,182 of record NC_134841.1, read on the forward strand.
ACTGCAATATCAAAACAGCAAAGATGATGAATAATAGAGATAAGCCATTTTGTACATGTACCAAGGGGAAACTTCGTGCAAAGCATTAGTATTTATAGTTTCATTGCATTAAGCTGTTAAGTAGAAAAAGAGAATTTGGTGACAATAAAACCAAGAATTTTGTAGAAAATCCACAGACTTTAATACATTGATTTTTGTTATAAAATTTTAAACCTAGATTACTCACTTGTTTTTCTATGATGTGCTAGCGTTTATTGTTTGCAAAAAGTAATAAACAACCTATAAATTCCAAAACACCTTGTGGTAAGTCACTAAAATCGAGCGCAGCCTAGAAGGTGTACTTGAATTGGTCCATATTTATATTTGTTTTTACCAATAACTAAATTTATAAACTTGTTTTAAGAAAATCATTGCTAGCACTGCATGCAATAATCCTCTATCTATCAAACATTGCATTGCCAAAAATGAGAGTACAAGGGGAAAGGCTGTGGATTTTCTATAAAATTTCCATATGTTTAGCTTTGAATCAACACAAGAGTACATAATCCTTAAACGGGAAAACCAACGGTCTACAATAAATCAAAACCCTGTTGGTAAATTGGAATATAGTTTTGACGAGAAAGACTACTGATTTGTTTATCATATAGGTCAATTCTAACTATATAGTGCGCATGTTAAATGTTAAACTATCAAACTATTAATATAATGACAAAAAAAGGGGGGATAAACAAAAGTACTCATGATTTTTTTAGTTGCAATTTATTTTGGATCTTGAAAACTTATGTCCATAAAATCCGGGGAAAAGTCAATGAAAAGTAACAAGACAAATCTGAAAATTTTACATACCGTTTTGTTGCAGACACCTATGTCAAAAAAGGGTAATCAACGTGAAAGCGAAATAAAGTCGGATTCACCTTTACATGCAGGTGTGTTTGAATCTACCGTTATTTTTTTCTTAAAACTTATGAATACAAAACTCTGCATAACTTGATCACATCTCCCTTTAACTTAAATAATTTTGATTTATATTTTAAGGCTAAAAGTTGATCAAATCACTTTAAAAATTCCACATTACAAGACTGAGAGAAAAAATAACGTTAACTTATAATTGTATTTTAGCTTCTGCTAGCCTATTCCCCATTTCCATTCTCAATTTTATACCGCAATGTATTACAGAATAAAGTGCCTTTACTGATTCAAAAGTTCTTTTGTAAAAAGATATATAAAAGAAATCGATTATTGAAATATATTTTATATTTGTAAGTCGAATTTCAGAAACTTAGAGAGTGGTTAGGGGACGACCATTTGATATTCTGGGGGGGGGGGGGGGGGGGGGGGGCAGGAGGATTTTGAAAATAGATAACTCAGCCTTGATAATCACAAAAATGAATGGTTTGTTCTGTGGTAGTTTGAAAATAAATTACCTGACTTGCAATGTATAGAAAATAAATAACTCAGCAGGTCTAATCGAAAGTATGAGATGGCACCAGATTCTTCTTAAATTCATCTTTTTTCCCAAAAAAAATCGGGAAACACTTCCCAAATTTTTTAATAACAAAAGTATAAATATTATTTAAATATACTTGAAATGTCTGAAAATTGGTTTCATTTAACTTGAGGTATATTGTCTCAGGAAATCTTACCTCACCTTTATTTTAACAGGGCCGTAACTACATGTAGGAAATTTCAAAACCAAACGCTTGTCTCCATATCAAATTGTGTTCACGGCCTTGCAAGAAGAAAGTTCTGTTTTCCCTCAGACTTATAGCCCTGATTTTTCGGGATCAATGTTTCTTTTTTTATTTGTCTTTTGTTCATTGATTACCGTTCTGTATTCTGTTAGTGTAACATTCCTTTTGTAATCTAGTAATTTTGTTATGAACTTGATCACGAGTTTAAAAAAAAAAAACAGCAGCCACATGCTTACCTATGTGAATTCCATTTTTGCTTTATCATGCACATTGGTCTTTTGATGTTGTCCCTAGAAACTTCAGTCTTACACTGAATTTATACATTTTGCTTTGAGACCAAAATATTGTCAAAAAATTATTAAAACAAAACTTCATTTTCAGATTATGAAAGGGTCTTCGGAACACCCAGAAAGCATGATTTTGCATCATTTGTTCTATAGCTTCTTGGGCCGTCAGTGGCTCCAAAACCCTTCAAAAAAAATTTTGTCTCGCTCCGCTCGGCGTAGTATGTTTGCCAATACATTTAAAAGTGCCTAGTTATAACTAAACTTTAATACTATGTATGTATGCAATACATGTATATGCAGTTGGGAATTTAAAAGATTCATTTCTGCAGAGGGGGGTGGTTATTCTAATTAAATAGTACATAATGACTTGACTATACTATATGTATTATTTATAATAAACAAATCATTTAAAAAATTGTATGTTTTCGAATATCAAAAATATAGTTGTGAAAATGAATAATCAGTCCCTTGCTTTAATGAAAATGAAAAATCTTGCTTCAATAGTGCAGAAAATAAATAATCTGTCCTCTTAGTTTACAAAAATAAATAACCGATCAAAAACAAATCCTCCTGCCCCCCCCCCCCCCCCCCCCCCCCCAGAATATCAAATGGTCGTCCCCTTATCTTAAGTTATATCCTACTGTAGTTTTTAAGTTTTCCTTTGAAGAATTCAGAGTAAGATTTTGTTTTGTTTATGGAGAGTCTTTCGAATTGTTGTCTATGGCGAACTTGAACTTGACACAGAAGTCTACGCTCTGGTTGTTTTCAGAGTTTTGCATATATCCTTTCATTTATACGAACATTTATTATTTGGTAAACAGGAAACGAGACTGTATAACCTTTGAAACATATTTCTGTGAAGATTGAACCGAAAAATGAAGTCGCATGCAACATGGCACACGAAAAGTAGATTATATAATAGTATAAAATCGGTCTTTTAAAAAAAAAAAATTCTAAAGATTAAAAATAACTATGAAAAGTGCTAAAAATAGCACATTGCACATATATAATAATTGCCAAAACACAACAACAACAACAAAAACTGCGCATATAATGAAGTAGAAGGGCTGAACACATGACTAGGCACAATAAAGCGCATCTCTTAATAAAGGTTTGAAGCATTCAAACATTTATATGACTATTTGGTGTTTTTTTTACAGTAACTACAGTCGTAATTCTTGATTGGCTTATAAGAAAATCCACTGTAATGAATTTATTCTTAGATGCATGATTTTTTATTGGTTGTTATTGACTTTGAACTAGTTGTAAGTAACTGCGAGAGCTTTCGGATATATTTTTAGTGTCTTTTTAATGTTGGGATGTACAAGTACCCAGTCACGTCCACATGTTTTTTATATATGTATTTCTATTTGTGTCCATCTTTTTCTACTGATTTTATAGTTTGTTCTTATGTTGTACTGTCATAACACTGTCCGAGTGTAAGGGGAGGGTTGGGATCCCGCTAACATGTTAAACCCCGCCATATTATGAATGTGTGTGTCTGTGAAAAGTCAGGAACCTTTAATTCAGTGGTTGTTGTATGTTGCAGTGTTACATATTTGTTTTTCGTTCATTTTTTTTTTGGTACATTAATTGTGCCGTTAGTATTCTTGTTTGAATTGTTTTCCATTTGTTATTTCGAGAATATGCGGTATTGATAAAAGGGACGATGTACCGATCCATTTTGTGAATTTTCCCTCTTTGGACGGTGGTTCAATAGAAAAAATTCTGTTCCAATAGAAAAAGTTGTTACAAACGGGATAGCATATATTATTTTTTTACGGAGAATTTATTTACCGTGTCGTAAAAGCAGATTCTCTAAATAATTTTAATTTATTCTAGATGAACTGAACATCTGTGATTATTGGTTTGATCGTTTTAAATATTGATTCTGTTATCCATAAATTAAACAAAATATTATTGTTAACATTCTCAATTTTATTTGGATGTTGTATTTGTGCTGGTTGATATTCAGTCTAAGATGCATGCTTTATAGATATGTGAATATGTGGTTTGAGTGCCAATGAGACAACTCTCCATGAAAGTCAAAATTAGTAAAAGTGAACCATTATAGGTCAAAGAACGGTTACGGTATTAAACACGAAGCCTTGGCTCACCCCGTACAGCAAGCTATAAAAGGTCCCGAAAATGGTTAGTGTCAAGCCATTCAAACAGGAAAACCACTGTCTAATCTATATCAAAACGAGAAACAATAAACCGTTATGAACGACAACTACTGAACATCAGATTCCTAATTTATTAGTTGTTTAAGGCTTTGAACTAACTTTTAGTAACGAGTACTCTCAAATCTGGCTTTGAACTAACTTTTAGTAACGAGTACTCTCAAATCTGGCTTTGAACTAACTTTTAGTAACGAGTACTCTCAAATCTGGCTTTGAACTAACTTTTAGTAACGAGTACTCTCAAATCTGAACCTTATATCATTTGTGTTTCCAATGGTTGTTTTGTGTTGTGAATCAATCTGATGAGGTACCGGTAATCCCTTTTCAACTTATGTTTGTTTTTTTTTTGTTCCTTTATTGTGCTGTTCCACAACTGTCCAATGTTATGGTAGGGTCTTGTATCAGTCAAAATGTTTAGTCCCACCAGGAGTATGTTAGTCAGTGATTATCGTTTTGTACATATAAATCAGGCATTTAATGTTCTCGCTTCAATGTTCTCACTTCAATGTTTTACATTGGTCATTTCGAAGCATATTATAGCTTATAAATAAAGAAGATGTGGTATGATTGGTAATGACACAACTCTCCACAAGAGACCAAAATGACACAGATATTAACAACTATAGGTCACAATGAGCAAGGCCCATACCGCATAGTCAGCTATAAAAGGCCCCGGAATGACAATGTAAAATAATTCAATTGAGAAAACTTACTGCCTTATTTATATACAATAAATGAACGAAAAACAAATATGTAACACATACACAAACGTCAACCACTGAATTACAGGCTCCTGACTTGGGAAAGGCACATACATACATAATAAGGCGGGTTAAACATGTTAGCGGGATCCCCCCTCACCTGGGACAGTGGTATAACGGTACAACATAAGAACGAACTAAAAAAATCAGTTGAAAAAGGATGAACTCATCAGATGGACAAAAAAGAAGTGGACGTGACCGGGTACTTGTACATCCAAGCAACAAAAAGACACTAGGTACAGATCTGACAGTACTCAATAGGCAGTTAGTGTTCTCGTTTCAATGTTTTTCATTGGTCATTTCAAAGCATATTATAGCTTACCTTGTACATGGGTTTTGCTCATTGTTGAAGGCCGTACGCTGAAGTTTAGTTGTAAACTTTCTATGGCATCTGGTATCTGTCAGAGATTTGCTATTAGCAATCATATGACATCTTCTTATATTTATATTGACAAAAATCTTACAGTAGTGATAGGTGGATACAAAAATCTTACATTAGTGATAGGTGGATACAAAAATCTTACAGTAGTGATAGGTGGATACAAAAATCACATACAATAAACAATGATTGCTTACCTTAAGATGAAAGAAAAAAAGGCTGTGCACGATATCAATATTTTGTCATAAGAAATTACATAACAAAGTATGTTAATTTGTACTAATATTCATACTCACTCTTCTCGTTGTTAATTCATAATTTAAATTCTGTTCCACGAAACGAAATTTTATATTTAAAGGTCTTTGTCATCATTCACCCATGAAGTTTCCGGATAATTTGAAAACCGTTTTCACTAAGTGCGAACATTATATTAAATAGATCAAGGATATATATTTTTTGTTTACCGTTTCTAGTATGTTTGACTTTATTATAAGTTTTATCGGTACCCATTTAACGAGGTAACTTGTTAACTGTAACTAAAATGATAGAACTTCCGTATTGTCAAACAACACATTTTAAGAAGCACATTTCAATTTTGCAAAGGATGGTTAGCCGTAGGTTGTAAAGAAATTTAGTCTGAAATTTCTCCACTGTATCAATTTATATTACAGAGTATTCACTTACAAAAAATACAGAAAAAACATAGCACCCTAAAAAAAATACAGAAAAACATAGCACCCAGGAAAAACATAGCACCCTTAAAAAAAAATACAGAAAAACATAGCACCCAGAAAAAACATAGCACCCTAAAAAAAATACAAAAAAAAAACATAGCACCCTAAAAAAATACAGAAAAAAACATATCACCCTAAAAAATACAGAAAAAAACATAGCACCCTTAAAAAATACAGAAAAAAACATAGCACCCTAAAAAAATACAGAAAAAAAAACATAGCACCTTAAAAAAAAATATAGAAAAAACATAGCACCTTAAAAAAATACAGAAAAAACATAGCACCTTAAAAAAATTACATCAACAAAACAGCAAAGAACATCAACTTTCAGACACAAAACGGGTAATCTTAATAAATATATGTGTATGGATATATATATGCGTGCTAATTTGAATAATTATAGTCTATAAGATTTGTTTATAAGATTTTCAGATTTGTAAAAGATATCTATATTGAGGAAGTGAATGTTTTGAATATTTGTCTTAAATTTTTATAATCATAAATCCTAAGATAAAACGCCGTATAAATAATCTTGAGGAAATGTGGGCTTGATACCAATAAGACAGCAAACTAACAGCAAAGATAAAACAAATGAGACATCTATAGGACAATATATACACGGACTTCAATGATACAAAATTAAGTATATAAAATAGTATACTTTAAATTGATATTTTATAGTGTGTCTTTCTATGTTGATATGTTACACTGTTGTTTCAGGTAAGGGTGAAGGTTGGACACCTAAAGTTTAACCCCGCTACATTTGTTTGCACTTATCCTAAGTCAAGAACCTAATGTTCAGAGGTTGTCATTTGTTGATGTGGTTCATAAGTGTTTCTCGTTTTTTATGTTTTTTATATAGATTAATTAGTCCGTTGATTTTCCTGTTTGAATAGTATAATATATATATTCTAACGAGAAATCAGCAGATGCAACTGATAAGTACATGAAGATGTGGTATTAGTGCAAATAAGGCAACTCGACATTACAGTCCCAATTTACACTTTAAGTAAACCATTATAGGTCAAGGTACGGCCTTCAACACGGAGCATCGGGTCACGTCGAACAGCAAGCTATAGAGGGCCTAAGAAATGACTCTAGTGTAAAACCATTCGAACATTAAAGACCGACGGTTTAATCTTTGAGCATCTATTAAAAACGCGAAAAAAACCACTTGTAATATGAACCACATCAACAAACGACAACCACAGCACATCAGGCTTGACATGACCTTGCTTTCAGTGACTGCGAGGATTTCTTTGAAATATGTTTATCTTACTTGTATCTATGTTTTGTCGTCTGTTATGTCCGTTTTTTAATCAGCTTTGTTTGAACCTTCTAAGATCATCTATAATCTTATCGCATGTTTTGCACGTGTTATTTTGTTATTGGTTATTCCAGTGGTAGGGGTTAAAAGAGGGAGAGAACCCAACCAATTGTTGGTGTTCTTATCAAAAGTCAGAAGACCTCGACAGTGGCTTATCTATTGTTTTGTGTTATTTGCTGTTTGTCTTCTTTCTACGATATCTTTTTAATCCTCTAGAAAATTTAAATAGATGTTGATTTTTAATAGGTAAAATGTATTCGTTTTCGAGATTTGGAGCTTTGAGAGGGGTCGGAGGGGTCCTGATCCCGAAATCCCGGTCTTAAAAACATGAAATCCCGAGTTCCTGAATTTAAATTAAATTTAAATTCCGACATCCCGAAATTCGAAAAAAAAAAGAATTACCGGATCCCGAAAGGTTCAATCCCGAAATCCTAAGCTTAAAATCCGATCCCGACGTCCCGAAAGATGTCCTATCCCTTTCACATATGGTACAAACTCCCGGCAGTTCCAGTTCCGATCCGCATACGGGTCCGCATACTACTCTACCCTTCATTTAAGCAACTTAATATTCCCCGGGAACACCATGGGATGGGGTTAAATGATTAAAGAATAATGCCTTTAAAAAATGAAGATTAGAGAATAACGGGCAAAACAAATGAAGATTAGAGAAAAAAAGGGGTTAATTTTTTGAAGATTAGAGAAAAAGGGGTTAATTTTTTAATGATTAGAGACAAAAGGGTGAAAATTAAATGTTTACAGAATAACATACCCCCCCCCCCCCCAATCCAGACCCTCTTTAAAGGGACACTAGCTACGAGATATGTAAAAAATCTAAAATGATTTGCTTGTTCAATCGTTAATGAAAGTGAAATAGTGAAATAATAATCCGCTTTTAGCAGTCAGTATGGTTCAATTTTGTCAAAGTAAGCTTAGAATCATTGATGATGAATTATTCACTAGCAAGTGAATATTCGATTTCATTGATTCCATATTTAAATGTGAACTTCAATGAAACACATGAACACATATAAAAAAACATATACAGAAAAAAACAACAATAAAACTTAACAGCCAACAATTGTGAAACTTATAACAAGCAAGATACAAAACTCACACTTCAATATTATGCAATTATTCCCACTGATGAATGTCTAATCAAAATACATTTGTCTATATATATAAGAAATCTGGTGAGAACATCAGTCTCCGAACAGTTCATTAAATATTTAAATTTATCAAAATTATCTAAATTACAAAAACATAGTATAATATTAACAATGTCATCATAAAACTTTTCCCTCTCGTCTTAATAGAGGTTGCACTCACATATAAAATGAAATTCATCTTCAATTTTGTTATCAATACAATGTATGATAGCACGGACTGGTCATTCGCGGTAAAAGTTAACATTGAAAATACATTTTCATAGCTTGACCATTCGAAGCTCAGTCTTATTAACATTATGAAATTATGGTTTTGTGATATGAAAGATTCTATTTCATTATTTTTCATTGTAGATATGTTTGTTAGACATGTATGCTGCAGCGGCCTTATTGTGCTAAAGTGATTTGAGGGTAGTTGAATTATTTGATAATAAAACTTTGCTGCACTCGTCTAGGCGAGCTGTTTCCCATAGACATGTGTTTGAGTTTTTGTACTTTATTTGCGTTTGAGGGCATGAATAAGAAAATAAGGTAAATCATTTGATTGACTGATTTAATCCACAAAACAATCATATTTTTTTAAAATCTAAAATATGAAATTATTAAAAAGACCTAGAAAAATCCAATTACACGAGCTCACATTCTATTATATCTATATCTATGTTTATATCGCTTTTAGGACCATCATGGTCTTTGGAGGTCAACTCGATAGTTATAATTAGATGCATGGCGTCTAGACTAAATTACACACGAAATGAAGAAACATTTTATCGAGTTCATGTCTTGCAATTGTTTATCTTAGACTTTTTGTAATATGGATGACTGTTTTTTATTGTTATAAATCTAATATGAGAATCGATAAACACGAATTTGCAGCTAGTGTCCCTTCAAAACAGTGTTGATTTTGTTTGCAAATACCTCCTTGCAATTTGAAAACTGTGCATGAATGGATACTATTTCCACTCCAAATATTGTTATTGTCTTCTTTACATTTAGCCGGCACTTACAAACATTTTTTGTAACAGTATCAAAATAATACAAAACAAATACTGCAAAATGATCGCATATATAACATAAAATGCTCAATGAACATAATGCTCCAAAATATTAAAGATATTTGGGTAGCCTACCCGTTCTTTCATCCGTGTGTCTAAGACAAATGGTCTCCACGATGGTCTTCAAATATAAATTCTGAGTACCGACGTTGTTCATCATCTGAATAACGTGTTATAGTATTCTTTTATTTGTCTTTATGAATATAACATTTACTGTTTCTATGAAGTTTTGTATTCTTGTCTTTCGTTTTGGTTTATGTGCTTTGTCTGTGTGCCTTTTTGTGTTTGGTTCTTGTATGTGACGTGGCTCTGTATTTGTACATCCCATCATTTTGTTATTGTTCTATGATAATTTCTGTATTCTTGTCTCGTTTTGGTTTGTGTGCTTTGTCTGTGTGCCTTTTTGTGTTTGGTTCTTGTATGTGACGTGGCTCTGTATTTGTACATCCCATCATTTTGTTATTGTTCTATGATAATTTCTGTATTCTTGTCTTTCGTTTTTTTCTGATGTTGTTTGTCTGTGTGCCTTTTTGTGTTTCTTTCTTGCAAGTGATGTGGATATATACTTATACATCCCGTCATTGTGTTATTGTGTCATGGTAAATGTTTGTTTATATAATAAATTTTTTTTTGTCGTTTTGAAGATAAATGGCAGGGAAAGAAGCCTTTTAATTTTGCCGTAAAAATAAACCAACAAAATTTACCGGATTATAATTTGAGTTATCCTTGTTTGATTGGTATGCAACTTAATTTCGATGGAAGCTAGATATTGGGAAAGTGAAGATGCATATATTTAGTGCGTGGTCGACAAGTCAAAGGTCAATGTCATGATTGCTTCAAATCGAGTATTTTAGACATGATTTCCGGGTAATAGCTTGAGTTTCCTTTCAACTTAGTTTGAAGTAAACTTCAAAGATGACAAATATAGAGCATAGAGGGGAATCCTACTAACTAGTGGGTCAATATGTTTAAGGTCGTGGTCAATAAAACTAAAAATAGATTTTTTTATGAAAAATTGCTTTGCGGATAGTTGTGTGAGTTTTCCTAGCTTGATTTAAATCATCTTCGCTAACCAAGGGTTGTGGTCCAACATCCTCCTGGAGTGGATGGACTAGATCGTAACCATTGGCTAGAGAAGATGGATTAAAATGAAAATATAACACATGGACACAAGCCTATAACTGATTTTGAGACTGGCAGGTCAAGGTTACTATTATTAAAATAAGACAGAAAGAAAAATAAAATGAGATTACTATGAATTCTAACACATGATTTTTTTTTTGGCACTAATAGTTCATATTTTATTTTCAATTATTTCTTCCACAAATGAACTCTTGGAATATTTTTTATTTTATAATTAGATGTCGTCAGTTCATAGAACACAGGTTGACAATGGTATTTTAAATGCGTTTTTTAAATACCTAGGTTAACCAATATTTACAACGAGAAAATAATCAAAGAAACCAAGTTAAGGTCTTGCACGTATTATAATATGTATCTAATTAGTTGATAAATCAGTCAATGGTATGCTGTGGTTCAAAGTGTTGTTTTGTTTTCAAATTTGCTAAAATTTAAATTTGTGTTGATTTTTTTTTCTTTCTCGAACATGTAAATGTTCTTCTTTCACATTTGATACTATTGTGGTATTTAACAAGGCTTAATTTGGAGATATTAGGTTGGGATGCTTCAAAAGTGCCAGTTTGGAGATATTATGGTTAATATAGGAGAGTTAGATGTGCACATTTATCAACAAGACTTTCAGTGCATTTATTTCTAACACAAACGAGGCAATCAGCTAAGCGCGCACATGTTTTAATCATTTCTTTCTAACATTCGTTTGCAAAGGTTACATAAACTTTGCACTCTCTAAAAATGCGTCTACCGTTTGTCGTTCATCGTTTTTTAGTACAAACGCCACATTTAATTGTTTCTTAATTCAACTTTGAATTTTAGTAAAATTGAAAGAAAACATTGGAACAATCTGCAGAAAGACAAACAATGCAGTGAAATCTTCGCCCTAGTGCCTATCATATCGTATAAACGTAACAAATTATAAAAGAATAACTTGCTAAAATCAAGGCAATAGTTGTGAGACTTTTGAAAAGGGACCCATGCTTTAACAGTATTAAAGCAAAAAATCCAGAAACACTCTTTTAGTAATAATCTTAATTATAGGCAACAAACTTTCATAGTTATGAAATAGTAATAAAACGAGATATAAAGAGTCTTGAGATTTATTACTTTGTTCAACTTGGTTGAACAGTTGAAGGAACCGCATTATAATCGCGTAATAAGTCTGTTTACCAACAACTTGTGCATGCATTATTGAAAGTTCAAACAGGGTCAGTAACACTGATTAAGCGATGTATTTTTTCTACTTTTGTAGCGTTTAGCAAACGATAACAAACGCCACACAACGTTTACAAAATTTAGGTTAGAAAGAAATGCACTCTTTATACATGTTATATATAGTCAATGACTCGGATCATGTTATTGAAAGTTTGTTTACCACTTCAATATGTATCAGACAACATTAAAAATATCGTAATAGTGAACAGATCGACCTACCTACTGGGGTTTCAGTAGGGAGAATTGCATATCATATCTATAATGGAGCTTCAATCTACGATTATTACATGTTATGAAACCTTTAACAAAATATTACTTTTTAATGTTGGTTCATGAATTCTGAATCTCTCAGATCGACTTTCAATATCACAAGTTTATGAGAAACACAAGGACCAAAGAAACTACTAGGGCACTAGCTGTTAAATTCTCATATTTTATTTATAAAAATGTAGATTTATCCAAACTATCAAAAGTATAAATTAAAGAATTTACAGAGCATAGGGTCGATAATAAGTAGGGTCGTTTCGTGCGTATTTTAGTCTAGATGCCTTTTAATAAACTATCGAGTTGACCTCAGATGACCGTATAAGCGATGTAAACATAAATATAGATATAAATAGTTCAAGCCAACTCGTGCAATTGGATTTTTATAGGTCTGATTAATCTAATTTTATAGATTCAAAATATATGTTTCTCATCGTTTTTACCTGAAAAAGAAAGATTTTAGGTGGATAGAATCAGTAACCAAATGATTTTATCTTTGTTTCACTAATTTCAATATTGACATTCTTCTCATTTAGATAACCAATACATGTGCAATGCATGCGTAGTCCATCTCTAGTTAAGGGGTTAAATTGAAGTTCACATGAATTACGGATTTAATGAGGTCGAATTATTCACTTGCAAATGAATAAATCATTATCAATGTTATTTAGCTTAATATGACAAAGTTGGACCATTTTGGCTGCTAAAAGCGAGTTATTATTTCACTATTTCACTTTGATTATTGATTAAAAACATCCGATCCCGACGTCCCGAAAAAGGTCCTGTCCCCACTCTCACAACAGTTCCAAACACTTGAATAACAATCTACCCATCACTACACATCTTTCTTTTGTGTTAAAATCCTAATAGAAGATAAAAAGTAGAAATTATGAAAATGTTTAAAATGTAGGTGGGATGAATTTTATTTGGCCCAACTGAGTTACTATAATATAAAGAAGATATAATATTTAATGGAGTGCCAAAATAAAAAGAACAGAGACATGACAAAATTTATAAATTAAGCATAGCGAAAAAATACAGTTGCTGTACCGATGAAACAGGCTGAGAAACTCTCCAGTCTCGGCGTAATAACTGACACAAGTTGTTAAAATTTCACTAAATGTTTCACCTCAGTGAGAGATTGTCCTGATTATCTTTCTGTATTAATTTCAAATCAGAGGCTAGATCGACATGACCACAGGACTATGGGGTCTATATATTTACAAACTATATTATGCTAAACAATCATGAATCAATCATGATTGTTGATTACCAAAAGGCACCCAAAAGGCACCCAAAAGGTCGCGTTTCTACCAGCCGTTATAAACATTTGGAATAGTATTCCAGACGACATTCACCACTATATACTCCAAATAACACAAGACAACCAAATGACTAGTTTCCTGGCTTAAGGAAAGGGACAGAGTTTTTCTTTGTTGATTTTTATATTTCAACACCACCACCCCCTTTTTGCTATCATGTTTTAAAGTCCGTCTTTGTTTTTACTACTTTAATATTAATAAAGGTTTTGGTTCATACCTAGAATATATTCATCCGCCAATTTTTAAGGAAAGCAAGAGCATTCTAATTTCAACAATCTTTAATTTTCGTAAGTAGGGCATTTGAATGAAGTTGTTAATTGAAGTTATTTTGTAGAATTCAAAGCCAAGAAGAGACCTAACATATAATACTTTTTTGGCGCACTTAAGTTTACTTAATGAGTTCCAAGGCACTTCCGGTTTACACGCAAACATGAGAAATGGATTTTAAATTATGTCTGTTTTAAGTGACGATGACAGTGATTTTAAAGAAAATGGGGACTTGGGACTAGGCTTAGGTTTGAAACCAGGAGGCCTTCGGTTGGATTTTAATGATAATAATAACTGTCAGGGGATCCCATCGAAAAAATCAACACAATTATACACTCCAATTGCTCAAAATAAATATCGCACCTTACCCTTTCTGAAAGCGAAAAAATCAGATATCAAAATTAAACAAACTGAAACTGCAGAAGAAACTCCAGTGCAACATCATACACAGCCATCATGTGAACTTGAAAATCAAAGTGAAGGTTGCTGCAGTCGAGTGATGAACAAATCCCCAGGTACAGGATAAAAATCATAATTTATGATGGTTTTGTAGCAGGGTTGCTTCCCCTCCTTAGCAAAGGTAGAACATATAAAGCCAGTCTAAATCAACTGAGCTAGAGAATCGATTCTTTGGCTCAGTAAGTTAACGCACTGACTGTCACACAGGCGACCGGGTTCAAATCCCAGTGGTGACGATATAAATTTGTAGAGTAGAAACATGCTCTCTGGTTACATTTGGCGCCCTACAAAAAAATCCACGATGGTTATCTGGAGTATAGCAAGGGTTTGTGTTGTTTAGAGTCGTATATAAAGATATGACTCTTGTGGTGGTGGAATAGTGTGGCAGGGTTGCTTCCCCTGCATAGTACAGGTAGAACATATAAAGCCAGTCTTAATCACCTGAGCTAGAGAATCGATTCTTTGGCTCAGTGGGTTAACGCACTGACTGTCATGCAGGCGACCGGGGTTCGAATCCTGGTGGTGACGATATAAATTTGTACAGTAGAAACATGCTCTCCGGTTACAGTTTAAACACTTATTATGCTTGCTTATGTTTTGTTAGATATGAGGCAGGTACTGCTTCATGATGATCCTCTGGTAGTTTTTGATTGACCATTGCATTCAGTGGATTTATCATGTTTGTTTTACTTGTCATCTTATTTTTAGGTAATACTAAGGATACACAAATTAGAAATTATGATTTACAAAATTTCTATATAAAATCTTAATCAAAAGATGTTTGCTTGTCACCATGTTGTTGCAAGTTTGTCAGGACCATGTTATATAGATCCAAAATGGAATCCTCTACCAGTTATGTAGAACATATCATTTCTCTTGCTGCCATGTACTTTGAATAAAGCTTACCATGCTTATGTTTCCCACAGCTGGAGACAAAGCTGATTTATACTATCAACAACATCAAGATTAAGCAAGGGAAAAACTAGCAGACAAGGAAAATATTAAACAGAATAAATGAGGAAAACCATACACTGCTGATCACCAGCTGACCATGCATACATTTTCAAACAAATAATCCATCAGCTGGGTTTTTTTTTCTTTTACATTTAATTTTTATCAATGAATAGCAAAACATTGAAATTGAAATTTCTTTATTGATTTGAAGGTGAGTTTACATATATATTTGAAAATGTTATAGATTCTGTGTACATGGTGTATGTCATCATTATTACATGTCTGTAGATATATATAATATCTTATTGCTGTTAGTTTTTTAAATAAAACACTGTGAATAGAAACTTTAATTTGCAAAAGAATAAATTTCATATTTTATAAACAAGAGCTGTTTGATATGATTTACTATCACTCTCATCCTTTACTTCACTGGACACAATCATAATCCCTTTTCCTCTGTTTATGTGTATTTCGTAAGGATATTTGATTCCCTCATCTTTTGATAGTATTATCCTGCTGCTTTGACCATCTGCTGAAACTACAAAGACTTTGCTGTTTTCTTGGGAAACAAAATACACCAAACCATACATGTCTACTGTAATTCCCTGAGGATTATCAATGTTATAGTGCTGAAATGTCTACTGTAATTCCCTGAGGATTATCAATGTTATAGTGCTGAAATGTCTACTGTAATTCCCTGAGGATTATCAATGTTATAGTGCTGAAACCATACATGTCTACTGTAATTCCCTGAGGATTATCAATGTTATAGTGCTGAAATGTCAACAGAACTTCACCAGTACTTTTGTAGCCATAGACTTTGTCTTCATGATAAATAGTACCATAGATATTTCCGTTGAATAAAGAATTACGATGTGCTCTGACTCCATCTAAAATTGTGTTGAGACATATCGTTCAGATTTACTAAGGTGCTTTTCTCCATACTACTGATGACCATCTTCTGACCATCACTTGCTAAGGCACAACATTTATGACAAAGTTTAATTGTTTCCATAATTTCATTTTTGTCCACATCCACCTTTGAATGTTGCTACTGACTAAAGTCTCATCATTGCCCAAAAGCAGCAGGCAACTGTCTTTGTAATTGCAATCAAGAATAAGATATTTCCCATCAGGAAGTATTCTGCAGGCAGATATATCTATAGACTTCTCTTTTGGCATTGCCAGGTTGCCAAATCTCAATGGTTTTATAAGTTCAATTCCGGGAATATTTGACACCACACACTGTGCTTGATCTTCTGTGCTGGTGGTTGTATCTAATGAGGCCATTTGTTGTCCTTAACTTCTGAAATTTGATAAATGATAGGTAACAGTGATTACGAAAAATATTAGAATCAAGATATGTGAAGTCGAAGACAAATTACACTTATATGCAGTAATGCAATCGCATTCAAACTTTTTGATTACATTTGCCAATGTCTACTTTGAATGTAGTCAAGCAAAGTTATTAAGGTAGATAGATGGGTCTAAATTAAAAACAATTGATATTTCATTACTTTTGCATTACTTTTGCAAAATGTAGTTTTTATTTGGCTATTTTCCACAAAAATGTTGAATTAATTATAAAAAGTGTGGGTCAGTATCACAAAGCATTTTTCTATCCACTGTCTGCAGGTCTTCAAATTTGTCAAAAACACTGGTATGTTCGTGCTATCAGAAAAGATTTTATAATTTTTTGTAGAAACAGTTCTATTTAAAAAAGAATTGAAATCATTGTAATAGTTTTCATGCTACCAAACAAAATTGGTTAATTTACTGTACACATTTTACATGCACATTTCTTTTAAAATTGTGAATGAAATCACCTGAGTGATTTCCCCTTAAATGGATGAGTATTCTGTATTTGTAAAAATAGTTGTAATATTAAATCAAATCACATGATTTTCTTTTAAAAAACATATTACCATGGAGTTTCATTCTTGTCTCAAAATTTAACTTGTATTAAAGATCCTGACCAATAGTTTACTGCTGTTTTGAAAAGACTCCAATACTATAGTATTTGATGATTTGCAGATATCATGTGTACCTAAATGAAAGAACAGCAATTAACTTTTACTCATGGATGAATTAGTAATTTTTATAATTGAGATATATTTATCACAAGTACAAAAATTACTTCCAATATAAACTATGGTAGCCTGTTACCTAACTCAATATACTTTGAATACTAAGAATATGTTTAAAAAACTTATTAAACAGAGAAAGTTACACTTGATATTACTGTAAATCATATTGTATTTTAGTTCATAGTAAAATTCCAAGATATTAAGGATGGTTGCTTCTCTTTTATATTCCTCGAATAATTTAGAAAGGTCTCCTCTAAAATAACATCAATTTCTGTTGATAAGTTTGTTTTATTCGTATAGGAATGACCCAACCCCTTAAATATATATTATTATCGGATTTCACATCCTCATTTTCTTTATGAACAGGACAGATACCCCTTCCAAGTAGGTAATCTTCATACTTGATGTCTTTGTCTTTTAGAGAAGTAAGTGTTGAATGCAATCTATGGAAATCTGTATTTAATTTGTTAATTACTTTTAAATCAGAAATGTTTTGGTGCTTTTATAATTAGTTTGATAAACAAGAAATGCCACTTACAAATGATGCTTTCAATATTAAAATATGATTTTTCAGTTTTTGCAAAATCTTTTCTGTGGCGATTTTGGAAATATATAACTTCAAACAATTTCTGAAATTGCAGTACATGTCTTGACATGATTTAGAGCTTGACATCTGCTTTTCTATAATTGACATAAAGATGTCTTTTTCACGTTGTTGGATTGCTACCTCATTGATGTCACATCTAAAGCACACTTACTTGTATTTTGGTACTCTGGAGAGGGACTGTTTACAGGGAAGTTAATGCCCTGTAACTGGAAGGTTTACCTGGGATTATTGATTTAATAGATAAATAACAAGGGAACCATTTAAATATTGGAAGACATATTCCTATATATAGATTATATTAGATATGATACTCAATGAAGCATAAATAAAATAGAAAGTATTATATGTACTGTTTGCTGGTTACTGTAAGCGATTGAAACTTTGTCATTCTATATTCTTAACTCTTTACTCAGTATTAAAACTTTCATTTTTAACAGCATAAAATAAATGCATGTTACAAAGATATACATGTACATATGAAAATTGATAAGTCTGGGTTTGATAAATGGAGAGATGATAATGATAAGTAATATAAAGACATGTTTCTAAAAAGAAATTAAGATGTAAATTAGTTGATAAAAAACTACTTTAGATGTAAATTATTTGAAATCATGCGCATAAATCATGGATAAAACCTAAGTTGTTTTCATTAACCTGAGTAAGAATAATGACAAGACACTTGAGCATGCATTTTATCCATCAATTTTGTTTAAAAGAAACATAAAATTAAGAGAAGGGATTCAATGTCACATTCATGTGATTTGTAAGTTGATCTTAGATTTTAACCAGTTATAACCTATTGAAACTATTACAGCATCATGTCTTACTTCTTTCCTTAAAGTTGGTCAAATTTGAGCTCACCCGGCCCATAGGCCAATTGAGCTTTCACGATCGATTGGTGTCCTGTGTTGGAGTTCTTTTGTCATTTAACTTTTACAAAACTTTCTGCTCTGAAACTATAGTACAATTTGAATAAAACTTGGCTACAATCATTCTCTGTGTATCTTGTTAATGTTTAAAAAAATCTATCTAATGATCCAGCCTATAAAATATCATGGCCTCATAGTAAAACTAGAATTCATTCTTATATTATTTATTATTTTCAGATTTGTTAAAGAAGATTGGAAAAGAAGAAATAGAAAGAAAACTTAAAACAGCTGAAGAAGTAAGTTAATGGAGGCATTTTCATGAGAGGATAACATACCACACCAACCACACACACTTGACTGGATAAAGGTGTTTCTGCACAATAACAATAAAAAATACATAAGCATATAGGGTGACAAATTACAGGATTAAAATGGGCTAACAGATCAAACCAACAACCAACACCTGACTAATCTGAAAAAAAAACCAGGATTAAACTCAGTTTATGTGCTCAAAAACCTCATTTGCCTATCTAGACACGTGTCGTAAAATTAAAACCCAGAATATAAAGTAAGTCAATATCAAGCAAGCCTTTTCTCTTGATTCACTGATATGGTTCTGAGCCAAGTTCATATATTAGTTACAGTGAGATGTAAGATCATCACATTGCAGGCTTGACAGGTATGAGAAGGTGTACTTCAAATCAAAAGTTGGACATTTCATTTATCATATTAAAATGACATTGTAATTTGTCATTCATTAGGCTACCAGCACAATTTTATATTGTATTTTCAGGAAGTTGAAGAACTTAAAAGTGAAATAGAAGTTTATCAGAAAAGACTGGATGCCAAATATAAAGCAATTGCAATATTAAGAGAGCAGGTAAATTCTTAACAAAGTTGATATAAGATACAGTTACAAATCTTGTTGATAAAATTCTGACATGTTTAATAATCTGCAGTCAGTTTCACATTCATAAAGATCTTATTAAAACAAATCTTTATTAGAGGTGCACAACTTAAGGTCAATTTTTAGATGCAATATGTATAGGGTAGAAAATTTATTTACTTTAAAAAAATCATTTTTGTAATTGTAGTCACCTTAAAAATCTTTTTTTTTTATTAAATGTTGCTCGACTACCTTAACCATGCAGGGACTCAGTTCCCTGTTATTTCTCCTTTGAAACAGGCTGGTTTTTTAAACAGAGAAGAACTTATCTGATTTAACCAAATAAGGGACTAAGACTTGTACAGTGGTATGATCATAATTATATTTTGTGTTTTAGTCTAAAAAGCTTCAGGACTTTAGGGAAGTACAGAAGAAGAAAACTTACAAATATAATCATTCATTAGAGCAGGTAAATTGTTTGATATTATTATGGTACTATATGTTTATAAAAATAGAAGTCTTAGTATTTAATCCATTTTTAAATGTCTTTTTCGATTTTTGTCTTTCAAAAGAACATGAAGAAACAACAGTACAGTTTAAAATTATATTATAAAGGCGTTTTAATACCAGCATGTTAAAAAATCATGAAAAACTTAGTAAAGATAATGAACAAAGCAATTTGATTTTTTCAAACAGTACATCATAATTCTTTTAGGAAGTAAATAAGCTGCACTTTGAGTTGGACCAAAAGGAGGTATCATTAGAGAACAGTCAGGCAATATGGGCCGAGAGATTTGACAAGTAGGTATTATTAGACAACAGTCAAGCTTTCAGCGGCATGTTTCCAATACTAGTGAACTGAACTTCCATTACATTTCTCTGTCTACTGTGCTTGGTTCGTTTTTACTTTCCATTACATTTCTCCGTCTACCGCGCTTGGTTTTGTATTTACTATTTCACATACAAACTGGAATTTGCTTGTCATCATTTTTGTGTAGTAATCAGGGAACCAGTTTACATACCTCCGGTCCTTCTTATTACCAAAAAGATCGAAGTGTACCAACCAATGTTGTTAAGATACTCAAAAATCTATTTTTATAACTTTATTGATTATGTGAAGTAAAACTAAAACATTGTTAAAACATTAAAGATATATAATTAATCGGGGAAAACATGATAGTCTTTTCTTTTTACAAACAACTGCCTTTTTTTTATAAGAAAATATAATGTGTCCGTGTTGGTCCACTTTCTACTTGTTATAAGACAGATCGAAGTACCGGAAATCCGACTCAATCTTTGTTTACTGTATCTGTATGACATGTGATTAAATTGTCGATATCAATGCTGGCTTTAATACAACGGTTTTATTGGCGGGGCGGGAGAACAGATTTGAAGCTCTCTACGTTTGAGTGTGCACAACAGTGTCGTCTAGCTGATTCGGCACGATCACTGTCTTACGGAATTCTAGTCAAATCAGCACTTGGTTAAATCGGCACCTGGTCAATTCGGCACCCGGTATAGTCAAATCGGCATCTAGTCAAATTGGCACCTGGTTAAATAAGCACTTGATATAGTTAATTCGGCACCCATGTTAGATTTGTTTAATATATATTTTTAACAGTATTTTAAGCAAAAACAGTAGAAATAAGGAATGGGTTGTCCAGAAATTTTACAGTATTTACCCAAGAAGAGTTAGATAAGGAAGGGGTTGGCCAGAAATATTAACCTAATTTTATCATGTTTATTCACATTTTTAAGGGTTGAATTATTTATATATATTATTGGATGCCTAATTGACTTTAAATAGGTGCCGATTTGACTAGATGTCGATTTAACCAGGTGCAGATTTTACTTTTTCTATTGGTGCCGATTTGACCAGGTGCCGATTTGACTTGTACCTTATTATTGTTTTACTTGGCGGAATGTCAATACACTCACAGTAAGAGTTATTCTTTACTTGCTTTTCCACAATAATTGTTTCGTGGTATTCTTTGAATTTTTTGGCAAATATGGTTCTCTTCGGACATGCTTTTAAGAGGAATTCGTCTGGTTCAATAGCGTGAATCAGCCCCTCAACTTCTTTGTGCATAAATACTAACTTTGGCTTCAACGCCTTGTTTCTCCTTGTCTAGAGATCTTGTTGTAGTTCCAGTTTGGCAAGCATTTTGGAGACGTATCCTTCCTCTTTTGACCTGTAATCTCTGGTGATAAATTTTGCCGCTTGACATGTTTATTTCTTTTACCGAGTAGGGGTCGCATACGATAGCTCCATATTAAATTATGAGATCAATTCCTAAAGATCTAGTTCATTATCCAATCTGACACAAATTTCAATAACTGGAATGCCACCCAAGATGAATATATGGTGACCCTCTATAACAGCATAATTACTTGGAATTGTGTTTAATACCATGATGGTTCAATGGCATAAACTTAAAAGGAGACAAAATTTAACATGAAAGATTGTGGATTAGTGTAAAATAAAAAAAATAGCTTACTATGATATATGGTTTAAGAATGAATATCAAATTAGATGGGTCATGGGCAGAGTTGTTATAAAATATCAATATGGCAGAGAAGTGGTCTCAAGTTTCATATAAAGGGACCTGACTGACATGAAGTAAAAAAATCAAAGGAGTGTCCCTATTTGTCTAATCTTCAATGTGAAATAAAACAAGTTTAACAATATTGTGTAAATGTACAGAAGTAGAATTTGCTTCAAGTAACAGAAATAACTAGGTTTGTGTATGTTACTAGTAACTTATTTAATAAGTATGTGGGTAATTAGTCCTATAACATATGACCTCAGGAGCATTATTAACTATTTCTATTTACAGTTCTGATAATTTTTTGGGATACGATTACTTTCAAGCAATCTGTAGACTTATACCGGTGGCTCAGAGCATTGCCCTCACGTCAATCGTTTTATTCTAAACATTAAAGAACATTTCAGATTCTTATGATTGTCTTGCTTTAAAAGGTAAAAACAAACAAAGGGATTGAACTTCAACAAGTTTCCTATAATGTTCTTTTCATAATCTTCCATGTTTTATAATTCCCTTGACTTATATGCGTGTTTTAAACAACACGGAAAATCAGAATTAAGCAGTATTTATATTTAGTATTTTTATAAATTTAGAAACACGTCAGAGGGAATTCCCAGTTTTGATAAAATGCGAGAGTTCTCTGAATTCCGATAAATCTATTTCCGTCATTTAAGAACTGAAGTGGAGTTTTTCTTATATGTTACCGTTATGAAACTGATATTTGAGATTGTACTTCCATAAAGAAATAGAGAACCATCTAGGTCATTTAATAAACATTTAATATACGTTCTTGCTCCAGGGTTTGTTTTGGAAATTATGTGCATGCGTATAGTTTTCTTGACTTCAAGGGGTTTTAGATTGAATGGTTGCTGTGGATTCTCCACTCAATTAATTAATTTATAACTCATGGGATCTTTTCTATGTATTTCTGCTGTTGAAGGTTATTGTTGTTGCATAATTTTAAATCATATGCATCATTTAAATTAAAATAAATGTTGTCCTCATCGTAGAACACCCCTTCAGACAAAATGGAGTCTTCCATATTATCGTTTCGAGTTGTCTCCCTTGCGGAAGTAACTTCCGTGAATTCTAATTCAAAACAACACGTCGAGTATTAGCTCGTTCTGTCAATAAACGTCGTATTAAAAAGGATCGCATTTTAAACCGATAAATGTGTACGGAAAGGAGTCATGATCACTGACCCAAAGGAAATTAAATATTTAAAGAGTTAGGAATGGGGTTCCTCCTAGAATTAATGTAGGAAAATAGGTGATAAGATATGAAGTGAAATACCTTCTCTCAGTCTGAGCACATCGAAGAGAGAAGCGAGAGAAGCTCTACTGTGATAGTTGAATTTGGTATATTTTTACCCCCTTATTGATAGGATTTCAAACTCCTGTGGTCTGAGCACAGGCAATTGTTTCTATCCATTTGAAGACCCACTATCAACGTATATTTACGAGTAAATATACGTTGATAGTGGATCTTTCAATGGATAGAAACAAGTGCCTGTGAGTCTGAGTCTCAGTGACTGCTGTGGAAAGTAAACTTGGAATTGATAGTACAAAAATAAAACATAGGCCTGATTACATTGTTCATACACTTTTATCCGTGATTGGCTATTTTGTTACTATTTTAAACGTACAGTTGAATTAGTTTTGAAAATAATATTATCCAGCTACATGTATACATGTACATGTGTCAATGAAACAACGGCAATCGTATCCCTCAGAGCAATCTGCTCTTTGATTTTTACTGTCAATGTGTCACACTTTGCATTCAAAAATTTAAAAAAAATGAAAATATCAGTATAAAAACGTTAAAAATTGAATAAGAATGTGAAGTCATATGTTAGGACTAGTGGGGTATAAGAGCTTATTACAACAAGCTCTTCATAATCATTTGGGTTTGAAAGGATACTGGTAGTCTGTATTCTTGATTTAGAAAAATGTAATTTCAAGAAAAAAAATACACATTACTTAGAATACTTTAGATCATTCAGGTAGTCTTTATTTAGTACGTACAAAAGAACAGCCAGTAGTCATTGGATATTGTAAATAATATAGATAGTCTTGACCTATTTATTAGTACAAAAGAACAGCTAGTAATCATTGGATATTGTATATAATTCCAATATTCTTGACCTTTTTATCTGTACAAAAAAAACAGACAGTAGTCATTGGATACTGTAGATAATTCAGGTAGTCTTGACCTATTTATTTGTACAAAAAAAGAAACAACAGCCAGTAGTCATTGGATACTGTAGATCATTTAGGTAGTCTTGACTCTTGACCTATTCATTTGTATTAAAAAAAAACAGTCAGTTGTCATCTTCACTTCACACACTCATATACGAATATCAATTATATGCTTAGGCCACACCAATTTAATTTCTTGTTCTACGGATTTTTGGACTCCAAAAATTGGGGCGAGCAAGCGATTTGAAAATTTTAATAAAAAAATATTTAATTTGCAAATTTTTGAGGCGAAGCTTAAAAAGTAAAGGCGTGATTATAATTTTTTTTTGTAAACATAAAATAGTAGGTTTTGACTTAGTATATTAAAACTTGATTTATCACTTGTACCATGACATTTCTTCAATTTATGAAGTATTTTTTCCCTGTTCAACAAGAAATAATTGAATAATTAAATCTGATCTATGTATGTGTGACTTACAATGAGACAATTCTCCATTCAAGTCATAATCAGGTTCAGAACAACCCCTTAATGTTATGAATATCCCTTTTATGAGGGGTCAATATAAGTTAAAATATATTTTTTTTGTAAAAACACTTTTAGTACAAAAGGGCTAATATTTTCCCAAAGAACTATAATATCTATATGGTATTAAATGGTCAAAACATGTTCAAGAATTTTGTAATATTCCTGGACTTTAACCATGTTAACACATTTACTTTTAATATTGTTTAAAATAAGTGGACCCCTCTTTTAGAAAAGTTGTTTAAAACATTTATAAAATATAATGTATTTCTCCTCTTTTTGAGTAGAAAATTCTAAGTTTTCAAAGGTTTTGTATAGTAGCACTATACAAATCCTTAGTATTTCTATTTTCTTTTCTACAACAGTAAACATGGTAAAATGACCCCTTCAGCAGTGTTCAATGCCCTTGTCTGAGGGATAACCTGATAATAACAAACATACATTAGGTCAAAGTACAGCTTTTTATACAGATCTTTGATCCAGACAAGCTATAAGGGACCACAACTTAGTATTGTACACAATTCGAACAGGAAAACCAACGATCCAATTCATATTTCCAAACGGGAAAATACCAATCATCACCAATGAACCACATCAACAAACGATAACTGCTGAACGACAGGCCCCTGAATCAATCAGGACAGGTGCACAAACCTGCAGCGGGTATGACCGTCAGCATACATTATAATTGCAGTTGAAGGCAAATCCTTCAGAAGTTCTTTGTACATGTACTTTATTTTAACAACGAACATTTTTTGATAGGGAATATAAGTCAAGGGGAAAGTAACCAATGTTTTGTTCTGTATAGGTATTTCCGCTAATATATATATTTATTTCGGAGCACTCCCACTTGAAATAAATTAGTTTCATGCTGAAACAAATATTCTCACAGATATTTACTGTGCTGTTGGGTGCTTATAGGTTGAAAATCGTTATATAAAGGTTTACTGTGATTTTAAAAACAAATGTTGAAATCTTTTTATAATATTTACAAAAAAAAGGGTGCAAGAAATGGACATGATTACATTATCGGATGCGGGAAGCGGGAATATAATAAAAATAAAAAAAATCTGTTTTTAAAAAAATAGGTGCGGGCGGGGTCCGTCGAACAAGGAATTAAATTGGTGTGGCCGTATGAGACATGTTGCAATGTTCAACTTGTTACGGTATGTGAAAATCAAGACTTGCATAAAAAAATATCCCAATATTAGAGGCAGTGGCGTCATTTGCCTCAGAGCTTTCAGCTCTTTGATTTTGGCATTAATATTGTGTTTCATTGAGAAGATGAGAAGAAAAATGAAGGAAAGAATGCAGGTTCACAGATTATTTCTTGGCTAGGACATATGGTCTTGATTTGATTAAAAAAAAATATAAAAATCAAATTAGAAATTGGTTGAAACATAAAAAAAAATGACATTGCAAGTTTCACAGTGTGTCCTATGAACACATACTCTTGTTTACTGATTTATTTAGGAGATCTATTATTTTATAATTCTAAATTTTCTTTCATAGGAGAACTACTTTTAGAATGTAATTTTTAGTGGTTTTGAAAAATGTTATAAAGCTTTTGTATTCCATATGTTATAACTATTTTTGTATATAGTTTTTTATTAATTCAGTGTATGTAGAGAGAATTCCTCTTTAACCTCTGTGCTGGAGGAGAAAAACAAGGCTTTACAGAAAGTGGCCGCACAGAATAAAGGTGGGAATTTACAGTATAGGTTTTAAAAGGAATTCTTAAAAATGAACGGACAAGATAGCAGAGTAACTAATTGCAATCTGACACCAATTCTTTTCTGTTTTCATATGAAATGTGAGAAGTTTGAATATCAATCTCATAAGGATATAAGATATCATGGAGCATATGGTCTAAATAAAAGTTGAAACTAAAATGTAGAGTTCAAGATTGTTTTGTGAAAATCTAGAATAGGTATTCCTTAATATTTTATGTAAGATCTCAAAACAGGGATTCTGGCTAAAATTGTTTTTGAAAAGGGAAACACATTATGATCTCAGTGATTGACCTTTATTACCAGGTTTAAGCAGAGAGAGAGATGAGTTATTGGCCCTACTAGATGTAAAAGAAAGAGAGCGATACATGAAAACTTGTAGCAGGTCCTCAGATGATCACTATAGCAACTATAGTTCAGCAGAGGTAACATATTTATTGGTAGTTCATCACATGTACATAGTTCATATACCTAAAAATAGACAACAATATATAAATCATGGAAAGGAGAAGTTAAGAATAGACGCATGAAAAGGCATTGTTTTGCAAAATATCTTTCTGTGTTACCCTTTGACTTGTAACTTGATATTAATGACAAGATCTTAACATGAGGCTATTTTTGAAGTTTTTGCAAGAGGTTTAAGCCCTTATATGTAAGACTAATATAACTACTGATATCTGACAAAATGATGTTTTGTTAAATTTTGAAGGATACTATTTCCTCGAATTATGATACTTGTTGATTTAAAAATGTAGATCTAAGAATGTTGCCTTATAGGTGTAATACCACCATTGATTTGTCCCTATTAGTCTTTGTTAAATTGGCACTTTAAAAAAAATTGTACAGTATTTACCTTTATTTCAACCAAAGAAAAACTTTGCATGTGTAAAGTTCAATCCTTTCCAGTGATACAGTGAAAATTTCACACTACATTTCATTGCATATAAGAAAGTAACCACCGCCGGAAGTAAACAACCCAATTTTTACACTGTTATTTACTGCTTACCTGCTTTGGTAACTATGTAACCTTAACGTTCCAAAATATTTTATAAGACCATCAAATAAAAAAAGAATGATGCTTTCAGACATCCAACATACATATTTACGACTCAGAAAAATTTAAGTGCATTGAAATGCAGGGTTAATTTTCTACAACTGTCAAATTCAAGGGAATATTTTTTTAGGCCTACTTTCGTATGCAACCGGATGTGACGTACCATGATTTGGTGGTATTACACCTAAACCTTCTCTTTAACAATCGTAAATAAGGCATATTAAAATTAATTAAAAAGTTAAGCTTTGAGAGCTTTTATAATTAAAAGGTTTTACTTCTCTTTAGATTGCAGTTTTGGGAGCTTGTAAATGTAGAGTTACTTCCCCTGAACCATGTGGGTGTGCCCATGCAGCAGCTCACTTAAGACAAGAAGTGTCAAGATTAAAATCTCAGGTATGATAGTGTAGAGTTACTTCCCCTGAACCATGTGGGTGTGCCCATGCAGCAGCTCACTTAAGACAAGAAGTGTCAAGATTAAAATCTCAGGTATGATAATGTAGAGTTACTTCCCCTGAACCATGTGGGTGTGCCCATGCAGCAGCTCACTTAAGACAAGAAGTGTCAAGATTAAAATCTCAGGTATGATAATGTAGAGTTACTTCCCCTGAAAAAAATGGGTCTGCCAAGAAGTGTCAAGATTTAAATCTGAGTTACCTTATCTGAGATCTAGAGTTTAATAAGGATATATAAAGAAAAGGTTAATATTGTGTATTATCAAGTCAATAGAAAAAAGACTCTGGTCCCACTAGAGAAACATGGGTAACATTTGTTGCTGCAAAAATATACTTAGTTGATGTTCTGTGGGGCTAAACATGTTTTTTTGGAGTGTACAGATGGATAATGGCCAAGGATCAGTTTATACGTTTTTTTTCATCATTTCATTTTGATATGAGGGATTCATAATAATAAAAACTAATTAAACCTCACCATATGTTCATTCTCATGTCCCAATTTGGGGAATTTTTTGGTTGTTGTATTATTTCATTTCTGAATTTGATTTGATTTGAAAGGTTTGATTTATTATAATTTATTCAGGTCTAATATAGACATGGAACAATGTAGAACTTGAAATAATATAGACATGGAACAATATAGAACTTGAAATAATATAGACATGGAACAATGTAGAACTTGAAATAATATAGACATGGAACAATATAGAACTTGAAATAATATAGACATGGAACAATATAGAACTTGAAATAATATAGACATGGAACAATGTAGAACTTGAAATAATATAGACATGGAACAATATAGAACTTGAAATAATATAGACATGGAACAATGTAGAACTTGAAATAATATAGACATGGAACAATGTAGAACTTGAAATATTGCTTAAACACATTACTATTGTTGAAGATTGTATGTATGTTACACTCAAGATGTCTATAAACGATTATTGTTGGGTTTCTGTCTCATGGAGGTTCTTTTATTCATATTTTCAATACTATATAAACAGGTAGAATCTCACAAGAAAAGAAAGAAAGAAGTGATGTTAACAGTAGACGCATATAGACAGGCTTTTGAGGAACAATTACAAAAAAATAAAGTCTTCCTATCTCAGCTAACTTCAATGGCAGTACCAGGGACGAACAAGCTAGAGAGAGCTAAAGCTGTATTCAGGTTCCTGTTGGAAACATTAAATGATGGCAAGTACTCTTATATTGGAAACCAGTTTGTAAAGTGTTTTAAAGTCATCAGAATGCTTATTTTGCTGTTTAAGAAATGTTAGTAAATTCAGTAACTTATTTCATAATATGATTGTATTATTTGCACACTAGAATAAAAATAACATTACAACAGAAAACTATAATATTTGGTTTGTTTTTGCTAATAAGGAATATTATAGAGGAACTTCAGTAAATTCTACTTCTTGATTGCGTTGGACACTGTATACAGCTAACATATATGTTAATATTATTTCTTCTTCAGATGATCTAATGAGACGTACAGTTTCTAATTCTAAATTGGGTGTATGTTTAGAAAATGGTGAAGTAGATAACAGACCATTGACAGACAGAGAATTAGTTCTTGTTCTTACACAAATTGTAAGTTGTCTTTTTAAGAATTTATGGCTCATTAGCAAATAAAAAAGGAAACAGAGTACAGAAAATCCCTTTAACATTGAATACTTTGACAAGGATATTTTTTTGTTGTTGACTTGAGGTTCATTGTAAACTTACATCTTAGTTATTATATGATAAAGACAGGTGCAATATCAACCTGTTCTTGGCTTGACAGAATTTTTTTATATAAAGACCTCTGTGTGTATTTGACAAAATTTACATGCAGATCCTATTTAACAGTAATTGACTTAAATTTTGAATGAAAGACAATCTATCAGGAGTTCTCTCCCATGTTATATGTTCATTTGACATACTTTTCTGAATGATTTGTGATGGTTACATATCTTTAAATTTTCATACTTTGTTTTAATCAGAATTATGTGATATTTACAAATATAAAAAAAGAACATTTAATGTATACATCAATAAGACAGCAAACTCACAACACAATGAAGCCTATATTATGTATTATTTTACAGCTGCATGAGAGAAATGAAGCATACGCCCACCAGAAAATAGCTTCCCAAGTTCTGGCAGAAAAAGTCAAACAGTTAGAGACACAGCTATCTCAGCAGGATGAAGTCTTTTCTTCCTGACAGAAGCTTGCATAAATCTCAACATTTTTATCGTCATATCAGAAGAGGGCTAAGTTATATTCCTTACAGACTGTACGTCTCATTATTTTCATTTTGAAAAAGAAATTTTCCCAACAGACTTGTAGACCATTAAAAGCTTGACGCATTATAATGACAATTATCTGTCTACTGTTTAAGACTATATTGTACTTTAGATGTATTTTGGATACCAGTGTCTCTCAAGTTTTAGGCTAATCAAGAGTTTGAGCAATGGACTTATTTATTAAATAGATTTGTATTTGTTATGTATGAGATGTTGTTTATGATTTGATGATTTGTTTTTGAGGGATTATCTCACTTTATAAAAGATTGATAGATTTAACTTTTGGAAGATGATTTAGCAAACTCATTGTCAAAAGAAATCTTATGCAAATTTTTTATATGAGTTAAAATGTTGTGTTCTATTTTTTTTTATTTATACAAATATTTGCTTTTTGATGTTGATCCTTTTTTTGAGTCGGGGATGGGGGGGGGGGGATGTTATGCTATGGCTCAAATTTCAGTTTTAGATTTATTAAGATCTGTATGATAAATGACCAGTTTTGGTCATATAGGTTAAATATGGTATTAATAATCTGCAATTGATGTACGAATGACATTTCTGCACAAATAATGACTCATATTATACTGTCTCCTTTAGTCATCATTATAGTCATTGTCAGTCAGCATTAGATATATATTTGTTTTTAGATTGTTATATTTTTCATGACAAACAATTTTTAGCATTCATTTTGAAATTTAATAACATACCCATTTAACACTATGTGTTTTTTCTAGGCTTGTAGAAATAAGTTTTTACATTCAGTATTTTTCCTTTATAATGAGCTAGCCAGTGAGTGAGTCATGTTAACTTAAGTCAGCATCAGAAAATAATGATACATTAAAATGAAAATATTTATCCTAAAAATTTCAGAAAGGAAATATTATATTTTCCTTTCTTTAAGTTCTAACTGCAAAATGAAAGTATCAATGCCCTTCAGTACTCCCAAGCTTTTTGATTAAGCTGCCTGAGGGAGTAAAGAGAAATGATAAAACCTCATATAGTTTGAATAATGTTACTTGATTTTACAGTATTTCTGACCGACTAAATGATAATATAAGAAAGACCGAATTGTTAAAATCAACAAGTGACTATATAACTATAAGTACCTCATATTGTAGACCTATCTATAATAGAATATCTAAAAAAAACTTGTAATTGTCATAATGACAAAATATGTGCTTAAAAAGGCCAATTTTTACAAGACAACAGGTGATTATATTTTAATTTATATGAAGTGGTAATTATGTTGTCTTGTTCCAATCATATTTGTTATGTCCAAAACATAAGTTTTATGTGTTTACATTTTTATAAGGAAAAATGTCATTCATTGATCATTTTTTCAATATAACTAAAACTGCTGATTTCTTTAAGCAATAATTTGTATACAGATCAATTTATTGCTCCACTAACTCAGTCTCATAAATTTTATAAAGAAATCAAAAGGGTAAAAGGTAAAATATATCACACTTTTATTACTAAGTACTGTAAGCCAACTAATTTTCGCTAGTGATTTATTTTCACGTATTTTGCGAGTAGAAAAATAACGCGAATATAAATTGTCGCGAATTTGTAAAACTTGGATCTTTCCTTATTGAACTACATAAAATAATTAAGAATATCGTGAAATTAAATCGCCGTGAAGTGGAATAGAAAGGGCTTAATGCGAAATAAATTATCCGCGAAAATAAGTTGGTTTAAAGTTTGTTTATATTGACTTAGTATCTGACAACACCGGCATTAGGTGTTGACAGTATGTTTATATTGACTTAGTATCTGACAACACCGGCATTAGGTGTTGACAGTATGTTTATATTGACTTAGTATCTGACAACACCGGCATTAGGTGTTGACAGTATGTTTATATTGACTTAGTATCTGACAACACTGGCATTAGGTGTTGAAGTAAAGATTAAGTCTATCATTTAGTATGTCAAATACTTATTACTTGGTTCTATTTTACAGTTAATATGTGCAATTTCAATAATATGTATGCCAGGGACTGATTTTCTGGTGCAATATTCAGTAAAATTGTTTACTGGTAATTGTCATATTACAAATGTAAAGTTCTCATCATAAAGGATTAATTCTATTTTTTTATTGGAATATTTTCATATGTGCAACTTATGAATTTTTATCAAATTGCATTTTGTAATGTTTGTGCCATTTTAGAATTTATAATTTGTTAAATTTTGTTTAAAATATTACAGTCTTTGATGTTCATTATAAAATTTGTTATTTTAACTTTGTTAATATCAATCATAGGTCATCCTCCTCCAATCGAGAACTAGATATAAATCAATTAACTATGGAGATATTGTTAACGGTCATGTACCATTAGAAAAGTATATAAACATTTCCAAATAGCAATGTGCACTTTCAGCAGAAGCAGGAATGGGTATCTACAAAGTTCTTGATCAAGATGGAGGGAAATTGTGTTGGTTACTTGCCAATCTTAAATAAATAACTTTTGTGTGTTTAAACAGTCTTTTGTTATGGATAATATATTATATAATTA
The DNA here is from genome assembly GCF_965363235.1 of Mytilus galloprovincialis. Lineage (NCBI taxonomy): Eukaryota > Metazoa > Mollusca > Bivalvia > Mytilida > Mytilidae > Mytilus > Mytilus galloprovincialis. The sequence goes on from NC_134841.1 coordinate 2,072,142, forward strand.
GAATTATAAGAGTAATGTTGAAGTTGAAGGTCACAAATATAGCTTTATTTTATAGATATTTATTTATACTTTTTAAGTTGTTAAAAGTAAATTTTATTTTATTTACGTAAATCTTGCCTTTTTTGTTGAATGGAAAATTTATACTGTAAATTCAGAAATTATTGTGTGCATTTATTATTGCAATTTTGTCATTTTAGACTTAAAAGCGATTTTAATTTTTAAGATTTAGAGGAAAATTCTGTTTAATTCATATTAAAAAATTTGAAATACAAGTTTAAATTATGTTGTTTAAATTCTGTCTCATTTTTCCCAATAATAAAAACCTGGCAATATTTTGTGAATGAACAGTACTTGGAGAGTCTTTAAATGAACTACAAGTTATACATGCTGCATAGATTGCATGATTGCATATTAACCTTTACTGAGGGATGACTTGGATATCAAATTACATTATCTGAAAAAGTTGATATATATAGATTTTACCACTTTACCCATTTTGATTACAATATTAATCTTCTTTTAAAACAAACCTTGTATGTAAAAGTTTATATATTTAATGTATAAAAATGGTCAGAACCACTTCAAATGCATACAGTGTCATGAAAAATCATGAAAAAAAAATGACTAAAATTAAAGATATACAAGTCAAATGGTTGGTTATTTAATTGATAATAAGTCAGCAGACATTCTGGGAAGGGAACACAGGCTTTGACGTAAATTAGTACCTAGATTCCTTGCACTTTATATAAAAATTATAAATGGGGGATGAATTTTAGTCATTGTGAAATCCAGCAAAGTTTTTACTATGTATTGTATATGTTTTTTGTGAATTTTTAATGAATTATTGCTGTAGATCATTCCGTTATGTATGCTGTTTATTTATACATGTATCATATATTTTTTGGCGTTTGTTATTGTGGCAATTTTTACAGATATATTTTTGAGAAGAAAATGTTTTGAATTCATTTCCATTTTCAGAATTGATTGTTTATTGTAAACAGTAATGAAATTAAAAGAAATCAAAACAATTCATTATTTATATTCAGTGTTGTGTATTGGTTGAAAAAAATAGTAATTTGTTTATTGTGAAGCTGTTTGGGTTCATTATGTTGTTATAGTGTTTAGTTATTAGTTTTTGTTTTTTGTCTTCCATCAAATTGTACTTTTAAATGTATTTTTATAGATTCAGGTTTTGTGTTTTATTTTAAACTTCTTATAATTCTTTGAAGATAGCAATATGTACTTTATTGATAGAAATTTTTTTTACTATTCCTTTTCAATTGCATATAGATTATGACCTATATGTTTTCCTTGCCTTTCTGTAACAGCTTAAAATAAGCAATCATGTCAGATGATACCTTTGGGTAAAAACAAATTTGCAGATCTTCAGAAAACAAAATTAAATACTCAATGTCTTATAAAGTGAATATGAAAGAGACATATTCTTAAACCAGAAAGGACATTTATTAACTCAATATTTATTTTGAATCCTTCTCAATGTATATACCATTTGGAACACAGGCTGAAATATTTCTAATGAAAAAGTAATGTTTTTGGAAAATGACGCAGTCATTGTTCCATAACTGCCGACCTGATTTCTCTGCCTACCGCGCTTGGTTTCGTATTTTACTAATTTCAATACAAACTGGAATGTGCTTGTGTTATATCATTATGCATGAGCATTGTGTAGTAATCACCCAGGAACCAGTTTACAAACTAACTGGTTTCTGTTTGTATTCCACTACAGTCGAACAAAGTGTTGTAGTTTGACAGGAACCAGTCCAGAATTTTGTAAACTACAAAACGTAATCGGTTATTATCATTCCGTTTTGGTGTTTCATACCGACTTACATGGTTTGAATAAGCTTAAGACCCTTCAAACATTAATGTGATAGGTATATTAAAGACTGTTTTACAAAAGGATGAAACTGTTTTGCTTTAAAAGTCGTACTATAGTGATATATGTTATGTACGGATTTCCACTCTCACCGGTTAATTTCTTCTTTTACACGTGCTTTTGAAACTTCCTGTTTAAACATCGCAAGTTTTATAATTGTTTTTTGAGTGAATTTAACTTATTTAAACAATCACAAAGCGTTCGGGAATCATTTCAAGCAGTTTCTTCTTCTCTTTGATGATGGAAAATAGGTTTTCTCAAGAAAATACCGCAAACGATCGCAGAGGAATTGAAACGTACAAGTCAAGTCGGCACCTGGTTAAATTGGCATCTAGTCAAATCGGCACCTATTTGACGTCAATTCGGCTTCCAATAATATTTATTATAATATTTTCTATTCAATTAATTAATAACTGTTACCAAGTACATAGTGAATATTAGGTCAACAACGAGACCAAAGTGAATATGTTGTTGTGTATAAAAGTAAACAACGAAGCTATTGTTTTAACCATTAGACAATTATTAAAATTAAATGGAAAACTATGAGTCCCTTTCAATAAATCAAACTTTCATGCCAAATAATTAGCAAATTTAAGGTGTTTTTTTTTTCCAGTAATGTTTAAACAGCATTAAACAAACAATCCTGTAAAAGACTCAACTGGTTAAATAATGCATAAAAATATCCAATATCTCATGTATTAGTCCAAATAATAATGACGTATGACAAGGCTATTTTATTTTTTTCTGGGACGCATTCCTAAGACGTTCGTAGGAAGGCTTCCTAAGAAGGCGTTCCAGAAAAAAATTAACATAGCCTTGTGGTCATAGGAAGGTGTCCCAGAATAAAATTTAAAAAGCCTTGCCAGACGTAATAATTATTTGGACTACTCATATATATCATTAAAAATACACCAAAAAATTCATGTAGTTGAGAAAAATAAATACATTCAAAATGTACATGAACATCCAAAAAAGTGAAAGTTAGTATTAACTCTTTTTGCTTTAAAAATTTACAACTGCATTTAAGTATTGAATGCTTTTTTTTGTAAATTCATTGAGGTGGTAAAAGCGTTGACCGAAGTACTTTTTGTATGAAGCCCGTAAGCGTAAGCGCTTCATTCTAAAAATGTGCACACGGTCAACGCTTTTGCAACCCTATGAGGTTACAAAAAGAAACATTCAATACTTATAATTACTTTTTTTAGCTAGGATCATGAAAACACGAATTTTATAACTTTTTTATTCAATTCATCTGTGCACTTTATTGTGGGACCACGTGTTATCATGAATGAAAAGTTTTATTGAGTGATGCAATTGCTTGAGGAATAACATGTGATGTGCAGTTAGCCAATCAGAATAAAGTATTATAATGAAACATATATCAAATGTAATTATAACAAAATACATTACGTTGTAAGAGTTATCTCCCCAAACACTGTTTTTCTTGTGGCCACCTCTCCTTCGTAACCGTAAAAGATTTTATTTTACCAAATTGCTCGTTACATATTTAGGATAAGAATATTCGTTTGAACCATAGCTCTATGGGGACTCCATATGAGAGTTATTCCCCCTTTTTCATTTGATTCAAGCGATATGCATTTTCAACTGGTAAACCATAACTGATAGAGACCTAGGGTCTTCATGAGGTCATTGGTACTAAAAATGAAAATGAGGTCAATGTCAAAGGTCAAGGTCATATTATAAATTTTGATTTTGGCTTATTTTCACTTCTTTTCAAATACTGTATGACATTTTGACAAATAATTTTTCATAAATTATTAGTTGCGACATGTCCTTACTTGTATATTTTGGTTGAAAGGCTGCGCATACAATAAAAGGGAGTTTTTGTCCATCTTACATTTAAAATTACGCGTCAAGTGGTAGTACTCATTAACCAAACATATTAAAGACCTAGGATATTTTGAGTCAGGGTCCATGGTTTGTGACCTTGATATTGAGGTCAAGGTCATAGGTTAATAGGACGTCATAAAGCCATAGGAACTAACATTTTAAACTGATTTTTCATATTTCAATATAAAAATAGATCTTTTCTAGTTGAAAGACTTCAATTGTTCTCTGAACAATTTGTTTTTAATTTACATCATATTTTGTGGGAGAAGGGGTTCAGACTATGTGGTATCAGGTCTGTTTGCGCCCAATACACTTTCGCACCTCGCACATTCACACCCAAGGTCCGTTCGCACTCTACTCATTCGCGCCCAATTTTAATTCAAATTCAAGTTGAATAATTGGAAAATCATGATTGTTGTTTTAAATTGCTTTGGTGTAAATACTGAATGTATTTATAGCTTGGTATGAGTAAAACATTGAAGATTTTAAAGGAAAAACACAAAAGATAATTGTTTTTAAGCCCTTTGATCTGAAACAACGAAACAATAAAATATAGGAACCAAAATATAGCAATCCACTATTATAACCAAAACATGATAAAATTTATTCAACACACAAGAAAAAAATAGTCAGAATCTCACTTCATTATGAAAGAGGTCAATGAAACAAAGTATAGCAATACACTAATCAAAACATGATTAAGAGTTATTCAACGCTAAATAAAACGTTGACAAAATACCACTTTATTTAGAAAGGATTATTATAATCTTTTACAATACGCTATCCAAAACATGATTAAGATTTATTCAACACAAAAAAAAAATGCTGTCTCACTTTATTTTGAGACAATGACAACAATTATACTTATAAGAAAACACTTGCTTACAGAGTTATTAAACACAAAACCAATTAAGATTAGTTGCGAACATGTAGGGTGTGAAAGTGAAAGGGGGCGAACATGAGTTGGCGCAAACGTGAATGGGCGCGAACGGACCCGGATTCAGCCTATGTACCAGTGAGAAATATAGAAGCCTTTCTACGGTATTTATTTGTACAATTCAGGTAGTCTTGACCTATTCATTTGTCTTTAAAAAAAACCAGCCAGTTGGCACCTTCACTTCACACACACACATATACGAATATCAATTATATGCTTACGAGACATGTTGCATTGTTAAACTAATTACGGTATGTGAAAATCAAGACTTGCATAAAAACTATCCCAATATTAGAGACAGTGGCGTCATTTTTCTGCAGAGCTTTCAGCTCTTTGATTATTATGAAGTGTACAAAAACAGGTTAATTTTCTGTTTTTAGAGTGCTATTGAAATAGGAATTATTTTCTATTAAAAATAGTAACAAACTTTAATCAAATAACATCATACATACATACATATTGCCTGAAATGCTTACATCTGTAAATTCAGATCCTTTAAATAAAGGGAAAATAAACAGTAAGCTATTAATTCAATTAAGAATTAACATTTTTGAAGCATCAAAACAGCATGCTTTGGAATAAGTAAGTATTCACTGAGTGTTATTGACATGAATAAAGGCAACAGTAGTATACTGACGTTCAAAAAATTGCCTTAATTGATTTTGATATAATTATGATTACTTTTTGAGAAAAGAAAGCAAATATCAGGCTATCTTTAGCTTTGTACTGTATGTCTCATGCATCACTAAAAATAGTTTTTTGCGCCAGCTTATAATAAGAAACTGAAAAAACATTCTGTGTGAATATTTCTTTAGCCAAGGGCTGTTATTTCACAACATGTATAATAAAAGAATGCAAAATTTTGTCAACTTATCATCATTTCAAGGCAATATAATCTACGCAAATCAAAACTGCAATGTTTTATCGAAGTGCATAGATCCAATGTTTAAGTGTAAAATTTAGTACATTTTTGAAATTCATTTGATTTTATTGTCAATTTGACCCCAAATCTTCTTTATGCATCCTGTGATTGGTTTGGGGTCATAATAAAAAGGTAAATTGAATTTACTGGTGTTTGATTGGTTATCATTCTACTTATGTGCAATTATCATTTAATAGTGATATGTTTATACTTGATGTTATTATAATAAAATGTTTATTTGAATGTTTCTTTTCTTAAGGTATGAGATATGTTATACTAAAATTGGTTAAGTTATTACACAGGTCCTAATTTGGAAGGCTGATGTACAGATGTTTTATGTGCTTTGGTTATTATGAAAATTTATTAAGTATAAAAAATAAGATGTGATATGATTGGTAATGACACAACTCTTCACCAGAGACCAAATGGCACAGAAATTAACAACAATAGGTCACTGTACGGCCTCCAACAATGAACAAAACCCATACCACATAGTCAGCTATAAAAGGCCCCAAAATAACAAATGTAAAACAATTCAAACGAGAAAACTAATGGCCTAATTTATGTTAAAAGCAAATGAACTAAAAACAAATATTTTACACATCAACAAACAACAACCTCTGAATTACAGGCTCCTGACTTGGGACATGCACATACATACAGAATGTGGCGGGTTTGATCATGTTATCAGAATCCCAACCTTTCCCGTAACCCGGACAGTGGTGTAACAGTACAACAAAAGAATGAACTATAAAAATCAGTTGAAAAAGGCTTAACTTATCAGATGAATACAAATAGAAATGTATTTAACAAAAACACAGAGTGGACTTGGCCGGGAACTTGTATATCCCAACAACAAAAAGACACTTAAGTACAGATCTGAGTGTACTCTTAGTTACTGACAGCTAGTTCAAAGCCAGTAAACAACTAATAAAAAAAATTCATGCATCTAAGACTAAGGTATACTATTTATATCCATAAACTCATCATAGATACCAGGATTGAAATTTTATATTTGAACCAGACGTGTGTTTCATTAACAAAAGACTCATCAGTACTGTTCAAATAAAAAAAGTTAAAATGGCCAACTAAAGTACGAAGTTGAAGTGCATTGAGGACCAAAAATTCCTAAAAGTTTTGCCAAATACAGCTAAGGTAATCTATGCCTGAGGTAGAAAAGCCTTAGTATTTCAAAAAGATTTGTAAACAGTTAATTTATAATAATGACCATATCAATGATAATTAATGTCAACACAAGCGCTGACAGTTTTGTACACTGAAGGGCACCGGCTTTTTATACCAGCTTAGTGTCCAGATTTGTTTGAGGAATTTGTCATGATTAACTACAATGATAAATAGATACGAAGTATAGCAGTTTTTTTTAAATTGGGATTAAGAAACAAGAATAGTGCTTTTTTCAAATCCCTGTACCATATTTGACCAATACAATAATTACTATTTTTGCCTGCTGAAAAGCAGACAAATATGTAGGGAAAATAAAACAGAACATTTTGGGATGATATATGAGAAATTTTAAGCAAGAAAAGTAAGATCAGGTGAGAGAAGAAAGATATTTAGAAAAAGACTGTTATTACATAAAGGGACAATACTGTTTTTGAAAGGATGACTATATAGATGTATCAGATGGTAGAATGAATTAATTGCTACTCATTATAAAGTTCCACACAGCTGTAAACACCATTTAACAGACAAGTTGTCCCTGTTGTGTACGCTCTTCAAATGAAATTAAAACAAAAAAGTATCTATCCTCCAACATAGTGTTTGTGTTTTTTTGACAATTGTTGTTTCATGTTCTACTTTGGGCGTTCCCGTGGCGGATCTGTCCGTAGAAGTGCAGTTCGGGCGCATTATTTTGTTATTTCATTTGTTTACTTAGGTTTTTACTTTATCGGGAAAGTGTACATTAAGCAGGGGGTGTACTTCCTATTATTGGGTATTCGGGGATGTGCCAAACATATGGGTAATAATTTGCGATATTTAATATAAAAAAAATCTCCTTTTTAAACATGATTTGAGGTATGACCAACATATTATATATAAATAATGATTTTGACAATCTTGCATTAATAATTGTCGAATATTATATTAAATTAAATCAATTCGTTTGAAAAAAGTAAAATTAACAAAAAAATTGAATCCGAGGAAAATTCAAAATTGAAAATCCCTAATCAAATGGGAAAATCAAAAGCTCTAACACATCAAACTATTGAATAACAACTGACTTGGTACAGATATTCTTATGTAAAAATAGTGGATTGAACCTGGTTATATAGCTAGCTAAACCTTTTAGTTACTTACTTACCTGGTATAGCGCTACAAAACCAGGTTTAATCCACCATTTTCTACATAAGAAAAGGCCTGTACCAGTCAGGAATATGACAGTTGATATCCATCATTTTGATGTGTTTGATAACTTTTTAAGCTATTGATTTTGCCATTTGCTTAGGGACTTTTGTTTTGAATTTTCCTCGTAGTTCAGTATATTTGTGATTTTAATATTAATAAATCTATTACATTGACAACGATGTGCGAACAAAACAAACAGACATAAAAGTTAAACAAAGAAGCACAAATGGGCATATAATTAAAACACATTAGCAAAAATTGATACCTATCAAATAAGTTCCCAATAAAGGCAACAGTAGTATAACGTTGTTCGACACTCATAAATCTATGGACAAAAAACAAAATCGGGGTAACAAACTAAAACTGACTGAAACGCATTAAATATTAGAGGAGAACAACGACATAACATTAAAATGTAACACACACAGCAACGGACTAAGCATTAGACAACATCCGATGATAATAGCCAATATAACATCAAAACCAAATACATGAATTTGGGATAGAAAAGTACCGTGACACGTCTTATAGTAATGTGAATTCACACTCAAAAATAGGAGAAAACAAACGACACAACGGAAACACAAGACTTACGGATAGCTGTACTTTTATGACTTATGAGTGATGATCAAGATTTATAATCATAGGTCATATTTCATTTCTTAATTATTATTACAACAATTGGAACTGAATTTCAGTGAACGTTATATTAAAAAGTAAAATCACAAAAATACTGAACTCTGAGGAAAATTCAAAACGGAAAGTCCCTAATCAAATGGTAAAATCAAAAGCTCAATCACATCAAACGAATGGATAACAACTGTCATATAACTGTCTTGGAATCCATTTAAAATTGGTACCAAGTCTGAAGCAAAAGTGGCACACCCCTACCAAAACAATATAGAAGTACCACCTCCCCTCTCTTGATATTATCATTTTGTTTCACTTTACTGTTCTATCAACTACAAACACTTTTTTTGTTGACGTCTTTGTCAGATTTATTTTGAAGGTTTGTTTGACGTTTTAGGTCTGTTGTGTTTCGTATCTTTATTGCATGTTTACACAATATTAGATGCTGGATACCAATTATTCTTTAACCCACCATTTTCTTAAAAAAGATGCCAGTACTAAGTCATGAACACGCTGATTCGTAGATTGAAATTTTCGAGCGTTTGGTTTTGTTAGTTTTGTTGACTTTTTTTTTACCTGTTTTTTACCTGAGTTTACCTTTTTTACAATCCCTCTCAAAACACCAAGCACCAATTTACATTTTAACAATCCCTCTCAAAACACCAAGCACCAATTTACATTTTTTACAATCCCTCTCAAAACACCAAGCACCAAGTTATAAAAGAGAGTTCCTTTCTGTGTGTGTTGCATTTTTGTGTTTCTGTTGTGTCGTTGTTCACCTTTTATATTTGATGTGTTTCCCTCCGTTTAAGTTTGTTATCCGGATGTGTTTTTTTTTTCTCAATCTATTTATGAGTTTAGAACGGCGGTATATACTGTTGACTTTATTTAAAGCTGGTCAATAATTCTGCCCATCACAATTCATGTTATGCATTGCCTGATTTGTCGCCTGCAAATATTTTTCATAGTTAGAAAAAAATCCTATGTTTTATTAAATCAGTGGGACATTTTGATATACCACTTTATTTTATTGCTTTCACGATCCAGTCTCTTTGGCCGCCGTCATATATATTCATTTATATCTCAAAACATCCTATTGATGTATTTGCAAATCATTTAGAGAAAGTGATTTTTACATTGTTATTTGTGGATTGTCGGATTTATCCGATCTCAATAGTTAACGTATCGAATTATAACTATCTTGTATGGAACAATCCGATTCTGCACTTGTACCAATGTAAGGTTCTATAATTATCTTGAAATAAGAAATGAACGGCATTGTGAAAGTAACTTATTCACTTTAATCTGAAGTCTTCTAAATACAAATGAAACAGCTTCTGTTGGACTCATTTACCACTTTAATTGTAGACTTTTATAGTTCACGTATAGTTCCCGGTCAATTCAAAATATAGAAAGTTTTACTAAACAAAAGAAAAAAGACATTATTTTTATTATATAATATTATCGTGGATGCCTTTGAGGAATAGGACAGTTGTTTTGTCAATCCGTTGGTTAGTAAAGTGTATCGTTTGTTTATTATATAATATCTTGGATGAGGAATAGGACACTTGTTTTGTCAATTCGTTGGTTAATAAAGTGTAACGTTTGATTGTGTCAGTTTGTAATAAACTTCTATAATTTTTAATTTAGCTTAGGATTCGATATTTGTTTTTTAAACTGCAAGCAAAGTAGTGATTAAAACAATTCTTTATAGATAATGTAATAAATTATAAACCGAGTTCACCTTCCACAAAATCATGTAATAAATGAATTGTATGTTTTCAAGACATGAAATCAAATCGGAAATGTTGTTTTCATCCTTTAAATATACAAACAATAAATAAAAACAACAACGAAACATGTTTCTTTTGTCTTATACAGTTAATTAGACATGAAATGTTCATTACCTATCTGTACGTGAAAACATGTAATATTAGAAACAACATCGGTTTTGTCCGGGAAAAGATATATCACAAATGGACTGATAAAAGTAAGATCTTGATAGATTGACATCAGAAGGTCAAGAAGGAAATCTGATGGTTACTAGGTATGCTTAATTTGATATGGCAGATTTAATGAGTCATTTTTTTTTCAGGAAATATGAAATTGACATTTTCATTGATGTTCTCACAGTATTTTGTCCTTTAATACGATTCGACAATTTTACATCGCTGTTCATTTGGTCTTTTAGATTAATCATTGCGTTTTGTAAACAGTTGCATCGGTATACTTTGTGTTGACAGTCCTTGGAAGGTACGTAATTAGCTATATGAAAATTTGTATCAACTTCAATTGAAAATGCATTTGAATAAATAAACTCATCATAGTTACCAGGATTAAAATTTTATATTTACACCAGACGCGCGTTTCGTCTACAAAAGACACATCAGTGACGCTTGAATCAAAAAAATGTTTAAAAGGCCAAATAGAGTACGCAGTTGAAGAGCATTGAGGACCAAAAATTCCTAAAAGTTTTGCCAAATATAGTTAAGGTAATCTATTCCTGAGGTCGGAAAGCCTTAGTGAATCTATACTCTTCTTTGTAACCAAGTGTTATTTTTTTCGTAAGTAGAGAAATGTTAAAACCAACAAAAAAATGCGTATGCTAGAATCACTGGAGGGATGTGTAATTCACTAAAGGAGTGGGAATATTTAAATCATCGGAGGAAAGCGAGTGTTTAAATCCCAAAGGTCAATATATCTAAATTATGTAGTTGTGATAAATCTAAAATTATGTACAAGGATGTTTAACTAGGTAATAGCCATGAAATAACTAGTACTAAATGTATCCTTTTTTTTTGAAATTTACACTAAATATAAAACAATATTTTTTTCCTTTGTAATGCAATTGTAAAAACCATAAACACACAAGCTACTATTTCACCACAAAACAATATTTTATGTTTCAGAAGATGCGTTGGATAGTAGCTCTCCTTTCCTTTTTTCTTCTGAAAAGCGTTGTCTTTGGAGATGAAGAAAATAATGGTATAGATACAGCGATATTAAACGCTTTATTATCTGATGGTGGAGGCGGTGGCAGCGGAGGTGGAAGAGGTGGTGGTGGAGGCGGAGGAGGAGGAGGAGGTGGTGGAGGCGGCGGCGGAGGTGGCGGAGGAGGAGGGTCAAGTGTATGGGAACAAATGTTTGGAGCCGATGCAACGAATTTTGGGGGACAAGGTGGAAATCCTTTCAGTGGATCCTTTTTAGCAGCCTCAATGGCGGAAATGGGAATAGAAAATATGGGATTACTTGCATTAATGCATTCTGCAAGTTCTGGAAAAACTTCTTCTGCGGTAGACATTGCTTCAGGTTCGTTAGGAATAGGAGGTGGAGCTTCGACATCAGTCGGAAGTTCTGTTGGCGGCGGATTATCTGTTGATGCAGCTGGTGGCACTGTAGGAGGCGGAGGTGGTGGAGGTGGAGGTGGAGGATGGACTGGTGGTGCTGCTGGTGGCGGTGTAGCTGGAGGTGGAGGTTGGACTGGTGGTGCTGCTGGTGGCGGAGGTGGTGGAGCGGGAGGTGGAGGTTGGATTACTGGGGGAGGAGGAGGTGGTGTAACTGGAAGTGGAGGTTGGACTGGTGGTGCTGCCGGGAGTGGAGGTGGAGGTTGGATTGGTGGTGGTGCTGGGGGAGGAGGTGGTGGAGCTGGTGGTGGATCAGGAGGTTGGATGGGTGGTGCAACTGGTGGTGGAAAATGGACTGGTGGTGGAGCTGGAGGCGGAGGATGGACTGGTGGTGCTGTTGGGGGCGGAGGTGGTGGAGCGCTAGGTTGGACTGGCGGTGAAGCTGGTGGTGGAATAGGAGGCGGAGGATGGACTGGAGGTGCACATGGTGGGGGAGCTGGTGGAGGAGTATGGTTTGGTAGTGGAGCTGGGGGTGGACAATGGACTGGTGTCAGAAGAGGCTGGAGGAAAGGCTTCGGACCAAGAAAACCAATGCCATTTCCTGATTCAAATATTGTCGGACCAAGAAGCGCTAACTCATTATTGAATAAGTTGGTCCTCAGTGAGTTATCTTCGACGAAAGGAGCAGATCGTGGAGGTCATGGATCTATAAATTCTAACATTAATATGAATGCTGTGTTATCTGCAATAATTGCAGCAGGTAGACATGATAGAGTAGCTTTGGAAAATTATCTTCGTGATTTAAAGATGAGTAATAACGCTTCTAATCAGCAAAACTTAGCAAACATTATTTCAAGTCTTCAAAGTGTTAAAGGCCAGCAACCATCAATAGTTCTGATTGGATTAGACAGCTCTGGTAAAATAAATGCACATGGTAGTCATAGCAAAATGCAAGATAGAAACTTTGACTCAATGTCAAGAAGTAAAGGCACGTTACAGTCTATGCTTGGTATAGATGGAGGATTTGATACTTCGCATGGAAAAAAGTCTAAAGACGTTAACTTGAATATAGTCGTAAAACAACAGAATCCTCTGTCAAAACAATCGACACCAGACTTTCATAGAGGAGAACAAAGTGGTAAGTTCTTTTCATTCAAAAACAATGATATTGGTAGATCAGACTTCGCACATGGTGGTTTTGTACCAGGAAAACAGGGCATGGTTGGACAAGGCCCAGCTCAATTTTCGTTCAAAGGGGCCACGGATGCAAATCAAGGATTTGGAGGTTCAGTTGACATGCGGTCTTTTTGGAAAGATTCAGCGGGTGGAGGACAGCTTAAACCAATACCCAAACTTGTAGCTCAAAAACAAATGGCCAATTTCATGCAAGGAACAAACCGTGGTGACATGTGGAATCGAATAGGAGGAAAAAAAGGTATGGCAATAGCTGATTTAAAACAAGGATTTGTTCCAAATGAGAATTATTTCGGAGTAGCAAGTCCTGACACTCAGTTTGAACATAAACAGCAGATAATAGCTTATCCAAAGAATATGGACCATATTTCTCTTCCTTTATTTAAAGTACCTAAAGGCACCACTAAACACAGTTAGGTATGTCTTAATGTCTAATTATCTCCCTAATAATATATACTTATTTATATTTGAAAATTAAAAATACTTAGAACAACATTCTTCGATTAGCCTCTTTGATATTTCTGATAATTTCGGAATGACAAAGCCTAAGATTTTTCTTACACCGTCATATGTACGTAAAGCAAAAGACTTGCATATAACTATACTATATATAAAAATGAGGAAATTTGGTTTGCTTTTGCCAATAATACAATTATCCACCATCGTAGTGTGACACTTATTGTAGAAGTACTACGAAATTACAAGATATCCATTTAATTTGATGCATGCAATTAGAAGAAGAAAAAATTAATAATATAGATCTGATTAATTTTTACAATAATTGGTTCATATTCACTGAAATATGAGTATGTTCATATTTGGCACATTGTTTACATATATTTCGATTAACGTTGTAGAACTACCCTGCTGAATTAAAATTTTGGCAAAATCGATGGCCATTATTTCTCATTTACACTTTAATGTAAATGATACCATTAACGTATTTATTCGATCAGTAGTTTTCAAAGTGTTCATCTTTCGGGTAGGTCAGTAGTCGAATTATAGTTTGATCAAAATAAAGTTTCTCTCATTCTAAATTAATTAAACTCATACACAATGCGAAGAACCAAAACTCGCATACAAATTTTAAATTAGAACAGTGACGAACACACCGTTCTAGACCCTATGTGCCTGTATAAATTTGGAAAGTTGCATTTTTTCCCAGTTTTCACTCTCTAACTTTAGTTTGTTTCATGTAAATGTTATGAAACTTATACACAATGCCAAAAACAAAACAAAAGTAGCAGTGAGTCACTAACCTGGCAAGACATTTGCCCCTTTATATCTAAGAAAATTGAAAATTAAGAACACTGAACCCGTAATGACATCAATGCTCAAAGTGTAGGAGCGAGGACATCCGGGTTCTCAGACACATTCGTCTCTTCTTTCTTTTTCTTACTTCAAACATAATATCTTCTTACTAAAGAACAGGGTAATAAAAATAATAGTTTAAGAATGAGCAGACAACATCATAACCGTAAATGACAAATAGATTAAAAGACAAAAAAAGTTAATAAAACATATGCTAACTTAAAAAAACACTTAAGATTTATCAACCTGAAGCCCACGAAAAGTAAATAGTATTGATATGTTCATTTAATGTGGAGGATAAATTGTGACTCAGATACGTCATTTGGCTTAAAAGAACACGTTTTTTTATTTCAGGTTAGAAAGATTTATAAACTTATCCAGATTGTCGCATGTTATAACGAGATAAAAATTTACCGTAAAATATAGACGAAAATATGTATACCATGAGTAGAAGCTTTGTAGGTTAGTCGTAGAAATGTCTGACCATTTGCAGAAGGACATCAATAAAGCCTGTAACACTAAAACATACAATCTTCACAACAACTCAGTTGTCATATACAATGACTCAATTATTATTATTTGAATCTTTAATTTGTTTTGCCACAATTTATATTCACGTCGAATAGTTATTGTTAATATATAATGTCTAATTGGGAATGCTATTGTTTTGTTACCATTATTTTCATTAAAAAATATCACCAAAGATATTAGTCTTATAATTTTCAACTCCCCAGTGCCACATGTACTTAAAACGTTAGAAGTCCAAATAAAACCCAAGCTTGACAAGCCTTAAAAACCCAAACGTTGTTTCAAATACTGTTATGATATCTATATAGGGGGGGGTTACAAATCTTCGTTTTTCGAATGATTTATAACAACATGCCACAAAACCAGGTTCAACCCACCACTTTTATTCCCCTTTAAAAGTGTCCTGTACCAAGTCAGGAAGATGGCCATTGTTATATTATTGTTCGTTTCTGTGTGTGTTGCATTTTAACGTTGAGTCGTTTGTGTTTTCTCTTATTTTTGAGAAATTGAGATAAGACGTGGCACGGTACTTGTCTATCCCAAATTCATGTATTTGGTTTTCATGTTATATTTGTTATTCTCGTGGTGTTTTGTCTGATGCTTGGTCCGTTTCTGTGTGTGTTACGTTTCGGTGTTATGTCGTTGTTCTCCTCTTATATTTAATGCGTTTCCCTCGGTTTTAGTTTGTTACCCCGATTTTGTTTTTTGTCCATGGATTTATGAGTTTTGAACAGCGGTATACTACTGTTGCCTTTATTTATCAACAATTTAGTCCTGGTATCTATGATGAGTTTACAGAAAATGAACATATTAATGATATTTCACAAAATTACTGACTACTGGGTTGGTGATCCTCTCGGAGAAACAAGTCCACCAACAGTGGCATCGCAAACTCGTCGAATATACAATACTTATAAAGTGTACGCTATACGCACATTTCATCTACATAAGATACTTTAGTGGCTCTCCAATTTTAATTTGAAAAAAAACAGTTTAAAGGCAGTCAAATATTAATTGATTGAACTATCAAAACTGAAAAAACGTTATGAGTAGAAAAACCTTAGTTATCGAATAATTCAAAATTTGAGTGATATCAGAAACGAGGACATGATGTTGGGATTGTGATTTCGACAAATAGAACATATTTTAATCTGTGTCTGTAAAACTTTGCGATATTTAAAATATTTGCAATGGTTGGGATCATATTTCTTCGCGATATATAGACAGACACAGAACCATAACCCATGCGAAAATTAAAAACAAATATGTAATATATGGCTGTGATTATGCAATGAAAAAAATTATATATTTTGATGATACAGTTATCAATGACAGATTATGTTCAGTGTACATTTCACACTTTGTACAAATAGTGTAAAAGTTGGCCAATAATATCAAAGTGATATTCAAATTCAAGGTCAAAAACAAACTAGCAATCCTTTTACAAAATTTTAAAAACGTTCAAAGAACAAACATAAGCGCAAGAAACAAAACATAGAAAAAATAAAGACTGTGCATGATGAACCGAAACAACTGGAAAGGGCTATTCATATGTTATTGATTAAGTCAACCTTGGGCTTGTTCGAATATACAAATTAGATACATGATCTACTCAGAGTCTTTGCCAAAGGCTGATTCTCTATTTTTTCGGACTGACAATAGATGACTATACTTGCAATCAATTTACCATAACAATCATAGAATCAGAAAAGATTGTGAATAACAGAAAATACAGGATTGTCGATTTCTTTTTAGTACGTCAGGAATATGACAGTTCTTGTCCATTCGTTTTTGATGCGTTTTGTTATTTGATTTTGCCATGTGATTATGGACTTTCCGAATTGATTTTCCTCTGAGTTTAGTATTTTTGTGATTTTACTTTTTTCTAAAACTTCTTTACTGCACGTTTCTTTGCTACTTGAACAAATAACTTAACCTAAAGCAGTATCCCTATTAGTCAGTACCTAATGAATTCATAGCTGTACGTAGTTAGTTTTACAAATCTATAATTTGTGGAGTATAAAAATAACATGATTACAGAAATTGTACAGTGTTTTCCTCATTGTTTCTTAGAACTAGTTATAATCCTTGACCTCAACCTTTTCTAGAACTGTTATCAGTTATCCTGTTCTACATGTGTGCATTGATTGCTAAAAAATAAAAAGTAAACTTTCAATGTCGTTGTAAATAATGCGTAAATCTTAACTGTTTATTCCCTTTGGCGGACGCGGTACGTATACATCCAGCCATTATGTTATTGTGATTTTATGTATTCATGTCCTTCATGTTTTGTCTTAGGCATCGTCTATATGACATTTTTTGTTGTTGGGTAAATCGTTTATTTCCATAGTGATTAAAATATTTACACAATGTTGACTGCTGTATCCCTACTTTTGATATTTTTAAGTATAATATGTCCGTATGTTTTGTTCACACATTGTTTTCAATATAACGAAGTTTTATGCGACTGTCATACAAAATAGAGGTTTAGGAAGCTATAAAACCAGGTTTAATCCCTCATTTTCTACATAACTAAATGACTATACCAAGTCAAGAATATGACAGTTGTTTTCCATTCGTTTGGTGTGTGGCGCTTCCATTTGATAAGGGACTTTCCTTTTAGAATTAGGATTTTTGTTATTCTCCTTTTTAAGCATTTAGACAGTGAGTAAGATTTCACGAAACACACGATAGACAAGATTTTAATTCAGTTCTCTTCATGTAAGCCATATTGATAGGTTATATAGATAGTTTGGAAATGGTCGAAACGTAATTTAGACAATATTCATATAGTAAACGAATAAAACGTTTAGGTTCCATTTTCATATTTGTTATTCAATCAATTTGCAATATTGCTAACATTTTTTATTTAAATACACTGGTAATGTATGTTATTTCTTGATGGTATGGTTTTTTTTTCTAAACAAAGGCGACATGTCTTGTCATTTCTATACAACATACAACATGTAACATACTAATCAGTTGTCGTTAGTTATGTTTATTGTGTACTGACGAATACTTATGATGAAAGTTGTATTGTGGTCAGATGTACATAATAATTTGAGACAGAAATTGATGACGAAGTGATGTGGGTGGAGGGTGTACATACCAGGGGACATTCACCTTGTGGTTGCTTCCTTTTGTAGCTTTCGGGCGTCACATTTACGTGCCTCACATACCAAAAAGAAAACAAGTATTCACTTAATTAAGAATGAAGTGCGTGATTAAAAAGGTTTGACAGAATATAAAATGGTCATACAAGAACTTGAGTTGCATGTAAAAGGAGCAAAACTTAAAATCACAAATATACCGAACTCTGAGGGAAATTCAAAATAGAAAGTCCCTTATCAAATTATCTAATGGCAAAATCAATAGCTAAAACACATTAAACGAATAGACAATAACTTTCATATTCCTGACTTGGTACAGACATTTTCTCATGTAGAGATTTAGGGCATACGATACAGTTTTGATCCCATATTGAAATTTTGCTGATAATTTGCATAGAGGCTCATTTTCAAGTTAAATAAGTTTGAATGATAACAAGAGGCTCTCAAGAGCCTGTGTCGCTCACCTTGGTCTATGTGCATATTAAACAATGGACACAGATAAATTCATGACAAATTGTGTTTTGGTGATAGTGATGTGTTTGTAGATCTTACTTTACTGAACATTCTTGTTGCTACAATTATCTATATCTATAATGAACTTTGCCCAGTAATTTCAGTGGTTTACAAAAATTATGAAAATTGTTAAAAATTGACTATAAAGGGCGATAACTCCTTAAAGGGTCATTTGAAAATTTTGGTTATGTAGACTTAATTGTAGACCTTTCTTTGCTGAACATTATTGCTGTTTACAGTTCATCTCTGTCTATAATAATATTCAAGATAATAACTAAAAACTGCAAAATTTTATTTAAAACTACTATTTTGGGGGCAGAAACCCAACAAGGGGTTGTCTGATTTGGATGAAAATTTCAGGGAAGATAGATCTTGATCTGATAAACAATTTTATCACTTGTCAGATTTGCTCTAAATGCTTTGGTTTCAGAGATATTAGCCAAAATCTACATGTCAACCCTATGTACTATTTTTAGCCATGGCGGCCATCTTGGTTGGTTGGCCAGGTCATGCCACAATTTTCATACTAGATACCCCAATGATGATTGTGGCCAAGTTTGGTTAAATTTGCCCAAGTAGTTTCAGAGAAGATTTTTGTAAAAGTTAACGACGACGACGGACGACGCCGGACGCCGGACGCAAAGTGATGAGAAAAGCTCACTTGGCCCTTCGAAAACTGCATCTTTTCCCGATAAGTCGTAGTTTGACGTCGCCAAATATAACAATTTACGTAAGCAACGGCATTACCTCCCAAGTAACGGTATCATATGCTCTTAACTTTAAACACCACGACAAGAGAAGATGATTGTTAACAAACCAAGAAAAATGTAACTTTATGTAAACATTCAGATAGTTAGATGCAGTTTATATTGTAACATATTGGCAGTAATCTCAGATTTGTTTGAACTTTAGCCTTTAAGCAAGCGATGATATCAACCTTTTTAGTCAAAATTTTTGGATCTGTGACAAACATGTTCATCAAGTTCAGATGCTTATTTTGCCATCTTTACATAATGTAATTTTCAAACCATCTCAGAGAATCCTTTAAAATTTTCATGAAATTCCTAATTGATTTAATGTTTAATTGACTTTTGAATTGCTGTGTTAAAAACCGCTGATCAAGAGCCCTTATATATTTGGTGGATTCTCAGGTAGTCAATTAAAAAAAAGAAAAAGAAAACATGAAAGTGACAGGTCTAATTATGTAATGTCACAATCCAGGAAAAGAGGAAGGGTTTATGGTAACGATAAGTGGAACACACCCGTGGTTGTCTTGACAAAGACAGTCATTCAAATCACAAGGGTCCTCGTACAAAATAATTAACATTTTGTTTTCCTCTTATAGTTGATGTGTTTCCCTCGATTTTGGCTTGTGACTCGGATTTAAAGGTTAAATCGATTGATGACTATTGAACATTGGTATATTACTGTTGCCTTTCTTGAAACATGGTGTTGAGCATCCTTTTAAGCAATAACCCTCAATCAAGCAAGGCATGATAAGGGGAAAAAATTAAGAGACCAACCTTCAATAGTGTATCAAATGAGACATAGATATATAATATCCAGCTCTGCTGGAATGTTGTTACGCATACATGAAAGTTATCAATTTACAAAAACAGATAAGTTATAAGCCTGGTACCTTTGATTACTATTTACACCAGTGGGTCGATACCACTACTCGTGGACGTTTTGTCCCCGATAGTATCACCAGCCCAGTAGTCAGCATTTCGGTGTTGACATGAATATCAATTATATGGTCATTTTTATAAATTTACTGTTTGCAAAAGTGTAAAAGAGGGACAAATTTATACTTGTTTGACTTTCTAACTTTTTTATCTGAGCGTCTTATGTAGACGAAACGCGCGTCAAGCGTAACAAATTATAAGTCTGGTACCTTTGATTACTTATTAGTCCTAAGTCTACCATCCTTGTCAATTTAAAGATAAATGGGATGACTTAAATGAATCTGTAATACTCTTTTTGTCAAGTTCATTCAAAACATAATAATATACAATACAATACAATATTTTTATTTTCCAAATTAAAGGGCCCATTAAGAGCATAACATTAATAACAACATGACATAAGCATTACCGAGTGATTAAAGAAACATAAAATAATAGTTCAAATGCACGAGGAAAGGGTCAGTGGTCAAGGGGAGATAATTTTGCTATCTATTAGAGTATTTAACTAATTTTCTGATTTTCTAAGTTGCAGACCTTTATCGAGGTATGCACATAAAATAGATTAAAAAAAAACTGATATCTTCATTACTCATGATCCATGTAAAAAGATCATTTCTGTTTAAATTAACTAAACTGGGGTATTGTTTTTTATATAATCAGTCATATCTCTTCTGAAGTTATTGTAAAGAGGGCATTCCAGAAGAAAGATTTCATTTTCAATAGAATTTGAATTACAATATAAACATATTATCTCATGTCGAGGTATTTACCACATACATTGATAATTCGTTCATGTCTGCCAGTTTCTATTCTTAAACCGTGATTGTTGAGTTTGTATTTTGTTAACAAATGTTTTTGTTGTTGCTTTAAATCTAAATAATTTTCATAGTCAAATGACCTTTTGATTGAAAAGGAAGTGTCCAATTTGCCTTGCTTCTGTAAATAAAAATCTCGCATTTTCTGCCAATCACTTTGAAAATTTAAGTTGAGCTGTTTTTTAAGTAATTTTTTTAATTTATTTTTGCTTTTTAAAATTTTCACATATATTTAGGTCAATACCTAATGTTTTCGCTGTAGAAAATGATATTAGAGAGCCATACATTATTGGAGCTAGTTTGAGCTTTACTCTCAATAATTTTTAACTCAGCATAAGCACTTTTCAATTAATCAGATGGGGAATTCTCTAGTCTATGCCAATACATAACAGTGCCCCCCCCCCCCCCCCCAGTTCAGGTCACCCATAGATGTAATATTACATCTATGGGTCACCAAATTTTTTTTCTAACATAATTTTATTGCTACTGAAACTTCTTATCTAGTGCGGCTTGATTAGACTTCTTAAACTGACCGTTAATTAACACCAGCGTCCACATTCGTGATTTATGACAACGTATCGGTTGGTGTGTAAATATTGACACCTGTGTGTAATGTCTCTATGCAAAAGATTTTATGTAAAATACATTTACATGTTGATTGGAATATGTATTGGTTAATAATACAATACCGATTAAGATCGATTACCAGGTGAAACTTCTGATCTGTGTATTTGAAGAATTATAGGTACAAATATATGTTTAATGTCGATAATGTTGGTATACATCTATTTTTGGGTACCACCTCATTCCAAAATACAGTACTCACAATAACATTTCCTGTAAATGTACGGTTTTTTTTTTCAAAACTGTCTTTTTGTGAATTTATTCAGCAACAAATTAAACTACATGTATTTATTTTTTGATAACTTACAAGATATGTTTTTAAACGGAATGTCATATTTCATTCCCCTCTTATTTTCAAGGGAAATCAACAATTTGTTTTATTCCCCTTCCCTTTCCCCTATGATGCTTTCCCTCGGTCCAAGAAAAATAAATCGACATTTCCTAATAAATAATCATTGATAAAATGCTATTTGATTTTCGTTAAAATTTACTTTGTAACAGAATCTAGGACATTTCTCTAAAAGCCAAAGCATGCAATTATATTTGTTTTTATTTTTTTTTTTTGTTTCAATTACCATCTACATGTATGAGGCTATGCAAAAGGTAACCATTTATAAGGATATTAAGGTGTTTTACAGACACAAGCTATAGAATAATGTGCAAAAAAGTAAGTCTGGAAGCGAGGCCAAAAACATATAGATAAAAGAATATAGAGGTGATGAAATACAAAGAAAATGTTGATTGATCGTTGCATGGTTGTTAAACGTCCAGTGGCAAATATTTAATGCATGTTTAAATCGAATCTAATAGAGATCAATTGGCAGGAAAATAAAGAATAAAGTGAATAAGTAAAACAATTAAAACATATAGAAATACAGAAACGATGATCTGACACAAACCTAACGCCCAATCACATTCGCATATACATATTTCTAAAAAAAAAAAAATGTTCATGGTGCGCCCCCCCCCCCCCCCCCCCCCCACACACACACATCGAGGTTCTGGATCCGCCCCTGCATAAACCTATGTGTTAGCACATTTATATAAAGTGGATATCTACAAAGTTCAGACAGGACTGCTACATTTGTGAACATCTTTGAAACACCAATAATATACTTACAAACTCCCTATCTTTAAATATGTCATAAAGGGATAAATGTTTCCTTTTATTGGTAATGTTAATAACACCCCGATTTTCACAACCATACGTTACAATTGGCTGTATACTGTGATTAAATAAATGCAAAAGAGTTTTAATAGAAGGATTTGATGATTTCAAATCTTTATAAAGTTTAAAACTGGCCTTTTGACCTTTTTGGAATAATTGTTTCCTGGCTTCATTAAATTTCCAGTATGTTGGATGACTATGCCAAGATATTTGTATTGCTTAACACATTCGATAGAATTATTTCCTACATTAAAATCTTCTTTAAGGAGTCTACCACTCATATTGAATATAATACTTCTGTTTTCTTCGCATTTATTTCCATACACCAATCTTTGCAGAATGTGCACAAAGTATCAAATCTCTACTGAAGCCCTTCTTTTGAGTCAGATATTAATACAAGATCAACAGCATATAGTAGACATGGTATCTTTTCATTATCTAAATAAACTCATCATAGATACCAGGACTAAATTTCGTATATACGCCAGACGCGCGTTTCGTCTACAAAAGACTCATCAGTGGCGCTCGAATTCAAAACAGTTAAAAAGGCAAAATAAGTACGAAGTTGAATAGCATTGAGGACCAAAATTTCTAAATTGACATTATCATAACAATATCATAATTTTGCAAAGGTACAAACCGACAGACTGAGGGCACAGTGAAAGCACCACGTCCTCCAAACGTAAAAGAATGTGTTGTTCATACAGCATGACCAGAGAGTTTACAGATGTTTTAAAAATCTTATATATCGATTAACAAGACAAACTGAGAGAAAACACAGCAACTCGCATGAACGCCAAAATGAGGACGGAATGAGCCGATTTGGTGAGCATCTCCATACCCATTTCCCAATGTTGAATATTATTTTTGTTTGCCTTTGTAACACCACTATCCAAGGTTACAACCATGACTTTCGAACAGCGGTATAGTACTGTTGCCTTTATTAATTGGGTGGTTCGGAGCTCATGAACAGTTTCGACCCAACCACTTTCTTTATGTGCCTGTCTCAAAGCATGAGTTATGTATAGTGGTTGTAACTGCCGGCAATAAAGTCCAATATATTTGGAACGATTACGGTTAACTGACTCTACTTTCTAATAGAACTGTCAAACTATTTTAACTGAGAGGTATTTATAGAAGGAGCAATCGCCCTTTTCAAGATATTCACCGGGCTATCAACAAATATAACAGCGTTTTTTTTTAATTTGGTTCTTTTTTAATTGCAGTTTCTAATTTTGTCAAAAGCAGAACTATAAATTACTATCATAATATTGGAATGTCAATCTGCTATAAAACTCGGTTTAATCACACATTTCTTTAGAAAATGCCTGTTCTTAGTCAGGAATATGTTAATTGTTATTCTGTAGGTTAGTAACATTTAATTTTGTTAGTCTCTAAGGACTTTACCTTTCTTCATTTTACCTTTGAGTTCGTCATTTTTGCTTTACATCTCACCCTTCCTAAAATAATATATTTGTGTCTGTGTCGGTCAATCTGTTTTAGAAACCAAGTTGTACCCTTTATTTCAATCTAATTTTATGGGGACTACTAGAATGAGTAGAGGGTTATAATGCCTGTTTACGTTTATTACTTATAAATATGCTTATTAATGCTAATAGTTATCCAAGGTACCAGGCTTATAATTCAATAATGTTTAACATTGCTTTATGATTCATTGCAGATGACCGTGGTCATTGTTCAACATTAAAGAAGTCAAATGTTTTCATACTGTTGCATGAGGAGAGTAAGCGGGCTTTAGTCCTCTATCATTTTATTTTTATTCTTTTATTACCCACATATATGATTCAAATCATCTAGAATGCAATTGTACAGTAACTCGGAAGTTCGTTTTCAATGCTGATAAAATAGATGTTAATAATCTGGAGTAAACATGGTTGAGAATTTGACAATCCCTACAATAAATTGATTTTATCGTTATTTTGGGACATGGTGTTGCTAATGAAACTGACAACGTCGTCATAGGTAAAATAGCGATAAATAGATTATCATTGGTCATCTGAACTCGATTGAGTTTCTCCTTTTCTCCTTTCCTCATACCGGCTAAAACGAGAAAATCAATGTTGTTGAGATGATCAACAAAATTTATAAGTAACAACACTAATACAACTTTGGGTCTATTTTTATTGTTGGTCCTCAATGCTCTTCAACTTTGGGTCTATTTTTATTGTTGGTCCTCAATGCTCTTCAACTTTGGGTCTATTTTTATTGTTGATCCTCAGTGCTCTTCAACTTTGGGTCTATTTTTATTGTTGGTCCTCAATGATCTTCAACTTTGGGTCTATTTTTATTGTTGGTACACAATGCTCTTCAACTTTGGGTCTATTTTTATTGTTGGTCCTCAATGCTCTTCAACTTTGTACTCTATTTGGCCTTTTTTGATACGAGCGTCACTGATGAGTCTTTTTTAGACGAAACACGTGTCTGGCATAAATATAAAATTTTGATCATGGTATCTATGAATTTATTTAAATGAGAAAGAAGATCCATTCTTCATCTTTATAGGAAATTCTAAAGGAACATAAATCAGACCTTCGATTTTTTGTTTTGTCAATTTTGTGAGAGTATAAATAGTGTGTTTGTTCCCAATGGAAATTAAATTTTTAAGCATTTGATATAACATAAGTGGAGAAATGTAAAAGTAATTCGTAAAATTAGTTGTCTTTTAAGATAGATATAGCTTCAATGTTCATAGACCTATTATTTTTTAACTAGATTTGTTTCAACAACCTCACACCTTTTACATCAGAAAGAAAATCTACATCAGTTTTTTTGTTTTACCATTTTTTGGGGGGCATAATCCTGGAACAGTTCCATGAGTATTTTAAAAGTGTTTTTTTTAGTTTTTACATTTTTGCTCACTACATTCCAACCTTTGCACATTATGCACAGAAAGTGTTTGACAATGTAATAAATAATGTAACTAAAGGCAAAATTATCTCAAAATAAAACTATAACCCACATTATTTTTGCAATGCGTGATTTATTATGTCAAAAATAAACATACAGGGTACACAAGCAAAAAATGCAACAATGATATAACATGTTAACATACATCCACTCCCCATTCCAATATCATTCACATACCTGTCAATAACACGGCCGACATCATCAACATCAATAAATTAAATGTAACAAGGAATTAATATTACCTTGTGCTTACAAAATGGAAGACTTGTTAGGTAATGGCATATATTAGAACACTATGTCATGACGTAAAGACATTTACACACTATGTCACGACATATAGACATTTACAAATTAGGATGACAATATACAGAATTGAGTATACCATATACCCAGATCTATCCCAGGTTATCTACCAATGAGTCTGTAAACATAAGATATATTTTTAATTGACAGAAGTAACAGATATACACTGATTTTCAGGAGACAGTTGTATAGCTTGACTGCCGACAAATAAGTCAGCTAACATCAGATTGATTTTTCCATTCATGCTATTATTCTATAATAGACTTTAAGATATCCCTCCCATATAAAAATGTAGAAATTAAGATGGATTTTTTTCATTTAAGAGACTTTTCTACTAGAATTTAAAATAATGCACAAATGTTAAGTCAGCTTACAGCTCTTTATAGTGAATATCACAATGAAAAAAAGACAATATTATGATACACCACTATGTATTCTAAATTTGAGATCTAATTCCATAGTTGGCTATTTGTATTAAAGTTTTCTAAACAAATCTTTATTTCAATTTTCACAGAACTTTCAATTTATATTCAGATCTCAATTCATTTTTTGAATAGGTTTATTCTATGAAAAAGAAAGTAAAATTGAAGCACAGAATAAATGAGAAATAAAGACTTCCTTCTGCACAATGAGTTTCTTTAGCCATTGGTCTGCATTCTTCTAAAAGTCAAGATCTTCCATTTTGAATTCACAAGATCTAAATCAATCAATAAACGAGCAAATCAGTATTTACATTAAAATGTAAATGTACATGCAAAAACAGATAACAGTTAACACAGACAGCAGTGAACAAGAAATAGTAAACTTTGCATAAAACAACCTATATTGCCTGCCATTTTTAATGTTTAGGTCTACTGAACTTGATGGACGAGAATTGTGTTCAAGCTGTTCATTGAAATTAAAGAAAATAGCAAATACTATAGGACATAAGTAAGATCTTGGAAAAAATGGGACAAGTAAATAACTACTCGATTCTGACTAGAATAAACTATTAATCTGTGTGCTTATAAATCACAATATTTTAGAAGATTCAAATTTGATCAAATTATAGGATTTCTTTAATTTCTATAGCTATGCATCATTTTTTCTGTCACTGCTTTTTGACCAAGTTTGCTATATTTCATTGGTTTATTGCTGGAGTTTTTCATTCAGCTTGCAATTCATTAACCAATTATACTTGATATTACCAATTAATTATATAAACATGTACTATTGATATTTGTATCACATACTTTAGTTTTAAGAAAAGATTGTTGATCCATTATATGGTATGAAATATCTAGTAATTCTTCAATTGAAGAGTAATGCAGGTTGCAGCCTTGATTTCTTTTTCATATTGAAATAATCTGAGTTATTTCCCCTTCAGCTATTTTAAAATTTTGTTGAATTCAGCACTGATATTTCTTATCATTTGTTAAGTGATATTTTAAGCTTTAAACAAGCATGACCCGTGTAATAATTGCCATCAACCTAATTATTTTTTTCAAGTTCCATTTATATAAAGTAGGAAAAATTATAAATATTAATGCATATTTTTTCCATATATATATTGTTCCTCCAGAAGTTAAGTTTATAGTATTTCTTTATTAACCATAAATGTAACATCTGGTTTGGGGGTCTGGGTGGATTTTACAGAATAAATAGTAATGGGTCAAGTATACCAAAAAATAAATTAAAATAAAAGAAGAGAGAAAAATGAGGCAAAAAAAAAAAAAAAAAAAAGAGAATAATGGTGTGCAGAAATATTTTAAAAGAATAAAACTAAGAACAGAGAATAATGCCCCAGAAAATATTAAGGATGAAGAAAAATGAGGTAAGGAATCTAAGAATACTGAAAATGAGGACCACCAGATCCAGCCAATCTCTTGACTTATCAGTAATTGTATAATTGTATTGTTGTAAGTAGATAACATAAATGGACAGACATTCTGTTTAACATGGCCTTGTGTTATTTCCCTTCCTCTTTCCAGAATTGAACTGGTTTGATTTCTAGCAACATGGTAACTTGTGATGTATCAGCATCTATATTACATACAATAAAACAAACTTATAACTTATAGAAACGCAATTGTATTTTTCTATTTGCTGTGTCTTGTGTCATTCTTTCATTTCATTGACAAATTTGATATACACATTAAAATCAAATATCTTACAAATAAACAGTAAAAGGAAAAACTGAACCCAAAATAAAATCTGACTGTATACAATTATGTACATTTAAATAATTAGAATAAATTAAAGCACTAGCTATAATTCAATAATTTAACTGAGAATAAATTATAGCACTTGCTCTTTCATGTTGTTCAGACTATTCTATATTTTGATAGCAATTCATTATTTGCCTCTATAAGCTGAACACCTGAGCATTGAAGGGAGATAACAAAACATTGATTATGTATACCCCTGTAAATCCATACAAACTGGCATATACTGTTTCTATCACTGACCTACATACTAACTTAGTTACTTCTATAAAACAGATAGAGATGAAAACTTATGATTTTATAGAACGTCATGAATAGCACCAAATACTGCATAACAAGTGTATATGATTGGAACTTTATCTCTTCATAAGATATCTTAATAAAGTTGTGTTTGAGCAAAAATAATTCAAAAAAATTTCTATATTCAGTCATTCCATTTCTTATAGCAGCAAAAAATATCCACAACAAGAAAAAAAAGTTAAAAGCGTCCAAGATAAATTTCACAGACAAATTCTGACTTTGGCCATTAATATTAAATGTCATTCAGGTTTAACCTGTGTACTCCATTTCATTCATACAAGATATTATATATCTACAACCATGGTCTGATAAAAACAAAAATAATTATCACAGATTGTTGTCAATGCTATCATTTGATCATGAAAGTGCACACGCACTCATTCTCACCATTAAAACAAATCACAATTGTTATTCTATGGTTTTACAGTAAGTTTAGCTGGTTTTCATCCTTAAATGTACAAATAAAGTTATGAAGTATCTAAAGAGTAAAGTTATTGGCTGCTTTTTCAACATGATCATGCACACCTTCAAAAATTTGGAGGCAGAGATTTCATTGGCTGATGAAATGTCAGATCCTTGTAAACAAAGTGTGGAAATTTGTATTGTTTTCAGATTGAAATAAAATTGAATTTTAGATAAAATTAAACGTCATTGACAAAAAAAATTCTTCTATCTCAAAAATTTACACATTTGAGTTAACCCTTTACTCCATAATGACACCTGTGTAGTGCCTCGGTTGAAACGTTTTGACTACAAAAAATCTGCATCAGACTTAATAAAATTTGTATCCAATATAAAAAGGATATTCATGTGAATATCTTACTGGACTTTCATTGATGAAATATTCGTTTTAGCAATGCATTAACACTTTAAACCTGATGATTTTTTTATCATTATAAAAATCCTATGCGAATCATGTTTCTAAAAAAATATTTCCATGGAGTAAAGGGTTGCAACAAAAATTATTTTGCTTCTAATTTTGCATGATGAACAAATGGCTAAACTTACTATAAAATCATAATACAACATAAAATTAACTTTTCTAACATTCATTTATGAATACAATTAGTTTAGTTTAAGGAAAACAGGTTTTAAGTTGACACTTTCACTATGAGAAATATTATCTGCATAGTATACACAAATTTTGATATTATATGACACTACTATGTTTCTTCATAAAACTTCCCAAAATCTAAAACAAACCCTTAAATTATCTTCAATTTCAAATTCTTTTTTTTTCAATTTGTCTATTTATTGCTATAATAACTCAATTCTGAGATTTTTCAGGATATTTGCTAAACATTTCCGACCCTTGCAACCTCCCCCATTGGTAACTGAACAGTTGATAAAAACAGGATAATCTTATTTTCATTGAAGTTTTCATTTTACTTTTTCTTCCTCTGGCATTAATTACTTCAAAATAAAAGTCATTAAAAGAATACAACAGCATTGTATATCTCGTATTTGGATGTGTCAATCCATTATTTGACAGCACCAAATGGTTATGGCTTTATGAATACATACCCTCAAACAATCAATGCTTTTGATCAGTTATTTGAGGCACAGTGGTAGTTTTACACATATATCAAATTTCACAACAAAAAGTTAAAATAAAAACCTTTGACCTTTGAAAGACAGGTAGTTGTGTAAAATATGATAAATATGGCAATAAAAAATGTTCTGGGTTTTCAATGTTACTCATCTCCTCTTCAGTTTAGAAAGAAAGGTTTTGATCAAAGTATTTTTTTTTAACTTTGGCAATTAAGATTAGTTTTATTTCATTCTTTATCAGTGTAGGGGTAACAAAAAAAATTTATTTGAAAATTGCTCCTAAATAAACCATCATTTATGCCCTAAATAATAGACATTTTCTAACATGTTTTTTTGTATAATATGAATACTTTTAGACCTCAAATTCAATTAAAATGCACAAAACCTGTTCTGGTTTTAACAAGTTCAAAGAACAACATACGGAATGAAAGCTTTAACAGTGAAACCTTTCTAAACAGAAAATTAGTCTATCAAAGATCATTAATATTTTCCATTTAATATCATTTAGCACCCCCCTCTTTCACTATTTTTTTTAACTAACTACAATGAAGCAAAATCATTCCTTAATTTATTTTATGATATGGGCAAAAAAAATTACTATCATTAAAATATCTTGTCTTTGTTTCCATTTAACAACATATTTCTTTGTCAGTAAGTAAACTGCTAGCGTATCACCTTGACCCCTTAAAACTTTGACGGTTCCAAACAACCTGTATTGCTCACCAAATATTAGATGCCATATTTATATAAATTTTCAGTAAGTCACAAATCCTATGTGAACTTCTACAACTAATATGCCAATAAGTCATTATCATAATTAATAATCCTGACTAGATAACAGTAATGAAACAAGACTAAAAGAAATTAATATTGATCAGAAAAACATCTTTTCCTATATTCAAACGTCAGTTTACCAATTTGAATTTGGCTGCTAATAAAGGAATGTAAGCTTGTAGACGCCCAAGTTAAAACAAAAGGGAAGTCATTATTGTTAAAATCAAGTCAATAAAAAACTATATCATGAAATGTTGGAAAGTTCATTGCCCGCAATTCAAAAAGAAATAGGTCAATTGGAAGGAAACTCCATATGTAACTGTATTGAAAATTGCTATCTTGTTTAAATTCTGATCAACTTGAAAAAAAAATGTTGATTGCTTGAGAGCAGCATGAGATAAAGTTTCAAACTCAAAATCTTAAAAACAAATATTCTGTTTTGATTTAAATTGGTCATGTTTATTGAAGAAATACAGACTTGTTTTAAAGTGTGTTTGGACTTATGGATGACAAGTAATGGCAATAGTTCACTTTGAGTGATTAGAGGTCAAGAGAGAGAAAAGATCAAAGTTTAGATAGGTTTCACCATGAATGGAATGTGTCAGGTTTTAATGTTGAGCCCTAATAATACTACAACACTGTTTAGAATACTGATATGAACAAAGGATAATGCAATGAACTTGGAGAGGTAACCTAATTAAAGCAACCCTTGACCTTAATTAAAGATAATAAGTTTCATTTTTTTAATTTAAACACTCAGTTTTCTATTTTTTTTAAAGCATTTTTTATATTTCTTCGAAACATTCCGGTAATATATTAGTATGTTGAAACATACAAAAATACACCAATAAGGCATGTTGAGTGCAACACATAAATAATTTTCTCAATGAAATAGTATTCAAGTTAAGTAATGTTTTTATCCTTCCACCCTTTTTTTCTTCTGCAATTGAGAGAAACACTAAAATTTTATTGATTAAAAAAAATTGTCTTTTTCACTCAATATGTTCTCTTGGTGTAGTATGATACCTTTATCTGGGAGATATTTATCTATAGTCAAAGATCAATGAAAATACAGGGGAAAATGACACCTACCCGTCCTATCTACAACACCAGAGAAAAATTTGATTTTAAAACTATATGTTTATATTCTGGCATAGATATCTCCATCACTGAATAATAAAAGATAACGTATCAACATATAATACATTTGTTGTGCAATCGAACACATTTCAAATTGGGTTATCTCCTCTTTATCAGAGAAAAAATGATTGTATTATAAGCAAACTAAAGTAAAATAAAATTTATGTTCTTTCCTATCCAGATGTTTAAAGTATATAAATATTATATCAATGCAGAGTTAGACAAGAAGGTATCACATTCCCTTGTATTACATTATTCAACAATGTCAGGCAAAAATGTTATGTCTTTAATTAGGCTCATTCATGTCAACATTGTCAGAAACAAACTGAAGATTCAGTATAATTAATTAAAGAATTTCTATAAAACAGAAACTACTTTTTAAAACTCTCCCCCTTTGCTATTTTTATAATATGGCACTTTATAGTGAACTTCTATCACTTATTTTCTCTCACAAATAAAACATTGACAAATACAGATTTCATTGAGAATACTATTTAGCTTTTCCTGAACACTGAATACACATTTGACACATGTGAACACATACATTCATCACATAGCTTACACAAAGCAACTCTTACATCACATGACTTAATAAAAAGCGAAATCTCCAGATCCATTGGCCAGAAACATTGTTACCAAAAAGTAACAACTAGGTTGTCAACAAAAATCCACCGCACAGGTGGAACTATCGCTATGAATCCACAACAGCTTGAGATCGGTCATAATCTAATATTAACTCCTTGATAAAGCCCAATTTTTTATGTAAATATTCAAATCTTTTTTTCTGTTCAATGTACTTGATATCTTCTTTCTGTACTTTATATTCAGTCCTGATTAATTCCTTTAACTTCTAC
Organism: Mytilus galloprovincialis; assembly: GCF_965363235.1. NCBI lineage: Eukaryota > Metazoa > Mollusca > Bivalvia > Mytilida > Mytilidae > Mytilus > Mytilus galloprovincialis. The sequence goes on from NC_134841.1 coordinate 2,105,092, forward strand.
AAAATTACAAACAACAATGTTTTAATTGTACAAAAACTATGAGATGTCAAATACACAATTCTAAAATTCTTATTATGATTACAGCTGTTTTAAACAAACATAAATATTTTGGAATTTTTCTTTGCATTGAAGACTAATTTGTGGCCTTAGGTAGTTATCTGCTCTTAAGGGTTGTTGTCTCCTTGACATATTCCCCAATTCCATTCTCAAATTTAATATAATATATCTGAGACATAGGTTCTATTTACAGTATTCTGATGGAAAATACAATATTGTCAAATTTCAAGCTGTGGCATGTTTTGTGATATAAATCCAACAAACATAATTTGTATACAATGAAAAAAATCAAGGCTTTGAAAGAGCTTGCTTCAAAAAAGTCCTCCACAAAAAACATCATCTTTAACACATCAATTGTGCAATTATTCATTGATGGAAGTAATTTTACCTCAAATTCTTCCGTTCCTTGCTGTGTCTGTCTCATTTTGACTTCCAGATCAGCAAACTTCTGCGTGACTTTCTCCACATTCTTGTGAAGATTACGATACTCTTCATATTCTAAGTTAAACTCCTGTTTGTATTTATTTCTCTGATCCATACTCATAATATTATTATATTTGCTGAAATGAACAGTTCAGAAGTCAAAATTTGTAGTCGAAGAAAAGGAGTGGTATATTTTGTAATTACCCCAATTGACTGAAAAGCAGGTAGAGGGTTGAATACTCCAAATACTTCTTGGAACCCTGACCCTCAATGTGTCTTCACCAAGTCAAGTTTTTATTTTTTCTAGATCTCATTTTAACATTGGTTTAAATGTTGTTTTTTGTTGTCTTATTTTCTGCAATTTTTAATTGTACTGTTGACTGCTAAATAATTTACGTTCTGATTATTCTAAAAGTTAAGAATTAAAAGATGACCATACTATACTGTTATCAATATAAACATTTTAACACTTTCTATACTTTTTTTGTTATTTAATAAAGTTACATGTAAATTCAAAAGGTTTGTATAATTCATTTTCTTTTTTCCCTTAATATACTTCTGACTTTTGGTACAAATCATCATAAATTAATTTAGGCTTTCCTTTTTTCCATTTTGGTCGTACACCTTCAAAAGTTTCCATATCTTTATAAATCCTTAGCTTATGTTATAATTTGAGCATTCCTTATGAAGATAAATCCAGTACTTTGGACATTTACAATTTGAACATATACAATTTGCAAAAGTGTTATTTTCATAGAAGTGAATAAGAGATTATCTCAATGATAATCTATATAGTATGAACTTACTTCACAAAGTCCAGATCACTGGTTGTGGAGTCAACATTGGAAGAATCTGTAACAAAAATAACAAATATTAAAGGGGAAATAACTCAAAACAACTTTTGGTTACTTCAGTTGGAAAATGTTTGGTAGGCTATTTAATATAACAGACGACCAAGAATCATCTTCATCTCATTTAGTAAATATTATTAAGAGACAAGACTATATCTATAACTTTCTGTCTCATTCAAAAATAAAACATTCAATATCACAGACATTTCTGATAAGAAATTATTGATTTTTTTACTCCATTAAATTCAATAAAAATATTATAATATAAATAGGCACCAGTAGCTCCTTCCACCAGAAATCTTACGATTAAATTAATATGGTACACGAAACATGTAAGTTTCATAACTAATTTGAGTTTATTTTCTTGTAAGATTTTTCATGAAATGACTCACAGAATTATAGGAGACTGAATTGTAATGTAGTTTGTAAGATTCTTAAAAAAATATAAAAAGATTTGGCTTCAATAAAAGTACCATCAATATTCTCTTTGGTATGTTTCCTGTCATGCCCATTGACTGATGATGTCACTTCCTGTTTGCTTTTAATGGTTTTATCATAATGTGATATCCTCTTCTGTTTTTTACTTGGTGGGAGTTCTACTGTCGAGGGTTCAATTGGTCTTTTCTGAAACAATATACATGCCTCATATTAACACTCTTGCAAAATAAATCTAACAAAGAATGTTACCCATGCCACATTGGTACAGTAAATCATCCAATTAAATGAAAATATTTTAATTACAATACTTTTCAGGTATTGCATAAGTATAAAAATGTCAGTATAATTTACATATACTTAAAATAGATTGTCGATTAAACTACATGTTAATGAATAATAAATTAATAATTGTGAGAACTATTTTCTGTGTTAGCATAAGACATTTACCCCCTAGCCATAGGCTAAGGAAATATATATTATTGGTTACTAACGTTGAAATCAGTGATATATATCTATTGTTTTAGTGTGGATAATTTAATCTCCCACTAAATCATACAATAGTTGAGTAATAGTTTTCTTATGTAATATACATGTATTACAATCTAATTTCAAGTCAATATTCAGATATTTTAATCCTCATCAAAACAGAGGAATGATTAGGACCTTTTGACCGTCACCTTTTATCTACTGATAACAAGACCTACAGATTTCTTTTACTGGATAACAACAAGACCTTCACCTTTCACCTACTCGACAATAACATTTTCATCTACTGGATAATAAGACCTTCACCTTTCACCCTTTTTTTATCTACTGGATAACAAAAACTATATCACACTAAAAGTCTAATTAATGAGCCTTTTATCTAATCTTCAAACTTGTAAAATACTGATAAATGTATTTCACTGCCAATAGCTGTGTATGTATTGTTTTACCTGTGGTATTGAGCTTGTAGGACTGTCGGGTGAAGGATGGCTGGCAGGTGAAGCTGAAGGGGACAGACTCTGTAGTTTACTGAAATTATAACCCACTCTTTAAAAATCACCTTTATTCTATCATAGAATCTATAAACATTAAATAGTAAATATTACAAAAAATGTTTTGTCTTCTAAATCCACTGAAGTCTTCATTATATTACAGTTACTAAACACAGCTTTCATTTTAATCCAATAGTATTGCTAGATTTCAAATAAACAAAATATCTTTAAAAAATTTAAATTTCCTTTTTTCCATTTCACCGACTTCTGATCAAACTACTTAAGGTATATGCATCTAAAATTGAGAAGTATTTTGAAGTGCATATTTAAATGTCTTTTATCTTCATTATCTCAGTAAAAGCTGTTACAACAACAATATGTTTACCTTTTGACTAAGTCTTTATCACTGTCTGAATAGAAAGGCCAGTCGAGCGAGACATCTGCATACAGATGTTTAAGGAGGTAATACTTATTATCACGAGGATTCAGGGAAGCCACACTTGTTACATGTTGTCCAAAACTATCCTTATCTTTCTCTTTCATGCCATCTGAAATAATTATTAAAGGTTAACATTAAATAAATCTCTTGTGTCATGCTATCTTTGATTGCTTGCTGTCTTTGTTAGCAGAGTGGTCAAATGTGCAAGCTTTAGTTGGAAATATTCCAGTGAGGAAGTAGTATATTACCATGTTGTTATTTTTCATATGATTTTCATTTTTTTCTTTAGATTTTGTTACATGTACAAGGCTTAAATTAAAATATTGTTTGTTTGCAGTTTACCGACCAACCCTTGAAAATCCTCCCGACTGTGAAAATTTTATTGCTTTAAATTTGAAGAAATTTTTTTTAATACCTCTATTGACGCGATCCGGAACTTTGGGTCCTTTCCGGAAATGATTTAAAGTCTGGGTCAATTATGCATTTCAAGTTCGGTTTTTCTTAGCTTCCCATCAAGCGTTCATGTGACCATTTAATGAAAATGGAAATTGTCACGGAGTTGTACTTTACGCTGTCGTCTCGTGTCAATTTTAAGACAAATAACAAACAAAAAAGTTTATTAGTAAACTGTTTATACAGATTCAGGCACATGTAATGATGTGTGATGATATCATTGACGATGATGCAGCGGATATTCATAATTGACACGATAACCATTCTGTCTCAAACAAATCGGGTACAGAATCTGTGGAGCCTGACTTTATGGAACCAATTTCAGTGGTTAAATAATTCGACAGCAGCTTGAAGTATGGCATATTTTCTACAAATCGTTGTGAAGACGACAAAGATGAAACCACTCCTCCGTGACTTAAATCTTCATGGATATCTGTAAACACGCCTGTACGGAGCTCATTTGAAATGTTAATGGATATAGATCATGCCAAATCAATAAGAAGCAACCCTAACTACACAAAGATGTAGAGAAAATGAATGGTTAGCTTGAAAAATAAATATACTCTCTCTATATTAAATGTATCTTCGATTGCAATGAGTATGCTCCTTTAGGATAAGGGGGGCTGCCCCACTCATTGCAATTATTCTCTTTCTTACAATATCAAATATACCCAAACTGTGTGGCCTGTGTGAATTCAATTAAAACATGTCCTTAGGAGCTATGCTGCCAATTTTTTTTATGCATTAAAAACATTTCAGTACAGACCATTTACTTTTAATGGGGTGCTATGGATTTCACCCCAAACTTTAAATTTCTTTGGTTTTCATTAAAGCCTGGCAAAAATATAACCTTATCACATATAATTAAATATTGTTAGAAATATGAAAACAGTCAGATGTCTTAATACTTTTTTTTCAAGTTGCCTTTTTTTCAATTTGAGAAGATTCAATGGTTATTTTTTTTTTTATTAAAAATACACTCTTCAATAATTGTCTTATAAATCTATAATATATACATTTTTCTGATGAAAATACTCTACTCATGAAAACATTCTAGTCAACATGGTCAAGAAGCATACATGTCTGAATATATTTCTTTAAAACAGTTCTAGTCATAATGACATTCCTTGTTTTTAAGTGTTCCAGTATTTAATAATTATATCATATTTTATGTCATAAATTGGATAATGACACTATGTTAAAGTTTCAGTTTTGGTTAAAAAGTTTTTTATCTGAAAATGCCTGTTCATTTGATGTTGGTTTTCAGCATGTCCAGTGTTTGTTGTTTTAAAATGGTTTTTTTTCTTCACAAGAAACTTGGTTTAGTGTAACTGCTTGTTTAAACTGTATTTTGGTTGATAAAATAAAATATTTTTCCTACCCACCGACCCTTCAGTCTGAAGGTACAGTCGGAAAACAGCAAACAAACATATTTTTAAGGTTGGCCCAAAATGCTTTCAATCAAAATTGAATTGAAACTTGCCAATAATTAGTAAATAAGCAAAAATAAGTGCACTTTTGATTGTGTAAAGAAAAATGTTAGGACAAATGCATTATAATTTTTATTTATGGAAGACTCAATCCCTCTTTTAGATGACTGGCCCTTATCCCTTTACTCCATGGATATTTTTTTTAAAATACTTGATTCGCATAGGATTTTTTTCCGTAAAAAAATTCATCAGGTTTAAAGTGTTAATAAATTGTGAAAACTAATATTTCATCAATGAAATTCAAGTCAGATATTCTCATGAATCTCCTTTTCATATTGGATACAATTTTTTTTAAGTCTGATGCAGACATTTTGGAGACATAGCGTTTCAACTGAGGTACAACACAGGCGTCAAAAGGCATCATTATGGAGTAAAGGGGTGGCGTCAAAAGGCGTCATTATGGAGGAAAGGGTTAACAGAGCAGTGTTCTACCAAGATATTTCATTTAGCATCCTAGTAAACAGGGGCAATTGAAATACCATCTTTTTTCTAAAAATTATAGCATCATATCCATAACATAATCTATAGAAGAAAACCACTTCAGATAACATCACATATAAGGTTTAACATCACATTACATTATCTATACTATTAAACGAGAAGACCTCATTTTTGGTGTCGCTTCTCTTCTTTCCAGAATAAATTAATCAACACGCCTCTGTGTCCTATAGGTACAGTGCATAGTCGCATTTGTCATCCATTCATATGATTATTCAGATTGAGTTATTTTAGGAGAAAAACGAGAAAAAAGGCATCCGGATATTGTCCCGTCATTGTACGAAATTTTAAGTCAGATTAGACTTCCGGTTTGCGTTTTTCTGTATACTTTGAACATACATATACTACGAATAAAGTGTATTTTCAGAATTTTATCTGCTATCATTTTCAAGTTTACTATCCACGGCGGTCACAGAGTTTATTAAATAGAGAGGGTCTGTATACTATGTCAATGATCACCATGGATCGATTAGTAAACTTAGAATTGAAAGTAAATACGCTTTATTTATATAGTAATGAATGTTCATAATATACAGATAAGCGCTAAAATTATTCATGTGAACTTTTGATACTTTTTCTGAAATTCTCCAGTCATTAAATCTTTTACAAAATTCATTGATTACATAAAAAAAAAAAAGATGTGGTATGATTGCCATATTAAGACAACTCTCCACAAGAGACCAAAATGACACAGATATTAACAACTATAGGTCACCGTACGGCCTTCAACAAAGAGCAAAGCCCATACCGCATACTCAGCTTCAAAAGGCCCGAAATGACAATGTAAAACAATGCAAACGAGAAAACTAGCGGCCTTATTTATGTACAAAAAATGAACGAAAAACAAATATGTAACACATAAACAAACGACAACCACTGAATTACAGGCTCCTTACTTAAATAAATGTTCATAACATACTAAATGTATGTTCATATTGAAATTGATAGAAAACCAAAAATTGGGAACTTTGGAAATAAAGGTGGAGGGTAACAAAAACATTTTCCTGTCCCCAATAACCTATGACTTATGATACTTTTGCTGAAATTCTCCAGTCATTCTGCATTTTACAAAATTCTTCCAACAACACTTTACATACTTTAAACTACGCTCTGAATGCCCGCGATTTCGCGGGTGTGTTCTAGTATTATCTATAGAAGAAAACCACTTCAGATAGCTCACATATAAGGTTATGGCATCACATCCATAACATAATCTATAGAAGAAAACCACTTCAGATAGCTCACATCTAAGGTTATGGCATCACATCCATAACATAATCTATAGAAGAAAACCACTTCAGATAGCTCACATATAAGGTTATGGCATCACATTACATAACATAATCTATAGAAGAAAACCACTTCAGGCCACAATTAAAAATATTTCAGTTTGCCCAAACCCGACCCATGATGACTAGGTGTGGGTAGGTAGGTAGGCAAATTCTTTTTTTTTTTTTTATATATCAAAATTTGAAATATTAAAAGATCTTAAAACAGTATATCTTTTTTTCCTGTCAAACCTTTGTAGAGACAACCAAAAGCCATGAATTTAAAACCTCTATAAATAAATTAGTCTACTATATGATTTGTATCCTGAGATGTTTATAACCCTGACAATTGCTAACTGTGTGAAAGGGCTGGTGGATTTATGAACTGATTTTCAACAGTTCCATCAATACGATGTTTGTGCAAAAAAAAATATCAGCTGATTATGTAATGATTAAATTTGTTTGTAGTTTTTAAATCCTATTTCTATTAAAATAGATTAAATGTCCTCAAATATTTATATGAATTATTATCCATCATCCTTAGTTTGTGTCTTTTTTATGTTTTGAAAACAAAATTTATATTTTACATTATCACACAGGTAAACTAATTTGGCTATAAATAGATCAAAGCATGTTCTGTAGAATCTCCAAACTAAAAACCGTATTTGTTTAATATAATTTTATTTCTTTAAATAATCAAGTTTAAATTTTTTTAAATAATCATTATTGATAAAATATAATTGCATAAAGTTAACGTTTTCTGAAGACTTTATTTTTAGGTCATGGTTCTAGAGGCTTCCTCACAAATTCGTATAAAAATCCAATATGGCGTCCATAACATGTTTTTACTTTTGCACATGTGAAAAAAATATTTCTGACAAAAGTCAGATTTCTCTTGTCAAAAGGGATTTATATTTATATTGCAATAAATAATTCACAAGGAGTTACATTCAGTTAAGATTATATTTCTGATTCTGTGAGCAATTATAGTTTTATCAAATTCTCCCAAACAGCAACGTACTGATCTTGTCTAATGAGACTTGTAAATTTGAACTATTTGAATAAAAGGGCATCTAATTTACATAATAAAGGAAGATTATCATTAAAGACAACAATTTATCAAGAAATAATTCCTTTTTATTCAGTAAAAACAAAATCTTCTTGCAAGATTGTAAATTTGCAACTTCCGGATCCATTTCCTGTCAGAATAACATTGAAAATATTCGATTGCACATTTTTTTGAACAAATCTACCTGAATATTCTTATCAGTTATTCGATAACACGATGAAATTAACATTGAGCATATAGGTAAGGGTTTGGTAGTACAGACAACTACAACGTAAAAAAAACTGTGCCACTTCACATGTTTTACTTCTTTACGTTCGTTAAATCAGAAGATAAAAACAGAGAACATCGAATATCGATTAACTGCGTCTCTTATACTCTTTCTTTTAATCTTATTCACAGTTACTTTCAAACGCAAAGATGACAAACATTAAGTTTTGTACGATGACGGAGCGGACCCAAAAAAAATCCGAAAAAAAAAAATTCTACAAAAAAACGTCAAAAAAAGAATTTGAGTCGGCAGGTTTATTTTGGGTCGGTCGCGTTTGGGCAAACATACAATCTTTTTATTTTGGCCTCAGATAGCTCACATATAAGGTTTAACATCACATTACATTACATAATCTATAGAAGAAAACCACTTCAGATAGCTCACATATAAGGTTTAACATCACATTACATTACATAATCTATAGAAGAAAACCACTTCAGATAGCTCACACAGCTATTGGCAGTGAAATAACATCACATTACATTACATAATCTATAGAAGAAAACCACTTCAGATAGCTCACATATAAGGTTATGGCATCACATTACATAACATAATCTATAGAAGAAAACCACTTCAGATAGCTCACATATAAGGTTTAACATCACATTACATTACATAATCTATAGAAGAAAACCACTTCAGATAGCTCACATATAAGGTTATGGCATCACATTACATAACATAATCTATAGAAGAAAACCACTTCAGATAGCTCACATATAAGGTTTAACATCACATTACATTACATAATCTATAGAAGAAAACCACTTCAGATAGCTCACATATAAGGTTATGGCATCACATCCATAACATAATCTATAGAAGAAAACCACTTCAGATAGCTCACATATAAGGTTATGGCATCACATTACATAACATAATCTATAGAAGAAAACCACTTCAGATAGCTCACATATAAGGTTATGGCATCACATCCATAACATTATCTATAGAAGAAAACCACTTCAGATAGCTCACATATAAGGTTATAACATCACATTACATTACATAATCTATAGAAGAAAACCACTTCAGATAGCTCACATATAAGGTTATAACATCACTTTACATTACATAATCTATAGAAGAAAACCACTTCAGATAGCTCACATATAAGGTTATAACATCACATTACATTACATAATCTATAGAAGAAAACCACTTCAGATAGCTCACATCTAAGGTTTAACATCACATTACATAACATATTTGTATCAATTATATACATTATGTTCCCTATTAGAATTTGGAAAACAAACATTACATTTACATTATGCTAAAAGCCCTGGGAAGAACAGAGATTTCACAATTTTGAACCAATGCATTTGTGTTTTTTACAGATTTCAGAATAGTTGATACATATGTTATCAGACAAGTCTATATAATACAAAACAAAATCTTCTTCTCATTATAGTCATTAGCTGACTGTAATGGAGACACTAGCTCAGACAGGCCATTCATTAAGAGGCGGTACCCGGTACTTTTACCCTCCTATGCTACTGATAAGTACCGCCTGAATTCAGGAATTTTTATATAAGATGTTCATTGATAACATTGAAAAGTACCACCTACAAATAGGAATGTACCGGTCAACATGAAAGATAATGAAACCCCTGAGCAGCTCACAACTTACATCTTAAGTTCATATTATAAAATATCCTAAAATAACCTAACTGTGTCCACTGAAAATCTATCAACCATAATCTCAGAAATATATACTGAACCTGTACATTGAATACCAAACCAAGAAAGAATATATAAAATGCATTTAAATCATTAAAAAGACAAAATGGCCTAGAAGAGCCAAATCTAAAAGTTATCCAAAATACTGTTTTATGTGCTTCATTAATAAAACCATGGAATGTGTACTGCAATGAATAATAAATTATTGGGAAAATTGCTTTTAGTTGTTTACATATAAAAGATTTAAATTACAGTATTTTTCAGGTATGACATAATTCTTAGTTGTTTACATGTAAATTCTGCCACTGAATTATTGAGAGTTATATGGCATATCTCCTTGCAAGACATCAAAATTTTCAAATTTAAAGAGCATTTTAAGTAGAACTGTCAGAGTGTAGAAATAATTTATTGCACAAGATATGGTGCTGTGAACAGTTTCTCAAATGATTTAAAGAATAAATGCAATCCATTTTTTTCAGTGATTTACAAAAAAAATCAATGGGAAATGAGTTCATGGGACAGCAAAGTAATATTCAGCAATTTTCTCATATGTAAATCTATAGAACTGCAGGACGGATGTTACTATCCTGGTAGCCTCAATCTAGAGAGATAATGGAATGAGTTTGTATTTTGGAAGAACTACATCTAAACCATGTCATTGACATCTATAACATGTATATGGACTTCTGAATGTATCTATAGAACTGCAGGACGGATGCTACTATCCGGGTAGCCTCAATCTAGAGAGATAATGATTTTGGTAGGACAACACCTAAACCATGTCAATGACATCTATAGCATGTATCATATGGACTTCTGTGTATATCTATAGAACTGCAGGATGGATGTTTCTCTCCTGACAGCCTCAGGCAGACTGTCTTACATTTCTCAGTCTTTAACCTTAATGGTCTTCTCAATGTTTAACATGACTTAAAATGTCATAATTCTGACATAATTACACATTAATTCAGGTAAATTCCACAATTTCAATGTGTGGAATATTACTTAATTAAACCAAGGTCTAATATTAAAGAAACCCGGCTCACGTTTTATGAACTATAATGACACTCATTTCTCAGTTTTACCCCTAGCTCAAATAACAAATGATGTATATGAGCATGTTTTGATGCAAACAAGATTTTAATAGGCCCACATGTTTGTTGTTAAAAATATTTTCACATAAGATTTTTTTTTTAAACAGTCAAAATGAGATAAATTATATCGCAATTGACATGCTCTGCTGTAATAGACATGCAGAGACTTATGATAAGCTTCAAAATGATTTAAGTTATGATAAAATCTTGTTTTTTCAACATTTAGAAACTGTTTGCTTGAATTCAGGTGCATTATCTAAAGTATCTTATCTATTAAAGTTGTAGATTTTATGATTTAGTTTAAGAAGAAATTAATAGGAAATCCTCTCAGATATCAAATTATTTGATAAAAATTTTTTTATATATATTTGCCAACATTTAATAAGAGAACATCAATGTGTCACATTTGTTCCTCTTTTGTTCTGCATCTGTACTGGTTGTCCTTATGTTATTTTGTGCTGTGACAAAAATGTTCAAAGCTCTAACTGACATAACATCCCTTTCTTAAAATAACACTTCTATATTTGTACTTGAAAAGCTAAAAAAAACTGCTCTTTTTTTTGTCTTCTTGAAAATGCTTTCAATATTGTTGCCTGGATGGTTAATAACTGTTAACTCCTAAATCAAACCATATAAATCAAAACTATAAATGTACTTTATAAAATGTACAGAAATCCATGGTTTTACTATAGGGAATACATGTAAAGATGGTTTCACAGTTCACACTTTTAATAGGCAATTTATTATTAATACTACAAATATGATCTATCATCTTAAGTTTGTAGATTTGTAAAAAGGTAAATGTTGTGATCTTACTGTGCATCTAAGAGCCAATTGGAAGTCATATTCTCCTTTACGGAAAACCCCTGTGTGCTAGTTTTAAAACATTGTGTTTCATTAATTTGCTGTGGCCTTGCACATAATGAATAAAATGTACTATTGATTAAAATAAAACATAAATAATTGTGGCAGTGCATAAATATCCCGTCAACTAGTCTCTAATCTAAATGTCAATAGCACAGTTTTTTTTTAGATATATGTTTTTCATCATACTTTTTTCCCAATCATCAGTGAAAAAAGTTTAAACTAATGAGGGGTTCATAAAGGGAGTACCATATCTACACAACATGAAGAGTAATAAAAAGAAAACTAACAAAGTATAATATGTGCACTTTCACCTATGCAAATAAAGTCCATAAATATATACAATAAAAAAAATAGAAACATGTTGCATAGAATAATCTTTAACTACCCTCCAATACAGAAATATGTGTCGCTCACCTTGGTCTATGTGAATATCAAACAATGGACACAGATGGATTCATGACAAAATTGTGTTTTGGTGATGGTGATGTGTTTGTAGATCTTACTTTACTAAACATTCTTGCTGCTTACAATTATCTCTATCTATAACAGTACTTTCTGTGGAAAATGTTATTGAAAATCTTCAAATTTTAAGAAAATTGTTAAAAATTGACTATGAAGGGCAATTACTCCTTAGGGGGTCAATTGACTATTTTGGTCATACTAACTTATTTTTAGTTCTTACTTTGCTGTACATTATTGCTGTTTACAGTTTATCTCTATCTATAATAATATTCAAGATAATAACAAAAAAACAGCAAAATTTCCTCAAAATTACCAATTCAGGAGCAGCAACCTAACAACTGATTATCCGATTCATCTGAAAATTCCAGGGCAGATATCGTGACCTGATCAACAATTTTACTTCCTGTCAGATTTGCTCTAAATGCTTTGGTTTTTGAGTTATAAGCCAAAAACTGCATTTTACCCCTATGTTCTATTTTTAGCCATGGTGGCCATCTTGGTTGGTTGGCCGGGTCACCGGACACATTTTTTAAACTAAATACCCCAATGATGATTATGGCCAAGTTTGGTTAAATTTGGCCCTGTAGTTTCAGAGGAGAAGATTTTTCTAAAAGTTAACGCAGGACGACGACGCCGGACGCCAAGGGATGAGAAAAGCTCACTTGGCCCTTCGGCCAGGTGAGCTAAAAAAGGAAGAATTTAACCTAGGATACAAATATCCACTCTCAAGCGTTGCAATTTTCCAAGTTAAAAAGTGGCATAAATCTACAATGTTTCATGACTTATTGTTTATCTTCAAACTCTAGTTTACATGTTGTGGTTCTTAGCATTGTGTACAAGTTTTGTAAAATTTGCATAAGCAAAACACCATGTAAAGTAGGGAAAAGAAAATGGGATAGACTGAAAAAACAGAGACAATCAAGGGTAAGAAGAAATGCACCTTCACCTGGGGGTGGGGACATCCCTATCACTGAGTATAATATAATAATTAAAATAATTAAATGAAAACTGACAATAAGAGGAATCTGCCAAAAAGTCATATGGGAGAATCTCTTCAAATGAGCTTACCTCTTTTTAATCGCACCAACAACTCAGGTTTCTTAAACGGCCTCACAGCTAGTAAATGTAACAGTCTTTCCCTACAAAACAAAGTCAATTTTAATATCAAATGTTATTCATATTCATTCAAGAAATCTATTGCTTTTTCCAACTACATATTATTGTTATTTGTGTAGCAAAGATCAAACATTATTCTTAATCTTTTTTTATGATTCCTTGTTTCTTCTTGTGAGGAAGTTTGTTTTACAATAATTATTTAAGGTAGTACCCAACACCTTCACTAAAATTAATTTGGCTCTTTAATTTTCATAAAATTTTGACAAAGTATTTACTTTGACCCTTTGACAAAAATATAAAAAATTTCAAAAAAATTGATCCAACCATTTAATCAGAAAAATGACACTGGTTATATAGTAGACTTTTGAAAAACACTAAATTTGATCATTGAGAAGTTTAATATTCCTTTAACGACATAACGTAATTAAAATGTTTAGCTGATTTTACAGATTATTTCCCTGTAGTGTTAGGTACCACTTTAATTGGTAACTTTAAGTATGTCAATTGCAATCTTTTCAATGTGTTTAAAAAGTCATAAAAAAAAGGCCAGGAAAAAGTTCATTATGATCATCACAAAAGAAACTTTTTTTAAACTTTACAACATTTGCCAATAATAAATGCCTGGACTACCTGTGACTTACCTGAAAGGTTTTTGCATCACAGCAGGATTAACTGTACTAACAGGTTTTGTAGAAGACGGGATGAATCCTTTGTTAACATTGGAAGACGGAACAGCATTATTACGATGAAGCGCTGATGTAGTTGTTGAGGTGACAAGGTTTGTTGGAGGTTGGCGTGTAGGCACAGGTACTGGCGCAGAAAGGTTTGCTGGAGGTTGGCGTGTAGGCACAGGTACTGGTGCAGCAAGGTTTGTTGGAGGTTGTCGTTGAGGCACTGGTGCTGGTGCAGCCACAGGCATCGGAGAAACCACAGTTGGTTTAGGTTTATTTTGGTTTATTGCACTAATTGTTGGAGATGGTTTGGGATGGGATGTTTCAAGTTCTCGTTTTGGATTTTTAATTATGTGTTTGACCCTTTTACTAATATTTGGTCCACTGTGTTTGATTTCCTGGGTTCTGAAATAAGAAAAAGATGCAAATATGCAGAATCTTTCATTATGATATTACAAAGACATGGTCTGAATCCTCTAAATGGAAAAGTTTACCTTATGAAGTGAATAACAAAACCCTAATCCATTTATTACAGAAATCAAACATTTAACCCTTTTTAGCACCTTCTGAGCATGCTTATTAATATATTAGTATGTTGGGTAAAAATTAATCATTCTGTGAGTATTGCATGGCAATACATAGTCCCCTACTGGTTAAAAATTCATTATATTGGAATAAATTCTAACTTGATCTATAACTTGTTATGGTGTAAACTATATAATAGATATCAAGTCTTCAAGCATGACCAAAAAAAAAGTTGAAAACTAATTTCTCAAGTGAATTTTCTAAGTCCAAGGACCATAACTCTGCACAAAATCATCAGACCGGAACAATATTCAAACTTGAACAGTAACTTGTCATGATAAAAATATATACCCATTATCAAATCAATATCTTCAAGAATGACAAAAAAAGGTGTGGAAAACTGATTATTTTCGTAAATTTTCTTAGTCCAAGGACCATAACTCTGCACAAAATCATCATACCATAACAAAATTCAAACTTGATCTGTAACTTGCCATGAGAAAACAATCAACCAAATTTCAAATCAATATCTTCAAGCATGAAGAAAAAAACCTGTGGAAAACTGATTTGCAAGAATGATGGATGGACAGACAAGACAGACAGACAGATCCGAACACCTGTGAAAACCGAAACAAAACGCAAAGTCCTGTGGGTATTCGGTTTGTACAGGTTTCACTGAATTGTCTTTCTTGATACAGTTAATGTCATCATTAAAGCATCCGTACAAAAACAAGGAAACTAGCTGACAAGTATCTACCGGTTTATGTAATCATACACAATTATTGCAGTTTATATATCTAATAGTTCCCATCTACCGGTTTATGTAATCATACACAATTATTGCAGTTTATATATCTAATAGTTCACATCTACCGGTTTATGTAATCATACACAACAAGTGAAACTGCGAGCTACTGCTCACTGATGATACCCCCGCCGCAAGTGGATAATATTAATAGTGTAAAAATATGCAAGTGTTCGGTAAACAGGAAGTTGTCGAGTGATGAATCTGAAAACGCATCACACGGTATAGCTGACTTATATAAATCCTGAAACCAAATTTCAGAAATCCTTGTATTGTAGTTCCTGAGAAAAATGTGACGAAAATTTTCAACTTGGCTGTCATGTGTAAAATCATACAAGTGTTCGGTAAACAGGAAGTTGTCTAGTGATGAATCTGAAAACGCATCACACGGTATGGCTGACATATATAAATGTTGATACCAAATTACAGAAAGGGTGGATGTGTAGTTCCTGAGAAAAATGTGACGAAAATTTTCAACTTGGCTATCATGTGTAAAATCATACAAGTGTTCGGTAAACAGGAAGTTGTCAAGTGATGAATCTGAAAACGCATCACACGGTATGGCTGACATATATAAATGTTGATACCAAATTACAGAAAGGGTGGTTGTGTAGTTCCTGAGAAAAATGTGACGAAAGTTTCATGGGACGGACTGACGGACTGACGGACGGACGGACGGACGGACAGACAGAGGTAAAACAGTATACCCCCCCTTTTTTAAAGCGGGGGTATAATTATTGCAGTTTATATATCTAATAGTTCACACAAGAGTTCACACGCTGAAATGTCTCGCCTTCTATACTAATCATTGATCTTATGTTGATAGTCCTAAGTATAAAGCTTTATTACAACTGTCACATAAACTTAACATTAACCAAGATAACTAAACAAAGACCAATGAACCTTGAAAATGAGGTCAAGGTCAGATGAACCATGCCAGGCAGACATGTACAGCTAACAATGCTCCCATACAACATATATAGTTGACCTATTACTTATAGTTTCAGAAAATAGACCAAAACACAACCAGATGCTCCGCAGGGCGCAGCTTTATACGACCGCAGAGGTTGAACCCTGAACGGTTGGGGCAAGTATGGACACAACATTCAAGCTGGATTCAGCTCTAAATTTGGATTGTGATTAAATAGTTGACACAGCATAGGTTTCTGACACAGAATGAATGTGGTCTAATGAACTTAAAAAAAAATGTTTGCCTTTGAGCAATTCACTATGCTGTTGAATATTAATCCTCTCAAAAAAATGTTTGAAGAAATTTTCTTTTTATTTATGAAATCTGAAATGAAAAAAATTGACCCTCCAATTTTTTTTTCACATCCCCCTTTCCCTTATTTTAAAACTGATCTCAATTCAAATTTCTAATGAAGTTTGCAACAATAACTACTCATTTAAATACATCATAAAATATTAAAATGTAAAAAAAGTGCTTGTTATCACTGAATGGTAAAGATTGTTTTAATCTATCAGTTGGTAGTAAAAGTGAATATACATTGTATATTGTATAAAACAATGATTTAAGTTGATTCAACTACTATTCTGGACAAAGAAAGATAACTCCAATTGAAATCCAATTGGAATTTCTTGCTATTGCACAATATTGTGCAATTAGATATTTCTTGCTATTGTGGAATACTGTGCAATTGAAAATATTTGCTATTGCACAATACTGTGCAATTGAAGATTTCTTGCTATTGCACAATACTGTGCAATTGAAGATTTCTTGCTATTGCTGAATACTGTGCAATTGAAAATTTCTTGCTATTGCACAATACTTAATATAATAATTTTGGATCCTGATTTGGACCAACTTGAAAACTGGGCCCATAATCAAAAATCTAAGTACATGTTTAGATTCAGCATATCACAGAGGCCCAATAATTCAATTTTTGTTAAAATCAAACTTAGTTTAATTTTGGACCCTTTGGACGTTAATGTAAACCAATTTTAAAACGGGACCAAAAATTAAGAATCTACATACACAGTTAGATTTGGCATATCAAAGAACCCCAATTATTCAATTTTTGATGAAATCAAACAAAGTTTAATTTTGGACCCCGATTTGGACCAACTTGAAAACTGGGCCAATAATAAAAAATCTAAGTACGTTTTTAGATTCAGCATATCAAAGAACCCCAAGGATTCAATTTTTGTTAAAATCAAACTAAGTTTAATTTTGGACCCTTTGGACCTTAATGTAGACCAATTTGAAAACGGGACCAAAAATTAAGAATCTATATACACAGTTAGATTCGGCATATCAAAGAACCCCAATTATTCAATTTTTGATTAAATCAAACAAAGTTTAAATCCGGACCCTTTGGGCCCTTTATTCCTAAACTGTTGGGACCAAAACTATACTAAAGTTATGGTGCGAAAACCAAAAAAAATGCTTATTTGGGTCCCTTTTTGGCCCCTAATTCCTAAACTGTTGGGACCTAAACTCCCAAAATCAATACCAACCTTCCTTTTGTGGTCATAAACATTGTGTTTAAATTTCATTGATTTCTATTTACTTAAACTAAAGTTATTGTGCGAAAACCAAGAATAATGCTTATTTGGGCCCTTTTTTGGCCCCTAATTCCTAAACTGTTTGAACCAAAACTCCCAAAATCAATCCCAACCTTTCTTTTGTGGTCATAAACCTTATGTCAAAATTTCATAGATTTCTATTTACTTATACTAAAGTAATAGTGCGAAAACCAAGAAAATGCTTATTTGGGCCCTTTTTGGCCCCTAATTCCTAAAATGTTGGGACTAAAACTCCCAAAATCAATCCCAACCTTCCTTTTGTGGTCATAAACCTTGTGTTAAAATTTCATAGATTTCTATTCACTTTTACTAAAGTTAGAGTGCGAAAACTAAAAGTATTCGGACGACGACGCCAACGTGATAGCAATATACGACGAAAAATTTTTCAAATTTTGCGGTCGTATAAAAACTTAACACTGTGCAATGAACCGTGAAAATGAGGTCAAGGTCAAATAAAACCTGCGCGACTGACATAAAGATCATAAAATATTTCCATACACCAAATATAGTTGACCTATGGCATATAGTATTAGATAAAAAGACCAAAACTCAAAAACTTAACTTTGACCACTGAACCATGAAAATGAGGTCAAGGTCACATGACATCTGGCCACTAGACATGTACACCTTACAATCATTCCATACAACAAATATAGTAGACCTATTGCATATAGTATGAGAAAAACAGACCAAAACACAAAAATTTAACTATAACCACTGAACCATGAAAATGAGGTCAAGGTCAGATACCACCTGCCAGTTGGACATGTACACTTTACAGTCCTTCCATACACCAAATATACTAGCCCTATTGCTTATAGTATCTGAGATATGGACATGACCACCAAAACTTAACCTTATTCACTGATCCATGAAATGAGGTTGAGGTCAAGTCAAAACTGTCTGACAGACATGAGGACCTTGCAAGGTACGCACACATCAAATATAGTTATCCTATTACTTATAATAAGAGAGAATTCAACATCACAAAAAATCTGAACTTTTTTTTCAAGTGGTCACTGAACCATGAAAATGAGGTCAAGGACATTGGACATGTTACTGATGGAAACTTCGTAACATGAGGCATCTATATACAAAGTATGAAGCATCCAGGTCTTCTACCTTCTAAAATATAAAGCTTTTAAGTTAGCTAACGCCGCCGCCGGATCACTATCCCTATGTCGAGCTTTCTGCAACAAAAGTTGCAGGCTCGACAAAAATGACAATATTTATATTCTATTTAATTTTTCCTGAGTATTGACAAAAAAATTGGCATTAATGCAACATCAGATTTGTATTTTCGCATCCAAAAATCAACATTTTTTACATTTTCTAGCAAAATATAATGTGGAAATCAATATTCTATTTTCTATCTTGAAATTTTACACATTGCATTCTTTCTTAACTCAAAAGTTTAATATCCAATTTTATAAAGATCATATTAATTGATTTTTAAACGTGATAATTTGAGAACCTTTAATAAAAAAAAGAAGGAAATAACCCCCAAACTCTAGCAATTTTTGTTAACTGATATTAGTTTATATGTCACTAGTATTCAATAGTCCATATACGTCCTCCATAAACAGTTTATATGTCACTAGTATTCAATAGTCCATATACGTCCTCCATTAACAGTTTATATGTCACTAGTATTCAATAGTCCATATACGTCCTCCATAAACAGTTTATATGTCACTAGTATTCAATAGTCCATATACATCCTCCATAAACAGTTTATATGTCACTAGTATTCAATAGTCCATATACGTCCTCCATAAACAGTTTATATGTCACTAGTATTCAATAGTCCATATACGTCCTCCATTAACAGTTTATATGTCACTAGTATTCAATAGTCCATATACGTCCTCCATAAACAGTTTATATGTCACTAGTATTCAATAGTCCATATACATCCTCCATAAACAGTTTATATGTCACTAGTATTCAATAGTCCATATACGTCCTCCATTAACAGTTTATATGTCACTAGTATTCAATAGTCCATATACGTCCTCCATTAACAGTTTATATGTCACTAGTATTCAATAGTCCATATACGTCCTCCATAAACAGTTTATATGTCACTAGTATTCAATAGTCCATATACGTCCTCCATTAACAGTTTATATGTCACTAGTATTCAATAGTCCATATACGTCCTCCATAAACAGTTTATATGTCACTAGTATTCAATAGTCCATATACATCCTCCATAAACAGTTTATATGTCACTAGTATTCAATAGTCCATATATGTCCTCCATTAACAGTTTATATGTCACTAGATTCAATAGTCCATATACGTCCTCCATTAACAGTTTATATGTCACTAGTATTCAATAGTCCATATACGTCCTCCATTAACAGTTTATATGTCACTAGTATTCAATAGTCCATATACGTCCTCCATAAACAGTTTATATGTCACTAGTATTCAACAGTTTATATGTCACTAGTATTCAATAGTTCATATACGTCCTCCATAAACAGTTTATATGTCACTAGTATTCAATAGTCCATATACGTCCTCCATAAACAGCTAACAAAGTGCTTTATCAAACTTTAAGCCTTATTCAGTTATTGCCTATATTTCATGTCTGGGTTGTAAAATTCCATTGACCACAGCATAAAATATGTTCTATTTCATGGTTTTTTTCCAAAGGAGAATTTCGACCAAATATTGACAGAAGTACAAAAATTAATTGATAGTTTTATGAACTTATCACAAAGGAATTATAATTTGTATAGCTAATATCTAAATCAGAAATATCATTGATATTCACCAGTGATTTAAGCCAACTATTTGTCATTTAAATATCATTGTTTCTATCAATAAAGCACAGATGTGCTATATGTAACAAAATCGGTTAATTGAAGTTCAGTTCTCTGTCATGTTCAGACATCAACAATATATTCTACTCCTTTCGTTGGCAATGCCTGTGTGATAGTCTTTAAATCGATGATTACAGCTTGTCTAATATCATATATTGTAACTTTTAATGGGTTACGTTTTTGTACTGTTTACAAGAATTATCATAAACTTCTCTGATGGAACACAAAAAGCCAAAACTATTAATTTATTTGAGCAACTTTAAATAAAAAAGTTTCTGATACCAATGCACACAGAATTTAAACCCGATCACAGAACGAGGTAAACAGAATCTTGGAACAGCTGCTTTAGCTGAGAGGCAAACTTTTGTATGTGACATGCAACAACAGAAAAGTCCAGCATTGAACACCTGATCTTAGAATGATCAAATTTCATAAATCCCATTTTTGAACACTTGACAAGAAATCAGAATAAAGTGATTTTTTGTTGAAGTTGAAAAAGAAAGATGTGTGATAAAATTATTCAGTTACAGACAGTTATCAAAACCAGAACTGATAAACCCAATGAACTATAACCTCACACAAGGCTACAAAAAGTCAAATACAAACAGCTGAAAGCTATTTCCAAGAAGAGAGCAATCAATAGGCCATTTAAAATTGAAGCACCTTGTACAAACTTACTTGTTCAATTCAATACATCTGTGTGCACGTATGACAAGTGAACAGAAAAAATATATAAGAAACAACCTTCAATTGGTTATTTCACCTGGATAGCTGTCTAAAATGACCATTAAACCAATATACCCTATCATCTCTAACTTGTTTACATAGCAAAACCCTTTTCAATGGAAGTTGGCCAAATCTTTTTCAACGATAACTTATCATACTGTTACTGTTAAGGACTATGTCTACTACGATACAAAGTAATCATAAAAACTTTATTAAAGGACTATAATGCGTAGTTTTCTACAATATTTAAAAAAAATCAGGACAAAATATAAATTGAGTCAATTAGCCTATCAAAGATATTTTAGCTCAATTTTTATAAATATTACATGCAACGGAAATAGGACATGAGATAAAGGAGAATAATTAGACAAGAACAATACTATAAATCAGTTGTTGTTTTATTTTTACAGGTTTATTATCAAAGTCATAACAGTGTATCAAAGGGGAAAGATTTATTGTCAGTGAGGGACATTATAATACATGTACTTGTTAATTCAAAGAGTTAATATATGACTGACATGTTCCACATGGTACAAATCACTATACAAGGAAAAACGTATAAATCATAAAACATATCTATGTAATTACATAATTGATGACCTCATAATACACAATATATATGTACAACTAGTAAAAAACCTAATTCAACTTTGAACTCTATAAGTTACACTTCAGGCCGTTGTGACAAACTTGTACCTTCGAACACCATAAGGTCCTATTAGCCCAGTGGTTTAAGAAAAGGTCTAATTAGGTCTTGCACAATTTGTTTTTATCAAAAGTCAACTTATGATATTAATTGTCAAGCTGAATGATAACCATCAAAGGATCATCCCCGCAATTTTTTCATTTTTTAATGGAATGCATAATTTGGTGCTTTTTTTTACCCTGTGTGATACTATTATTGGTTGCTTTTTTGGCTGAATGAAAATAACAATCTCTAGATGACACGCTTTGATTTTGATGTCAGTGAAGTGAGTCAGTGGCAAGTTACCAAATTTTGGCACAAAATAGCCTAGTTTCATGAAAACATGCACAAGCATCGCCCAAAATCATTTCCTGTCAGCAAGTAGACAAACATAAAATACACATCCTGTGCAACAATCTTTTTGGGCGAGACTTGTGCTCCATTTTATTTCTTCAACATCTGTTGGATTTTACAGAATTTACTGTCTTTTCATTGTTGTATATATAACCAATGAATTGTACCTACTTTAAAATAGTATCACAATGTTTTTATAGGGTACCATGATTCAACATTCAATTCTGCAAATTTGAGAGAATTTCAAATAGAATTCATATGAGGGTCAATGTGACCAATCTTAAGTACTATTTTACCCCATTCCTATAAAATAGTCTTCCTTTCCTAACTTTACCCCATTCCTATAAACCTGTCATCCTTACCTAACTTTACAATATTCCTCTTGAGCACTTTTCATTTGTTCTCTGGTTTGTTGGAAAACATCACTAGTGCCTTTCACTGTCATTTTATTGGTCATAGAACCTTCAAGTACCATGTGGTTTCCATTGCTGTAAAATAATAATTATACACTCAAATGTAGTACAAAAAATAGGCCATTAATTCTATCTCTGTCCTCATACTTTATAGCAGTTCTTACTTTTAATTTGTTTGCTTCTGAAATGACTTATAGACAAAATAAAAACTAAAAAAAAAAAGTAAAACCAGTTCTAATTGATCCATAGAGAACACCCTGAACCATTGTGTCAAATTTTTCATATAAACAAGAATGTGTCCATAGTACACGAATGCCCCACTCGCACTATCATTTTCTATGTTCAGTGGACCGTGAAATTGGGGTCAAAACTTTAATTTGGAATTAAAATTAGAAAGATCATATCATAGGGAACATGTGTACTATGTTTCAAGTTGATGTAACTTTAACTTCATCAAAAACTACCTTGACCAAAAACTTTAACCTGAACTTCACACTATCATTTTCTATGTTCAGTGGACCATGAAATTGGGGTCAAAACTATAATTTGGCATTAAAATTAGAAAGATCATATCATGGGGAACAAGTGTACTAAGTTTCAAGTTGATTGGACTTCAACTTCTTCAAAAACTACCTTGACCAAAAACTTTAACCTGAAGCGGACGGACGAACGGAGGCACAGACGGACGGACGGACGGATGAACGGAGGCACAGACCAGAAAACATAATGCCCCTCTACTATCGTAGGTGGGGCATAAAAAAAACTAATTAATAATGTCAGTAATTGAAACCAAAACAATCTTTATGATCAAAAAGCGTTTCTACAGTTTCAAGGCTGTGTGAAATGTGAAAATCCTGTGATGTTTTGTCTCAGAAAACAAGATTTTTGTAAAATGATTTTACTGTCTAAACCTATCTAATTCTTGTAAATGGAGTTATTTGTTTTACTGTCTAAACCTATCTAATTCTTGTAAATGGAGTTATTTGTTTAAATTTTAAAGTGGAGTCTTGAAATGTGTTGCTTGTTATGTAATTTTATGTCTTGTATTATATAAACTATGCAACATTCAGACACAGCTCAGAGAAAGCAATGCTCCAACTATATGTTTACTTATTATTGGATGTAGTAGACCATGAATAAAACTTCATTCTTCATTGTTCTGGTTCTGTTCTAATTATTGTTACACTCTATATAACTTAAAAAGAACAAAATCATCACTTAGTCAGCAAATTCATTACCTACATGGCTACATCCTTTTTATAATTACATTTAATAGGTTCAACTTTTTTTTATTTTTTATTTGTGTAAGCATATATAGATATAGGAAGATGTGGTGTGAGTGCCAATGAGACAACTCTCCATCCAAATAACAATTTCAAAAAGTAAATATATTTCTCATTGAATTTCTACTTATATAATTCAAATAAGCATGCATCATAATCCTTATCAAATGAATATCGAATTTTGTCATACACTTAAGGTTTTTGCTATTTTTTGTTACATAAAACTAATTAAGATTTTATTACATTTTCATGACAGACAGCTTATATCTGAAATACATCATGTACATAGATAAAAATAGGAGCAACTATCTTGTGAAAAAAAAACCCAGCAAAGTCCTTGACTAAAAATATAAAATAATTGAAGTATATAAATGCAGGAGCCTCTGACCTTTGTTAGTCTTGTGTGATTTTTAATTTTAGTTAATTTATGTATTTCAGAGTTTAGTATGACATCCAATATCACTGGAGTAGTACACATTTTTGTTTAGGGGCCAGCTGAAGCACAACTCTGGGTGCAGGATTTTCTCAGTGTTGAAGACCCAATGGTGGCCTTCGGTTGTTTTCAACTCTTTGGTCAGGTTGTTTTCTCTTCAACACAGTCCTCATTTCCATTCTCCATTTTATTTGTATCTTGCTTTTGTTGTTGTTGTTTTTTATCAAATATTTGAACAGACTGAAGAACACACCATTGGTTTTAAAGATGAATGTCTCATCCTGTCGGTTTTTTATACATATGGGGTAGAATAATTATATTGTTTGAAATAGTGTCACATTCTGTATGTATGTGTCTGTCCCAATTCAGGAGCCTGTAATTCAGTGGTGGTCGTTTGTTTATACGTTACATATTTGTTTTTCATTCATTTTTTGTACATTAATTAGCTATATAGGCCATTAGTTTTCTCATTTGAATTGTTTTACATTGTCATATCAGCGCCTTTTATAGCTGACTATGCCGTATGGGCTTTGCTCATTGTTGAAGGTCGTACGGTGACCTAAAGTTGTTACTTTCTGTGTCATTTGGTATCTTGTGGACAGTTGTCTCATTGGCAATCATACTACATCTTCTTTTTTATATCAATACAAGTAAACACAAAATAAACTGATGTTCACAGTCCTAACTCCCTGGCTTGTTCATTATTATTAACCTCTACTCCTTGTAAAAGGTGAATACTAAACCAAATAACTCAATACCCAGTGGCAGCATGCATTCAAAACCACCATTTTACACTGACATAAATCAAGTTTAAACAAGAATGTGTGCCTAGTACACAGATGCCCCATCCGCCCTATCATTTTCTATGTTCAGTGGACCGTGAAAATATGGGAAAATCTCTAATTTGGCATTAAAATTAGAAAGATCATATCATAGGGAACATGTGTACTAAGTTTCAATTTGATTGGACTTCAACTTTATCAAAAACTACCTCGATCCAAAAAAATTTAACTTTAACTTGAAGCGGGACAGACGGATGAAAGGACTCGATTTATTATAGTGTTATCTCGATAAAACGAAACTGTTATATCGAGATCTCGGATTATTATATCGTTATCTCGATTTATTAAAACAATATCTCGGATTATTAAATCGTCATCTCGGTTAAATATATCGAGATCTCGATAAAACTATATGGACTGACGAACGAGCAGACCAGAAAACATAATGCCATAAATGGGGCATAATAAGGAGATGTGGTATGATTGGCAAAAGAAACTACTATCCCATCCCCATTCAGACCTACCTAGGAGCAGACTGCTGTACACAGTCATAACCTGGTTCTGATAAAGATGCTAAAGAAAACTGGAATGTTCTACTATCATCAGAGGATTTCTTTGGAATTGTAATGACCTGAAAAGTAAATTTACATGTATAATATATACATAAACAAAAATATAATTTTCTTGGATTCAACCAATACAAATAATTTGGTTATTTGTTTATTATGATATTGTTAAATATTGTCTTGATTGATTTACGTTGTTTTTGCCTCTTATTTCAGTTATTTGTGAAATTACAAACAAAGGCCTTGTATTTGTTACATAAAGTCATTATACAACAAAGGCCTTGACTCACTGATCTACATTGTTTTTTATGTCAACCCCATCAGATGGTGACAAACAGTTTTAGTATGAAAAATTTAACATGTTTGTTCTATGTTAGTCTTTATCCCATCTGTCACCATTTAGCACTCATTGGAGAAAGTCAACACAAATAAAAACACATTTTATTACACTAGAGCCTATCTTGCTCACCTGGAATATACAGATCAAAAGTTCATCTTTGAAAAGTATATAGATGGATGATAATGTTACGTAGGGCAATGAACTTTCTCCAGGTGAGCTGACAGGAGTATTTATTTGACTGTAACAGGTGTGTATAGACATTCATTAAGCTGATACTTGAGTGAAATACCATTCATTATATTAAATCATGATAAACATTTAAACAATTTACTTTCAGATCTTAATTGCTCATACTTGTGATATTTTGGGTGGAAAATAAATCAGATTATTTAACCATGGGACTAAATGTACACATACAAATTGTCAAGAAGTCATTCTCAACCTTTCTGAACCTTTCCATGATGATTTTGTGCAAGAATAGATGTAATTAAGCATAGATGTAATTACATCTATGTTGCAAGCTAAACAAAAATTATAATCTTAGAGAATGGTCAATTAATTTAAAGTAAAATTAGTAAAAAATGGACTAGGAAAAATTAAGATTGTGCATATGAAATACAAGTAGGGTACACAAATAATTCTACACCTAACATATCCTTATTTACTAGATGCAATTCAAAAATTTCCTGAACTACACCAACTTTCTTTGACAACAATTACTGTATATATCTGTTGTATGTCTGTCAACAACTAATTAAATATTACAGTCTATTGAGTTTGAGTGGGTTAATCTTTATAATAGTCATAATAATGTGCATTAATGGAGGCCACAGGAACAATTAACACACACACACTAATAGTCCTCTAATTACATTTTGAGTGGGACCTTTCAATAAACCTATCCCTACAAGAAGTCCAATTTAAATATGAATTATATTTCCGGGAATGAGACCAAAACATAGTGTTTAAATTCCACAGTAGGAGATCTAACACATGTCATAAAATACAAAATTTCACTGTTGACTGGTCATAGAGGAGAGTATAACTAAATAATCACATTTTATATATTTACCATATGTGAGTTGATTTGAAAAAGAATGCTATAATTATTTTATAACAATTATCCAAGGACAATGGTATATAAAAAACACTTGTCAACAGGTACATTAGAATATCTCATATTTATGCAACTGCATATCATAAATAAGAATTTCCTATTATGCAATTATAAATAGAATCAGCAGTTTATATTTTCCCTTGACATATATATATGAATTGAAGAACATATGGATATATGTAACCTACAAAGCTTTCAATAATTTTTTTTTTAAATCCCTGGTTAAACAGGAAAATGTGATGTATCAAAAAAAAGGAAAAAAAAAAAAGACTTAAGCAATCCATAAAAAACAAATAACCACAATACATCTTCATGTCAGGGTTAAAACTCTCAAAAAGTCAGAGAAACCCTTGATGATGAACTTAACAACTTTGTTTTGATCATACAAGGATTTTTTTTCCTGCTGTAGTTGACAAACCTTAAGTTAATCACCACTCTTCTTTACTATACTGTTTATCATGTATTGTTTGATATTTTCATCTCATCTTGTCATGTGTGTTTGTGTTATGTTATATGACTTTTGATGAACTTCTTTGTACCATTGTATCTTTATGGTGTTTAAGAAATAAAGAATCTTGAAATCTTGAATCTTGGATGTCATTGCCATCACATGTCAATCTCTTAATTATTAAGTAACATATTTGTGAGTGTTGAGTGACAATAAACAAATAATTATTTATGTCAAGTTTAAGTTGTTGTTTTATTTATCTTATACCAAACATTGACTATTTTAATTGAGTGCATGCCCTGCAGTGTGTTGCTGAATCATATCACATCATCTTTTTTTTATATCATATGCACAACATTATCAATGTATCATCAACATAAGGTCAAGGCCAGATAAACAATGCCAGACAGATATTTACTGGTTGATTCATAAAATGAGGTCTAGGTCAGTCAGGTGAACCCTGCCTGAAAGATAAGTGGAATTTGAAAAGATTTCATCAAATAAAATATGTTTCTTACTTCTCATAATAAGCCAGTATATCACAAGAAAGAATAAATTGGGAGTGTCCATGACGCCCCCTTTTAATTATATAACATTATAAAGGGACATAACTCAAAAGCTTTCTCACTTTCCCAACTTTAGCTAATCTTTTCTTATCCTAGAAAGCATCAGTAATACAAATGTACATGTATAATGATTCATAATATTTACATTTATATCCATTGCAAAAAAACAGACTTTTTAACAATCAATCTTCTGAACGAACAATATACACATTAAAATTGTTACATAGACTTGTGGTTCATTCTGCATAAATAAATAACTAGATCACAAACAAGTACATGCATAGCAAAGCATTTGTACAGGAAGAGAGGTTTTAGAGAATATTACAGATAAAATGTAATATTACATGGTTATTTTCTATCATGTACATGTACATGTATCTTGAGGGTTTAAACAGGAGGTCAACATATGGAAACCCTGATTAAATCCAATGACAGGTGAACAAACTAACAACAGGTGTAAAACAAAGGTCAAAATCCTGCCATATTAGGCTTAAAGTTTTATATCATATGTACTGTGACATTAGGACATCAAGCAAACTTTCAAAAATTATCATAGCAATGCATTCTTGTATATTATATATAAATATTTTTTTTCTTGAAAACTGTCTGCTTCACAAGTCGCAAAATAATAAGAAATCATGTATTGGACATTAATCACAAAATAATAAGTGCATCAAATGCAATTGATAATTAATTAGTTAGGTTTTAAATAATTGATCTCAAAATAATGATTGGAATTCAGTTTATTTTGCTTACCTTTCCTGAAATTGATTTGGGTTAATATCCGAATGTGTCCTAGTACATGAATACCCCACTGTACTATCATTTTCTATGTTCAGAGGACTGTGAAATTGGGGTTAAAACTAGGAAGATCATATCATAAGGAACTGACAAAATCACTTGCAATGTAATAACACAGTATATAAACAACCTTTAATCTGAACAATCAATGATGGATGTATATGTTACACCATGTCACAACTTTCATATCTAGAACATCAGTTTCACACCAAAAAAAATATTGAGATTATCTAAAAATTCTATGTTCAAACACATTTTTAAAAGTGAAATTAAATTTTGATTTGACCTATAATATTAATTATGTATGCATATATGTAGAAGCTAAATAAGTATAACGTGACACAGTAAAATCTGAAGAACAGAGATGTTCATTTCACTTTATGTCATTATCTTATGACGTAAACATTTACTTGTACAGTAAAACTTCTATCTCTGGATCTTGTGTGTAATATCTTGAAGTTTTTATAAGTCTTGCACTACACTAGAGTCAAAAGCTATTTAACCATAGAAAATAGCTACATATATATTTTTAAAACCACATGTTGATGATCCTACAGTTACAAGAGATGTATACATGTACATGTAGTGATGGGTTTCTACAGTATAATGACTATGGTTCAATAAAGTCGTTTATAATATATTCACAGTAGAAGTTTCATGCTAAACTTATTCAGTAATGATCTTGTTTTGGCATTGAAACGTCTCTTGTACTCATTGTAGTCGGATTTTAATGAAATTTTCCATGTTAATAGTAAAATAGGTCAAGTTAATTTTCTTATCAGTATATATGTTTTAATTATCATACTGTTCAGCATTTTTTTTAAAAAGATAAAATTTTCCATGATAACCTCTCAAAAATAATTGAAACAAAATGATAAATAAAGATCCATCTGGAGAGCAATGGGATAAATAAATATTGAATTCAACTAATCAATGAAGCATAAAATTAAGGTCAGTGTTATCTAAACTTAGGACAGAGAAAATTTACTTGTGTCAAACTTAGTAAATAAAAGTAAAATGTAGGTCAAAGTGACCTGTTTTACTCCCTTACACAAATCCCAACAACAAGTTATTTTGTTGCATGCCACTGATTTTCTGATACATGTGATACCTATATTAGTTATCAAAGAAGCAAATTAAGCACAAGGATAAGCCAGAGCATTAGTTTCAGGTTGCTCTCCAAATCAAACATGCACTTCCTTATACAATCAATCAATCATTTTAACTGTCGTTTGTTGATGTATATATCATTTATTTTTCCTTTATTGTTATTGTTATGTACATTAATCAGGCCAGGAGTTTTTTTGTTTGAATTGTTTTACATTTGTCATTTCTGGGCCGTTTATAGCTTACTATGGGGTGTGGGTTTTGCTCATTGTTGAAGGCTGTAAGCAAGAAAGGTTTTAAGTTAAAATACTTCTGCATTTAACTATGAAAATTTATGTAAATTATTATATTATTTTTAATATATATATAAATAAATGTCAATTTGAATTTGGAAAAGAGCTTTGAAATGTTCCAATCAAATAATATACTCACCCCCTGACTGCCTTGAAATTGTATACTGGGCTTAGAGTTACTAGCATTCTGAAATACAAATAGAAAAAGAATAAACATTCAATTAAATTAATCTTCAGAATACTGAAAACCACATTCTATATGCCACCATTTGTGATGGAAAGGATTTATGATCATTTATATACTAACAGCCTGATAAATACACCTTAGTCATGTGTTTTATACAAAGGAGTTCCTGATTGACTAAAATCGACAACAGTTTGCCAAACACAAAGACTTATGATTTTGAGACATGTATATTTGTATGATTCCAGACTAAAGTTTAAGTCAGGCATGAAATGTAATACCTTTGTAAAGATAAATAACTAAACCTTTCCATGTTCTTCATTGATTAAGGAATCAAATCGTTTAATAATGCTAAGAATTTTATCAGAATCACAAAGCTAAACACTTTTCCAGACATATTTTTGTTTCAGTCAGCAAAAAGTTCACAGTAATTTTATCGGAATAAAAAACTTTTGTTTCATTTCTTTCACTATTTAGTCAGGTAATCATACGTTTAATTCTCTCATTGGAATCACTGACTGAAATAGTTAGTTAATACTTTATATACATATTCAGACTATCGTAGTCATCACATATCATTTGCTTATATGTACTAACAATTATACTTGTTCTCAAAAAATATTAATAAATGTAGTTTAATAACTTTATAGTTGATTCATTGATTTTTGTTTGTATAAAAATATAAATTTAAGAGAAACTGGCAAGTCTTAAGAATTCAAATTAAACCCTTACTAACTAACTTGAGTACATAATTGTAATTGTTTACATCCTATACATGTGGTTTATTTTATACAGGTCATGTTTGTAAACAGATAGGTGATGTCATTCACCCTCCATTGCTACATGGCCATCTCTTACATCAACACATTAAATACCCAGTAAGAGTTGTAGTTGCTTTAGATAACTGAAAAGATATGGTTTCATGCAATTATTATTTAAAAAGTGTTTCAGTTTTTTAAGTTTTGTAAAAACTAAAAAGCCTCATTTTTTTCACTGGAAACAATCAATGTATCACATAGCATGTAATATGACCATGATGATGTAAGTACTTAAGCAAGTTTATTGTTAAATGAGAAATGGAAAAAAATTCCTCATGTCCTGGAGTCATGACTATTCTCTTTTTGCAGTCTTGAACTATAAATATGTTTCCTAAACTGACTACATCATGAATATATAGAGGTCATGTATGATCGTCTTATCTTCTTATTATTTGTATGACCCCATGTCACCTTTAGCTCACGTCATGAACATTCATTACGTCTTTTACTCTGGCCATGTATTTATTTTTGTGCCTCTGACGATCTTCCATTATAAATTATCACACAAATATCAAAGTCTTGCATTTCCGTTTAAATTGATTGATTGTTATGGAAACTTAGGTTGAAATGAGATCAGTCCATAAATCACTTTATACATATTCTTCACTTCTTCATAAAACTGTAAATTCACAGGTTTCAAAATCAGCAGTGTCAGTGATCTAGTGGTTTATAGGTCATGAACATCAGCATAAGGGGTTAAGCAGCATATGACATTTTCAAACAGTAGACAATCATGGCAGCCAAGCAAGCAACTAATTAGTTTCACATTTTTAGGAAGGAAAAGTTTAACTATGAGCATTCCTACATGTAACTTATGCAAGAAAAGTTTAACTATGAGCATTCCTACATGTAACTTATGCAAGAAAAGTTTAACTATGTGCAATCCTACATGTAACTTATGCAAGAAAAGTTTAACTATGAGCATTCCTACATGTAACTTATGCAAGAAAAGTTTAACTATGAGCATTCCTACATGTAACTTATGCAAGAAAAGTTTAACTATGAGCATTCCTACATGTAACTTATGCAAATGTCTTAGCTAGTTATCCATTAAATCATTGTGCTAATATTTCATATTAATATACTAGAGTGTGAAGTGTTACACATCAGAGTTAAATCTTAATCACCCTAAACCATGTATGCTTTCTTTTTTTAAACTCAAATAAAACAGACTAAATATACTTAGAATAACGCACTAGAGCAAACATACACTTAATAAAAACAATAACAAAGACTGACAGACAATGAAAGAATATTTAGATAAACACTAGACATAGACTGTATAAATATACTCTTAAGTCTTATAAAAACTATAAAAAAAAACACAGACGGACAGACAGCATACACTTATAAAAAAGATACTGTTAAGATTATAATTATATAATACAAACAAATCAGGCCTACGTTAAGTCTTATAAAAACTATAAAAAAACACAGACGGACAGACAGCATACACTTATAAAAAGGGTACTGTTAAGATTGTAATTATATAATACAAACAAATCAAGCCTACGTTATTATAGCAGGATATAGAATATTTGTTTAAAATTTGACAATACAATAACATGTAAACATATGGCAGGCTAGTGACGTCAATCTAAATAGCTTATTTGACAAATTGTGTTTTGTTGGTCTTCAAGTTACTATTTATTCTATCTGATACATTGTTTATCATCATGCCTCATTATATGACCTTTTAACTGAAAGTAATTTATGAACAAAAATAAAAAAAGTTCATGTTTGTTAACATACAGTGTATACATGCATATCATTAAATAAGTAATCAATACAAATATCTTTTACTGTTGGGGCAATGACCAGATTAATGGGATAACCAAAAATAATGTACTTTTTACAGAGGATGACCTTGAGGTCACTCCGATGTATTGTTATCGCTTAAATTTCCGTCATTCATAAATTCTAGTCAAATTAGTGTTGGGTTTTCAACACCAGTGAAAAAAGTGCATTTTCATACCTGCGATTTCTGTTCTCCGGTTGTACGATGTTTCAACAAAATATGGAATCATTTCAGTTGTTGATTTAGTGGTGAAAATTTGACTGAATTATATCTTAATAAATACGATTTTATATGTTTAATTGGTGTTTCAGAAAGAGGTCAGGTGCTCTTGTTCATTCATAAAATTATCGTTCATTCATAAATTTATCGTAAAATAAAAATCACTACACAGGTTATACGTGTAGTGTAAATGACCACCTGTAATCTAAAAATAGCGGTCTCACTAATAACGACAAAAGAACTTTTAGCGACAAGTAGCGTCAAGAACGGTCAAGAAGAATAAATTAAGCGACAAGAAGACTATTTAGCGACATGAAAACTTCTCGTACCGCATGAGGATGACACATATCAAATGAACAATTATGTGTGGGACTTAGTAGAAATGATGTCAAAGTAACACTATGAAAATATTTTTAGTAAGCTGAAATATATATTTATTTTTTACATGTTTATGTCTTGTAAGTTATTTTATTTCTGTCCCATTTTTCAACATTAGCGTCTCGAAAGGTGAAATGTTTTAAATGAATGGTTAATTTAAATTAATTATGAAAATTGTTAAAATTAAATAAATAAAAGTAATTATTGCCCAGTTACAAACACTACCAGGGGATAATCCATAATTACCCCCAACTTTAGCCTGGTAAACTTGTTGTCTCCTTGTGAAATATAAAACATATTAAAAATGATTTTCTGATTAAGTCTTTTATTGATATAAAGTCAAAACCTTCTTGCTTTTCACTAGACAACCATGTCCTGTCAGGTTTAATTCTTATATATGTAGATGAAA
Source organism: Mytilus galloprovincialis (assembly GCF_965363235.1). Lineage (NCBI taxonomy): Eukaryota > Metazoa > Mollusca > Bivalvia > Mytilida > Mytilidae > Mytilus > Mytilus galloprovincialis. The sequence continues at coordinate 2,139,650 of NC_134841.1, forward strand.
AATAAAAGTGTCCCAAAACATTAACATGGCTTTTACAGCCTTTAAGGCTTTGATTTTTTTTACAGAAGAGTGTCCACCATGCACTTGCACTGCACTATAATAATAGTAGAATAGAATTATCATATATACAAATAGATGAAAATGATATTTATCGGTCGTCCAACTGTCTATATCAATCTGCTCAGCTCTTAATAAAACTCCATAGCACGGCTTTGTGACGTCAAATACGTTGACCTGGCCTTAATAACTTTGACCCGGACATATCAGCGACGTCATAATGTTTGAACCGACGTTGATAAGTTTGACCTTGACCCAAACTTATCAAGTCAACTTCCGGTTGCTGGTGAAACTAAGACAATACTTGTCCAAAAGACGCAAATGCAGCCCGATAAATCGATTATCAGGTTATCGGCGTATTAATATTGTAAAATATCAGCTGCTCGACATAATATGAAGGCTTTTTGATCTCGTTCGCTGCGCTTACTCGACAAAAAGCTTAATATTATGTCTCGCAGCTGATATTTTACGATATCAACATGCAGACAACCTGATAATCGGTACATACATGCAATCGTAATATTAATAATATATATAACAACAAACCAGTGTATTCTCTACGACTATTATTATACAAGTATAATAGTCCAAGGTATACTGATTTCTTGCACTACAATATAATAGTTATTACGGTGAGGTTGAATTTCCTGTCATTTATTCATCATCCAAGCACGAACTTGTATCAGAAAAAAATATCTCTGTAAATTAACCCAAGTTTCAGGTATAGAGATGTGATCTGTTTCTGTGACATGTGCTTTTGACCATCCACAAGAACCTGCGGTCATCCGATGTTCAGTACTTCAGTACTTTGATTTAAATATGTAACTTAAGCCTTATATAGAAATGAATTACTGTATGAATCTTACTTAACAAATGTTCCACATCTTCAATGCAGCTATCTCTAAATATAGTGATCGCAACACCCCAGGGGTGGATCCAGCCATTTTAAAAAGGGGGGGTTCCCAACCGAGGAAAAAAGGCGGGGGTCCAAACCTATATGTCCTCATTCAAATGCATTGATCAGCCAAAAAATAGGTGGTTCCAATCCCCGTAACCCCCCCTGGATCCGCCAATGCACCCTGTCCTCTTATCTGTGGTCCCCACTTCCCACTTCAATCACAGGTACTAAAAGTATGTGCTTTACATATCTGTGCCTAACCAAATTTGTAAATATGAATTTTCTATGTATATTTGGTTTAATTGATTGGTGTTTAACTTTTAGCACTATCGTGTTATATCAGGACAGTCAGTTGTAAGGGGAGGAGGAAGCACTCAAGTAAAAGTTAACCCCTTAAATTCATACATTGTCTTATTTTTTCCATGATTTCAAAGTTTGTTTTTTCTAATTATTTCTTATTATCCAGATAACACAGAATCAAGGGTAATTCAGAATGAAGTTATTTCAGTAAATTACTGACAGCTACAATGTATGTTATGTTACTGACAGCTACAATGTATGTTATGAAGGTTCAGTAAATTACTGACAGCTACAATGTAAGTTATGTTACTGACAGCTACAATGTATGTTATGAAGGTTCAGTAAATTACTGACAGCTACAATGTATGTTATGTTACTGACAGCTACAATGTATGTTATGATGAAGTTACAATGTTTTTCAGTAAATTACTCACAGCTACAATGTATGTTATATTACTGACAGCTACAATGTATGTTATGAAGGTTCAGTAAATTACTGACAGCTACAATGTATGTTAATTTACTGACAGCTACAATGTATGTTATGAAGGTTCAGTAAATTACTGACAGCTACAATGTATGCTATGTTACTGACAGCTACAATGTATGTTATGTTACTGACAGCTACAATGTATGTTATGAAGGTTCAGTAAATTACTGACAGCTACAATGTATGTTATGTTACTGACAGCTACAATGTATGTTATGATGAAGTTACAATGTATTTCAGTAAATTACTGACAGCTACAATGTATGTTATGAAGGTTCAGTAAATTACAGACAGCTACAATGTATGTTATTAAGGTTAAAAAAAATTTGTTTAACATACTGCCCTATTTCTTTGTAATAGGGAACAGACATTTTTTACCTAATGACATGCATCAAGAATATTCAAAATGGCATCACATATGTTTATGAGAAAGACAAAATAATGCAGGCATTGGTGGACCATATATTTATACTTATTACCATAATTGTCACATGTGATGCCCCTGTCTTATAAATGAAAAAAAAAGATGAACCTTATAGTCAAAACATAGACATATATATAAATCTGAATTCTCAGAAGAACATCCCCCTTTTTTTTTACATCTAGATTTGTATCTGTCATTTGAAACAAATTAAAAATGATTATACAACCAAAACAAAGCTGTGAAAACTCATTATTATGTGTCTGCTCTTAATAAACTCCTTGTGTTCCACATGTGAATAATGTAATGGTGAACAGGTTTGTTAGCAAAATGTTTTAAATATATATATATTTTTTCAGTTTAAAGAAAGAAACCATCTTTTTTATTTGATCATACTTATTTTGATCTTTATAAATATATTCTAAACTGTTTAAAACTTTGAAGTAAATCGGCTCAGCCAAAACAGATTGACATTATCAATAGGCTGGCATACTTGAACAATATATTTGTGCATTTTACCATGGGCTTGGACCCAGAAGTTTTACCAGTCATATTACGTCTAGAATTGATAATTTAAAAATATGTGTTTATTGTTACTAGATTTACATAGTTTTTAGTACTTAAATTAAATTTATAATGTTATATTAATTGGGGCAATATTTGACATAATTGTAAAACATTCATAAAACAAGCTGCTGGTGGTAAATATACAGCATTTGTATTTCAATCAATTTAAATGCAAAACCTACAGATTTATCAATGGAAATAGATTATAGGTTTAATAGTCCTCAATCAAAGTCAAATACAGATATATATATATATGTAGCTACTGTTTACTTTTGTGGTAATTAGAATAAAAGTCTGAGTATTAAATAACTGAGTATGTATTTTATAAGAAATATACAACATAGGGCAAAAATTATTTCAGATTATACACTGCATTAAAGTTCAGTAAAACCAATAAAAATCCGGGCAAAGTAATAAACTACTACAAATATAAGATCATTTTACTCATAAAATCAAGAGTACTAGTAACATCAAGAATTTTGTTGGAAAATGAAAGCTAGACTAGATATATGAAAACTTAACTAAGAAGTTAGTTTCCAATGACATGTGGAATAGACCTACTCTCAATTACATATAATGCTATTACACAGCACTTGACAATTAATAAGAATTATCCAATGTCAAAGTGCCTGAGGTGTGACATCCTGATGGCCCATAAATTAATATTTACACCTTTATACACAGGCCTAAATGTATTACAGGAAGTTAAGATCAGCTGTTACATGTACATGTAGGCCTCTTAGGTCAATCGCTTGTAACAAATCATACAATATTGTTACATTACAACTTTTAAAATATATACATATTTAAACCCAAAATCTAAGTGTTTTGAAATATTTGATTTGACCAAGGATTTGATTTGACAATCTATTGAACAATCTTGTCATCTGGTTTCTTTAATTATAGTTCAAAGGAAACTTTTCTTCTATACTGAAGAAGATGTTTTCCTTTTTTACAGTACATCTATCCAAGTTCCTTATTTTGCTACTAACCAACAGTCTGCATGTGCAAGTTCTGAGACTAACAGTATTATACATGGATCTAACTATATAACTTTAGCACTATAATCTACAATAATGAGACAAAGTATGTAAAGTACTTTCAAAAAACTTAATTTGAGTACTCCAACCAATCCAAACCTTATACACATTGGCGGATCCAGGGGGGTTCCGAGTTGGAACCCCCTTTTTTTTTTGACGATCAATGCATTTGAATGGGAGCATTTAGTTGGAACCCCCTTTACTCAGGGTTGGGAACCTCCCCTTTTTAAAATGGCTGGATCTGCCCCTTATACAATTGTACGTACATACATGTATATCAATTATAAAACATTAACCCAGCCAATAGTAGCTATAGACATTAAAGAAGAGATTATTTATCGCCCTTATACTTTAATCACATTCCATGACAATTTATGTTCCTTCTACTAAAATAGAGAACAAAATAGTTTGAGTAACAGACCTGTCAGTGTAGTACTAGTATCTGACAAAATGGAAAATAATTGTGACCAAAAAAATCAATGCATGCATTAGATTTATATAACCTTTGTAATACATATTTATATATTGTATAAGTCCTGATGTAAAATGATTGTACTCAGTAGGTACAATAACTTCATTGCACTAAGAATGAATCAGACTCCATACCTGATATTATCAGTACAGGTCATACTAGTATGTTAATTTTCCATCAAACTTGTTTGTTTTGTTTTTTTCTGACTATAAATAAACATTTTATACTTATGCAATTGCTAGAGCCCTTTCCTGTTGTCAAGTTATATATGTGTACAGATTTGAACAGTGCATTCTTTTCTATCTTAACCTAGGAATAGGCACTGTCATTAAAGCTTCAGAAGAAAAGAAGCTAGTGGAACAATAAATTTGTAATCTCTTTCCATTTATCTGACCTATTAAACAATTCTGCTTTTAAGAGATAGCAGTACACACACAACAAATTGGGTATGTAAGCCAGACAAAGGTAAACATCAAAAAGTTATTTACTAGATTTTAATAATAAAATTAAATTGTACAACTTCTTTCCAATAAAATATAGACCACATAGGTACTAGAATTTTAAGGGTGAGTACTTCTAGAACTCCAACTGTGTTGTCAGTCATTTGTAGTCAGATCAAAGGTCACTAATTATTGATTAGGGTGTAAGGTTATCTGGTACCTTATGTAACATTACATACTTATTACCTATATACACCTTCTCATTTCATTATCAACAAAGGTTTAAATGAACTGGAAGTTTACTCTACGTTTATCTACTGTTTTCTACTGACTTAACAAGTTAATGCTTTCATCCAGTTGATAGATTACTTTAATTTTAATCACTGCTTGGAATAAATAAAATCTCAAACCTAAGGTCCTGTACTCTTTAAATTTAAATGTAATCATGTTTGTGGTCTATTTATCATTCTGTGGTGACCACAGCAAAGTTCCCACTTGTCTGGCATAATAAATCAATCAGTAAATATTAATTGGCATTAAATTAAATTGTTTTTTTTTTTATAATTACTGTTTTAAGTTTAATTCAAATATCTTAAAGGAAATTTAATGACTGTTCCAGTTATACATATGAGGGTACTTCTTTTTACAATAAGGTTAATGACTTTTAACAGAGTTTTTTTTATTTGTAATTAGATTAATATATATATGATATATGCCATATGGGATCTTGAGTGAAAAAACAATAACAAGGCCCAATTACAAATAATGTACTTAATTATTACATCACCTGATATTTTCCTAGTTATATGCACATACTAATTTATGCAAAATCAACAGCGAATTATTATCAACACTTTATAACCTATCCTTAAATCTATAACATGACATAATTGATAGCAATATGAAATAGGATATTATTATATTTAGTCTTTTGTTAATTACTGAATCAACTGTGATAAAGTTAGCACACATATGACATTATACATGTCACTCAAATACTCCATCAGGTGCACTTTGGTGCAGTCCAATGTTATTTACAAATACCCTGAAGTGCAGTAAACATACTTGTCAGTGTATTGACCTGGATAGAAACAAATCTGTCAATTATTCCTCAAAATGTCAACTACTGGTGTAGTATTTCATGACAATATTTCTAATGTATTTCATGACAATATTGCCTCACATTTTAATACCGGTGGCAGTGCAGTATTTCATGACAATATTCATAATTGCCTTGCATTTACTTAGCAGTATTTCATGCAATACTTTTTAACCTGTACAAGTACAATCATTAGACACATGATAATGCACATGTAGTGCAGTAACTGTAATGACCTATCCTATATATATATATATATATATATATATATATGAGGTTTAATTCCTATGAGTTGTCTATATTGTTATGTTGAAGTACACGACACTGTACAAGACTATTGACAATGGAACATGGCCAATTTATGTGTACTATTATGACACATTTAAAATTTTAGTCAAAACGTAATTTCCTCTTCTAGTTGTGGAATGTTGTTTTCATCAGATAACTTTATAATGAGTTTCCTACATGTAGACATTTCTCATTTACAGTGAATAACTACTTTAACTTCAACTAATTCAAAACATATCTCTATTTTGGTTTAATGACATTTGGCCTACTTCATTAGTACTCTCTGTACTAAGGTAGATTTAGATTAATCATTTCAATTTTCTTATTAACAATGTCAATCTAGATATAATGAGAATTAATGGTCCAATGTTCAGTGTTATCAAGATGTGAAAACCTAAGTCTAGTCAAACAAGAAAAAAAGTTTTAACTCTTCAACAAAATACAATTTAAGTAAACAAAATTCTGGAGAGTTTCAAATAGGCATAAGAAGATGAAGTAAGAGTGCCAATGAGACAACTTTCCATCACAGTCCCAATTTATATAAGTAAACCATTATAGATCAAAGTACTGCCTTCAACACAGAGACTTGGCCCACATCTTACCACAATCTATAAAGGGCCCAAAATCATTACTAGTGTAAAACCATTCAGGAAAAGCAAGGGTCTAATCTATATAAAAAATGAGAAACGAGAAACACTTCTGAACCACATCCACAAACGACAACTACTGAACATCAGATTCCTGACTTAAGACAGGTGCAAACATGTTATTGGTACCAAACCGTCAGCCTTATCTGAAACAATAGTGAAATTAAACAATTTAAAGATATGATCATGAGTACATAGATAGATACAGGAAGATGTGGTGTGAGTGCCAATGAGACAACTCTCCATCCAAATAACAATTTATAAAAGTAAGCCATTATAGGTCAATGTACGGCCTTATACATGTATATCAAATAGTTGAAGCACTCAGACGCCCAAGTTTCACTACTTCTGGTTTTATTCTTGGAATATTAGCTGAATAAAATATCCACTGGGAATTAATATGGTTTAAAACCAGTTTTCACGCTTAACCACAAGTCCTACAGCCACAGCTTGTAAAATTGCTGTCCGGCTTATGAAATTCTTCTCTACAAGGGAACATAATCCAACTAAAAATTGAGCTTCAGGGTTGTGGATTCAAATGCTTAGCATGAAACTGGGTTTAGGCTTTTTGAAAGGCTAAATTACTGAAAAGGTATCATGGAGTGAAGTCTGGAAAACAAATGTGTATACATTTCATTAACCCTTTCCCCCATAATGACGCTTTTTGACGCCACCCCCTTTACTCCATAATGACGCCTTTTGACGCCTGTGTAGTACCTCAGTTGAAACACTTTGACTACAAAATGTCTGCATCAGACTTAAAAAAGTTTGTATCCAATATGAAAAGGATATTCATGAGAATATCTGACTTGAATTTCATTGATGAAATATTCATTTTTCACAATGCATTATAACTTTAAACCTTATGGTTTTTTTTTATTGAAAAAATCCTATGTGAATCAAGTATGTGAGAGAGAAAAAATACATGGAGGAAAGGGTTAAAGCTGGTATTTTTATTTGTAATTTTGTTTCTAATTATTGTTTTTAAAGCTCTTTGGAGAGATGCTGACCATATAGCTTAGTATGAATCTTGAATATTTTCAGAACAACGGTAAATTGTAAGATATTTCATGACGTGATTGTGGTAAACTGTCATTATAAGTTTGAATGCAATTGGTATTAACTAAAAGAGATTTTTATTTAAAATGCGTACCTAAATGTTTCTCTAAGAAAGATGCCCAAACTGGAAAAACAATCTTCATTGTTGAAGGCAGCCTACAGTGACATATAGTTGTTAATTGCTGTGTCATTTTGGTCTCTTGTGGAGAATTGTCTCATTGGCAATCATTCCACATCTTCTTTTTAAAATGTTACATTGTACATTGTAACTAGTGTTTCAGACATGTGAATTTTTGGTAGGTTCATGTACATGTTTAAATATGTAGAATAATTTTATTTTTCAAAACGTTTTTACTGGGTTCTACTTTCAACATAGGAAACAGTCAGATTTTGAAAGTGCTTGTTCAAAATTGACAAACAAAAATCTTCAGGACAGGCACTACAAATTAGAGTTGATCAAGTTAGCTGAAACACATGAATTTTATAGGCCTAACTACAACCATCAGGGATTTCAGATATTTTTAGGCCCTAAAGCCTTTAGCTGAGAAAGTAGCACATACATGTAAACCAGAATGTTTGCTTTAAAATAAAACTTGATTATCATCATGCTAAACTTGATGTTTCAGCATCAAAATATCCTAAATACAATGTAGGAAGAATTGTGCTGAATAAATTTTCATTTCAGGTAGATATCTATACTCAAAAATGAAAAAATATTTTACTTTAGTGTATCATTTGGACTGTTCTGTAATAATACTCAATTGCAGTACATTTTTACACTAATGCTGTATGTTGGTCTTTTTATAAGCATTTTGACCACACACTGCAAATCTGTTTTTAACAAGTACGTACATTGTACTTCAAACAATTCCAAATTTTGTAAACACTTAATTTAGAAATTTCAAAATATGGCCATATCACTGGCATTTCTATATAGGTTTGACTAAGTTATGGAAGTCTAAAAAACTTAAACAGAAGACTTTCTATTGTCAGTGTTTAAAAGTAGTGTATCTCATTTATGTACATACTGAACCTACATGTAAGTGTTGATGCAGCTGATGACAAATTGAAGGAAGCCTCATAAAGTTAATATATCATTGACAAAACAAAAACTTAAACCACTCCTTATTTGTTACTGATTTCAACTGTAGCAAAATATATATGGGTAAGGTTGTATGTTGTGAAGACGGAAAACATTTTAGAATGTTAAGATACTTTGTACCTTTACTGCTGTAGGATAATATCCAATTTGTATTTTTTTTAAATGTTGACTTAGTACAGTTTATAACTGTTCTGTAACTGTTTTATATCTTTTAATCATGGTACATGTACATTGAACTATTATGTCTATACAATTGTGTTTATATGTTGTATGTTTGCTTTTTTCTCTTATTATTATTTTTTTTTTTTTTATTATTATATTTTTTTTTTTATTGTATACATGTATATGAGGGCCTCAGGAAAGATTAGTAATTGTAACTAACTGTGTTTACCCTCTTTAAATAAAGAATTTGTTATTATCATTATTATTATATAAAGTAGGGCTCTGTCAATTAACGAATATGTCAGAACTATTGAGCTTAGTGTACATATGTATTTATGATAATCATATTGGGTTTATATCTGTTATTGGAATCCCCCTTGAAAGCTGCAAAGGTACATTGTACAGAATCCATGACAAATCGCCCCACTGGCAAATCGCCCCACACCTAATCGCCCCACTTTTTCACAAACTCGCCCCACTTATGAAAAGGGTAACCTCCCATTGCAAATAGGTATGATAAAATGCCCCCCTTCTGAAAAGGGTTAAAATCCCGCTGAAATACGGTCTGTCAACTAGCCCCACTCATGACAAATAGATAAACCACTAATAAAAAAGATGCAATCCCGTTGTATATCTTTGTCCCTGTCCACGTCAATACCTTTGAAAATCTAAGTGAACTTGAAGTGCTATAAAATCAAATTGCTATTAAAAACTCTGTTTTTGCAATAAAGTTATATATATAAATGTTAATCACGCATCAATTGTATGACTATGATACAATTAACAGGTTTCTTTTCAATTGTTATACAAATAACTAAGCTTACAAGTATAAAAATCTATAAAGTTATTCTTCAATAATGATACGAAAATGTATTTGCAATTATATTTTAAGAATGTTAAAAAAGTTTAATAAATTTCGTGTAGATTACAAAAATCAAAATAAGTTTTCATTTAAGTGAGGCTAGTTGGTAGACCTGAAAATTGTATATAGAAGTAGATTTTTCCTTTTTTCAATAAGTGGGGCAAAAATTAACTGGATTTGACCCTTTTCACCAGTGAGGCGCTTTTTTTTAAAAGTGGGGCGTGTTGGTAAACCAGGTTGGGGCGATTTTTTTATTTTTTTAATAGTGGGGCGAGTTTGTGAAAAAGTGGGGCGATTTGGTGTGGGGCGATTTGTCCTGCTTCCCATTGTACAGTACTATCCATGAACAATCCCAAACAGGTGATTTGTCACAAACATATATAGTAGAATGGTCTAATCTATTGTTTTTACAAGACAGGACTTCCATAACCATGATAATGTGCTTCAGCTTATGAAATTAGTAATTCAAATAAGGGTTGTGACTTAATTTTTTTAAAACTATCAGGTTAAACACATTTAATGAAAAATAAGACATTAGTGCTGAATTTATCATGAAAATCAGCATCATATTTCAAATATGAATGTCATTAACTTGTAATCTGACCCTTAACAAAAATCTGGGAACATATGTTTCTCTGCAAAAGTAGGTTAGAACATTTATGAAGTAGAATCATGTACATACAATCACAAATTTGAAAGAACTCCTGAAAGATAACTTGACATTGTGAATTATACTGACATTAATTAATCTCTTCAGAAAAAAACAATGAAGCCCAAATATATGTGCTACTGACTTTTTGGTTTTGCGAAGTTCTACAGGTCCACATATGGTTCGGGGAAAAACAGTTCATTACAATAAATCATGGGACACCATGAATGAAAATAGTTTGTTCAAATAGTGAACGTCACACCTAAAATATTAAATCCTTCAGTAAAAACAGGAACAATAAATAAACGCAAAATATATTCGAACTAAAAACTGTTGAGTTTGCAATTTTCCATTGCCAACACCATATTTGTACAGAGTATTGTGTGATATTTTTCAGTAAAACGTGTAAATTTTACCTTCAATTTTAAATATTCCTCTATTGCTTTTAGTGCTGAGTCTGTTAATCTAACTTGAACGACCGTTTTTTGGTCGTGAAGAGAAAAATTTGAAGAGAGCCCGTATTTCTGGCCTTCCACTAGCGCGGCCATGTTGGGTCTGATCACAAAAGTTACTGTTAGGGAAAATTTCAAAGTAAAATTTGAAAGTGTTTCCGGTTGATTGTTGATTGTCAGTTACATATAATATGGATTATAAAACGAAAAGTGATTTGATAATGTAGTACTTTTTGAATATACAAACCACATATGAGTATTATTGTACTATTTTCAATATTAAAAATCATAAATCTAAACACTTGTATTTAAATACATTTTGACATTTCCCCCATGTCAAGAACGATTGGATAAAACAGCAGACGGAAAGGGTGCAAACCGGAAAAATATAACTATAAATGAAAAAAAAATATAATAATGAAACTACCAACTATTGAAGAAAAAAATCACCAAAAAAACACCAAAAGATCTATTAATTCACTAAGAAGTAAACGATGATTATAAGATACGTTCGAATGTCCAGTTTTCAATTTTTAATATATATATATATATATACATACGATAGTCTCAAAGCCTAAAAAAAAGAAGAAAAGACTGAATAAATCAGAAAAAAACGATATCGGGAATAAATGACAAGCAAATTAGGAAGAAGAAAAAAACATATATCCAAACGCTTCCATTTTACTTTCAAAGGACGGCCAATTATGATGTTAAATCGGCAACGGGTCAACTAGTCCAATATCATATATATATATAAGAATCTTCAGCAATCATGCAAGTATACTAGAATCATATAATTCTCTTTAAAAAACTGAAAGCAACAGAAAAAAAAAACATCCTCATGGATAATAGATCATAATAATTATGAACAATCTTATTTCAAAATTTCGATTTCATTTCAGTGATACAAATCCTTTCGAAGCAGAGTAGATCTATGTCTTTGCAGCAACAATTTAAACTTTGATGATGAACTACATTTTTTTATAAAATGTTCTTCTTATAAATGTTTGAGAGACAACCTTCAAGTTTGTGGTGTAACTATATGATAAGCACTGAACAACTTCTACTTCTATTTTAAATGAAGCAGCTCCTAAAAGAGATATTAAAATAAAAAAACATACAGAGCCATGGATGACTTCTGAAATTATTGAACTTATTCAAAAAAGAGATCTGCTTTTGAATATATATAAAAAAACAAATAGTAAACACTTTTATTACGATTATTGTAAATGCAGAAATAAAACCCAGAGAGAGGTAAACAAAGCTAAGTCTTCATATTTTGAAAATAAAATAGAAGAAAATAAAAATAATCCAAAAAATATCTGGAAACAGTTTAAAAGTATGGGTTACAGTACAAAACAGAAGGAGAAAAGTAAAGTACTTAATATAGATAATGAGAACTGTCATGACTCAAATACAGTGGCTAACTATTTTAATAACTTTTTTACAACTATAGCTGATAACTTAGTATCAAAATTACCACCAGTTCCAAAAGTGTTTGATATTAAAACAGACATATTTAAAAAAATTTACAACACTGTTTGTTGTAATGATTTGAATTTTAAATTAAAACCTGTGACTGAAGAATATATTTTTAAACAGTTACAACAACTCAATCCAAGTAAAAGTACTGGATTGGATGGAATACCATCAAGGTTTTTAAGAGATGGCTCAAGTATTTTAGCAAAGCCAATTACTTATATTGTTAACTTGTCAATAACTTCAGGCATAGTACCTGATGAGATGAAAACAGCTAGAGTGTGTCCTATATTTAAGAAAAATAGTAGACTGGATGTCGGAAATTATCGACCAGTCAGTATTTTAATTGTAGTTTCTAAAATTGTTGAAAGATCAGTATATTCACAACTTGAAAAATATCTGGTGGAAAATGATCTACTTTATAATTTACAATCTGGTTTCAGATCTGCTTATTCTACAGATACATGTCTTATACATTTGTTAGATCATATTAAAAATGAAACTGCTAAGGGACTTTATACTGGAATGATAATGTTAGATTTACAAAAAGCCTTTGACACTGTCGACCATCTTATATTGTGTAACAAACTACAAAAAAATGGGTATCAAATGTACTAAATGGTTTGAATCATATTTATGTAATAGACAACAAAAAGTTAGTATTAATGGTACTGAATCTGATTTAAGATATATTACATGTGGAGTACCACAAGGGAGTATTTTAGGACCACTTTTATTTCTATGTTATGTTAATGACATGTCTATAAGTATTAGTAAAGACTGCAAAATTTTATTATATGCAGATGATAGTACCATACTTTACTCTCATAAGAACCCAGAAGTTATATCGGAGAAACTGGGTAAGGAACTTGAATCTTGTAGCAAATGGCTGATTGATAATAAATTATCACTTCATTTGGGGAAAACAGAAACTATTCTGTTTGGGTCAAAACGTAAATTATCTAAAATTCGTAACTTTGATGTTACTTGTAATAATCACACAATTTCCTCGCAAAATTGTGTGAAATATTTAGGCCTTAATATAGATAATTCTCTTTCTGGAGAAAAAAATTTAAATAATATTATTCAAAAGATAAATTCAAGATTGAAGTTCCTATACAGACAGGCAAAATGTTTATCAGAACAATCAAGAAAGACTTTAGTAACAGCTTTAATTCAATGTCATTTTGACTATGCCTGTTCTGCATGGTATGCTGGTGTCAGCAAAAAATATAAAGATAAGTTACAAGTATTACAAAACAAATGTGTTAGATTTATAAAAAAACACTGGATATAGATCAAAAGTTGACCATAATGTATTGAATAGTATTGGTTATGTTAATATTGAAAATCGTGTTAAACAATTGAGATTAAACCATGTACATAATATTTATTACCACCATTGTCCAAATTATATGTATTCAAATTTTACAAAGGTGAGACATTTACATCACCATTTCACACGAAATAGTGAATATAACTTCTGGGTTCCTCCAGTAAAAAGTCAACAAAAAGACACATTTTATTTTAATGGCATACAAGATTGGAATATGTTGCCAATTAAGGTTAAAAAAATAAAGAAAATAAAAGATTTCAAAATTAGCGTCAAAGAGCACTTAACCAAAAGTTATAGTGCGGCTTCATCAGACTCCTTTTTATATTATTAATCATATTTTTATATTAAATTTCTTTTTATATGAATTTTTATGTCATATTAATTTGTGTGTTATCTTTTTTTGTATGCCGAACACTATAAGCCGTTTACATGAAGGGACCCCATTGGAAACAAGCTTTAGAGCTTTCATGGGTTATCCCTGATAAAATATCAGCAAATTGTTTCATACACTTAAGGATACTGCACTCATAAAATGCCAGTATATTTTACCATATTATGTGTTAGTATTGTCTATGTATCGTATATATTGTGTATTGTAATTATAAATATGTTTTGATATTTTATTGAATGAAATATTATTATATTATTATTATTAACTTATTGCCTTTCAACTTCCTTTGCCCCCATGTGCAATAAACCCTCTTCAATCGTTTATGAAAAGTAGCCTTGATATCAAAACTTGATTGCTTAATTAATATACAACAGTTTTATGTTGTATTTAAATGAGCACACGTTGGAATAGGAATATACGAAATAATAACTTAAAAATCTCACGTTGTTTTTTGTGCTAATGAGAATTGCATTGAAAATCCCGCGGAAAATTTCAAACGTCAACAAATCGGTTGCGTGAATTTTGAACTTGAAGCAGTAGCATGATGGTTGTTTTAGAATACGAAATCTGCTGTACGGTAAAAAAAATACGATCATGAAAATCGGAGTACTGTATCATTATTCTCAATTATCAATGTATTTTATTTATAAGAGTTATACATGATAGCTTTCAAAATGAAGGACGGGAATAGATGCATGACGATATTGCATGAAGAATACACTGCGACGTAAGTGAATTTAGCGCTAAAAAAGGGGGGGGGGGCAATTTGGATCTCTAGTATGTAGTAGAAGGGGTTTCTAGCAGTTCAACTAATTATGAGCTCTTGAAAGGCCCGTAGAAAGGCGTTACAAAAAAAAACAATTGAAATAGCCTTTCAAGACCATGTTTATACTATGAGGATGGTCTCATTTGGGGGGGAGGGGGGGAGGGGGCTCTGATCCCGGATCCCGCTTACTGTTTTGTCAGATTCCCGTATCCCGGTTACACTATGTACTTAAGCAATTCTCATTTTTTTTGTAGTTTCCCGTGTCCCGCTAGACTTCATTTCCCGTTATCACGGCACAATAATTCGACTTTCACGTGTCACGCTTACAAAACAAATCGGCAATCTCGCGTCACACTTAGACCCGAATGAGACCCACTATGAGTACACGAATTTTTTTTTTCTTCTCTTTTTCCAATCGATCGGGAAGTTCCGAAATATTGTTATATCGTAATTGTTTGCATACATCAGCGGTCGATGCGTTTTGTGTGAATGTTTTTATAATGACAAGAAAGATGTCCAAGGCTGAATGTACTGATTCCACAATTTTTCAATCGCACGTACCCTTTATTTTGCGGACTTACTTACAGTCATATAAACTAGGGAACACTTAGCAACAACTTTCGGCTTGAAAGTTATGCACGGTTATATTTTCGGGAAAGTATTAATATGAAATGTACTTTACTGAAACAGAGAATCTGTCAAAGAGACAACAACCCGACCAAAGAGCAGAAAACAGCACAACTTAAGGCCTCCTTTTGCATGGTCTTCAAAGCAGCAATAAAATCGGGCTTCAGCTAGCCCCTGAACAAATCCGTTTCACATATGTCATATGTCCTTTCGCTCAATTTTTGGTATACATAAAATGTTTTAGATTTTAACGAGAGAAATTTATGTATTACTGAAAAAATATTACACCAGGGTTTTCGATATCACAAACTAGTCAAAACATTTACTAAATTTTATCATCGGTATAAGGACATCATTCGGAAATATAGCTCAACATGCAGACTTCTTATACGTTCAGGTATTTCACATCCAATATTTTACGGAAATATTATTTATAAAGCACAAAAATGTCAGTATTCACCTCAGAAGCTAACAAAACCTTTAAATAGACTTATTAAGAAGGGATATAGTTACGATACTGTTGTCAGGTCATTAAAGATTGCATATTTTGGCGTTTATATTGATTCACTTATATATAGGGTCTTTGCATCGGAACTAAACACATTTATTATTAATAAACCAGTTGTTGGCATGACGCGGGTTATGTTATTCTCATATATGTTATGATGGTATGATACTAAACCCCTTTCGGGGAGGATTGTGCCTGATATTCATATGATGAAGACATAATTTTTCAATCAGTTTAATTGAAGTCTGGAGCTGGCATGTCAGTTAACTGCTAGTAGTCTGATGTTATATATGTATTATTGTCATTTTTTTTTCTTTGGTTACATCTTCCAGGCGCGTAGCAACCCGTACGCAAAAACGCAGTTGCGTACACATCGAAAATTTGACAAAAATAAAAATAAAAATATGGTAAGTCTAGTTAGAATAAAACTTAAGTAATAGAATTAATTATAAAGTGTTATAAAAATATGTTAATAGTCACTTTATAACTATATTTCGTTCGAGAAACTAGTTTTCTCTTTACATTTTCGGGACCAGCATCGTGATTGTGCTGCTGATGCAAACAATTAAAATAGCTGAGTCCTCGGGGTTTCAGAATAAAATAAGTGCGTCTACTATGCCTCCTTACCCTGAAATCTTTTCTGAAGATTTCAAAATGACTGATGAAATAAAACGTGATGTTCTATAAGGCAGCAACCATTTGATTTTCTGGGGGAGGCTATGTTTTTTTTTGGAAATAAAAGTTTGTTTCCAGTTTTTGGAGAAAAAAATAATTTGTTTTTGATTCTGAGAAAAAAAAAATGTTTGTTTCACCCCCAGCTGCCACTATATGTAATGCTAAAATTGAAAGAAAAAAATTGTTTTCGACTTGTTGAGAAAAAAATAGATTGTTGTTCGCCGCAGGCGAAAAAAAAAGTTTGTACAGAAAAAAAAACCATAGCCCCCCCCAGAAAATCAAATGGTTGCTGCCTAAATAGGGTAATATTTTTACAACCTATTCGCCGGTTTTTTTTTTTTTACGATGAACGTGTTTTTTACTTTTTTATTTTATGTTCGGTCGTGCAAGACGGGTGCCTCGTTCATTTAAGAATTGAATGCTTCTTTTTGTAAATTTATTGGGGTGTAAAAGCGTTGACCGAAGTACATTTTGTATGAAGCACGGAAGCGCTTCATTCTAATAATTACATTTTTTAGCTATGATCATGAAAACACGAATTTTATATATTTTATTATTTAATTCACCTGTGCACTTTATTGTTGGAGCACGTGTTATCATGAATGAAAAGTTGTATTGAGCAATGCAACTGCTTACGGAATAACACGTGATGTGCAGTTAGCCAATCAGAATAAAATATTATAATGAAACATACATCTAATGTAATTATTTAATTATACGTGTCTCGAGATTAAAAGTGCTTATTCTCCATGTGCAAAATTTAAAGTGCTTGTTTTCCTTGCTTTGTTAAAATTAAACAATCGTTTTTGGAAGTTGATAAAAAGAAGTCAGATTTAGTTTTGAAGCTTTTCCTTGTAGATTTTTGGACTTCAAAAGTATTTATATACAAATGTCTAGTTAAAGGTTTCCAAACTATGATGTTATAAACAAGGATTTATACCCGGGAATCTTTAAAATGCTTAACATATAATATGCATGTATGTCGGTCTGGACGACAACGATAGAACACTCTTTCAGTACCATGAGACGACTAAAGAAATACAATGAAATCCATTCGTTTATCTGGGCTTGTTCTATTGAACATATACCACGAAAAACAAATTTCAACAGACACGGTTTTGGATAACTGGAAAGGGTCATTGACTTTCAAAACTAACTTTGAGAATTAAAAGCTAAAAGAAAGACTGCTTGTTCTCTTATAAAATAAAACAGAGAAATGTGATTCGATTTATTTATGTATTTTCTCAATAAAAAAAAATACCCTTTAAGGCTTAGAAATTTGGATTTTCTCAGTGAATGTATAGTGGGTTGAGACTGATTAGGTAGCAATTTAAATATATGGTGGTGGCACTATATATTTTAATTGTTACCTAATATATAAATAAGTTCTACCTACTACACATTAGAAGTTTTTTTTCTCTAAATTTTTAAGACTTCTTTCCCCGGCATTGCGTACACATCATTTTGGCCTAGCTACGCCCCTGTCTTCTGACATCAGACTCGGACTTCTCTTGAATTGAATTTTAATGTGCGTATTGTTATGCGTTTACTTTTCTGCATTGGCTAGAGGTATAGGGGGAGGGTTGAGATCTCACAAACATGTTTAACCCCGCCGCATTTTTGCGCCTGTCCCAAGTCAGGAGCCTCTGGCCTTTCAAGTGTTAGTCTTGTATTATTTTAACTTTTAGTTTCTTGTTTACAATTTGGAGTTTAGTATGGCGTTCATTATCACTGAACTAGTATATATTTGTTTAGGGGCCAGCTGAAGGACGCCTCCGGGTGCGGGAATTTCTCGTTGCATTGAAGACCTGTTGGTGACCTTCTGCTGTTTTCTGCTCTATGTTCGAGTAGTTGTCTCTTTGGCACATTCCCCATTTCCATTCTCAATTTTATATTATTTGTATCATTATAACAAATTGTTTAAGCTCATATTTCATTTTCTTTTCTTACTGCTTGCAATAGCTTAATTGCACAAGTTTGACAAGGGTAGAATCATGTTCAACCGATTCCCAATTAAGCACAGTCCCATAGCTGATGTCAACCAAATTACGCAATCATATATAAATGGCCCCTGCATATCTATTTATGTAATGTAAATTTTATCGAGCATACTAATTCAACAACACTTACCGTTATCTTGATTTCTTAAAAAAAAAAATCAAGAATTTTCTAAATATACTACCCAAAATTTACTTTAAATAAAACAAATTTAAACGGTATATAATAACTATTCTTTCCTAGATTTAGATATTTCGGATTTACACGGGAAACTGCACACTAAAATTTACGACAAAAGGGACCATTTCTCGTTCTGTATTGTTAATTTTCCCTTTTCGGATGGTGATGTTCTTTGGCACCATCTGACGGTGTTTATATATTTCTATAAACAATAACATATGCAATACTTAGACAAAAGATATGTAACATATGCAATACACAGACAATAGACTATGTAACATATATAATAAAACAAAATATACTGCAGGAAACACACAACAAAATAATAGGAATAAAAAAAAAAAAAAAATCAACTGATTTTTATAGTTCGTTCTTATGTTGTACTTTTACACCACTTTCTGTATATATGTGCCTGTCCCAAGTCAAGAGCCCGAAATTCAGTGGTTGTTGTTTGTTGATGTGTTACTTATTCTTTTTTCGTTCATTTTTTTGTGCATATATTGTGCCGTAAATTTTGTCGTTTTACATTTGTCATTTCGTGGGCTTTTATAGGTGACTATGTGGTATGGGCTTTGTTCATTGTTGAAGGCCATACGGTGACCTATAGTTGTTAATTTGTGTGTCATTTGGTCTCTTGTGTCGAGTTGCTCATTGGTAATCATACAACATCTTCTTTTTTTATATATATATTATGAAACTTTAGAGATTTTCCAAATGTTTTACAAAAATTCAATTGTGTTAAGCAAAATCAAAGTACTGAGGTACTGTACATCGGATGACCGCAAGTTATGTTGGATGATATAAATGGTAGACAGTAATATGATACCTGCCAGACAGATGTGTACACCTTACAATTATTCAATACTCATAATAGAAATGACATAATCATTCGCAAACACAATGTTTTGGTACGTGTGCATAGATATTAATGATCTTTTACTTATATATATACAATATATATTTATTTCGTCTAAACATCAGCCCAACAATGTCGAATCTGTAAATTTGCTTTAGCATTTTTTTTTTGTTCTTCCCTCGCCGGGATTCATATTTCTCACGACAGACAGATTATTTATTCATGTTCTTAAAACATGTGACAATATGATGGGCTTAAAATATATATATAGATATATATTATATATATTAATATTTATATTTATGATTATATATCCTCAAAATGTTTATTAAATTGAATAAAATAAATACAGGGGAATATCTATTAAGAAAAACATGACCTTGTAAAAGGTTGTTCAATTGACCTCTGGATTGCATATAAGATGTTTACATGCAGACCAGGAGGTGACATATAGCAATTACAATTAATTATAACACTGGGATACGTGTATTCTTCAAACATCAATTTCCAGGTTGGTCAAAACATGTCAATTAGAGTCAACTTAATAGATATTCATCCCTATATCTTTAGAATTAAAACTATAATGGTCAAATTTATAATAGAAACCTTGACACTGTTTATATTCTGTATATATACTTGTGTATTGTAGGCAATTAAGGAAAACAAATTATGTTGTACATCCCGAAGATAGTGACGAAAGTGATAGTGAACTTCCGGTCGCTAATCATCGAGAAAGACTCATAAATCGTTACCGACAAGAACGAGAAACATCTTCCGACGAGGATGATATTCCGCTCGCTGAACTTAAACAAAAAATAGCAAATAGAAACCAACGTGAAGACGAAGAAGACAAATCTTCCGTCACTTCAAGCGAAATGTCGGATAATAATAGTTCTGATGGGTATAATTCAGACCGCAGTCAAAAAATGTCTGTTGATGAAGTTATAATGCCAAAAGAAAATAAGCAAACTGTTAAAAAGTCTGAAAAGAAAGACGAATTAATTTTAAGTTTTCTCTCAACCGTTTCTTGTTATCTTAATAAAATGCACGACTAACAAACATAGTCATAGGCTTCATAAGAGTAATATTAATAATTATGTATATAAGTATATAGGAAATTAGTGTATAACTTGTAATTATGTAATCAATAATTGTATCATATCACTTCAGATGGATTGCCTAAATGCTGAACTTCGATTAGAATTTGTTGCTTCCTTGCCTTGGGAATTGAGACGTATAGTGCGTAGGAACCATCGAGAACATATGGCATACCTAAAACGACCCATGAATAAGGAATTCAAGTCGATAATTGCTCTCAAGCCTTCTGATTTTAGTATGGATGAATTCATTATTCAACCATCCTTTTTCAAGCGATTTATAAGGGCAAGATATGAAAAACAAGAATGTGTCCTCAGTACACGAATGCCCCACTCGCACTATCATTTTCCATGTTCAGTGGACCGTGAAATTGGGGTAAAAACTCTAATTTGGCATTAAAATTAGAAAGATCTTATCATAGGGGACATGTGTACTAAGTTTGAAGTCGATTGGACTTAAACTTCATCAAAAACTACCTTGACCAAAAACTTTAACCTGAAGCGGGACAGACGGACGGACAAACGAACGGACAGACGGACGGACGAACGAACGGACGGACGGACGCACAGACCAGAAAACATAATGCCCCTAGGTGGGGCATAAAAATGGCAACAGCATGAAATTGTATTACTTTCACGCATATTTCAATCATATGTAGAAACATTTAGGTCTCCATCTGAAGTTGGCAATATTAATATTAAACCATCAATAATCGTGGGCTGGATAATTACCAGCAAAGTTATAAGTGAAGTAGAAGAAAATTCTTATATTACTGCTTTGGTAGAATTTGGGACAAGTATAATTAGTGAATTTTCATACTGTAGGCAACATCCTGACTGTAAGGAACATGTTAGAAAATTGCTACAGATGAACATTTTTAACATCTACTAATTATTATATATTTTTTAATTCTTGTTTTTATGCCCCACCTACGATAGTAGAGGGGCATTATGTTTTCTGGTCTGTGCCTCCGTTCGTCCGTCCGCTTCAGGTTAAAGTTTTTGGTCAAGGTAGTTTTTGAAGAAGTTGAAGTCCAATCAACTTGAAACTTAATACACTTGTTCCCCATGATATGATCTTTCTAATTTTAATGCCAAATTATAGTTTTGACCCCAATTTTATGGTCCACTGAACATAGAAAATGATAGAGCGAAGTTCAGGTTAAAGTTTTTGGTCAAGGTAGTTTTTGATGAAGTTTAAGTTACATCAACTTGAAACTTAGTACACATGTTCCCTATGATATGATCTTCCTAATTTTAATTCCAAATTAAAGTTTTGACCCCAATTTCACGGTCCACTGAACATAGAAAATGATAGTGCGAGTGGGGCATTCGTGTACTATGGACACATTCTTGTTTTCTTCTAACTACAGATGGAAGATACCCAAGCTATCCTTGCACTGCCAATAGAATTTATTGAAGGGACTCATGCATTACCAAATGAAATAATTAAAATGATTCGAAGATATCATGCTGACTTTTAAAAAAAAAAAAAACTGCTGAAATAGCATATTCAATTAGATTAGTTACTAACATCATTCATCATGGTTCAAAAACATCAATTAACAAAACTGGGATTAGCCCATCTCTTGTTAAAAAGGTTTATAAAACTTTGTATTCGAAAGTTTGTATAAAGGCAGAAATTACTGTTTTGACAAGGATTTTTCGGCAGTGTATGGAAACTTGTAATCCATCTGTAGGTAGGGAGATTAACTTATCACCACGCTTAATTAATGAATGGGTGAAGGTTATTGAACTAAATGCAATAGAATCCGGCGATCAATATCTTTTTGAGTTAGCAATGTTTGAACATTTACTTAGTACCATGTTCGAAGAATGCAACAATGATGCATCACGAAAAAATATGACAAGACAACTTTTCAGAATTTAATTTTAGTTTTGATTAATCTATTTTTAGATGGTTATACAACTCCTCAACATACTCTTCGTCATGTTTAGGTTCATGTCCATCCATAGAAGGTGGGGTCCTGCGGATTTCCGGATGGAGAGAATTGTGGACAAGTTGGCCATGAAGGAGGAGTTGTCCGATATTATTAAATTTTCTATAAACAATGACTGGGATCTTCAAGGACACGATACAAACTTGAAGCCCAGTCGAATAAAAAAAATTGTAAACCATCTAGCAACAGGTTTACCAGATCATCATTACCAATTGTGATATTAACTGTTCATTTTAAATGCTTGTTATAAATCATATCAATATATAAATAATTTAACTAACTGTAGTTTGTGTTTCATTTACTAAATAAAATTGAGAATGGAAATGGGGAATGTGCCAAAGAGACAACAACCCGACCATTGAAAAAAAACAACAGCAGAAGGTCACCAACAGGACTTCAATGTGGCGAGAAATTCCCGCACCCAGAGGCGTTCTTCAGCTGGCCCCTAAACAAATATATACTAGTTCAGTGATAATGAACGCCATACTAATTTCCAAATTGTACACAAGAAACTAAAATTAAAATAATACAAGACTAACAAAGGCCAGAGGCTCCTGACTTGGGACAGGCGCTAAAATGCGGCGGGGTTAAACATGTTTGTGAGATCTCAACCCTCCCCCTATACATCTAGCCAATGTAGAAAAGTAAACGCATAACAATACGCACATTAAAATTCAGTCCAAGAGAAGTCCGAGTCTGATGTCAGAAGATGTAACCAAAGAAAATAAACAAAATGACAATAATACATAAATAACAACAGACTACTAGCAGTTAACTGACATGCCAGCTCCAGACTTCAATTAAACTGACTGAAAGATTATGATTTCATCATATGAACATCAGGCACAATCCTTCCCGTTAGGGGTTTAGTATCATACCATCATAACAAATAATAACAAAATAAATCAAATTATATATAAATGTAGTAGTGTCATTTTTACGCCTTATAAATAATAGTAAAAATATCTTTAAAGTTCTTAAATTAATTCTATTTATAATAACGTTTAACTCTAGAATTTTGATAAAGGAATATTATTATTTAAATCAAATCTACACTTTACTTTTTATATTGAGTTCATGAATATTCAAAAGGTTCTTACTTTAAATTACGTATTTGATTGGTCATTGTCATTTTCGCGGTCAATTTATATTTTGTATTGACCAGGTAGATTTGAACGGGAACTTGTAAATTGCAGTCGCACGATATTGTGTGTCCCGAATTATTACCTGTTATGTTCTCATTCATTGTGGACACAACATATTACATATTGATGTAAGTTAAATTCTTTATTGTATAATTAGTATTTTTTACATGTAAATGATAAATTTAGGAAAGTTTCTGTTGTATGATTTCGTTCTCCTTGTAAAGTTTGTTTATTACATAAGTATGATAGATGTACCCGAGAATCTTTTATTTAGCTTAGTGCTACATGTATTTTATTATCTACCGTTAATTTGTCACGATAGAATATAGAACAAGATATTTGCTTAGCTATTTGATTATTGATACAGATAATTTATATTTCATAAATGGCGGCATATTAGACAAAATAAGGAAAAGTGTTAAAGTTGTTATTTATTAGTACACTTATATTATACATTGTAATGATAGAAGTATAACTATGAATGAACTTGAGTTATTTTGTCATATTGTATATTTTAATATTTTATGAGTCCGAATGTTTATGATTGCATTTTGGTTTTAGGAATCCATTGATGTAATTATATACAGAGTATACATTGTGAACTGTGCCTTGTCCTTGCCAGTAAAAACTCACTCCACAAGTGGTAAGAGTCAATCTATTTTTAACTATGTAATGTTGTACACAAGACGTTATGGATTATTTCCCTTTAAATAGGTGGTTTTAAGCATATTTAATATATTGGCTTAATAAGTCGTTATAAAAATAGTATTTATAATTTAATGATTGTTGTAATGTAATTGTATCTAAAGAACAAATAATATCGTATGTTCCGATTACCTTAATGTTATATTTGCAGTTTTAACTTTAGTTTTGTACCGTACACATAGTAAACCAGTAAACACTATATAATATATTATTTACGATCAAGGGATACATTCTTGTGTAGTGTATCACAATGAGAAGTTAAAGTACACGTGACATCAGCTCACTGATTGTCTATTAAATATATTCGTAGTTTAGTACACAATATTAAAGTGCATTGTATTTTACCATTTCAATATGTGATAATGTGTAATTTAAGATACTTGTGTTTTATAATAGAACTGTTATTTGTAATTGTGATATTGTTATTTCAGAGTTTATTTTTATACTACTGGTATAATAAATCATCCGAACCCTAAACAGAGTTTGTTATATCTTTACCCAAGAACCGACCCTGTTACAAAATGGCGCCCACGTAGGGACTGGATTGATGGCACAGTCGAATTAGGGTACCAGTGTGTGTGTGTGACCACCGAAGCAGACGACAGACGAGACCACGTGATGTTTGTTTACCAACAATGCGCAGATGTCCGAAGATGCACGTGCCATTGTTTATATCCGTTGATGTCCACATGTGTTTATTTACATTAACATTTTATACCGTGTTCCAGTTATGAAGATTTGTGAAACCGGAAGTTACTTTTAGTAACTTAGACTTTTTGATTTTCTTAATTGAAAATAGAACATTTGTTGTTTAAATTAATTCTTATTATTGTGATTGGAATTGGAAAAGTAACTTAGCTTTATAAGGTAGGCTTTTTACTTATATATATATTATAATTGTATACTGAAATAGTTTGCTTACACACTTTGAAAAAAAACATTTTACACATACATTAATTTGTTTACATAAAGAAGATTTTAATTAGATAGCATACATTGCAATTGGTCGATTACTATATCGTATTGCAACATCAACACTTATTACAGCAACATACATTGATAGATAGAATACATACATACATACATACATGTAGTGTTATTGGTATACCACAGTTCAACTTGAACTTAGTTACACTTAAACATTTTACACATTGACATTGTTCATTCATTCATACATTTTTGGATTTTGAATTTTTTTGTTAACGTCCTACATATTGACCTTTCACACTTAAACAGTTTACATTCGAACATTGAAATAATTTTTTTTTGTTTATTGAACATTGACATCACTTGGTGATTGATTGTTTACATTAAAAGGAGAGTGCAGATGTACTGGTAGAATTTATTGACTTATATTTTTACACATTAAAAGTACATTTTATACAGAAAGCAACACTATCGTATACAGTTATAGTATATAGTACCTTTACTCTGTGTTGAACTTAGACAGAGTTTGAAAAATCTATAGTTTGATTAAATAGATTTGAAATAAGTGACTGTTGAATTATTTTAATTTATTCACTTACAAATATAATTTGATTGAGGTGTACTCATTTCCATATGATGCTCAATCATTTTAATATTTGGTAGTACTTATTTATTAAATCACACTCATGTGTATTTGATATAATTTGTGTGTATTTTAGTAATTGTAGAATTGAGTATTAGTTATTGATTAAAATTTACCATTTTGATTTAATGTAATTTTGATACTCTAGTGTGGTGGTTGTGTAGTTTATAGTTGTATAACATAATTTTTGTTTTGAAACACCTTTGATAGACATAGGCTTTTGGGATTGAACGTATTTTGTTTTTCACTTTCGGTTTTGTTGTTGGCATTTATTAAGTAAGGGGCTACTACATTCTTCCAATTAGTCATGGAACAGTATGGTCCAAAGAAGAAACGCCATCGTCGTAGACGTAGACAACGACCCTACTGGGACAACGATTTTGACAACCAAGCCAATCAACACTACTCACCTACTTCAACTCCTATTCCAAAAGATCCTATCGTATGTTATCGATGCGGAGGACTTGATCACATAGCCATTGGTTGCCGTATAAGATTAGACCATTCACGACAAGCCTATACCTTCCAGCAGATCAACGCTGAAGATAGAACTTATGCATACCAACAGCAACAGTCAACACAAGATATCACTGACCAACTAATAGGTAACACCAACGAAGTCACTGTTAAGATACATGGTATTCCAGCTACAGCTTTATTAGACACAGGTTCCACAGTTAGCACTGTCAGCGAGTCATTTCATCGACAATACTTACCTGATCATACTATACAGACACTTAACCGTATTTTACACATTGAATGTGCTGATGGAGAGGACTTACCGTATCATGGTTACATCACTGTCGATTTAGAATTACCTGGAGCATCACCATCAGATTTACCACAACCTTGCTTACTACTGGTAGTTCCTGATAGCAACTACAACAAGGCTGTACCTTTGCTACTCGGTACCAACGTATTGCATAGAGCTATGGATGATGTGAAACAACGTTTTGGTCATCGGTTTTTGCAGAACGCCAACTTGATTACACCATGGTATATGACGTTTCGATGCCTTTTACTCAGAGAGAAAGAACTCAACAAGAGAAACAACAGGTTAGCATTGATTAAATGCGCAGAGGGAAAGACTGTTCGCATTCCACCGAATAAAGATGTTATGCTTCAAGGCTATATGGACCATGAGTTGCCGTACCATCCTGTATGTGGAATACTTCAACCAACACACAAGGCAGCAGTACCTGAAGACTTAGACATAGCTCCAACTCTTGTCAACTACCAATACAGAGACAACAGATTAATACCTGTACATATCAGTAATGTTACAACGAGAACCATAACAGTTTCACCGAACGCTATCCTTTGTGAGCTGCAACCCGTCTCCATTGCTGATATAGATACACCAGATGATACAACTTATGATGTTTTCAATGACGTTCACTTACCAACAGACGTACTCAGTGAAGAACAGTTAGAGAAAGGTAAACAACTACTTAGACAGTATAGAGATGTTTTTAGTATGTCAGACACCGACATTGGTCATACAGATGCAGTTCGTCATAGAATTGATCTTACTGATGATACACCGTTCAAGCAGAGACATAGGCGTATACCACCAGCCATGTTTGATGAAGTTCGTACACATCTACAACAACTACTTACAGCTGGAATAATACGACGTTCACACTCACCTTGGTCATCTAATGTGGTACTTTGTCGAAAGAAGGATGGGAAACTCAGAATGTGTATTGATTACAGACAACTGAATCAAAGGTCCGTGAAGGATTCCTACGCTTTGCCACGCAGCGAGGAGATACTAGACGCTCTTGGAGGTAATACGCTATATACTGTACTGGATATGAAGAGCGGGTACCATCAGGTAGAAGTAGAAGAGTCCCATAAGCAGAGAACAGCTTTCACTGTCGGCCCACTAGGCTTTTACGAATTTAACCGCTTGCCGTTTGGATTAGTCAACAGTCCAGCAACGTATCAGAGACTAATGGAAGAGATACTAGGAGACCTACATCTTGATATCTGCTTTATCTATCTGGACGATCTTATTATATTCTCTGATACGTATGAGGAACATCTAGTAAGATTAGAGAAGGTATTACAGAGATTAAGAGAAAGCAACCTTAAATTATCACCAAAGAAATGCTCATTCCTTCAAGAGAAAGTTAAATATATAGGTCACATCGTCTCCAAAGATGGAATACAACCAGATCCAGCAAAGATAGACAAGGTAACCAACTGGCCACGTCCGACAACACCAGAAGAAGTCCGTCGTTTCCTTGGATTTGTAGGATACTACAGAAAGTTCGTTAAAGATTTTTCGAAAATAGCACGACCACTCACCGACTTAATGCCTCCACCGAAAAGCTCGTCAAAGAAACGCAAACCAAAACCTCGAGATCCAAACAGTCAATCATGGATATGGGGAGATCTTCAAGAACAAGCTTTCCAAACACTTAAAACAGCACTAGCTTCACCACCTATACTGGGATTTCCACGATACAATAAACAGTTTGAGTTACATACTGATGCATCCATGCAAGGCTTAGGAGCGGTATTATACCAAGAACAGGAAAACAAGAAGCGTGTAATAGCTTACGCCAGTAGAGGACTCAGTAAGACCGAGCGAAATTACCCAGTACACAAGTTAGAATTTTTGGCATTAAAATGGGCTGTCACCGAGAAATTCCACGACTACTTATATGGAAACACCTTTACAGTGTTGACAGACAATAATCCTCTTACATACGTGCTAACATCAGCCAAACTAGATGCAACTGGACACCGTTGGATTGCAGCATTAGCATCGTACAACTTTAACATCATGTACAGACCAGGTTCCAAGAATGCCGATGCTGATTCTTTATCAAGATTGCCCGAGTTACTTGGACGTTCACCATCCAACTTAGATGCTACTTCTGTCAAAGCCATCTGCAATCTTCAGCATGCTCAACCTTTCGTCGATACTTTGTCGATGAATACTCTTGCAACTGTTGATGATACATCGTTACCAGCACAGCACTTGGTTGACATCAAATTGGAACAAAAGAACGATTACAGAATTAAAGAATGGATTTACTGGGTATCCGAACACCGCAAACCAACTAAAGAACAACTAGAAAGATCACCAGAGAATACATGGTTCGTCAATAACTTCGACAAATTACAACTTAAAGATGGAATTCTATTCAGGGAAGCTACACTTGATTGCCAAACAGTTAAGCAACTAGTTTTACCAGAAACTTGCGTTCCAAAAGTAATGAAAGCACTTCACGATGATATGGGCCACCAAGGACGAGATAAGACACTGTCACTTATAAGAGATAGATTTGTATGGTATGGGATGACAAGAGATGTGGATCAGTGGATAACGCAATGCAACAGATGCATAAGACGAAAAACACCAACTAATGAAAGAGCACCACTAGTTAGCATTGAAACATACCAACCACTTGAACTAGTATGCATGGACTACTTGTCACTGGAAAGATCAAAAGGAGGTTTTGAAAATGTTCTTGTCATCACCGATCACTTTACACGGTATGCC
The DNA here is from genome assembly GCF_965363235.1 of Mytilus galloprovincialis. NCBI lineage: Eukaryota > Metazoa > Mollusca > Bivalvia > Mytilida > Mytilidae > Mytilus > Mytilus galloprovincialis. Next base: position 2,169,466 of record NC_134841.1, read on the forward strand.
TTAGCGATTCCAACGAGGAACCAAACAGCAAAGACTACCGCCGAAGCATTTTTCAACCACTTTGTAGTACATTACGGATTGCCAGAACGTATTCACAGTGACCAAGGTGCCAACTTTGAATCGAATATCATCAAAGAACTATGTAACATCACAGGCATGCAGAAATCACGTACTACACCTTACCATCCTATGGGCAACGGTACTACAGAGCGTTTCAATCGAACATTACTGGGTATGTTAGGTACACTGGAAACAACACAGAAGAAAGATTGGAAAGCACACATTGCTGGATTAGTACATGCTTACAACTGCACCAGACAGACAACTACCAGATACTCACCGTACTTCCTAATGTTTGGTAGGGAACCACGATTACCGATTGACATCGCCTTCAACCTTCCTGGTAATGAACAGAAGCAACCAGTTACGAAGTACATTGAAACTGTACAGAAAAGATTGAAAGAGGCATACGAGTTGGCAACAAAACACTCGAGAATAGGGAAAGATAGACAGAAATACAACTACAACAAGAAAGCTAGATCAGCCATCTTACAAACCGGCGATAGAGTCCTAGTAAAGATCTTGGCCTTCGACGGGAAACATAAGCTAGCTGACAAGTGGGAAGAAGATCCATACCAGATTGTTAATCAGCCTAACAAAGAGATACCTGTGTATGAGGTCAAGAAAGAAAACGGAACTGGAAGGAAGAAGACACTTCACCGCAATCTTCTACTTCCAATTGGATTTCTGCCAAAGACTGTTGAGTCTGAGATAGCTCCTGCACCTAGACAGAGGCGTAAACCGCTGAGGTCTGGACGACCACCGACGAAGTCTGTTGGGAACAGCATTGAAAAGATGTCTGCATCGGAATCAGATGAGGAGTCGGAGCAGGGGTATTGGATAATAGAGACAGGGAGGAGTACACTTAGCAACACTGACAGTGAAGTAGATATGGTGGAAAGACCTAGGATAGATGATGTAACTATCAGCGACACGGGTGACGATCATGATGCCGTTGGTAGTAGCCAGATTAATGGTTTAGTAGAGGACGCTTTACCTTCAGACATAGTAATTGCTGAAGAACCTAACCCTGGAACAGAGGATGTTGAACCTGCAGCGACTGGTCAGAATATTGAAGATGACACTTTAGAATCAGATAATGGCAGTGCGTTGACGGAGGATCCATCTCTAGATGAAATGGCAGATGAACCCACACATGATGAAACTACAAGAGTACAACCAGTTAGGGAAAGAAGACGTAGATACTTACCTACACCACCACGTCACATACCAGAACCTACCACACTTGCTAGACCTCAGAGAAATCGAAAACCACCGAAGTACCTGCAAGATTATGTCACTACATCAAAGCAGGCCACAACTAAACCAGATTGGTTAGCTAAAGTACATTGGTTGGAAAATCAGGCAGAAACAGGACGATTTAGAGGTTTAGAGATGGAACTATCGAGGGCTATCATCAAAATTATTGAGAACAGTTGAAATGTAAACAGCTTGACGAGGACGACAAGGTCATAAGAGGGGAGAAAGACACAATGACATGGAAGTCATTTTCTTCAACAGAGGGGAGAATGTAGTAGTGTCATTTTTACGCCTTATAAATAATAGTAAAAATATCTTTAAAGTTCTTAAATTAATTCTATTTATAATAACGTTTAACTCTAGAATTTTGATAAAGGAATATTATTATTTAAATCAAATCTACACTTTACTTTTTATATTGAGTTCATGAATATTCAAAAGGTTCTTACTTTAAATTACGTATTTGATTGGTCATTGTCATTTTCGCGGTCAATTTATATTTTGTATTGACCAGGTAGATTTGAACGGGAACTTGTAAATTGCAGTCGCACGATATTGTGTGTCCCGAATTATTACCTGTTATGTTCTCATTCATTGTGGACACAACATATTACATATTGATGTAAGTTAAATTCTTTATTGTATAATTAGTATTTTTTACATGTAAATGATAAATTTAGGAAAGTTTCTGTTGTATGATTTCGTTCTCCTTGTAAAGTTTGTTTATTACATAAGTATGATAGATGTACCCGAGAATCTTTTATTTAGCTTAGTGCTACATGTATTTTATTATCTACCGTTAATTTGTCACGATAGAATATAGAACAAGATATTTGCTTAGCTATTTGATTATTGATACAGATAATTTATATTTCATAAATGGCGGCATATTAGACAAAATAAGGAAAAGTGTTAAAGTTGTTATTTATTAGTACACTTATATTATACATTGTAATGATAGAAGTATAACTATGAATGAACTTGAGTTATTTTGTCATATTGTATATTTTAATATTTTATGAGTCCGAATGTTTATGATTGCATTTTGGTTTTAGGAATCCATTGATGTAATTATATACAGAGTATACATTGTGAACTGTGCCTTGTCCTTGCCAGTAAAAACTCACTCCACAAGTGGTAAGAGTCAATCTATTTTTAACTATGTAATGTTGTACACAAGACGTTATGGATTATTTCCCTTTAAATAGGTGGTTTTAAGCATATTTAATATATTGGCTTAATAAGTCGTTATAAAAATAGTATTTATAATTTAATGATTGTTGTAATGTAATTGTATCTAAAGAACAAATAATATCGTATGTTCCGATTACCTTAATGTTATATTTGCAGTTTTAACTTTAGTTTTGTACCGTACACATAGTAAACCAGTAAACACTATATAATATATTATTTACGATCAAGGGATACATTCTTGTGTAATGTATCACAATGAGAAGTTAAAGTACACGTGACATCAGCTCACTGATTGTCTATTAAATATATTCGTAGTTTAGTACACAATATTAAAGTGCATTGTATTTTACCATTTCAATATGTGATAATGTGTAATTTAAGATACTTGTGTTTTATAATAGAACTGTTATTTGTAATTGTGATATTGTTATTTCAGAGTTTATTTTTATACTACTGGTATAATAAATCATCCGAACCCTAAACAGAGTTTGTTATATCTTTACCCAAGAACCGACCCTGTTACATAACTAACCAATCGAAAAATAATCTTAGAAAATTCCCAGTTATTATTTTCTTTCCTTGCAGGCCAAGAATGAAAAGAATGACTATGATTATCTTTGTTACTATCTTCTTTGGTTTAAGTGGTTCTACTTTCATTCAAGAAAATGTTGTCTTCCATAAAGTTAATGAAATTACTACTACGAGGTCTAATTGGTTAGTTACTTTTGTCATTGATCTTGCTCCTTTAACGAATTTTGTTAATCAATTGTCGAAAGATATAGCACAATCCTTTATACTGGCTCAGAGGGCAACTTTATTTTATAGCAAACCAGGTTATGAAATGTATTTTAGAACTTTAACTAATTTAAAAGAAGAATACCGATGGCTTACTGGAATGTATGAAACCATTCGAAGTGGCCTTCAAGAATACGATAAATTGCAACACCGAACTAAACGTTCAGTTCTTCCATTCGTAGGTCGTATTATGAGCTTTCTTTTCGGAACAGTTTCGGATGAAGATTTGCGTACTATAAATAGCAATATAAGAGTTTTAGCCAACAACCAAAAACGCATTTCACATGTCTTAAATGAAAGTCTCACAATAGTAAATGTTACGAGGGCTGAAGTTGCACAAAATCGGAAGACCATTAATAGTTTAACAACAGGTTTACATGATGTTGATCTCAAGTTAAGAAATATCACTAAACTTTTAAAAAAAGAAATAGCGGATTTAGAAACTTTTGTTGACATATACGCAAAATTGGATGTTATTACAAGTGAAATGAAATTAATGGTTCAGAGAGCGACACTTTATTTTGTTCAGCTAAATTCACAGTTGAACATGTTATCATTGGGTCATCTGTCGCCTAGTACCATCAATCCAACATCGTTTAGGTTTCTTCTTACAGAAATACAGTCTCAATTACCAGCATACCTGAAACTTCCAAAAGATCCAATTAAAGATCTTTGGGCTTATTATCAATTTTTAACCTGTACTACTTTGATCTATGAGAGGAATATTTTTGTTGCCATTTCTGTCCCACTTTTAGACTACAATAATAAATTTGAAGTATTTAAAGTCTTCAATTTACCCATACCTATGCAATCGAACAAAACAAATGTTAATATGGTTGCTAAGTTCAATCTAGAATCAGATTATATTGCCGTTAATGCTGAAAGATCAAAATATATTCTATTTGATCAAAATGAAATAATACAATGCACACATCTTTTGGTCCCGTAGACTAGTGCTGTCAGTAGTCCAACATACCCAATCAATCTCAGTAATCTATGCATCACAACTTTGTTTATGAAAAAGGGAAGGAAAGTATTGGTTGATTGTCAGACTTTAGTTCAACCTTTTGCCGTTCTGCCTAGGGCAAAGTATATCTCATCCGGTTCATGGTTAATTACTACAAGGATTCCTTTAAAATTTGCAATAGCTTGTAGATATGCGGATCAGAAAATAACTTCTAGTATAGAAATTTTTCCACCTATAGATATTTTACGATTAAATGAATCATGTACTGCTAATAATGATTATATGGCGCTTTTGCCTTTTCTTCACTCGAAAAGTAAGTTTGAAGTTCAAGATCAATTTGCAGAATTAATCAAGTCATATAACTTTACTAACATAGGGATATGGAAGCCATTTCATAAAACTTTTCCAAAATTCAATTTAACAAAGCTACCAAAAGAACTAAAAAATATCGATAATATACCAATGGATAACTTAATTTACCAATTAAACCAGTTAGATTCTATTGAGGAAGACTTTGGACTACCAAATTGGGCTTATGCATTAATCTATTTTTTTGTTGCTTTTGCCATAGGGATAATGTTATATTTATTTTGTAAATATCGTCAAAATATTAAGAATAGGTGTTTAGCCAAGAGAATGAATAATAATAAAGAGATTCAAATAGTCACAAGGTACCTTGGTGGTGATCAAGTGGTGTCAACTAAGGTTGAGGGCGATGGTACTGCCTCCAGAAATGTTAAAATAGCTTCTGCACCATTATTGGAATCAACCACTAAGAACCATTATCCAGTACTCAATTTGTCAACCAATGAGTAGTAGCAATCAAGTAAATTAACTACAGAAATGATGATTGGACAAGAACACTGGATATTGGCTTTGATCATTGGACACAACGCAGACGTTTATATGTACATAAAACTATACGATCACATATATTGGTAGAGGGAATCGTTCTACAGCATCACAGGTAGATTTGCCTGTAATGTTTCAGCCCGTGATAACTGAGCAACCTAGTCAGGGACTCTGAATCAACAGAGTAGGTAAGCTAGGTCAGTTAGGAGTAAATCAACGACGGATGGTGGATCACATGCAGGGTGGATCACATGCAGGTCGGAGTTATCAACGACGGATGGTGGATCACATTGCAGGTCGGAGTTTTCAACGACGGATGGTGGATCACATGCAGGTCGGAGTTTTCAACGACAGATGGTGGATCACATGCAGGTCGGAGTTTTCAACGACGGATGGTGGATCACATGGAGGTCGGAGTTTTCAACGACGGATGGTGGATCACATGCAGGTCGGAGTTTTCAACGACGGATGGTGGATCACATCCAGGGTGGAGTAATTGCAGTACTTCTAAATGACGGGAATTGGCGTTGCAGATAAACAAATGGATTGTTGGAGTTGACAACGACGATCAGAGGAGCAGTTCACTGGAGTCGGGGTTATGAAGACGGTCCGCAGTTGATGGTTGCGCCTTTTTCTAGAAATAAGAAGTTCCGATATTTGATGTTACGAACTTGGTTATTCACACAAGAATTGGATGAACTATACATTGCTGAACATTTAGATGTTGTTGAACTTTTGAAATGATTTTGTTTATGAATATTTTTTTGTTGTTTTTAGGGAAATTTGTAAGCATTCATATTGTCACCGATTTTAACTAAAATATAAAATTATATTTCTTAAGAAAGGGAGGAATGTGACAATATGATGGGCTTAAAATATATATATAGATATATATTATATATATTTATATTTATATTTATGATTATATATTCTCAAAATGTTTATTAAATTGAATAAAATAGAATGAAATTCAAAACAGTGTGGCTGTGGCCATTGATTGACACATTAAATTCATCCATTGACTGGGACATTTTAGGTGAACGTTTGTATGTAACGACCACTGCTCACTATGTACTTTTTAAAGACACTTAAACTATGGGGTCACCAAAGGTTCTCAACACCTTAATAAAGTAATTCGAAAAATTAATCAGAAATAACACGATGTTTTGATTTATATCAATTATATAAATCAAAACATAAAGGTTATTCCTGATTAATTTTTCGAATTATTTTATAATTAAAGGTGTTAAGAAACCTTTGGTGACCCCACAGTTTAAATGTCTATCGTAGGTACGTCGTGAACAGTGGTCGTTACAGACAAACGTTCACGTAAATTGTCCCAGTCAATGGATGAATTTAATGTGTCAATCAATGGCCACAGCCACACTGTTTTGAATTTCATTCTAAATACAGGGGAATATCTATTAAGAAAAACATGACCTTGTAAAAGGTTGTTCAATTGACCTCTGGATTGCATATAACATGTTTACATGCAGACCAGGAGGTGACATATAGCAATTACAATTAATTATAACACTGGGATACGTGTATTCTTCAAACATCAATTTCCAGGTTGGTCAAAACATGTCAATTAGAGTCAACTTAATAGATATTCATCCCTGTATCTTTAGAATTAAAACTATAATGGTCAAATTAATAGAAACCTTGACACTGTTTATATTCTGTATATATACTTGTGTATTTTATTGTATGGGACACATCGGCCTATGCAGGTTAATAAATTATAGCAAATTCCATCTTGTTATAAACATATTTTGCGCTCAATGATATTTATCCGCGCATTTATACGAAATACGTTCGGTTAGCTGTCAAAACTGCAAAGGACGTGTGCAGAAATGTCTGCAGCAACAAATCACCGGTATGAACTCTCTCAAGGTCACATCCGATGTAAAAAAAAAAGAAGGTTTAGATGATAGGAATGTAAAAAAAAAACCGACATTTTGAGTAAATGTCTAAAATTTTGACCCCATTTGTCTATTAAAAGTAGCACATGAAGTTATATTTTATGTAACTATTGCACATTTGATATGCTTAGGTGAATTGTACTCGGGGGAGGGGGGCACTGCCTATATACAAAAAGTTAGGACGTGGCGCTGGAAGTCTTGGAATAAGTCATCTGTTCTAGCTTGAAAATATGTGAATAGGTCGGGAAAACTATCAGAAATATATGATTAGGTCAATAGAGTTCCCATAACCTCTTCTTCTGTCATCTTTTCTTGGTGTTTCCACCAATTTTCTTTCTTTTGACATTTAGTGACTCTTACGGCATGTTTAATAAAGTTGGTGCGAGTTACCAAAACTTGAATTATTCAGTGATACCATAGACATAGCAGAAAGTGCAATTGCAGTGAGAGTCTGTTTCCGTCTAATGGATTACCTTAGACGTATTTTGCACATTTTATTTGGAATTTTGGGTCATCAAGGCTCTTCTATTTTATACTTGTTTGGCTTTTAACTATTTGGATCTGAACGTCACTGATGAGTTTTATGTAGACGAAACTTGCGTCTGTCGCATCAAAGTATAAGCCTGGTACCTTTGATAACTATTTACACTGATGGATACCACTGCTGGTGGACGTTTCGTCCCCGAGGATATCACCAGGCAACTAGTCCGCACTATATCAAATTATAAGCATGGTACCGTTGATAACTATTAGAAGCACCTGTATGAAGTTACCAAAAATAAAACAAAATATAAAACCAGTGAACTAATCAAGTATCTTTATGATAACAGATTCAGTTAACATTTTGTTAGAATTAGTTTTTTTTCCTCCACAGTATCGTTTGTTCCTTCCTGAATCCAAAGAATATTTATTATTCAAATCAAGGACCTTTGATGGGCAGCATAACATGTACACATAAAACAATACATTATGATTTGTAACAGATATTTTTTTTTATATTAAAATGAAACATTAAAAAGTTCAGACAGATGTTATTATCTTCATTCTATTAAAATCACATACATTTAATTCCAGGCAGGATCAGAACCATAAAATCATTACAATTATCATTATTATTACATACATTAATTAACATTTCGTTTAACATCTACTGTAGACATTTAAAATATAGCTCCCTAAATATTGAAGTACAGACAATTTTTCCTTAGTAAATAACCAAACAAATTTTGCCTCATTTGAAAGATATATAAAATTAGGACAGATACAGTACGTTTAAATACTTTTCTTCATGAAAGAAAGTCAAATTGTTGCTTTCAGTCTGCATTTCTTTAGAATTTGAAAAAAAAGTGGAAATCAACTTTTCTCACTATAACAAGAGGAGAGTAAAATTTGTTGTATATATACCACAACATGTTTGGAAATAGTTAGTATATCTCTTTTTATTCACTCCGTCTCTAGAGTAGGTAGTTTCGCAGTTACTCTAAAGTTAAACATTCCTGATGGAATATATGTTAGGTGCTGTGATAGAGGTCCCATGTAAAGCATTTGACAGTTCCAATAACAAAGTGTTGTTTATAAACACACTTTTAATACCCTTTGCTATGAAAATCAGGGGCAAATATATGGAATGGAGGTTTCCGCTCACATTCTATATACACAACATTTGTGGAATCTTCCTTTCATGATGTACATAATTTTACCGATTTTTTCTTTTCTTCATCCTATAAATATTTTGGATTTACCTTGGAATGACATGGATTTTGTCATATTCATTCCCTACAAACCCATTACCCGCTTCTCCTACACCCCGTATTAGAATTTAATGACACCATATCAGAATATTCATAATATACTAGTTATGCTATTGGGCAACCCCTTTTTGTTTATCTGAAGTAATGCTCATATTCCTTTAAGCAGATCATTGACATGTCAATGAGAGAGGTTATAATTGTGTTAGGTTTCCTTGTATTACACATAGTTTCATCTAAGTGACGGAAAACTTTCAGTTTGGGTTGTTTTTCCTAATTACTCTGTTGGAAGATTTGTCTGTATCAGGAACACACCCCTGTAAATGAAGTTCGTGTGGAACAATAAGAAGCGTAGTCTTGAACAAACCTATTGCTGTCCAGGATATTCCTCTTTGTAAGTGTCATTTGGATATATGATGGGATTCCAAGTGAAATTTCGATACAAAATTACATGATTTACACCACAAAAAGTAAAATAACAAAAATACCGAGCTCCGAGGAAAATTCTAAACGGAAAATCTGTTATCAAATTGCAAAACATCAAACAAATGGAAAACAACCGTCATATTCCTGACTTGGTACAGAATGTAGAAAACGGTTTTATAGCTAGCTAAACCTCTCACTAGTATGACAGTCGCTTAAAATTCCATTATATTGACAATGATGTGTGAACTAAACAAACTAACATAATAGGTAACTTGAAAATGTCAAAAATAGTGATACAGCAGTACACATTGTTTTATAATCTAAATTAATATAAATAACGACAACAGTAGTGCACCTCAGTTCGAAATTCATAAATCGATTGAGAAAAGAACAAATCCCGGTTACAAACTAAAACTGAGGGAAACGCATCAAATAAAAGAGGAGAAATACGACACAACAGAAACTCAACATTAAAATAAAACACACACAGAAACGAACTATAATATAACAATGGCCATTTTCCTGACTTGATACAGGAAATTTTAAGAAAAAAAAGGTAAACACACAAATATGTCAACAAAAAGAAGAAAAAACAAAAACAAAAGGCATATAGAGAATACACATTAGCAAAAACAAAAGACAAAAATTAAAAAAAGAAACAATTATGAATTTTGCAATGAACACCACTATTTAGGAAAGAAAATCTTACAAAACACAAAAAAGCATCGGCTAGTTTAAATGTTGAATGAGTTGAATTGAATACATTTCAATGATTATATTTAAACACAAATCTGGATTGTGTACAGAGACCATTTTATATCAATGCCTGCACATATTGTTATAAATACTTGTATATTTCAATTTGTGTTGCTTTGGGTTTCATGAAATTTTGTCATGAACCGTGATTCATGACAGAAAAAGAATAAACTATGCAATAAGTGGAACACAGTTAGTTCCCCTAGAAAAACAAATCTCTTGACAGCATATCTTCCCTCAAAAGAATATAAATATAATCGAGAAGATAAAGAAAACAATGGCTTAAATTATTTCTTTGCATGTCTTACTAGTGTATTTTAAGTTAAAGTTTCAGCACCGAAAAAGAATACGAAAACGCTCTTTATCTTAGAAAGGGATAAATCGTACTTTAGAAAAGATCTCTCTGATTTTATTTATGTTTTTATCTGAAACTAAAATTAGCCCTTCTTATTTCTGACTTGTTTCTTTATTCACATGATGATGTCTTTATACAAGAGCTTTTTACAAAGAATGAACAGAAGCTAGAATTATCCTTTAATTTCACTTCTCCTACACTATATACTAGTATCTGATGTCCTCTAGCTAAACAAACAAGGGTTTAGTGACTATCTTGAACGTATCAAATCTCTAATCTTGATTCTCGTACAGAAATTGACAATTGAGGGTTAATTCAAAACAATAGGTTACGACAAATAAGATGATTTCAATTTTACAATTTGTGAACAGTCAATTTCTATGCAGCAACGATGTTACGTTCCAGTAGCGCATGCATACGAAATATATATCAGCAGGTTGGTTCACATCCAGGTTTTGTGTTTCCAATCATAATAACTTGGTAGAGGGTTGCTGTTCACAAGGAAACTATTAAACAAGGAGTTCCAAGCTCCCTTCCAAAATTATACGGACGCCATCACGAGAGGTTGACCGTTAATGAATATGTTTCACATATGACGACGGATATGTTCTATTCGTCGTGACTATATTCCCATCATTCTTTCCCCGAGAGTGTTCTACTCGACTAGATAATTACTAGGGTTGTACTTACGTGAGCACCACGACAGGTTCCACACTTGAAGCATCATCTGCTGACTCTTGTGGAGCACTTGCGGTCATCAATGTTTGTTTGGTGAGTTTCGTGTTGCTCAGTTTCTATGTTGTGTATTGTATACTGTTGTTTGGTCTATTTGTCTTTTACCTATTTTTGGCTCTGTCAGTCGATATATGAGTTTGAACGTCTCTTTGATATTTTGCCTCTCTTTGATATATTTTGCCTCTCTTTGATATCTTTTGCCTCTCTTTTAATTATAGTCGTTCACCCTCGTAACCTGTACGAATTTTTATCCGAGGACGCGATTGTGAGTGAATTAATGTGAATATTCATGCGCGTTATGTATCATTTAGATCTATAAACATCATACGACGGAACTGAGGATTGTTACACGGACAAAAAGTAAAATCACAAAAATACTAAACTCCGAGGAAAATAATGTCAATATGCATTCATATGACAATGTATGTTATCGGGTTTTAGTGACGTCCGTTTTCTTCATTGTTGGACCTGATAATGTAGTTCACGTCAATACTGGCTTCGTTTTTATCTGGTGATTTTCTGACGTCACAAAGATAAGAATGTCTGTCATATCTTATAAGGAAACCGTTCAAACACAATACAATTGCCACAGATGATGTTTGTAATCTTGATTTGTCATTGAAATCGATTTATAAGATTGTAACCTCGGTGAACTACTGTTTCCATATTAAATGACATTTTTATTTAAATCTGTAAGTACTGTTGACTTGTGAGAATTGTGTAGCCATGCTCTATCAATGATAATAAAAACAATCTTTACTTCTATGTACTAAGTACTTTGGTCTCTGGTGGAGAGTTGTGTCATTGGCAATCATACCTCAACCTATTTATTTATTTAGAAGAAACCAAAATACCGTGATATGCAGATACATCTGTCTGACTTCAAAACAGGCAGACAGCTTTGGAACGATGTTCATAGAAAACAACACATATTGACCAGCGAAAGGGTACTAACAATAACGGTACCAATTTTTCTTCAACAGATGCGTATATCACCAATCAATGTCCATTCAATGATGTTCGAGGCCAAAATATTTTAAAATCCAAGCTTATTAAAAATACAAAGGGCCATAAACAAAAAAGGACCAAAAAGTATATCCAATGCTGAACAAGGAATCAGAGCACAATTTTGTTCTCAGTATAAGATCGTACGTTGAGATCTCCGCCGAAAACGTGTAAAATTTATGTCTGATCTATGGCTCTTTGGGAAATTAACTTAAATTGATTTAAAACAATGAATCCTGTAAATAAAAAATAGAAAGAAATAAATCCAAATCAGGAACCAGCACCACTATACACACAATTTTATAATTACTATTTGGTCTACCATTATTTGACAACCACTGTGTGAATGCCATTGTTGGTGATCTTTTTATCCACAAGGTTATCACTGGTGAAGTAGATATAGTGTTCATATGCTGGTATGAAGTATTTTGGATACGGAAATTTTCTATTGATTTATTGTAAATAAACCCTAAAGTCATTCATAAGTTTTGTCTGTCCCGAGACAACACTTGTCTCGGCTAGATTTAGCAAAATGTTTTGGAATTTTAGATCCATCCTCTACAACTTCCCAATTCATAATTTATTTGTCATTAATTCTTATTGTAAGATTGGATCACATCCGATGTGTCATTATATGCACCAATCGTGTCGTAATGTTCGTAAACAACACAAAAGATCGTATTTCTTCCCCAACAAAGAATACAAAACTTCTTAATAGCAGATACATAAAAAAATTAGGAAGCATACAAGATAAAAGATGCTACAATGTACTTCAATATATGGGAGTTGAAAACTATGACCATTTCTAATACCGTGACGTATAAAACAAACACAGGATAGTGGTTATAATTCAAAGGATACGCAATTACAATTCAAAGGATACGCAATTACAATTTCACAATACGGAGTAGTAATGATTCAAAAGAGAGGTGAAGGATACTAAAGGGACATTCAAACTAATAACCACTTGTATTTTTGTCCATCTGATGAGTTAAGCCTTTTTCAACTGATTTTTATAGTTCGTTCTTATGTTGTACTGTTATACCACTGTCCCAGGTTAGGGGGAGGGTTGGGATCCAGCTCACATGTTTAACCCCGCCGCTTTATTTATGTATGTGCCTGTCCCAAGTCAGGAGCCTGTAATTCATTGGTTGTCGTTTGTTTATGTGTTACATTACATTCGTTCATTTTCTTTTTACATAAATAAGGCCGTTAGTTTTCTCGTTTATAGTGTTTTACATTGTCTTGTCGGGCCTTTTATAGCTGACTAAGCGGTATGAGCTTTGTTCATTGTTGAAGGCCGTACGGTGACCTATAGTTGTTAATGTCTGTGTCATTTTGGTCTTTTGTGGATAGTTGTCTCATTGGCAATCATACCACATCTTCTTTTTTATAATAAGTTGAGAATAAACCGACAACGCCATGGCAAAAAAATAGACAAATAGATGAAAAAACAGTACACAAAAAAGACCCATTATAGAAAACCAAAGACTGAGCAACACGAACCCACCAAAAAACTGATGGTGATCTCAGGTGCTCCGGAAGGGCGCATAAATCCTGCCCCGAATGTGACACATTTCGTGTTACTCGTATTAGTAAAAACCGGGTGTTAATTCTCATTCGGTAGTTCCCATTCCTGGAAAAGGGGACGGGATTGTAGTTACGACAATTGGATATTTTATAACGGTTAACCAAATCGTGATGGCGTCAAAAACAATTTAATTAGGGACTATTTCACAACTTCACAACTTAGAACTCATGGTTTCCTTGTTAGTACCAACCCTCTATCAAAGAAATCATGATAGGAAATTCAAGCCATGTGATATCTTATCTACTGGTGATAGATATTCCGTATGCAGGCGTAAATGGAATGTTGCTACATAGAAATGGAAAGTTCGCAATTTGGAAGCTGAAATCATCTCTTTGGCCGTACATTTTTTTTATTTTAACCGAACGTCATTGTCATTTTCTAGATGTAAAGCAAGATATGAGGCAGCCTTATTGTATCTGTGATATCCTTTTATCTCAATTACTACCAATCAAGTAATCAAGATTCTTGATAATGTTACTTTAAGTGATAGTAATTTTTAAAAAAGTACGATTTATCCTTCCATAATAATTGCTATATTGTTTGTACTGCATGTGGTGTCTGTCGTTGGTGAATATATTCATTGTTGTTCTGCGGTTTACATGTTGTGTCGACTATTATATATGTATTTGTGCGTAACTCTGTGATAAGTGTTCTTGTGTATGTTTGTGCTCTATTTCTGTCCTGTAGTATTGTCATTTTAGCGATTTTTTTTAATATTGTCATATAAGCATGCCCCCAAGGTTTTGTTTGCAAAGAAAACAGGTTGAACCCACACATTTTCTTTCTAAAAATGTCCTGTACAGAGTCAGGAAGGTGGCAGTTGTTGTCAAATAGTTCTTTGCAATGTATGTTAGCGTTTGTTATTGTAGCACTTGATTGTTCCTGTTGATCCTCTATTTTCCTCTTATAGTTGATGTGTTTTCCTCGCTTTAAGTTACTAACCCGGATTTGTTTCTCTCAATCGATTTACGACTTTTTAACACCGGTTAACTACTATTGCCTTTATTTAAGAACCAACATCTGATTTACGCCACCTCGGATTGGTATACGTCGGTGAAACGAAAGGAAGGCTAAACAAACGTATGTGCGGTCATAGATCAGACATTAACCTCAATGCTAACGATATTCTATACCAGCATTTCAATCAGCCCGATCATTCCAATGTTTTTATGACAGTTCGCATTATCGAAAAGATATACCATAGCTCTAAAAATCCTAATCTTTCAACGACTCTCCGTAGACAAAAAGATGACTACTGGATTAGACAATTGGGAACTACGACACCTTATGGTTGCAATGACAAAATTGATGGTATAGGTATTCTATCTAGTCCTTTGTGCAACTCGGTGAATATGATGAATATTTTCAACTCGGCTCCTCGACGTAGACGCATTCATGGTCATCGTCATTATACATCACCTTCTCTGCATGATGTATCTATTAATGACTTGCTGCCATTTATACAAAAGCCGTTAGATATTCATCATATTCGCACGAAACTTTATTCATTACCTCTTTCAAAACTTCATTCTCTGTTCAATTTATGTTTGGAATCCACTGTTACAAACCCTCATTCAAACCAATACAAACTTGAAGCTATAATTTCGGATATTGCAAGTCCGCATTGGCAAAGATGAAAAAGAAAAAAAGATCTTTCCTTAATCTGTCTTTTGCCAACAAAGGTCTCGATGGCGTCAACTTAGGCAATATCCTTCATCATAAATTAGTTCAATCGAAATCACCTCCTTATTTCAAAGACCAGTCTGTACCAATCATTTCTTATACCTATACCAAACCTATTGCAACTAAAATGTTCAATTACAAACACGTTTTGCAGGATCTCGATATTGAAGACTTCAAGTCTAAACCTCCTGATTGCACTTGTGCTAGTTCCCAATTCACATATAATCCTGCTGGCCACGTTATTACCGGTGACCTCAACATTGTTAGTAACACTTCTCTACGAAATGTGTTATCGAAAGGTCCGAAATATCGTGAGCCTACATCCATCAATTGGAAATACAACTTTGAAATTTTGATGGATTCTGTTGAGGATTATGCCAGGCAATGGGCTTAGCGCGAGAAGGAAGACGTAGACACTCTTTCCGAATGGATTAAGGCAGTGAGGTCGTTGATACAGAATTCAGAAACTGAATGAGTTTATCAGTGCCCATGCTACGTCAATGCTACGACCCAAATGTTGTAAAACACCTATCATACCTCCATGATAAAAAGTAAAATCACAAAAATACTGAACTCAGAGGAAAATCAATTCGGAAAGTCCATAATCACATGGCAAAAGCAAATAACAAAACACATCAAAAACGAATGGACAAGAACTGTCATATTCCTGACTTGGTACAGGCATTTTTAAATGTAGAAAATGGTGGATTGAACCTGGTTTTATAGCTAGCTAAACCTCTCACTTGTAAATATGTTGTTGTCCCCACAGATAAAGCCCCAAACAACATCGTTTTTGTGTGTAAAACTCATTACATTAACTGCTTGATAAACGAATTAGGTATTGACAATTCACTTGGAAACTCAACATACACCCTCACCACACGTACCAAAGAGTACATCCTGGATATTCATAGGTCTGTTCTGTGTTCCTTTGGAATTTCAACCAAAGATGAAGAACTGGATCTTCCATCACTGTATTTGATACCTAAACTACATAAGTGTCCTTACAAACAACGGTATATTGCTGGGTCAACCAAGTGCTCCACAAAACCTCTTTCTAAATTATTACCATCTATTTTATCAGCAATCAAAGACGGGCTTCAAAGTTATTGTGAAACTGCCTATTCTATAGGGGGCGTGAATTAGATGTGGATACTTAAAAATTCCAAATATCTTTTAGAGTACATACAATCTAATTCTCTTTCATCTTGTAACAGTATTAACACATTTGACTTTTCTACTCTTTACACAAGTATTCCACATTCCAAACTAAAAGACAAATTGAAAGAGTTTGCTTCATAAAAAAGAATGGCCAACGTAGATACAAGTATCTTGTCTTAGGGAGGGATAAATCCTACTTTGTAAAGGATCAGTCTGATTAAAACAAAAAATTCTCTGAAACTGATATTATCAAGATGCTTGATTTCTTGATTGACAACATATTTGTTACGTTCGGAGGACGTGTTTATCGACAGACTGTCAGCATTCCAATGGGAACAAACTGTGCCCCACGACTTGCCGACCTGTTTCTTTATTATTATGAAATATTATGAGGCTGACTTGATGCAGGAACTTCTTAGGAAGAAAGATAGGAAGTTAGCAATATCTTTTAACTCTACTTTCCGCTATATAGATAATGTTCTTTCACTAAATTATTCAAAATTTGGTGACTATGTGGAATGCATCTATCCCATCGAGCTAGAGATAAAGGATACTACAGATACAGTTTAGTCGGCCTCATATCTTGACTTACATCTAGAAATTGACAATGAGGGTCGGTTGAAAACAAACTATACGACTAAAGGGATGATTTCAGCTTTCAAATTGTGAACTTTTCAAATCCTAAGTAGCAACATTCCAGCAGCACCTGCATATGGGGTATATATCTCCCAATTGATACGGTATTCCCGTGCTTGCATTTCCTATCATGATTTTCTTGATAGAGGGTTGCTGCTCACAAGGAAGCTATTAAACCAAGAGTTCCAAATGGTGAAATTGAAATCATGCCTTCGTAAATTTTACGGACGCCATTACGAGCTGGTTGACCGTTATGGAATAACCGGACCACAAATGATATCGGATATGTTCCTTAAGTCGTAACTACAATCCCCTTCCCTTTCCTGAATGTGACCTACCGAATTAGACTATTTACGGGATTTGTTATCACTTAAGTAACACGACGGGTGCCACATGTGGAGCAGGATCTGCTTACCCTTCCGGAGCACCTGAGATCACCCCTAGTTTTTTGGTGGGGTTCGTGTTGTTTATTCTTTAGTTTTCTATGTTGTGTCATGTGTGCTGTTGTTTGTTTGTCTTTTTCATTTATAGCCATGGCTTTGTCAGTTTGTTTTAGATTTATGAGTTTGACTGTCCCTTTGGTATCTTTAGTCCCTCTTCTAGAATAGATATTTTCGCAATAACTTTGAAGCCCGGCTTTGATAATATTGATAATACTGATAATATTGAAGTTAATAATTAAGAAATATGTTTCATGGATCACATGGAAGACCAAAACATATACCGTTGTTTGTAAGGTCACTTATGTAGTTGAAGTATCCAACACAGTGAAGGAAGATGCAGTTCTTCTTCTTTTGTTGAATTCCAAAAAGTATAATAAAAATACCGAACTCCTAGGAAAATTCAAAACGGATATATAAATATAATGGCAAAATCAAAAGCTTACAAACATCAAACGAACAACTGGCATATTCCTGACTTGGTAAATGCAATATTTATGTATAAATAGTGGATTAAACTTGGTTTTATATAGGTTGCTAAACCTCTCACTCGTATGACAATCGCATACAAATCCATTATATTGACAACGATTTGTGAACAAAACATACAGACATTATAGGTGAAAATATCGAAAATAGGGGTACAGCAGACAACATTGTGTTATAATCTTAATCAATTAACAAAAAAAAATGTAACAAAGAAACAAACTACAAGAAGCATAGAACAGACCTATCATTGTCAATGATTTCCTCCTTGGTAAAAGTCATAAAGGGTGTTGAGATTCCAAGTTTAGCATGGGTATTCATAAACAGTCATATATACTTATTTAATCAAATTTGTATAAGAGTAGCTGCGTCTTTTTTTTCGCGTTTAACACAATGCCTGACATAATCCGTGACTGAATCTATTAACATTTTTTAACCTGTGTGACCAATAGATTGATTTAGGCTCACGATATTTCGGGCCTTTGGGTAACACATGTTGCAGAAAAGTGTTACAAACAATGTTTATGTCAGAAGTAATATTTCTTGTATAGACCAAACTAGTCCTCTTACAGACCATTATAATTTGTTGATTGTATCAGTACTCAACATACTTAACTTTAATATATATGAACGGAAACAAAGTACAATTTTAATTTTTACAATATCGACAAATCATAAATATTTTATGACAAAATATGATTAAATAACATTTTAATGTCCATTCCATGTTAATCGCAATACGTTTGACAAGTTTTCAATGTTTTTATTGATTTTGTGGTTTTTTTCATCACTATGCTTCACATCTGTCCTATAGCCAGAGCATATTTGTAAACATTAAATTTTGCAGAAACCAAAACCCTTTTTATATTAATATGAATGGCACGAAACTGATCAAAGATACCAGGATCATACTTTGTTTCGCCAAACTCGCGTTCCATCTTCAAAAGACTTGCCACTAGAGATTGCATCAAAAGTAAGAAGGCCAAAATCAAATACAAAGTTGAAGTAATAGCTATGCAGAGACAATGGCTACTGGGCAAAATGGTATTATTTGATTAACTCTGCAATGTTTGACTATGCTTTCGATTCTAAAACATTTTGGCCTCGAGCTTCACTGAAGAGATATTTATTGTTTATTTGGTGCAATAAATTCAAATGCAATTGGTAACGTTAATGTTATTGACAATAAAAAAAAACTACAGCTGTACCTACCAAATAATTGGGAATAAAACAATGTATTTTTCAATGTCTTCAACAATAACAACAGCTGCACGTGCTGAAAATGCTAAGCATATCCAACTTGTTATTCAAAGAATCGAAAATGCTTTTTTCATCATCAATGTCATGCAGCTGACTAAAGATAAAGTTCTCCTATTCAATTATTTCTGAAAAAAGTGACAAAATTATGAGACGAACGGACGGACAAACAATTTGGTTGCAATATAGTCCCCACGTGCACTCTAGAGTGAAGTGTTTGGTGTCACTGCACCCACACATACAGTTACCAGACTAATGTATGTGTCCTCCAGAAGATTGACCCAAAAGTTCAGCAAATTGAAATAACAAGAAAAGGAAATTTAACAATAAGGAAATATTTGGTTTAACAATAAAAAAAAGATAAATATGTAGATCGGTCTCTATTAATGTTTGAATTATTAAGTTCTGGTAAATAACTCAATGGTAAATTTGGAAATAAAATGAATTTTTCAGTACAGAGAAACATAATCCAAATAAGCGATTGTTAACAATAGCAACCAAGTGATGCTTGGTGGTTTTTTTTAGAAAGAATTTTTTCTCAACGCTTGGCTGTGTTCTAATGTAGACGAAACGCGAGTCTGGCATATCAAATTATAATCCTGGTACCTTGGATAACTTTACATCACTGGGTCGACGCCAATGCTGGTGGGTGTTTCGTCCCCGATGAAGTCAGTAACTCAGTGTTGACATGAAAATCAATTATATAGTATTTTTTTAAATTAACTGTTTGCAAAGGTATGAATTATTCTTATCACAGGCATAGATTACCTTAGCCGTATTTGGCACAACTTTTTATTACTTTGTGTCCTCAATGCTCTACAACTTTACTTGTTTGGCTTTTTTACCTATTTTAATCGGAGCGTACTGGCGAGTCTAATGAAGACGAAACACGCGTCTGGCGTATCAAGTTATAAGCCTGGTACCTTTGATAACTATTTACCCTGTCTGAATGACCTTTTGATAACTTTCGCCTATCTTTGATACACCTTTAGCATGTCTCAATGAAAAGTAAAATCACAAAAAATACTGAACTCCGAGGAAAATTCAAAACGGAAAGTCCCTAATCAAATGGCAAAAATCAAAAAATAAAACACACCAACGAATGGATAACCCTTTGATATCTTTAGCCCCTCTTTGGTGCACCTTAAGCCTGTCTGAATGAGATTTTGGTATTTTTCGAATCTATTTGATGCACATTGTTTGGCTCATTTTTGGAGTTAATATGAATTGCTCAATTAGTGTCTGTCACCTTCATTTGTCGTCTTTATCGAGTTGAGATTTGAAGATTAACAAACTCCTGTAAACTTTACCTATAAACAATTATAGAACATTACAAGAGTTAAAGTAAGTAGTTAAGGGTCAATGCTACCCTTTTTGGTCTACCAGCAAACCTGTAAAATATATATTTAGTGGCTGTAGGTTATTTAGTCTGATATTGATATTCTGGAAACGCTTTTGGGAGTTAAAATTGCACAAAAAATCCCAAAGACCAAACATTTGGTAGCCAATCAGAATTAAAACATGAGGAGCATAATTAATAACCTTTGCCCCATATATAAACTAAGAGGACAGTTTATTCATTTTTATTAAAGCAAGGGACTGATTATTCATTTTCAAAATATATTTATGATATTTGAAAACATAAATTTTTTTAAATGATTTGTTTATTATAAATAAAAATGTATAGTCAAGTCATTGTGTACCATTTAATCAGAATTAATCATCATCCTCTGCAGAAATTAATCTTTTATATTCCCAACTGCATGTACATGTATTGCATACCTATTTAGTATTAAAGTTTTTTGAAAGGTTTTGGAGTCACTGAAGGCCCAAGAAGCTATAGAACAAATGATGCAAAATCATGCTCTTTTAATAGGTGTTTCCCAGACCCTTTCTTGATCTGAAAATGCAAGTTTTGTTTTAATAATTTTAACTTAAGTTTCTATGGACAACATCAAAAGACCAATGTGCATGATGAAGTAAAAATGGATTTTACAGTTAAGTCTGTGGCTGTTGGTTTTTTTTACTCATGATCAAGTTCATAAAAAAATTTCTAGATTACAAAAGGAATGCAACACTAACAGAATACAGAAGGGCAATCAATGAACAAAAGACAAATAATGAAGAAACATTGATCCCGAAAAATCAGGCCTACATCTGAGGGAAAACAGAACTTGCTTCTTGCAAGGCACACGCCATGAACACAATTTGATATGGAGACAAGCTTTTGGTCTTTTCCTACATGAGGCATTTGCCTCAATGTAGTTACGGCCTAGTTAAGAATAAAGGTGAGGTAAGGCTTCCTGAGACAATATACCTCAAGTTAAATGAAACCAATTTTCAGGCATTTCAAGTATATTTAAATAATATCTATACCTTAATTATTAAAAAAATTGGGAAGTGTTTCCCGATTTTTTTGGAGGAAAAAGACAAATTTATGACGAATCTGGTGCCATCTCATACTTTCGATTAGACCTGCTGAGTTATTTATTTTCAATACATTGCAAGTCAGGTAATTTATTTTCAAACTACCACAGAACAAACCATTTATTTTTGTGATTATCAAGGCTGAGTTATTTATTTTCAAAATCCTCCCCCCCCCCCCCCCAGAATATCAAATGGTCATCCCCTAAAATGAGGGTGAAAAATTACCAACCTTTCTATCAAGTTTAAGATAAGATGATAATGAGATATATAGATTTTTTTCATTACCTCTTCTTATACACAGATTACCATCAACGTTTTGAGGATAACATAAAGTGTGATATGATATTTTCCCTCTAAAGAAAGTCATTTTTTTAGAATGAGTAGATATATCGTACTGTACTAAATAGAATATCTTGTTTTTTTATAGAGAGGAATCTCTTTCTCAGATGTTACATCTCTTTTTTTTTTAAATGATCTGTTTTTATATTTGTGCTTTATTGTGCAAGTTATCCATTTCAATTACGCCACAATATAGGGAATTCAAAGGAATTCAGAATTTTTTTGTGTCATTATTAAAGTTTTGACCATTAAAGAATGTAACAAAACATTGACCATACAAAAATAATCTACCTTTAGTGAAAGTATTCATAAGATAAATTGAAAGAAAGGACTACATTATGCTTTTAAATAAATTTGCATGCTGATCAGTACTTTATAGTTTTGGCTTGTAATGCCTGCAAGAAGTCATGTAACAATTAATCCAGACACATTATTCTCACTCTGATCCAACCAGTCTTTATTTGATCTTGTTACTAAATGCTGCATGTTTGGTGGAAAAGCTAAAATGAATGAGAGGAGATTTGGGCCATGGGGGGATATGTCAATGAGACAGTAATAAAACCAACTAAAGTCTTTGAATTTTCCCAACCGTTTTCAAACCCATCCTTGATCTAAAAAAACTAGAGGCTCTAAAGAGCCTGTGTCGCTCACCTTGGTCTATGTGAATATTAAAGGAAGCAGATGGATTCATGGCAAAATTGTGTTTTGGTGATGGTGATGTGTTTGTACATCTTACTTTACTGAGCATTCTTGCGGCTTAAAATTATCTCTATCTATAATGAACTTGGCCCATTAGTTTCAGTGGAAAATGTTAGTAAAAATTTACAAATTTTATGAAAATTGTTAAAAATTGACTATAAAGAGCAATAACTCCTAAGGGGGTCAATTGACCATTTCGGTTATGTTGACTTATTTGTAAATCTTACTTTGCTGAACATTATTGTTGTTTACAGTTTATCTCTATCAATAATAATATTCAAGATTATGACCAAAAACAGCAAAATTTCCTTAAAACTAACAATTCAGGGTCAGCAACCCAACAACGGGTTGTCCGATTCATCTAAAAATTTCAGAGCAGATAAATGTTGACCTGATAAACAATTTTACTCCATGTCAGATTTGCTCTAAATGCTTTGGGTTTTGAGTTATAAGCCAAAAACTGCATTTTACCCCATGTTCTATTTTTAGCCATGGCAGCCATCTTGGTTGGATGGCCGGGTCACCGGACACATTTTTCAAAATTACTAACCCAAAAGATGATTGTGGCCAAGTTTGGATTTATTTGGCTCAGTAGTTTCAGAGGAGAAGATTTTTGTAAAATATTACTAAGATTTACGAAAAATGGTTAAAAATTGACTATAAAGGGCAATAACTCCTAAAGGGGTCAACTGACCATTTCAGTCATGTTGACTTATTTGTACATCTTACTTTGCTGAACATTATTGCTGTTTACTGTTTATCTCTATCTATAATAATATTCAAGATAATAACCAAAAACAGCAAAATTTCCTTGAAATTACTTATTCAGGGCCAGCAACCCAACAACGGGTTATCCGATTCATCTGAAAGTTTCAGGGCAGATAGATCTTCACCTGTTTAACAATTTTACCCCTGTCAGATTTGCTCTAAATGCTTTGGTTTTTGAGTTATACCCCTATGTTCTATTTTTAGCCATGGTGGCCATCTTGGATGGTTGGCCGGGTCACCGGACACATTTTTTAAACTAAATACCCCAATGATGATTGTGGCCAAGTTTGGTTTAATTTGGCCCAGTAGTTTCAGAGGAGAAGATTTTTGTTAAAGTTAACGACGACGGACGCAAAGTGATGGAAAAAGCTCACTTGGTCCTTCGGGCCAGGTGAGCTAAAAATGAGAACACCAAAGTGAAAAAAGTCCAAATGGCATTGAAGCATATCCAATAACATCTTCCAAAACTAACCACCAAGTGGCCCCTGTAAAAACCTTCAATTAGAAAATTTCAAAAACATACAGCGAAACCAAGACCAATGCAAATAAAATAAAACCAAACAAAAACCTACTTTACACTGAATCATAAGAATACCACTCTATAACAAACTATACATCGTTAGTATCAATAAAACAAATATATGAGAAGAAAAACGAACTAATTGACAACATTGTCATACAACAACAAGAATAAATATCAGGAATTGGAAACATTTTATTTACAAACTATTTGGCACTGTTGGATTTATCACTATCCAATATAATTATCTGGATATAAATGAAGTACAATTATTTGTAAGAGTATCAATAAAACATAAATATTTAATGACAAAATAGGATTTAATTACATCTTAATGTTGATTCCAGGTGTAATTACAATATGTTTGATATATTTTCAATCTTTCTTAATTTATTTTGTCTACTATTTTACTCCTTAGGTTTCACTGTATAACCATCAATATCAAGGTTTAACGAAAGATTAAAAAGGTTTCAACAGGGATGTTACAGACAATAGAAATCATTATAAGTTTTATGGACAAGGAAGCTTCTCATTAAAAAGTAAAATCACAAAAATACTGAACTCCAAGGAAAATTTGAAACAGAAAGTCACTTATCAAATGGCAAAATCAAATGATAAAATTAATTTAACTGGCCTTTAGGAATAGTTTGAGATATCATTCAACTAAAAGTATGGATCTACTTACGGATAAATTATGGACAAATTTAATCAGAAAGCCATTTTGTTAAAATTTATATGTCATAAAAGGACTCACCTCAAGCAAATACATACTAGTCCATACAGAATGATTTAGTGACATTACTATCAATGTGTTAAAGATATATTGCATTTGCTTTTTACAGCTTAATAACTTTATTTGAAGCAAGGACTGAAATCTTATTAATTTATCTTACATTTTCAGGTTTTTACAACATTGACAATACTGCATGTGGTTCATAGCATAATATAAGAACAATTTGACAATTACTCTGGAATAGAATATTCTTACTGTGTTTATTCAGCATTTAGCTGCATATAATACATTATAATTAGAATAACATGATATCACAGAAGAGTATTGGAATGTAATATTAAATGATCAATTACACAAAACAATGGTAAAAAAATGGCAGAAAATATTACAATTTAATAATTTCAACAAACTTTTAATCATATTATCAGCCCTGCACAAGGTGCCACATTTCAGAACAAATTTATTTATGTCACATGAATGATATAATGGTAATATGAGTACCTAGCAGTGACAAACAAGTAAGAAGCTATCTGTCCCCATTAACAGTTTGTTATTTATTGATGGTAGACAACCTGAACTTTGACATTTGTTCATATATGTTAAACTTTGAAAAAAAAAACATGTTTTTGAATGAAACAACCACATTTTGAATGCACAAAAACTCTGATCACAATTTTGACAACAAGCTTCTCCTCCCACTTCACAGCATATTCTGAAGAGTAGCCACAGATGATGATGTTGATATTGATGTTGGAGTATTCATCACTATGGCATACTCACCCACAGCCTGAAAATACAAATACAAGTACAATTGTGGTTGCATAGTTAAGGACATAATGCTTCAACAAAATCTGTTTATCAATTTCATACTTGTTAAATCCATTAAAGTTTTATAAGGAACTTCTGCCATCTTGGATCATAAAATAACAGAAAACAATAAATCAAAGTGCTTGTAAGCACTAAGGGTAAGGATTGCTTCAATTTATCAGTGGGGAGTAAAATTAAATATTGCATTGGTTGCAGTTGATTTAACAGCCATTCTAGACAAAGAAAGATAACCCCAATTCTAAAGATGACTTTAACAATGACATTATTTATATTTTTAGAACAGATATTTTCAAAAGTTATGTAATTTCCTTGACAAGTGTAACATCATTTTGTGCCTTGAATATCTAAGCATATATTACATTGATAAATTCTAGAAATGTACATGCATAGGATTTATAGGATGTTATGATCAATGCACTATATTTTGTGTATCAAAAAGGTAGTGATAAGCCTTGGAAGATTTATCAAGTCAACCCATAAGGTTTTGATTGCATTTTATGCAATCTTTACCTAAAAATTGCAAATTTTCAGGAAATTTTTCAGAAGACTTTCTTACTTATAAAGTGTGGAAAATAATGTCAGCTTTCAAAATAAAGATCTTTAATTGATTCAAAATTTTTAACTTATCGTTTTATTAAAGGGGCACTAGCTACGATATATATAAAAAAATAAAGTATGATTTTTTTTATATCAATCATTAATCAAATTGGAACAATGAAATAATAATTTGCTGTTAGCAATAATTTCCTTTAATTTTGTTGAAATAAGCGATTAAACATAATTTTTGACTGATTCACTTGCAAGTGAAAACGTCATCATCATTCTAACCGGTATTCATGTGAACTTCAAGTTAACCCCTAGCTAGAGATTGACAACGCATGCATTGTACGTGTACTGGTTATTTAAAGAAAAAGAATGTCAACAATGAAAGTGAAACTACGGTAAATCATTTGATTACTAATTCGATGCACATAAAATCATTCGTTTATGGTTAAAAACAATGAGAAACATCTATTTTTAATCTATAAAATAAAATCAAACAGACCTATAAAAATCCAATTGCACGTGTTGGTTTAATCTATTCGTATCTTTATTTTTGTTTACATCGCTTATATGGTCATCTGAGGTCAAATCGATAGTTAATTAGATGGCGTCTGGACTAAAATACACACGAAACGAACCTATATATTATCTACCCCATGCTCTGTAAACTGTTTATTTTAGACTTCTGATAGTTTGGATAAATGTTTTACCTTGTTATAAACCAAATATGAGAATTTGAGTTAAATCGGTTACAATGAATTTGACAGCTAGTGCCCCTTTAAGGCAAGATAACTCAAGATATTTTGATTTTATAGTTTTCTATCTATTCACATAATAAAAAGTAAAATAACAAAACTACTGTCCTCTAAGTGAAATTCAAAACACAAAGCTTCTCATCAAATTGCAAAATAAAAAGCTCAAGCACATAAAATAAATTGAAACAGCTGTCCTATTTAGAAATGTGCTAATTTTCACAACCTGTAGTTTAATAATAAGCTCAAAGACATATGTTTTTTTAAATTTTTTTTTGGAAAAAGCATAATATAAACTATATGTTGACCAGAAGGAATATATTTGGTAATGTTTTGTTTTTACCACATTACGACTTTTAGAAATAAGCGTGATAATATATTAAATAAGTTGTAAATACCTTATAAATGAGGTTGTACTCGTTTTTAGTGTGCACAACACCAGCTCTCTCCTTCCTCATTTTATAAACAGTGTTGAGGACGTTGACTGATCTCTTGTCCTCGTAAGATCTCATACATATGTCTATAGTTATCAGAGTACCTGTTCTCCCTGTTCCGGGGCTACAAATGTTAAACAAAGGTTAGGATTCAGATGAAAAAAAATAACATATACCTAAATTAGGCCATTAGTTTTCTCGTTTGAATTGTTTTACATTGTTCATTTCAGAGACTTTTACAGCTGTTTATGCTGTATGGACTCTT
Organism: Mytilus galloprovincialis; assembly: GCF_965363235.1. NCBI lineage: Eukaryota > Metazoa > Mollusca > Bivalvia > Mytilida > Mytilidae > Mytilus > Mytilus galloprovincialis. The sequence goes on from NC_134841.1 coordinate 2,197,106, forward strand.
CTCATTGTTGAAGGCCATACAGTGATATATAGTTGTTAATTTGTGTGTCATTTAGGTCTCTAGTGTAGAGTTGTCTCATTGGCAATCATACCCCATCTTCTTTTTTATATCAAAAATACCAGAGAAGCAAAATATGGTAAAATTACACAATTTTTTTTTTTTTATGAGAATGGCATGTGCTAAATCAAAGTGCTTGTAAGCACTGAAGAGAAAAGATTGATTTAATTCATCAGAAATTGTGATAACCCTTGGAAGATTTAGATATGAAGTCATCAGTTCCACAGGGTTTTATTTTGCATTTCATGCAAAGTATATATTATGGTAGACAATAAATGAGCAACTGATAACACTATGATGATGCTTTAGGTTTGTTTGGCTTCTTCAATTTGAGGTTAAATGATCAATACTTTATTATTTTTTTTATATATTTAGAACAAAGGTGTAACAATGTAATAAAGTAAGAAACATTGATTGATTTTTGTTTGCTTTATATCCAGTGGCAATTATTCAATCATTATCAGGACAAAACATATTCAGCTTGTGTGTAAATCTTGCAAGACCAAACTCTAAAGTCACATTTTACACAATATTACTATACCTGCAGTGTACAACAACAGGTGCCCCACTGTCTTCATAATAAGGTCTGGTATCTAATACAAACTTTACTAAGGAGATAGGTTCTGGTGTACTGTCTGATGGCCAACATGTGTACCAGAAGTGACGAACTTCCCTCACTAAATTCTTCTACAAAAAGAAAGTATTACAGTTAAATAAATGAAAAGAAACCTCTAAATGTAACTATTGTTTTATATTATTCATCAAAGGAATGTGTAATTTTTATAATCTAATCATTCAATTCTTTGGTGTGTTTTTTTGTACCATTAAATATTATGGGGTTCTTCCCCATTAGGTCTTGTTTAAGAATTGAATCAGTTCACTGATACGACTGATACGACAGCAGAGGTTGAACCGTGAACAGTTAGGACAAATTTGGACACTATATTCAAGCTTGATGCTGTCTGAATTTGGATTTTGATCAAATTTTTTACCAAGTATAGGTTTCCGACACAAAATAAATGTCTCTATTGCACAAAACAGTGCAATTAAAGATTTCTTCTTGAAACTTAATCCCAGACTTTTCTTTGTAGTATGGATCAATTTTAGAGAGATCAATACACTTAAACACATAGTCTGGTCTGGAAACTAGAAAAATTCTTTTTTTGGCCCCTTAATTATTCCTGCATTAATTGGGCAATTAACCACAAACTCAATCCCAGCCATCCTTTTGTGATATGTAACCTTTGGTACCTTTTGGGCCCCTAATTCCAAATGTTTGGGAACATTAATCAAAAATCAATCCCAACCTTCCTTTTGTGGTTTCTTATTAAATTTCATAAAAATCCATTCACTTTAACTAAAGGTATTGTCAGGATATCAAACTTGTCTTCGGACTAAGATGCAGACGACAACAACGACATCATACCATTATTCGATCCCAAAAAATATTTTGCAGTCATACAAAAAACCACGACCTACATTCAATAATTAACCTTCACTTCCAGCCCTGTCAGATGCATTTTAATTGAATAGCCCTTAATAATACAATTACAATATACCTACTTCTATATCTTTGATTTCTAATACTGACACAATGTATTCCTGGTGAATTTCTTTCTTCTTCAGAGTGATAATAAAATCTCCATAGGTCAGTCTGTTCTCCATCCCTGTCTTCTCTGGCCAGTATGGTATACATCTGGGCTAAAAAACAAAGTGACTATAAAATCTCCATAGGTCAATCTGTTCTCCATCCCTGTCTTCTCTGGCCAGTAGGGTATACATCTGGGCTAAAAAACAATGTGATAATAAAATCGCCATAGGTCAGTCTGTTCTCCATCCCTGTTTTCTCTGGCCAGTATGGTATACATCTGGGCTAAAAAACAAAGTGATTATAAAATCCCCATAGGTCAATCTGTTCTCCATCCCTGTCTTCTCTGGCCAGTAGGGTATACATCTGGGCTAAAAAACAATGTGATAATAAAATCGCCATAGGTCAGTCTGTTCTCCATCCCTGTTTTCTCTGGCCAGTATGGTATACATCTAGGCTAAAAAACAATGGGCAATTTAGTATTAGGAATATAACCAGATGCTCCATGGAGCACAGCTTTATATGACCGCAGAGGTTGAACCCTGAACAGTTGGGGCAAGTATGGACACAACATTCAAGCTGGATTCAGCTCTAAATTTGGATTGTGATTAAATAGTTGACACAGCATAAGTTTTTGACACAGAATAAATGTGGTCTTATAAACTTAAATTTTTTTTTTGCCTTTGAGCAATTCACTCACTATGCTGTTGAATATTAATGTTTGAAGAAATTTTTTTTTTATTTCTGAAATCTGAAATGAGAAAAATTGACCCCCCCCCCCACCCCCCTCCAATTATTTTTTTCACATCCCCTTTTCCCTTATTCCAAAACGAATCTCAATTCAAATTTCTAATGGACTTTGCAACAATAATTACACATTTAAATACATCATAAAACATTAAAATGTAAAAAAAGTGCTTGTAATCACTGAATGGTAAAGATTGTTTTAATTTATTAGTTGGTAGTAAAAGTGAATATACATTGTATGTTGTATAAAGCAATGAGTTAAGTTGATTCAACTACTATTCTGGACAAAGAAAGATAACTCCAATTTTCAAAGAATATTTCATAAAGCATTGGTTTAAGGTGATTCAACAACCATGCTGGACAAAGAAAGATAACTCCAATTTATTGTCTGGAAACTACAATAATCATGGCTAAAAATAAACAAAAAAGCTTCATCAGCAATATTCTATATTAACAAATTTCCAATGAAGTTTATTAAACTAAAGTCATTACACTGCTTTTTAATTATGTTATGTACTTAAGTAATTGTCCATTAACCTGGAAACCCTTTTCCCCCCTTTTTTGCACATTATTCCTTAAGGGTTTGAGCCATAACTCCCAAAGACACTTCTTACCATGCCTTTGTGGTATTCCAGTATCCAAAATCTAAATACATGGTTAGATTTAGCATATCAAAGAACCCCAAGAATTCAATTTTTGATGAAATCAAATAAAGTTCAATTTTGGACCCTTTAGAGCTCCCTGTGAACCAATTTTATAACCGGGCCCAAATATCATGAATCTAAATACATTGTTAGATTCAGCATATCAAAGAACCCCATATATTCAATTTTTGTTGAAATCAAACAAAGTTTAATTTTGGACCCCGATTTGGACCAACTTGAAAACTCGGCCTATAATAAAAAAAAATAAGTACATGTTTAGAATCAGCATATCAAAGAACCCCAAGAATTCAATTTTTGTTAAAATCAAACTAAGCTTAATTTTGGACCCTTTGGACCTTAATGTAGACCAATTTGAAAACGGGACCAAAAATTTAGGATCTAAATACACGGTTAGATTCGGCATATCAAAGAACCCCAATAGTTCAATTTTCTATGAAATCAAACAAAGTTTAATTATTGACCCTTTTGGCCCCTAATTCCTAAACTGTTGGGACCAACCTTCCTTTTGTGGTCATAAACCTTGTGTTAAAATTTCATAGATTTCTATTTACTTATACTAAAGTTATTGTGCAAAAACCAAGAAAAATACTTATTTGGGACCTTTTTTTTGGCCCCTAATTCCTAAACTGTTTGGGCCCAAAACTCCCAAAATCAATCCCAAACTTCCTTTTATGGTCATAAACCTTGTGCTTAAATTTCATAGATTTCTATTTACTTATACTTAAGTAAAGTGTGAAAACCTAATGTCTTCATACGACGCCGATGCCAACGTCATACTAATATTTGACCAAAAAATTTTCTAATTTTGTGGTCGTATAAAAACAACCTGAGATACAATAAAATAATAAAAATTAAAATTAAAATTGAGAATTAGATATTATTTCAGTACTTTACAATGTGTACAGATCATCACAGTCACTAAACAAAAATGTACTATGAGCCATTATACACCCAATCAATGTTGCTGACGCTTCATTTCAGTAGGCAAAATGTGACAAAAAGATCATATATATGTGCCTTACAATTTAGTTTGTGCAAACAGTAAGAAGACATCTAACAATTGATAAATCTAATGTGTTACAGATTTCTTTGGCTCACTCTTTAGACAAAGCTATATTGCATTAAGGCATGAAGGTATCAGTCTTTAAAATATATTTTTCTATTGTAGCTAAATGATTTTACAATTCGTCAATTGACTAAAACCTCATAGAGTGAGGCCTTCAAAGATGATGGTGCTCATAATCCATACCGGGTACTTTGTGATACCTGTCCTCTCTCGTCCATATCAGTTAACATCAGAATGACCAGCAGTACTAGACAATGGTGTCTGTGTGGCTACCCCTATATAATACATAGTTTATAATACCTGTCCTCTCTCGTCCATATCAGTTAACATTAGAATGACCCTGGACTGTTGTTCCCACACCATTCTCCAGAAATCACCACCAGTACTAGACAATGGAGCCTGTGTGGCTATGTAAGCTCTTAAATCTTCTTTATATCCCTATATAATATTAATAAATTTCAACCAGTTGTTATTATTATTTTGATCTTATTTGCTTGGATTCAGCAGTGCTATGAATTCATAAAACTTATTTCACAATTTTCAGCTACAGGAAGTTAAGTTTTTATGTATGCCCATTGGTCCAATATTAGGTCAGGTTGTAGACCTGTGACTAGCATTAACAATTTTTCAAGTACATTGACAGACAACAGTAAATAAATTCATCATCTGTTCAGCCTTATATATTGTTTATATAGTTGGTTGACATCATCTGTTCAGCCTTATATATTGTTTATATAGTTGGTTGACATCATCTGTTCAGCCTTATATATTGCTTATATAGTTGGTTGACACAAAAACTATTATAACAAAGGATGAAAAAGGATAATATGTCTGTAATATTAAAATGCTTTAAAAATTTATAGATAATATAGTAATTTGAAGAAATTTGTAGATCAAAATTGAACATTTTATTCAGATCTTATAAAGGAAAATATTTTTGACAAACAAAACAAATTTATAGGTAGACATTTATATTTTTCATGGGAATATTTTCATTAAGATTCACTGTTCATAGGAAAGAAACATAAAAATAAGGATTTTTCTATTTCTTGCTATTTCACAAAAATAATAATGCAAATGTAAATTGATCTATAGTTATAAACATTGCCTTTACTTAAGTTGTTTAGATTTTTAAGGTGTATGCATTTTGTCTCTCGACATTCTGATATTGAAATTTATCGTCCTTCCCTACGCCTATATCACCCTGCTCTGTCTCTCTGTAATTCTCATATCAAGGCTTTAAAATGAAACCTGGCATAATAATCAGCGATGTCACAATGTGAGAGGAGAAGTTATCAGCGATGTCAGAGGAGACATTATCGTCCTTCCCTCCGCCTATACCACCCTGCTCTGTCTCTCCGTAATTCTCATATCAAGGCTTTAAAACAAAACCTGGCATAATAATCAGCAACGTCACAATGTGAGAGGAGAAGTTATCAGCGACGTAACAATGTGAGAGGAGAAGTTATCAGCGACGTCACAATGTGAGAGGAGAAGTTATCAGCATTGTCACAATGTGAGAGGAGAAGTTATCAGCGACGTCACAATGTGAGAGGAGAAGTTATCAGCGACGTCACAATGTGAGAGGAGAAGTTATCAGCGACGTCACAATGCGAGAGGAGAAGTTATCAGCATTGTCACAATGCGAGAGGAGAAGTTATCAGCGATGTCACAATGTGAGAGAAGTTATCAGCGACGTCACAATGTGAGAGGAGAAGTTATCAGCGACGTCACAATGTGAGAGGAGAAGTTATCAGCGACGTCACAATGCGAGAGGAGAAGTTATCAGCATTGTCACAATGTGAGAGGAGAAGTTATCAGCGATGTCACAATGTGAGAGAAGTTATCAGCGACGTCACAATGTGAGAGGAGAAGTTATCAGCATTGTCACAATGTGAGAGGAGAAGTTATCAGCGACGTCACAATGTGAGAGGAGAAGTTATCAGCGACGTCACAATGCGAGAGGAGAAGTTATCAGCATTGTCACAATGCGAGAGGAGAAGTTATCAGCGATGTCACAATGTGAGAGAAGTTATCAGCGACGTCACAATGTGAGAGGAGAAGTTATCAGCGACGTCACAATGCGAGAGGAGAAGTTATCAGCAACGTCACAATGTGGGAGAAGTTATCAGCGACGTCACAATGTGAGAGGAGACATTATCAAGCTTGCTTTTAGTCAAACATAAAACTGTCTTAGAAAGAGGGAAAAGACCAGTAACAAACAGATTATCAGGGTTTCTATATATAGATATCATTAAATATCAGTCGCACGACACAATGTAAAACTTTTTAGCTCGTTTGCTGTGCTCACTCGCCAAAAAGGTCCACATTGTTGCTTGCGTCTGATATTTTACGATATCAATGTGTAGAAAACCCGATAATCTATTCTTACATTTTTTCTTTTCTGTCTTACAAACACATAAGTTTTTTTAATATCTATATATTGTAACTGCAAATTCATGTATTCTGATTTAAGCTATTAAAAATAATTCCATTTTTTCTATCTTAGTGACTTTCCAACTAAGACTTTTCACCATTAGAATCATCAAATAAAACTCTCAACACTATTGAAAATGTAGTTTGGGTTAAGAAGATTCCAGGACTGAATAGAGATAGATCATCAACTTCACATTAAATTCCTACCGTTATAAAGTTGGCATTGATATAATCAGAGAAGTCTTCCCCAGGAATCTTTTGTAACTTCACTCTGGAATGTGGAACTGTATAAAAAGAAAATATAAAACATAATGTGGATTAGGCTGATTAATGATATAATGTATATCTGGTAAAATAAAGCACATTTATTTTACATTAGATGAAAAAAATCACACATATACTGTAGCTAGTGTGATCACTGATTAAACAATGTGCTGCATCAGATAGAAATTATCCTTACGCACACATACCTGTACACGTAGAAGAATTTGATTGATTTTGGAAAATTCAAGTATGAATTCAAAGAGAAGTATCTTATATCAACTAAATTTTCAAAAGGTTACAGTCTTTGCATAAAGGAATGTTCAAACCTAAATAGGATAACAGATGTATTGATATTTATTAGCATATGGTAGATTCCTATCGAAGAAGCTTAAATATTGACTTGGTAGTGCAGATCTCAAGAGTTAATTATTTGGTATTTACTCCATTCCTTTTTATCTTTAACACAGTACTCAACCAAGAAGTCTTTATGTAAAATAAAAAGAAGCAACATCAGTGAATGACCATTAAGATACTAAAACAACTTACAAGGCAGTACATTAGCAAATCTGTTTTTATCCTCGGCTCCAACTGGCACACATGAAAGTCTGGGTGTTTCATTTGGAATCAGCTGTAAACAAACCAAAAAGAAAAGAAGATGAAGAAAAACATTTCAATATTGTCATTTAATTTCAACTGTTTAATAATATTTAAAGAAAAGTTAAATGTATAAGCAATAAGGGGAGATAATCTGACATAAAATACAAGTATAAAACTCTCTATAGATGAACACAACATGTATAAACTCAATATTTATCAAAAATTACTAAACTAATTAAGGAAAATTTTATTATAAGTTTTTTTTAAAAGAATGCAATAATTCACAAGTTTCAGTAATCAGTTGTTTACTTTTGAAATTCAAATTTCTGTAAATGGTAATTTTTAAAAATACTTAATTCCATCTCAGAAACTTTCAACATTACTTGTTACCTTTCGACATTACTTGTTACCTGTTTGTACAAAATTTATCGTTCGTAATTTAATCGCATTCGATTCGTTAATAGAAATACCTGTTCACTTCAGGTAAATTTTATATTCCCTGGTCATTTCGAATAGTTTACTGGTCAATTCATGACACGTTAAATTAACCCACCCTCCCGCCCATTTTATTTTTGTATTATTTGAATATTTTTGTACATGTGTTATACCTTATTATATCGAAGAAGTTGATGAATTTGATATTTGTTTGGGAAGTGACTAGTGCATTTATTATTTATTATTATATTTATCAATAATATATAGACTTTAAATGAGAAATTATTTATGAGATATGTATGATTGTAAATGTTTATTTATGGCAAAATATGATTATCATTACTTATATGTGTTGAGTTTTGTTTTATTACATCGAAAAAAAAGAGGGACGAAAGATACCAAAGGGACAGTCAAACTCATAAATCTAAAACAAACTGACAACGCCATGGCTAAAAATAAAAAAGACAAACAGAAAAACAATAGTACACACGACACAACATAGAAAACTAAAGAATAAACAACACGAACCCCACCAAAAACTAGGGGTGATCTCAGGTGCTCCGGAAGGGTAAGCAGATCCTGCTCCACATGTGGCACCCGTCGTGTTGCTTAAGTGATTACAAATCCGGTAAATAGTCTAATTCGGTAGGTCATATTCATGAAAGGGAAGGGGATTGTAGTTACGACGTAAGGAACATATCCGATATCATTTGTGAAACGGTTATTCCATAACGGTCAACCAACTCGTGATGGCGTCCGTAAAATTTACGAAGGGATGATTTCAACTTCACCATTTGGAACTCTTGGTTTAATAGCTTCCTTGTGAGCAGCAAACCTCTATCAAGAAAATCATGATAGGAAATGCAAGCACGGGAATATCGTATCAATTGGGAGATATATACCCCGTATGCAGGTGCTGCTGGAATGTTGCTACTTACGAAAAGGGAGTGGAGGGAATTGGATTACAAATAGTATGAAATAATATCATTTTCATGAATTAATGTGTTATTCAGTAACTAAGTGAATAATGTTCTCAATTTGATATCCTGGATTAGATATTCTATAATTTATGCCACAAGAATAATATATTTTTTTAAATAAGTTTATTACCTGAAATTCTTGATGGATAGCATCAGTTTCCAATGAGAAATCTGTCAATGCTGAATACACCAGTGGATGAGAGGGATAATTACAGTTCTCCTGGAAAGTATACTTTAGAGTGAGTTCATAGTTACAATATTTAATCCATTTAGATAATATTTTTAAAGCTTACACCAGAAGGTTTTGATTGGTTAACAACTTCCTAAGCAATGGATAAACAACAAAATCAATGGTGTATTATATTTGTCATTTTACTAGCTGAATCAAGTCAATTATTTTCAACATGTTATAATCATTATTATTGGCTTGTTACATTGTATAACAAAACGGCAAGCAATCCATCTCATAAAAAGACAATTGGAAAACATGGTCTCAGTTTCTTGTATAATAAGCATTTTTTAAAATGGAATCCTTGATTTTTTTTTATGAAATAGGTAGTTTTTCATGTTTGACATCAATTCAAATAAATTGAGAATGTGTCCATGTTGCATTTAGTACTATTAAGGGATAACATAACAGTAAAAGTGACACAACCCAAATTCTAACCTGATCTGTGTTTTGTGGTTCTGACCATTTAGTAAAAGTTTCACAAACTGATGTTAGAGAATGGAATAAAATTGAGAATGGAAATGGGGAATGTGTCAAAGAGACAACAACCCGACCAAATAAAAAACAATCACAGAGGGTCACCAACAGGTCTTCAATGTAGCGAGAAATTCCCGCACCCGGAGGCATCCTTCAGCTGGCCCCTAAACAAATATATACTAGTCCAGTGATAATGAACGCCATACTAATTTCCAAATTGTACACAAGAAACTAAAATAAAAATAATACAAGACTAACAAAGGCCAGAGACTCCTGACTTGGGACAGGCGCAAAAATGCGGCGGGGTTAAACATGTTTGTGAGATCTCAACCCTCCCCCTATACCTCTAACCAATGTAGAAAAGTAAACGCATAACAATACACATTAAAATTCAGTTCAAGAGAAGTCCGAGTCTGATGTCAGAAGATGTAACCAAAGAAAATAAACAAAATGACAATAATACATAAATAACAACAGACTACTAGCAGTTAACTGACATGCCAGCTCCAGACTTCAATTAAACTGACTAAAAGATTATGATTTCATCATATGAACATCAGGCACAATCCTTCCCATTAGGGGTTTAGTATCATACCATCATAACATTTATGAGAAGAACATAACCCGTGTCATGCCAACAACTTTTTTTAGAATAAATGTGTTTAGTGACGATGCAAAGACCTTATCAGTGACTCAATATTAACGCCAAAATATGCAATCTTTAATGACTTGACAACAGTATCATAATTATATCCCTTCTTAATAAGTCTATTCAAAGGTTTTGTAAGTTTCTGAGGTGAATACTGACACCTTTGTGCTTTATAAAGAATATTTCCATAAAAAATTGGATGTGAAATACCTGAACGTATTAGAAGTCTGCATGTTGAGCTATATTTACGAATGATGTCTTTATACAGATGATAAAATTTAGTAAATTTTTTTACTAGTTTGTGATATCGAAAACCCTGGTGTAATAATTTTTCAGTAATACATAAATTTCTCTCGTTAAAATCTAAAACATTATTACATACACGAGCGAATCAAACTTATTTTGTGCTTACAGACAGACAGAGAAACAGACCTGCCTAGTGATGGACAAGGGTAACACTTTCTGTCCATCCTGCTGTGGCAGGGGCATAAAAATAAATCACCTGGAAAATATAAAATTTGGTTCTGCCAATTTTTTTCCTCTAACATCCATTGTTTGTTTAGATACTTTTAATCCTTTCTATAATTTTGTAATAATTGAATATTTAAGTACTGTGATCATCTTGTGTACTTATAATGATAACTACAATATATTTACATCACTGATATCTAAGCCTGGATTCCAGAGTCCACTGTTAGGTCTAGACTTGGATACCACCCCCAAAGCTATAGAGTTGGAACTCCTGGTAGATAGCCTACTGGAACAACTACCACTCCCAGGGAAGTACGGGTGCATCCTATGACCTGATCTCTTGTGAATTATCAACTGTAAAGCATGTAAACTCATATAAAATACATAATAGAAGTACTAATACAGAAATTTAAATGTGCAATCATATTCAGATAGTGACCTAACAACAAATTACAACACATGATAATCAGTGTGGATCATTTAGTAGTTCAATATTTTTAGATATTTGAATTCTTGATTTTTCTATGATTTTTATTACATTGAATAGATATAGGAAGATGTGGTATGAGTGCCAATAAGACATCTCTCCAACCAAGTCACAATTTATAAAAGTAAACTTTATTACATGTAAATAAATGAAAAATTCAAGGATTTCAAAGATTTCTCACTTCACTTTGTTGCCATTTTGTTTCTATAAGACTTCAGAGGATTATAAATTCAAGTTTTATTTCACATATGAAATATTAGTGTAACTTTGACTGATAAATCATGGTACCAATATTTAATTAAAACCAATGAAATATCTTTTTTATTTATTTATACTTATCTTTTTGTTGAATCCATGCTGGCCATACTAAAAACCATAAGAACTTTAACATGAGTGCACAAGCTGAAATGTCTGGCCTTTTTTTTTTTTACTAATCATTGATATTATGTTGATATTCCTAAACATGAAGCTTTACTACAGTTATCACATAAACTTAACATTATCCAAGAAAATAAGGTCAACCAAACAAGAAATACATGTACACCATACAACTATCCAATACACAAAATATAGTTGACCTATTGCTTATAGTTTCTAAGGAACAAACTAAACCAAGAAAACTAAACATTGACCAATAAACCATGAAAATGTCTCAGGTCAAGGTCAGATGAACCATGCCAGGCAGACATGTACAGCTTACAATTCTTCCATACTCAGATATAGTTGACCTATTGCTTATACATTAAGAGAAACAGACCAAAACACAAATACTTAACAATCAGCAATGAACCATGAAAATGAGGTCAAGGTCAAATAAAACCTGCAAGACTGACATGAAAATCATAAAATATTTCCACACACCAAATACAGTTGATCTATTGCTCAAAAATTATCTTTGACAACTGAACCATGAAAATGAGATGACACCTGCCATTTAGAAATTTACACCTTACAATCATTCCATATACCAAATGTAGTAGACCTATTACAGTACAAGAAAAACTGACCAAAACACAAAAAATTAACTATAACCACTGAACCATAAAATGAGGTCAAGGTCAGATGACGCCTGCAAGTTGGACATGTACGCATTACAGTCCTTCCATACACTGAACATACTAAACCTACTGCTTATGATAGTATCTGAGATATGATCTAGATTTTTGAAGCAAACCATCTTTGTTTTATGGTATACTTTTTAAAACATTCTATTTTTCTAGACCTGAAACCTTACCTGTAAAATCAACAAAGACACACAACAGAAGCCACCTATAGCTGCAATGGAGATAGCTATTGTTATACCAGTTTCTATTTCCTCGTCTAGCTTTGAAGCACTTGGTCCATTTGTAGGTAATGTTTCAACTATGTTTAGTTCATTCACAATCTTTACACTTTCAAGCTAAAAATTAACAACACAAAACTATATGCAAAATACTTTTCCTAAATCATTTACTTATTAATGACAGTATGAGCAAATTTCTACAAAAAATAGGTATCTCAAAAATACAAACAATTATCTCCTCCTGAATTGAAACATATAAGCAAAAGTTATCTCCCCTACCCATATATCTTCATTCTTTCATTTGAGTGTAGGTCTATCATTCTAACAAATTTTTCTAATAGAATATGTCAAGGATGTTATAAGCATCTTTAATATATTTAAAAATAAAAAAAATACAACATAAAAGATACCAATAAATAGAATATGCAACATATCCAAAATAGTGGCCAGTTTGTAGCAAGTTTATACCCTTTATACATTATTTTCATCAACCTGAAATATTAACTGTATTGATATGAAAAGATGTATTTCAGTTCAACTACTATTATAATCATAATAAAAACCTTATTCTTGAATATAACTATAAGTTGTACTATTCTATAATATCATTATCAACTTTGTCTTCCCAATAATTTAAATTTTTCTTAAATATATGAGTTATATATCTACTCACCTTTTTCCCATATAATTCTGACGACTTCAAGCCAGGTTTGATATTTTTGGCCATATCAATGGTGAGACTTCTATCTAGTTTTCCCGTAATATCTAATACATATATCTGTATCTCCACCTCCTCTTTAGGGTTATCCCAAGGCTGGTGATCACAATCATCAGCTATAGGGTACTGTAACTTTATTTGCTCATGACTTATCTTAGAATTCTGAGTATTGATCATTATATTTGTTAGTTGTGATACAAATTTATGCTGGTGCTGACAGAATTCACGCAGAGACATTTTCATGTCTATATTTATATACATTGATGATGTAGTTCTGTCTTTGTTTTTTGCTAGCTGTGTTGTTGATGGTGTAACAGAAGCAATAGGTTGGTAAGATGTCGTCGTTGGAGTAACAGACTCTGGTAAGTATACTCCTGTTGACTCAATAGATATTCCTACAGTACTGAGCTGAGACGTTTGAGGTCTGTACTGAGAACTAGTGAGTAAATGTGTTGACTCATTATCTATAGATTTTTTGTGGCTTGATACCAAGGTAGTTTCAAAGGCTCTAGTCATTGAGGTTGTGATCATGTTTGGTGCTGGAGTCTCAGATGAGATTGATGATACCATTTCTATACCATGGAAGGTATTTAAGTCAGACGAGTACAATTCACTATAGGAAGATGTTAAACCTGTTGAGATAGTGCCTGTACTTTCCTGTATGATATCCTTTGTTGTACTTAAAACAGGTAAAACATTCATTAATGAAACAAGAGATGGAGGAATGGAATTGCAATCATAACAGTCTATGCTTACAGACTGACTAGAGTATGACACAGTTTGTTCTTGATTTATTGAAGGTGTAGAAACAATAAAACTTGATTGTAGTTTTACTTCAGGCACTAATATCTCTGAAGATGATTTTTCTGTAGAACTTGGTGCTATTATGTATGAACTTTCAGAAGATATTCTCTGTGGTTGTTTGCTTACTCTAGTGGTTTCCGTAGGAGTTATGGCTGGTGATGTAGGTGTCTGATTAAAACTTGACTCTGTAGTACCCTGGGTAGGTATGTTGTCAGGTTTTGTTGGGCTTTGTGTAGTAACACCTGCTACGGTAAAGCTAGATGTAGTGAACTCATCAGGCAATAGAATCTTCTTTACTGTGACCTTTGGTGTCATTTTCTTATTTGTTTTGATAGTGATAGGTCCTTCCTGATTAGGTATGATTTTTGTACTTCCTGTTGACATTTTGACAGTTGTTCCATAGTTAACTGAAGGTGTACTGTAAGATAATGATGTGTGTATGGAACCCCTATGTTGTCCCTCAGTTATCTCAAGAATCTCTGTTGTAACCAATTCTTTTTCTGATACCTCTGTTGTAACCTCAGGTTCTGATGTTTGTGATGTTTTAAATATCTCGGATTCATTATGAGGAAATAAATGTTCTGTTTCAGTAATTTCATTTCTCCTTGTTGTGGTCACAGATATTACCTGTCTGTGTTGAGGTCCTTCCGTTAACTTAGATATGGGTTGTCTCGTGGTGGTATGGAACATCCCCTCCCCATCATGGGGCAGTAAATGTTCACCTTCAGTGATTTCAGGCTCTATCTTTCTTGTGGTAGTTTTAAACATACCCTCCCCATCGTGAGGTAATAAATGCTCTCCCTCTGTGATTTCTGGCTCTATCTTTCGTGTGGTAGTTCTGAACATCCCCTCCCCATCATGGGGCAAATAGTGCTTTCCTTCTGTGATTTCAGGCTCTATTTTTCTGGTGGTAGTTCTGAACATTCCTTCCCCATCATGAGGTAAATAATGTGGTCCTTCAGTTATCTCTGGTACTATTTTCCTAGTTGTTGTCTTGACCATATCAATGCCATGTTGATGAGGTAAGACCTCCTCCTCTGTGACTTGAGGTCTACTAGTTTCTGTTGTATGTTGTTTTTCCTCTTTATGTTCATCAGGTATAATCAGACCTCCTTCTTCAGTACTATCAGACTGTTTAGTAACAACCTCAACATGACCTTCAGGTCTACCAGTTTCAGTGGAGATCTCAAAATGAGGCTCTTCTTTTCTATCTGGTTTAAGGACTGGTTCTTTGTCATGACTTTCTGGTAACTGTCTAACAGATTCATGTTCTGTTGTAACAGGGAAATGAATTCCTTGGTGAATAATTCCAGACATTTTTTCTCTGTTGTTACCATTTTCTCCATTTTGCCCATTTTCGACACGATTACTGTTTTCTCCATGTTGTCCATTGTCTATACTATGATCATTTTCTTCTTGAGGATTGTTATCAGTACCATGACCATTCTGATCTCCATCTGAGAGCCAGTTTTCTTCCCCACCATTCATATCAGGCAGGTCTCGAACAGATTCAGTGTAATCCTGTACAAATGGATCATGTAACATATCTGTAATCTCTGAACCATGTCTAAATTGATGTTCATCCATCTCTGGTGCTATAAGTTCTGATTCATGCCCATGATCCCTACCCTCCTCTGTAACATTATCAGAACTATCATGATGGCCGTGTGAATCCCCTGTATGAGGTAAAATTTGACCATCTATTCCTGGTCCCATCTTTTGTCCATCTGGAGGTAGGTGATGACGGTCTAGTGATAATCTTTCATCTCTTTCATTAGATATATGAAACACTTGTTCATTCCCGTTCACGATTTGTTCACTGTTCCCATGCTGAGTTGATTTATCATTCAGGTGTATATCATGTGTTATATTCAGAATTTGTTCTTCAGTATTATTAGTTAGACTACCAGCATGGTTTTCATCAGCCTGATGTCCTACAAATTGATCATGGTCTGTGGCACTAACAGTAAGTAATCCATGAGCACTGTCTTCATGATGAACACCAGTAATGTTGGACTCCTTCCCTCCATGATCTAGTCCATTATGACCAGTGATGAGAGGTGAGTCCTTACTGTTTATAATAATTGGGACTCCTGTTACATACTGCAAACCTCCTAGACCTAAAATATCAACAAAAGTCTTAAAATTTTCTTACATTGAAAAAAATGTTAAGTAATTATTTAGTCTGTTGATCTTGATACAAAGGGAATAATAAATGTGATTATAATCTGTCTAAGTTGCTTAAGTTAATGGTAGTATAGATAATTGTGTGAAAGAACAGAGATGAATTTAGCTTCCAAATTGTGAACTTTCCATTCCTACATAGCAACATTCCAGCAGAGCCTGCATATGGAGTATGTATCTCCTAGTTGAAACTGAATTAAACCAGGAGTTTCAAGTTGTGAAGTTGAAATCATTCCAATCTTATATTAGGGATGGAATGACGAGTTGGTTGACTGTATTGGAATAAATCATTCCAATCTTATATTAGGGATGGAATGACAAGTTGGTTGACTGTATTGGAATATCTGTTTCACAGATAGCAAGGGGTATGTTTTAAGTGTTGTAACCCCAATCCTTTTCTTTTTTCCCAGTATGTAAATTATACCTTTTTACCAGATTTGTACTAACATTATAACATGGCAACAAACCGGATGCAGGATCTGCCTACCTGAGGGGGAGGACAGGGGGGTACCCTTCTCCCTTCTCCCACCCCTCTTCTCCTTTCTCCTACCCCCATTCTCCTTTCTCCCATTAGAATTAAACATCTCCTTTTGAGATATTTTTTCTTGAAATATTAGAAATTTTTTTAAAAGGAGAGATATTTTATTTTTTCTCCTTTCTCCAATTTTTTCTCCTTTCTCCCAGCCTTCCTCTCCTTTCTCCTTTCTCCCACCCCATTTCTCCTTTCTCCTACCCCCTTTCTCCCTTACCCCTGTCCTCCCCCTCCTACCTGTCCAGAGCACCTGAGATAACCTTTGGTTTTTGGTGGGGTTTGGTTAGATCAGTTTGGTTTAGTTTTCTTTATTGTGTTTTGTATATTATTGTTTGTCATTTGTTTTTTTTTACCATGGCATATTGTCAGTTTTAGTGATCGACACTAGGGGTATAATAGCAAACAAGAAGATTACGAAATTGATGAATGGATTTTCCAGATGACACCCTAGTTTCATCCCTTGAGTACTTACAAAGTACAACTAACAGGAAACTGATGGTTGACATCACTTATTCCTAATGATGTGGTTTGTGGGTAAATACTGCCATCCTCTGAGGTTAAACAACACAGATAGGAGTAGGTCCTTGGTATCTAGTTCATTCTCTTATCTAGAAAAATAAAGAAGTCTTTTAACAAAAATAGAATGGAACAGTGATCCAGATCTTTTCTCAATAATACACAGTCAGTGTAGAGTTTGGAGTAACAAGATACCATATCAATATTCTTTCCTTTCATCTGTATTTTTAGGAATCACATTTTTGAAAGGATATTATTAAGAAGTTGTCAAAATTTCTTGCATGTCTTTTTCTGCAATATGATGCAAATGTTTAATTGATGCCAAATGATAATATTGGTTGTCATTAGTTCAAGTTTGTTATGTTTGCTTTTTGTAAATTCTTTTGTTATGAACTAGGTCATAAGTTTTCTCAATTGAATTGTTTCACATTTTTCATGTTGGGGCCTTCTATAGCCACCTATACACTATGATTGTTTCTCATTGTTAAAGGGCCTTCTATAGCCACCTATACAGTATGATTGTTTCTCATTGTTAAAGGGCCTTCTATAGCCACCTATACAGTATGATTGTTTCTCATTGTTAAAGGGCCTTCTATAGCCACCTATACAGTATGATTGTTTCTCATTGTTAAAGGGCCTTCTGTAGCCACCTATACAGTATGATTGTTTCTCATTGTTAAAGGGCCTTCTATAGCCACCTATACAGTATGATTGTTTCTCATTGTTAAAGGGCCTTCTGTAGCCACCTATACAGTATGATTTTTTCTCATTGTTAAAGGGCCTTCTGTAGCCACCTATACAGTATGATTGTTTCTCATTGTTAAAGGGCCTTCTATAGCCACCTATACAGTATGATTGTTTCTCATTGTTAAAGGGCCTTCTGTAGCCACCTATACAGTATGATTGTTTCTCATTGTTAAAGGGCCTTCTGTAGCCACCTATACAGTATGATTGTTTCTCATTGTTAAAGGGCCTTCTATAGCCACCTATACAGTATGATTGTTTCTCATTGTTAAAGGGCCTTCTGTAGCCACCTATACAGTATGATTGTTTCTCATTGTTAAAGGGCCTTCTATAGCCACCTATACAGTATGATTGTTTCTCATTGTTAAAGGGCCTTCTGTAGCCACCTATACAGTATGATTGTTTCTCATTGTTAAAGGGCCTTCTGTAGCCACCTATACAGTATGATTGTTTCTCATTGTTAAAGGGCCTTCTGTAGCCACCTATACAGTATGATTGTTTCTCATTGTTAAAGGCCCTTCTATAGCCACCTATACAGTATGATTGTTTCTCATTGTTAAAGGGCCTTCTATAGCCACCTATACAGTATGATTTTTTCTCATTGTTAAAGGGCCTTCTATAGCCACCTATACAGTATGATTGTTTCTCATTGTTAAAGGGCCTTCTATAGCCACCTATACAGTATGATTGTTTCTCATTGTTAAAGGGCCTTCTATAGCCACCTATACAGTATGATTGTTTCTCATTGTTAAAGGGCCTTCTATAGCCACCTATACAGTATGATTGTTTCTCATTGTTAAAGGGCTTTCTATAGCCACCTATACAGTATGATTTTTTCTCATTGTTAAAGGCCCTTCTATAGCCACCTATACATTAGGATTGTTTCTCATTGTTAAAGGGCCTTCTATAGCCACCTATACAGTATGATTTTTTCTCATTGTTAAAGGCCCTTCTATAGCCACCTATACATTAGGATTGTTTCTCATTGTTAAAGGGCCTTCTATAGCCACCTATACAGTATGATTGTTTCTCATTGTTAAAGGGCCTTCTGTAGCCACCTATACAGTATGATTGTTTCTCATTGTTAAAGGGCCTTCTATAGCCACCTATACAGTATGATTTTTTCTCATTGTTAAAGGCCCTTCTATAGCCACCTATACATTAGGATTGTTTCTCATTGTTAAAGGGCCTTCTGTAGCCTTTAATTGCTTACTTCCTTTGATCTTTGGTGGATAGTTGTTTCAATGTCTATCATATCACATCTCCTTATTTTTAAATTAGCTGTCAACAAAAGCTCAAAAGTAGTTTCAATAATTGTTTTCAAATTTTCACACAGACATAAATATGTTCAAAGTGATAAGTTTAATTATAATACAATGCAAATAATCAGCTACTTATAATGTGAGAAGACAGACAATTTGACGACATCTTAATACCACTTTATACTTAAGATGTTAGATGTATTATTTTCCACCAGACCTATCAAAGAATATATAGAGTATAATTTATACTTTGGATATCTCAAATACCAACCCAATATTACCAGAAGAGGTACTCTTCTTTATATATAATTGACATAATCTACTCTCTCCTTTCAGAATCAGCATTTTATTCCGGAATTTCCTTTAAGCATTTATTTACATAATAAACAGAAACAAAATATAGTTTGTATCTTAATCTATTAATCACAGTTATAATAGTGTTAACTTTGTATTTTAAAAAAAATTTCTGATAGATCTTAGTATCTAACATAACGTACAAAACAAATCAGACTTGGAATAACACAAAAGAAATTTGAATTGTTCAAAAAAAAAATTGATGCAGATTTTTAGTACATGAAAAAATGATAAAGAAAACAACTGCTTGCATATCAAAAACTTAGCTTTCCATGCCTAAATAACAAAACATTAGAACCATGATCTACTGTGATTTAGTACAGTTTCATTAAGTTACTGAGTCTTATAACATGTATATGATGTATGTATGTTAATAAAATAGAGTTTCTTGGAAATGTAATGTCAAAGAGGGTTTAAATTAAGCAAATCTAGAATCATTTATATCTTACCTTATTATGGGTAAATTATAAATTGTAAAATCATGTGATACAGGACAAATATTATTTACTAGATAGCCAATATATCTATTATCTAAATAACCCACTAATGAGGGAAGATAAAACATTTCACCTTGTCTTTATAAGTGAATATCACAAATAAACAAGAGAGGCTGGTGTAAATAAATAAATCTGACATTTAGTTATTGAGTATTAAGGATTGGCCATGTCTGGGTTTTTATTTCAATACTCAATCCTAGTTTTCATCAGAAAAACACTTTTTTTTTATCAATTTTTAAAAAGAAGTAGATTGTGAAAATGACTTTTGGTGAGAGTAAACAAGATTTTAATCTTTCTGTTAGACAAATCTTACTTTTGTGCAGTACCAAAAACCAACACACGGTTGAGAAAACCTTAACATAGAGCTCACAGTAAATAACCAAGTTCCCTTAATTCCCATAGTTATGACCAAACTAATACACTCTTAAAATAATAGGTGTTCATACCAAAAAGATTATCTGGAAATGAAAAAAATAAAAGCTGCGCCATGAGCTAATTATATGGCCGCCGCTTTATAAAAAAAAGGGTTAGTAATTTCTCATGTCATATAAGAAATTCATGAAAAACTAAAAGGAGGTTATCTTAAAAGATATAAACCAGTCACCAAAGTTTCATGATAACTGCTCAAAGCATTGTCCCAATCTTTGGCCTCCCTTTTTTATGGATAAATCACGTACACTGAAACATGCAATCTAAAATTTATGAAAATAGAAAGGGAGTTTACGTCCATAGACATAAACAATTCACCAAAGTTTTATGAAAACTGCTGAAAGCATTTTGTAGTTATTGGAAAAAACAACCTGTTTTAATGAACAAAACCCTGTAACTCAGAAATGTAAAATCTAAAATTTAAAGAAATCGAATGGAGCTCATATCAATAATAGATATACATTTTTCACCAAAGTTTCTTGCAATTTGGTGACAATGTTTTTGACTTATTGTCTGAAAACTGGAAAATCCCTTTTTTTAATAAAAAAAACGAAGACCCAAAACTCAGAATCTCAAATCTAAAATTCATAATAAAATAAATGAAGCTCATGTTCATAAAGTTTCATGTGTGAATTGGTTCAAGTGATTTTTGAGTTATTGTCCAACATGTTGACGAAGGATTTTCTCCATTTATAGTTGTTTGCAAAATAGTAGATAAAAACTTGTATTTTACATCTATGGTTGATTTTAGCCATGCTGGCCATCTTGGTTGGCAGGCAGGGTCATTGAACACATCATTTAACTAGATACCCAAATGATTATTGTCGCCAAATTTGGTTATGTTTGGCATAGTAATTTTAGAAAAGAAACAAAATGTAAAAGTTAACAGACAACGCATGACATTGGATGCCAAGTGATGAGAAAAACTCACTCAGGCCTGTGGTCCAGGTGAGCTAAAACAGGGAATTTCACAACTGAAAATTAAACTCATCTCTTTGTTGTGGTTAAAGGAAGTTATCAATCACCCTTACTCATTTAAATTAAGTAGTGGAAATTTTAACAGCTACAAATGACCTTGAAAATATATTTTAATCAATTATTTCTGTTTTTATAGAAATATGCACAAAAATAATTAATGATTTGTAAAATGAACACCTGTGTGAACAGCCAAGAACATATTACATAATCTTATGTAAACTAACACTATCATATTGATATCTTATTTATCATTTTTAATCATGTTATTAAGTTATGACTCTGAGTACTTGCAAAAGATAACTGATTATATTAACACCAGAATTGGATCAGAAAGTTATTTGTCTGAACTAGAAGGTGAAAATGGTGTATCAAAAAAACAATCAACATGAAGTAAAACTTAACAAACTTTTAGCTACATTATCTAAGTTAGTGTGTCAACAACTATACAAAGACAACAATATATTAATGATTTAATCCAAACTCTTGGATGCTAAATTTCAGTGAAACAAATACAAACAAGAATGTGTCCCTAGTACACAGATGCTCCATCCGCATTATAATTATTTATGTTCAGTGGAATGTGAAAATCCTCGACCAAAAACTTTAACCTGAAGCAGGACAGACAAACTAATGGATGGACTAACACACAAACAGACAAACGGACGCACAGATCAGAAAACATAATGCCAATAAATGGGGGAAAAATGGATGGACTAACACACAAACAGACAAACGGACGCACAGACCAGAAAACATAATGCCAATAAATGGGGGGAAAATGGATGGACTAACACACAAACAGACAAATGGACGCACAGACCAGAAAACATAATGCCAATAAATGGGGGAAAAAAAACACTGTATTTTATATTACTTGAAGGCACTTTATGTTAACCCTTTCCTCCATAATGACGCCTTTTGACGCCTGCGTAGTGCCTCAGTTGAAACGTCTTACCAAGGAAAAAACTATATCAGACTTAATGAAACCAGTCAGGATTCTACTTTGTCAAAATTATCTCCCCATTAAGTCAGTTTGTTTTCACAATCGTAGAAATTGAAGCCATTGTAGAAATGACGCGCTGCCAATTTTTCTCTTGAAAACCAATAAATTTATCCACATAACACCATAACGATCCTTATATGTCAGTTGTATTTTAAAAGACAAATGTATCTGCTAGCTAATGAGCACCAGTTAATAATCTTGTCTGCATTGATTCAAATTCAAACTATTGTCAGATCAGTTGTCAGGTAGAATTTTCGAAAAATCTTAAACATTTAAAAGAAAAAAAATCTAATTAAATATTTAGTGGAAGGGCAGACTAAAAATTTTCAATGGTTGAAGATTATTTTCCATAGTTATCACACAAAAATGTTTTGTTTTTTTCGAAGATACGCATTTTTATCATCCAACTTAAAAGACTGTTAGTAAAAAAAATAGCTATTCGAACACACCTACTCTTGTTTTTGGGATTCATTAGATAGGTTTTTCACTTGACCCATATGTTTCATCTTTTTGTACTGTGATTTATTTATGTTATAAAGTCAACCTGTATCTTTGATATATAAAAATGATAGAATCTGAAGCGAGATGATATATCAAATACTCTTGCTTTGTACGTTTTAAAGACAAAATATGCACCTCAAACACGCCCTAACATAAAAAGGTGCACTCGATTTTCTCTTTTCGATACAATTGTTACCAATTTTTGGAAATTTTTTCTTTGGTCACATAATGGAAGGGCAGACACAAAAATTACTGAACTTATAGATTGATATGTTCTCTGTCCATGGTAATTTTTTTTTTAAATTGGAGGTTATGCATTTTCTACATCCAACTTGATAGATACCCATGTCGTCCACTTGATATCTAAGTGTTCTGCATTACTATGTAATAGATAAATTAAAAACTTATGCAAATGGTGTTTTTAAAATAAAACACTTTGTAATTGAGAAGAAAATTGTCGTCTTATTTGTTTCTATTAACTTTTAAATTTTTTGTTACTATAGTAAACATAACAGTAAGCATTTATTGCTTTCTCTAACAAAGAGCTTCGATTCTTTTGTTCTATTTCAACTGGGTTTCAGCCTGAAACATTGTATCTAATATAAAAAGGATATTCAGGAGAAGTTCTGACTAAAATTTCATTGATGAAATATTCGTTTTCTCTATGCATTTATACTGTAAAACTGCTGATTTTTTTTATTGAAAAAAATCCTATGCGAATCAAGTATTTAAAAAAATAATCCATGGACGAAAGTTTTGAAGGCATTTTATGTTGATTAAGTTTAAGGCACTTTATGTTATCTTAGTTTAAGGCACTTAATGTTATCTTAGTTTAAGGTACTTTATGTTATCTTAGTTTAAGGTACTTTATTTTATCTTAGTTTAAGGTACTTTATGTTATCTTAGTTGAAGCCATTTATGTTATCTTAGTTGACGGCACTTTGTGTTATCTTAGTTGAAGGCACTTTATGTTATCTTAGTTGAAGGCACTTTATGTTATCTTAGTTGAAGGTACTTTATGTTATCTTAGTTGAAGGCACTTTATGTTATCTTAGTTGAAGGTACTTTATGTTATCTTAGTTTAAGGTACTTTATGTTATCTTAGTTGAAGCCATTTATGTTATCTTAGTTGAAGGCACTTTATGTTATCTTAGTTGAAGGCACTTTATGTTATCTTAGTTGAAGGCACTTTATGTTATCTTAGTTTAAGGTACTTTATGTTATCTTAGTTGAAGCCATTTATGTTATCTTAGTTGAAGGCACTTTGTGTTATCTTAGTTGAAGGCACTTTATGTTATCTTAGTTGAAGGCATTTTATGTTATCTTAGTTTTAGGCACTTTATTTTATTTTAGTTGAAGGCACTTTATGTTATCTTAGTTGAAGGCACTTTATGTTATCTTAGTTTAAGGTACTTTATGTTATCTTAGTTGAAGGTACTTTGTGTTATCTTAGTTGAAGGTACTTTGTGTTATCCTTAGTTGAAGCCATTTATGTTATCTTAGTTGAAGGCACTTTGTGTTATCTTAGTTGAAGGCACTTTGTGTTATCTTAGTTGAAGGCACTTTATGTTATCTTAGTTGAAGGTACTTTATGTTATCTTAGTTGAAGCCATTTATGTTATCTTAGTTTAAGGTACTTATGTTATCTTAGTTTTAGGCACTTTAAGTTATCTTAGTTGAAGGCACTTTATGTTATCTTAGTTTTAGGCACTTTATGTTATCTTAGTTTAAGGTACTTTATGTTATCTTAGTTGAAGGCACTTTATGTTATCTTAGTTGAAGGTACTTTATGTTATCTTAGTTGAAGCCATTTATGTTATCTTAGTTTAAGGTACTTTATGTTATCTTAGTTTTAGGCACTTTAAGTTATCTTAGTTGAAGGCACTTTATGTTATCTTAGTTTTAGGCACTTTATGTTATCTTAGTTTAAGGTACTTTATGTTATCTTAGTTGAAGGCACTTTATGTTATCTTAGTTTAAGGTACTTTATGTTATCTTAGTTGAAGGCATTTTATGTTATCTTAGTTTTAGGCACTTTATTTTATCTTAGTTGAAGCCATTTTATGTTATCTTAGTTTTAGGCACTTTATTTTATCTTAGTTGAAGCCATTTATGTTATCTTAGTTGAAGGCACTTTGTGTTATCTTAGTTGAAGGCATTTTATGTTATCTTAGTTGAAGGCATTTTATGTTATCTTAGTTGAAGCCATTTATGTTATCTTAGTTGACGGCACTTTGTGTTATCTTAGTTGAAGGCACTTTATGTTATCTTAGTTGAAGGCACTTTATGTTATCTTAGTTGAAGGCACTTTATGTTATCTTAGTTGAAGGTACTTTATGTTATCTTAGTTGAAGCCATTTATGTTATCTTAGTTTAAGGTACTTTATGTTATCTTAGTTTTAGGCACTTTATGTTATCTTAGTTGAAGGCACTTTATGTTATCTTAGTTTAAGGTACTTTATGTTATCTTAGTTGAAGGCACTTTATGTTATCTTAGTTTTAGGCACTTTATTTTATTTTAGTTGAAGGTACTTTATGTTATCTTAGTTTTAGGCACTTTATTTTATTTTAGTTGAAGGTACTTTATGTTATCTTAGTTTAAGGTACTTTATGTTATCTTAGTTGAAGCCATTTATGTTATCTTAGTTGAAGGCACTTTATGTTATCTTAGTTGAAGGCACTTTATGTTATCTTAGTTGAAGGCACTTTATGTTATCTTAGTTTAAGGTACTTTATGTTATCTTAGTTTAAGGTACTTTATGTTATCTTAGTTGAAGCCATTTATGTTATCTTAGTTGAAGGTACTTTGTGTTATCTTAGTTGAAGGCACTTTATGTTATCTTAGTTGAAGGCACTTTATATTATCTTAGTTGAAGGCATTTTATGTTATCTTAGTTTTAGGCACTTTATTTTATTTTAGTTGAAGGCACTTTATGTTATCTTAGTTAAAGCAATTTATGTTTTTCAAGTTGAACGCACTTTATGTTTTCTTAGTTGAAGGCATTTTATGTTAACTAAGTTGAAGGCAATTTATGTTATCTTAGTTGAAGGCACTTCATGTTAACTTAGTTGAAGGCAATTTCTGTAAACTATAAAAAGATGTGGTAATGAAACAACTCTTCACAAGAGACCAAATAACACAGAAATTAAAGGCTATTGTTTACTGAATGGCCTTCAACAATGAGCAAAGCCCATACAGCATAGTCAGCTATAAAAGTCCAGAATTCACAAATAGAAAACAATTCAAACCGGAAGACAGAAGGCCTAATTATTGTACAAAAAAATAAGCGAAAACAAATAGGTAATAAAGCAACAAATGCTATATAATGACTGAAATAAATTTGTTTTCTTTTGAGTTTCATTGATTCCACAAGTATAGTATTAAAAAGTCAGGTAAAGTGAAAAGAAATGTCTCCACAGTCCATTGATGAATATAACGGTTAAATTCCTGATATAAAAAGTATTAACATTTTAGTTTCATTCTTAAAAACCTATCCTTAAACTAACTCTTTTCCAAGAAATGTTTACTTTATCAACTGCTGAAGCAATTAAAGGGTATTTTTAATATAGTCCACTCCTATGCAGTAGGATACCTTAACAGTATATATATCTAAAGTACAATTAACTATATTTGATAATGCAAAAGAAATATTTTGTATAAAATGTGCCACTCCTAATAAACTATATAAATACAAATTATAATTACCTTTATACTATATATGACCTGCTTTTGGTAAATCCCTCTTGTAATATGTTCATCATTTTAGAAGACCACTTGAGTTTGTAACAGTAATTGCCACTTGTTGACTTCTTAACTATAAACCAATCAGGAAACTAGTGGAAGAATCAAATATCATCTCCATGTTATTAAATACTACGTCTTTAGCTTACATCATCGTCATGTTTACATCTCAAATCTGAAAAATAATATTGACTATTATTTGCAGTACATCTTGTTAAACTATAAGTGGAAGTACTTTGAAGTATAGTAAAGGATTTAGTTACCTCAATGCTTAACAAAACACTATTTATATTCAGAATTTAGTCATCAATAGTTTCAAAATGTATCTTTACTTACGTAATACAATTAACCAATGAAATCTGATAAATAAGGATTCACCTTTCCACATATGGTTACATACCTGTCTAAAGTCAGCAACTTTTGTAACCATTTGTCATCTGCAAAATATTTACTCTTATGCAAACATGTGACCAACTTTGTTGAACTGTTTCATATCTGATTGTCAACATTGTTCATATAAAGAGAACTACCTGCAGTCAACATTGATGTTGGGAGTATGAACACACACCCCACCCCCTTTTTGGGCAAGGTGCCTAATCTACTCTGATCTAAATTGTACCAGGATTGCCATTTTCCTATTCTGTCCAGGTAAAGTATTCTGGATTCCTCCACAAATAATAATTGGCACCCATGATATAGCAGAGTAGCCAAGTGTGATAAATGTGACATTAAACACCGCCTTATCAATCAACTATCAATAGACAGTTGCAAGATGAACACGAGACATTCCCTTCTTTTAAAGATACACCAGATTAATATGCATGCCCTTTATAGCTTGCTGTTTGTTGTCGGCAAAGGCTTGCTATAATGGTTTACTTTTACAGATTGTGACTTGGATAGAGTTTTCTCATTTGCACTTATACCACATCTTCTTATACAAAACAATGTATCTAATTAAGACATAAATCTTAAGAAATACATCATATTATAGATTTATTTCAGGAAAAATCCACTAATTGCTGTTTGTCATCTTGACAATTGCTAAGTCTTCAATGGTTAACTGATAAGCTTTCACCTTACAGAAAGATAAGATCACCCTAGTGTGTCAAATGCATGAAAATCATATTGAAGTTGGTCATGAAAACAATCATTTGGGTAGAGATTCAATATAAACACAATGTGAGACATGCTTAAAAAAGACAGTACTAACAGGTAAACAAACATTTACAAAAAATACAATAAACTGAAACTATATCAAAGTTTTCCAATGTCCATCACCACATTACTGGAGTTTACAAATTTTCCTAGTTATTTGATTGCAAGTTCAAAGGATACTTAAAATAAAAGAATACATTGGCAAATACTTTGTCCCATTTTCTAAAAATTTAAAATAAAACAAAACTTTTCCATGAAAATGTCTGCACATATTCGAAACGTAACATTTAAATTCTTACCTGTCTGACAGAAATATTACGTGTTGATCTTTTGAAGGAAGTTCAGGCACCTGTGTTGACAATGACTGCAGGATGTATCCACACTTCTCGTAGGTTAAATATCCAGACAAATATTGGTACTTTTCAACTTTCACACACATTTCTGATGGTGTAAGGTGAAAATGCATAACTCTGCTTTCTTAAAGGTCCATCTCTTTATCTCTTTTTTTCTTGTGACACATTTTTCTATGGTTAATCTCTTCCTGTAAGGATTACTTTCCAAATAGAAAATTTAATGGGAACATGTTCCACATTTTTGTATGTAAACTTGAGGCTATAAGAATAACCACAACTGTCTCCTATATCTCGTCTTTACTATATATTCCACTAAAATATTAGTCCTAGATCTTGACTTCTAATAAAAAGTCTCATATCCAAAAAGAATCACTGAAAATTTAAGTCCTTTGATATAGGTTGACCTCTTGACATCCAATATAAGGAATTTTTTTTGTCTTTGATTTTTTTTTGTCTAAGAAACATTCCTTCATCATAATGTGTGAATGCTTTATATCAATTTCTGTTTTTGTTAAAACTGCCAAGCAAAGTACTTCACTATAACAGTCAGTTATAGTAGTTAATTGGAGCCATTATATTGACAACTACATGCAGGTAGACTAAACTGAATGAAGGTTGCTAAACAAACTGTAGACTGTGATTGGTTTTTTTTTTAAATACCTACAATGTTGTTTTATAC
Source organism: Mytilus galloprovincialis (assembly GCF_965363235.1). NCBI lineage: Eukaryota > Metazoa > Mollusca > Bivalvia > Mytilida > Mytilidae > Mytilus > Mytilus galloprovincialis. The sequence goes on from NC_134841.1 coordinate 2,225,987, forward strand.
ACACATTTGTAAAGTCTATGAGCTGTATTGCATACACATAATGTCATTATTATTGTGTTGTAACTTAATGTGATAAGGCTACTAGTAGTTTTTCCTAGTTGTGCTGTTACTAGTGACGTGTTCAGAAGAATTTCTCATGGTGTTCAAGATTGAACCAATTCTTCAACTTACAGCATTTAAAAGACCTGCGTCATTTCCAAATTTTTGAAATTCCTTGCTTATCTACCTGCTGCAGAACTCATTGTATAAATAACACATAGCTGAGAGGGTGATAGAGCAGATTGTTACCCCAAGAAAACATTGTAAACGGCGGCGAAGCCAAGGTTGACAATGCTTTTTCGTGGGGTACCAATCTGCTCTATCACCCTCTCAGCTATGTGTTATTTAATTTATTACACTGAATGTCCTATCATTATTACTTTTACAGACTAATTTCATTTTAAAAGTATTTTCTATGACATCATGTACATGTATAACAGTGTTACGGGTATTAGAAGAAAAAAAAAAGTTAAGCATTTTATTTTGACAGTCAATCTGAGCCAAAACATAGAACTTAAAAATGGTTTTTAATTACTTGATGTAAATTCAATTCATTGTCCATTAAATTATTGATTTTTAATTGGTCTGGACGAGAGGGTAATATTCAAAAACATTGTCACATTCTCAGCCATGTGATAGAGTAAGTTAACATATGGCATTTTAACCTGAAGTATAATAATTTAATTTATTGTTTATTTGTTTGATTTCTGAATATGTATAAAAAATTAGCAAATGGGAATTTAAATCAAAAATCTTATAATATTGAGGAAATAAGAACACCTACAGAAAACCCAGTGAACTTAAATGAATGACATTACATTAATAATAATTTGATAGGATAACCATCACCATAACAGTAGAGAACAATAAAAAATTTAAAACCCTTTAAAATAAGTAGATGTTTATCAGCTTTCAATTAATAACCACCTACCATTCCATTGTTGTTTTTTGTTTTTCAACAGATAACATTTTTTTGCTAATCATTTCAAAGTTATTAAATTATTTTCCAAATATTTATCTTTATAAGTTTTAAGAAAATGTTGTTTATTTTCCAGTATTAATTAAGTAAATACCAAGTAAGATAACTGTTGTATAGAGTAGATAATATTGATTAATAGGATATTATGCATTTGTCAAACATCAATGGGGCAAAGTCCTTCTGAATCATATAATAATATAGTGACTATTGTACTTGTCATACACACAACTTCTACTTATAGGATGCAAGAAAATTGTGAAATCACCGATCATAGATTATTTCTGTACATCCATTTTCAATTTAGCCAAATTATAAGTAATATTTATACTAATTGTAAACAATATAAAATTGTTGAAAGATGCATTGGCGGATCCGGTGGGGGGGGGTCCGGTGGTTGCAACCCCCCCTTGTTTTTGGCCGCTCAATGCATTTGAATGGGGACATATAGTTGGAACCCCCCCCCTTTATCCTGGGTTGAGAACCCCCCTTTTTTAACTTTTTTAAATGGCTGGATCCGCCCCTGAGATGAGTTTGTTTGCAAATGATACTATTTACCAAAGATCAAGGAATGAGGATGTAAACAATCAGAGATAACTGTGGGGTGTGCACACTTCAACAAAGAGCAAAACCCATGCAATGAGATAATCTACAAAAGGCTAAGGGCCTGAAACGACAAAATATAAAACAATTCAAACCAGGGGACTGATTTAAAGATAAAAAAAATAATAAATAATAATAATAAAAAAATGCCATGACAGACAACAACCAATGACACCCACAGAATTATAGGCTGGAACTTTGGACAGGCACAGAATTATAGGCGCCGAACTTTAGACAGGCACATAAAGAAAATAAAGGTTTTTTTTAACAAAAGTGGTAAATAAACAAATAGGTTTCTTCTGTTATAAATGAAATAATGAAAAAAAGTAAAAATAGTTAAATGAAAAACAATGGTGTAATGAAAATAACTGAAATAAATATGAAGTGACTTTTTGAAATGGGAAAATTCAATGAAATTGTTGACAAATTTTGTTGAAAGGGTCAAATGACATATATAAACTATACACAGAAGTATTTGACCTATATAATCACATATAATATTTATCATGACAGGCAGCTAGGCAGCATTACAATGGATTGACAGATCAAATAAAGTTTATCTGGTATGTACTACTCTGACTGACCTTACCCTCAAAACTCAACTAAAAATAACATATATATGAGAATGAGGTCACAGTCATTTTTTGGAAGTTGCACTTTGGCATAATGATACACCATGAAACCTTGTCCTCATCAATAGCAACTAGAAACTTTGGCCTATTGAATCAAGTAGAATATGTTTACCTACATTTTAAAAAAATAATTCAAAGAAGATTCATATATTTAATATTCATTCCTTACAGAGTCATAAGCTAGCATGAATGTTCCATATTCTTACTAATAAGAATAACACTGATTGAAATATCTGAGAAATTGAAAATTGCAATAAACTTCTTTTTAAAAATCTCAATATAGATTCCATGCACAAGAGACCAAACGACACAGAAATAAACAACTTTAGAACACTAAAGGGCCTTCAACAATAAGCAAAGCCCATACCACATAGTCAGCTATAAAAGCACCCAAAATGACAAAAGTAGAACAAATGAAACAAGAAATCAAACTGCCTAATTAATGTACAAAATAATGAAGAAAAACAAATAGGTAACACACAAATAAACAACAACCACTGAATTACAGGCTCACAACTTTGGACAGGCACATACAGAATGTGGCAGGGTTAAACTATGTTGAAGGCGTCAACCCTCCTCCTAACCTGGGAAAGTTGTGTAACAGTACAGCATAAGAAGAAACTATAAATATCAGATGAAAAAGGCTTAACTCATCAGATGGATACAAATAGAAATATATCAAAAAAGCACAGAGTGGACCTGGATGGGTACTTATATGTTTTTTTAATATTTGTTAATTTTTTTTTTGGGGGGGGGGGGGGGTATTCTTATATCAGAAACAATTATTTTTTGATATTCCATTTGTTTCCTTTTTGAATACATTTTTTAAAACTTTAGATATTTTGACCGTGTGCATTTCATACTTGAGTGTCTTTGTTAAAGCTGTTAGATTAAGTCAATTTCTATGAAAGTTTAGATAATTTAAACAGAAAAGATCTTTTTTCATGGATCATGATTAATGAAGATAGCAGTTTTTTATCTATTTTATGTGCATACCTTGATAAAGGCCTGCAATTTCATGAAAATCGGGCAAGATTTGTACATATGAGAGTGCTTAATAGACTGGACAGACAGACAATGAAAGGAAAGGACAGACAGACAGACAGACTGATGAACAGACAGACTCCCATTTTTTATGTCTTCTGCAACATGTTGTGCCTCCAACATCGTTAATCCCCTCAGGTAAAAATTGAAGAAAGAAAAAAATAACAAATAGATTGTAACAATTTATTCCATGTAAAATATAACAACAAAATATATATATAACAACCTGTATAAAAGAAACAAGAGGCTCCTAGAAGCATGTATCACTCACTACAGACATAAACAACTTTTGTTATTTCAAATATTTTTTTGAAAATTGGGTAAAAAAATTACAGCATGATCTAATTATTTACTAATAATAGCTTCATACCAAAGATGAAAAGGTATTGTTGAAAATACTGAAATATTATAATGAATGATGTTATCCATGTATAATTATCTATCACTTTGATAATTGTTATTGATGTAAGGAACACCAATGGATGCCAAGCATCTGCAGCTGCCTATTTTGTTTTATATGACATATAGTCAATAATGGCCGGCATGTCCCTACATAATCTATCTTCTACTTAAAATATGGCTCCTTTTACTTTCTAAGATATAAAGCTTGTATAAACTGTTAATAAAAGGCAATACCTATGTCTTGCATTTAACAACAGTCTTCACATTCAACAAACAAAAACATCAGGTTCAAAGCCCAATAAATACTCGTTACACCTTTAAGGTGGTACCTAACACTACAGGGAGTTAACTCTGTAAAGTCAGCTAAACGTTTAAATTACGTTGTGTTGTAAAAGGAATATTAAGCTTCTCAATGATCAAAATTGGTGGTTGTCAAATTGCTATATAACCAGTGTAATATTTCTGACAAAACGGTTGGTTCAAAATTTTTAAAATTTTTATATTTTTGTTAAAGTATTTACTTTGACAAAATTTTATGAAAATTAAACGAGCCAAATTAATTTTAGTGAAAGTGTTGGGTACCACCTTAAAATAACTTCTTTGAGACATACACTAATCTAACTAATACATACATGTCCCGGATGTATTTCCTACATATATACTAGAAAAAATATATATCTTGTTTACTCAATGCTGATTAAGACTGGTATCAGAACATATAATATATATGTTTTTCAATGCTATTGTTTGTTCACATCTATTTTTTTCACAATATGAGTATCTAGTTTTCAGTGTAGCATACTCTTTAAAGTATTCTGCATAGTATTGAAATTCTTATAAGTGAACTAAGCTACCTTTATGAAATGTTACTTGTATTTTGCAACAATTCCTTACCGACTTTACACGGACTCAACAAATTGCACTAAAATAAAACATCTGTCATTTGCAAAGAAAACAAAAGTCAATAGCATCATGCAGTTTCTGATCAATCTTATATCAAATTGTCTTTTCATTCTTTTTTTTAATTCTAAAGACAAAAAGGGTGCAGAAATGTGACTTTTTGATTTGTACCTATTAAACACTCTTTTACAGTAATAAAGTTGAAAATTTTAAAGATTTCAGAAGATAAATTCTTGATAAAAATTTTGTCTATTCCAAATTTTATATTTAAGAAAATCATGTTTCCCCCAAGATATTTTTTAACATCTTTTTTCTTATAAGAGGTATTAAACTAAATTTAGTAAAGCAAAAGATAACAAATACCCTTGTTCTAAATTTTCTATCATCTCTTAAGAGTATCACAACCAACAAAGGTCTCACTAAATATGTGTATGGTCAATGATTTGTGGAAGTTTTCTTATAATTCGATAAAACAGGTACTACAATCAACATTTTGTAAATTAAAGATGAATGGACAGAAAAAGACAGATCTCTACATAACCATCAGATGTTAGATGCTGATAAGAGATATGACACATTGTTTAAAACAGGTTCTAATGCATGATTGTGAAATTATTGTATCACAGATTCCAAGAAAGACAACTCTTGGCACTTATCAGTTATCTCCACTTGGGCCATGCTGCCTCCCATAATTTTGATATCTCCTGTTTTGGTTTCTCTGAAGAATTGTGACGGGATTCTGTCTGGGTGGTGACATCATATACCCGGGGTATGAAGGAAAGGTATTCATACTGCCATACAATCTAGCTGCATTGAACATTTCAGCATTGCCAGAAGCGCCCTCTGGAGGATAGTATTGATTTCCACTTTGATATTGATTAAATGGTTGATATCTTTGTTCATTAGAGTCATAGTGTTGATATGACTGATTGTCTCTCCAGCCCCTCTCTAATGGTTCCTTTCTGTCCCATAGTTTGGTTAATGCTTCTCCAACAGATGGTTCTACCTCCTGTAAAGAAAGGGGTTTTGTATCTCTGCCCTTGTAATATTTTTCTGTGATGTATTTTGTGATACACTTTTACATGATAGAAAATATTTATGTCTGATAAAAATGAAAAAACAAGTTAGTCAACAAGTTTTCACTTTGTTTTTTTAATTAAGGTAGAAATATGCAGTTAGGAAATAAAATGAAAATTGACCCTAAAAAATTGTAACTATTTTTATTTTTTTACTCTCTGATAAATGAAGCTTGTGTTAATTTTATTGTATGTTATCAGTGTCTACCATTGATTTGATTTCCAATGTTTAATATAGTGAAATAAAGCATCTTTATGAGTGTCCTTTGCAACATTCCACATTTATATTGCAAAAAGCCACATAAAAAGTTAAAAAGTTTCTAGACTTTGATTTTATATGGCAACTAGTTGTGTTTAATTTCTAAATATAGTAACACAGCCATATTTTGTGCAATGTCAATTTCATCATGGAACACTTTTTCCACAGTCAGGGGTTCATTGAGGGATGAAATTAAGGTTGAAATTTGTGTTACAATTTAAATACCTATGAATTTATTTATTCAAGTTGAAATAAACCAATATTAGGTCAGTCAGAAAAATATCAACTTTTTTGTACTCTGCGCCAAACTGGGGAAGGGCTTGGTAGAACCTCGCTTTCCCCAGTTTCTCAGCCTCATACAAAAAAGTTGATATTTTTCTGACATTGACCTAATATTGCATATGTATGTAGATTTCATTTTTTCTTATTGAAATCTTTTCCTAAACATTGACATTTATTTTGCCACTGGTTATAGACTATTTCTATCTTGATAATAAATTATGTCTCTTTTAGAAGATATAACTTAGGAAGGTTAAAGGGACAAAAGGTGTTAACATTGGTCTGACTAGATGATTGAACAAGAGTTTAAAACCATGCAAAAACATAAACATAGACATACCTGTCCATCCCTACTACATAAACATAGACATACCTGTCCATCCCTACTAATCTGTACTCTCTTGTTCTCATTCAGTGGATTAAGCAGATGATGAGTCAATTGAAATGGAAGATTATTTCTGAAAAAACCACGAAAGAAATGCTATGATAATATCCTTTATAATTTATATAAAGTATTAATTATTTAAAAATATAAATTATAAGACTTATAATAAAAAGTTTGGAATATAAATATATTATATATATATACATGTATATATATAATTGTCAGGTTACATCAAATTAAAATCAATAAATGTTTAAAAATTAATCCTTCATCCCATATTTTTGTATAAAAAAACCATTAAACTATACCTTTTTATCCATTCTATAGAGCATATATAATTGAAGTTAGAATTCTGTACACCTGACATTTTATCTTTTGCAGCTAAGGAAGTCATCTTGGCATATCCTTGGAAATGTCCACTGGCATTGATAGAAAATACCATCAACACAGTTTTACCATCCTAAAACGATAATAAAATTCAGAACTGATTAATAACATTAAATATATATATATATATGAAGAGACTATCTTTCCTTTCTTACAAAATGTTTGTCTAAAACATCTGGCTAAACTGTGAACATTTAAGTTGAAGGAATTCTGTGTCTATTTTTATTCCAAAGAGATTACCATAATTTTTAAAGATATAAAAACAAATTCTGATCCCAGTATACCTCTTTTTTTACCACATTGGCAATACTAAATATCAAATGACCAGCATTCAAAACTTGTTGAATCAATGGATTTTAAACTGAGTTAATTAATGATCGAGTTACATTCTCAATTAAAAAAAAACAAAAAACATGAATGTGTCCATAGTACAAGGATGCCCCAATCGCACTATCACTTCTATGTTCAGTGGACTGTGAAACAGTGGTCTAAACTCTAATTTGGCATTAAAGTTATTAAGATCACATCATAAGGAACATGTGTACTAAGTTTTAACTTCATCAAAAACTACTTTGACCAAAAAAAATTGAACCAAAAACTTTAACCTGAAGTGGGATGGAAGGACAAACGAAGGAATGGACAAATGGAAGAACGAATGGATGCAGTCCAGAAAAAAACATAATGCCCATAAATAGGGCATAAAAATGGGGTATAAAAAAAACCAATAAATACTCAACAATTACATTGGCTATAAAAGTTATTTACGCACCTGGAAAGCTTTATTGATTTTCTTTGCACTAGTAGCTGTGACAAACCAGGTTCCGTTACTGACTGACGTGTCTAATGTCTTCTGATGTGTACACTTCATCACATAATACCTACATGGATGACCTTGACCTTGTTTAGGTTGAGGACTACCTGATGGAGTACTGGCTTCACTACCTCTTGGACTGTTAGAGGAGGAGGTATTACTACTGAAAGATTCTCTATCTCCTTTGGGTGTCCCTGTAGATAAAACAAGTCAAATTATTACTATATAGCTGACATACATTTATCAAGTTTTATATATGCACTTTTCTTGATCGAATGAAAGTAACTAGAGAACATGATAATCTCAGGTTAAACTGATCAATGTCTGGTCACGCTTTAGGACATCTGTGATAAGTCTGGTATCCTACTAATAACCTGATCAATGTCTGGTCACGCTTTAGGACATCTGTGATAAGTCTGGTATCCTACTAATAAACTGATCAATGTCTGGTCACGCTTTAGGACATCTGTGATAAGTTTGGTATCCTACTAATAAACTGATCAATGTCTGGTCACGCTTTAGGACATCTGTGATAAGTCTGGTATCCTACTAATAAACTGATCAATGTCTGGTCAGGCTTTAGGACATCTGTGATAAGTCTGGTATCCTACTAATAAACTGATCAATGTCTGGTCACGCTTTAGGACATCTGTGATAAGTCTGGTATCCTACTAATAAACTGATCAATGTCTGGTCACGCTTTAGGACATCTGTGATAAGTCTGGTATCCTACTAATAAACTGATCAATGTCTGGTCACGCTTTAGGACATCTGTGATAAGTCTGGTATCCTACTAATAAACTGATCAATGTCTGGTCACGCTTTAGGACATCTGTGATAAGTCTGGTATCCTACTAATAAACTGATCAATGTCTGGTCAGGCTTTAGGACATCTGTGATAAGTCTGGTATCCTACTAATAAACTGATCAATGTCTGGTCACGCTTTAGGACATATGTGATAAGTCTGGTATCCTACTAATAAACTGATCAATGTCTGGTCACGCTTTAGGACATATGTGATAAGTCTGGTATCCTACTAATAAACTGATCAATGTCTGGTCACGCTATAGGACATATGTGATAAGTCTGGTATCCTACTAATAAACTTTTTTGAATTTGCTGAACATGAATTGATAGAAATCTAAAGTTGTTTTCAGTATGTCACAGTAGAAATAAAACTTTTTATTGAGTATCTAATTATAATGTGGTTACAAAATCATTGGAAGGATACCAATTTTTGTGGATTTTATGGTTACAAAGTTTGTACAAGAATGTATACAGACCTTGGCAAAATCAAGAATGATATATCCAGGAAAATGCAAGTTTTTCTCAATGAATGAAAATTGGTAAAATAATAGAATCCACAGTATTGTTTTTATATCTCTTTTTCCACTCTTTCAAAAAGATTTCCTCATCACTGGCCCAAATTTAGTCAGTAGTTTACATAAAGTTGTTTGTCAAAAGATGGTTAAAACGATTTTAGTCACAATGGAATAAACATATATAGAACATAAAAAATAATTTTTGAAACATGAACAATTTAAAATTTAAAATTATTAAAATTAACACTGTTATATCATCAGATTTGTTTTCTCTTTATACAAAATCCAAATATATAACCATAAAATATTTGTAAGTCTGATATTTACTTGACAGAAGCTGAATCTGTTTGGCTGGTGGTGTTGTTAGACCCTTTCTCACACTCCTACCATTGCCATATTCTTCATTTTCATTACCAGAGTAGCTACCCGACATCAAAGATTCTGAGGCTGTAATTCAAATATTAACACATTTATATTGTTGGTATTTAAAGCAATTAAAAGTCATACACTAAATATTTGATTCCCTTATATTCTTGTTAAGGATAAGGAACTAATCTTATGGACCATTGTTGAAACAATAAGTTTTATGTATAGTCGTGATATAAAGCATACTCCAAAAATTGGAAGTATCAGAAAACAGGAAATAGGTGTCTGACAGATTCAAAAAGTATTTTCACGTAACCAGTCATCCCTGTCAAGCAGCAGGCAAGATATGAAGTGATTCTGCTTAGAAGTACTGAGGAAAGTTGTGATGAAAATAATAAATTCATTTTATATATTTGAAAAATTCAAAGTAACCACAAATAGGTTCTGCTCTAATATTACAACTCATCACTGTCAAATATATATTTTGAACCTTATTTGGCTATAGGTAATAGGAATCTGAGAATTCAGATGAGAAAATGCAGAATTAGTAATCATGATTTAGAAATAGAGAGAGGTAGATACAGGGGACTTCAGGCAATGGATAGAATTTGTAATATTTGTACAAAAGAAGTGGAAGATGAACTCCATTTTTTACTTAAATGTTCATCTTTGGAAAGTGAGAGAGTTTCCATTATTTCCAACATAGTTCAAAGTTACAAAAACTTTCACAATTTAGATTATCAATCACAATTTATTTGGCTAATGTCCAATGAAGATAGTCACATTTTTAATCAAGTGAGCAATTTAACTAATAATTTAAATGTTGTTCAAAAACAACTATTAGGAACTTAATAAATTTATATGTTTTACTGTCAAAAAGACAGAGGCATAATTTAGATATATTTAAATTCAGTTTCCTATATTTTTTAGGATCACTGTATTTGTCAAAGTTGAAACATGATACCTTGTTTTATAAATATACATTAGTGTGTCTTTCTTTTCTCTTTATTGTAATCTTTAATTTAATTGTATTCAAATAATTGTAATTGTTTTGTAATCATTTGTACCAAACTGAACTTGTGATTATTCTGCCTGTAATGGGCGTCTTTAATTGACAATAAAATATATTTGGTTTTGATTTTATACCAAACTTAAATAGTTAGGTAATGGTACAGTAGTGCTTTAAAACTTGTAATATAGGTAATGGTACAGTAGTGCTTTAAAACTTGTAATATAGGTAATGGTACAGTAGTGCTTACATGAAATATAGGTAATGGTACAGTAGTGCTTACTTGTAATATAGGTAATGGTACAGTAGTGCTTACTTGTAATATAGGTAATGGTACAGTAGTGCTTACTTGTAATATAGGTAATGGTACAGTAGTGCTTTAAAACTTGTAATATAGGTAATGGTACAATAGTGCTTACATGTAATATAGGTAATGGTACAGTAGTGCTTTAAAACTTGTAATATAGGTAATGGTACAGTAGTGCTTTAAAACTTGTAATATAGGTAATGGTACAGTAGTGCTTACTTGTAATATAGGTAATGGTACAGTAGTGCTTACATGTAATATAGGTAATGGTACAGTAGTGCTTACTTGTAATATAGGTGATGGTACAGTAGTGCTTACTTGTAATACGGAATAGTTTTATCAATGCATTACATTGCTTTAAAGATCAACGTATTGTTAATAACTTTAGATAACATATAATGAGTCAATAAGGACCTTACCCATACATACTTCATTGAATTTAAAGCTCAACAGTTTTATCTAATATTTTATAATACTTACTCATGGGTCTTGGTCTTTGTCCTATCCCAGCTGGCTGCTGTAATCCCAAAGCTTGTTCTTCATTGGTTAAAACATTAATAACTGCTCTAATCACTGCCTGAAGAACAGAATATGAAAATGTTATGGTATTATCCTCCAGAAACAAGATTTCAATATAAATGTTCTTTAATCTAAACAGATACTGATGGCTGGTTCAAGCATTTAACATACTCCAAATAAAGTAAAGACGTAAAAAATAAATTGTGTTAAGAATCTATAGATATCTAAGAATATCATAAATTCTTCATTGGTTTTCCATAGACATAAAATCAACAATATATGGAAAGCACCAGGATGTTACTTAATGAATTGAATGGACATAAAAATCCTCAAAACAACATATAGCCATTATTGGATTAATATACATAATGGGTTGTTGATCATATTTGAATGCTGTATGGTGAACAGTAGTTGTTACGGTGGATAGTTATCTCATTATCATTCATACTATGTCTCCTTATTATTTGTAAAAAAATAGATATATTTCTTCCTTTTTAACTGACAAAACTATAATGTATTGTTTGTTTCTGAACTCTGCACAGACCCATAATGTATTTATTCCTGAGTTTACCTCATCCACTTGAGACCAAGGTTTGGATGGATTTCTCATCCTCCTCAAGAAAAGACTGTGCCATTTAGTCCTTAATTGCATAATACAGGTTGCTGTCTACAACATAAATAAACAAACAAATTAAATAGTGATAAATTAAAAGTGAATCAATCTGAAATATGTATATATGTAAAATGAAGTACAAATATATGGTCTGTACAAGGAAATTAAAATATTATTACACTCAAGAAGACCTAGCAGTGTGAATATGGAGATGAGAGAAAACTATAGAAACCACTATTATAGACATATGAATACATTGCATATCCTCATCCCAAACTGGTTTATAATTTTAACAAATGTCTCGCCTTCTTTACTAATCATTGATAGAATGTTGATAGTCCTAAATATAAAACTTTATTACAACTGTCACAGAAACTCACCATTAACCAAGAAAGCCAACCATTGACCAATAAACCATGAAATTAAGGTCAAGGTCAGATGAACCATTTCAGAAAGACATGTACAGCTAACAATTCTTTCATACAACAAATATAGTTGACCTACTGCTTATAGTTTAAGAAAAACAGACCAAAACACTGAGCAATGAACTGTGAAAATGAGGTCAAGGTCAAATAAAACCTGCACAACTAATATATAGATCATAAAATATTTCCATACACCAAATATAGTTAACATATTGCATATAGTATTAGAAACAAGAATGTGTTCAAAGTATACGGATGCCCCACTCGCACTATCCTTTTCCATGTTCTATGGACCGTGAAATTGGGTAATAATCTAATTTGGCATTAAAATAAGAAAGATTATACTATAGGGAACATATGTACTAAGTTTCAAGTTGATTGGACTTCAATTTTATCAAAAACTACCTTCACCAAAAACTTAAACCTGAAATTCCCACTTTCATTTTCTATGTTCAGTGGACCGTGAAATTGGGGTCAAAAGTCTAATTTGGCTTTAAAATTATAAAGATCATATCATAAGGAACAAGTGTACTAAGTTTCAAGTTGATTGGACTTCAGCTTCATCAAAATCTACCTTGACCAAAAACTTTAACCTGAACGGACGCACAGACGGACGGACGAACGAACGAACGGAGCCACAGACCAGAAAACATAATGCCCCTCTACTATCATAGGTGGGGCATAAAAAGACCAAAACTAAAAAATTTAACTTTGACCACTGAACCATGAAAATGAGGTCAAGGTCAGATGACACCTGCCAGCTAGACATGTACACCTTACAATCCTTCCATACACCAAATATAGAAGACATATTGCATATAGTATAAGAAAAACATTATTGCTGTTTACAGTTTATCTCTAACTATAATAATATTCAAGATAATAACCAAAACCAGCAAAATTTCCTTAAAATTATCAATTCAGGGGCAGCAACCTAACAACCGATTATCCGATTCATCTGAAAATTCCAGGGCAGATAGATCGTGACCTGATCAACAATTTTACTTCCTGTCAGATTTGCTCTTAACGCTTTGGTTTTTGAGTTATAACCCAAAAACTGCATTTTACCCCTATGTTCTATTTTTAGCCATGGCGGCCATCTTGGTTGGTTGGCCGGGTCACCGGACACATTTTTCAAACAAGATACCCCAATGATGTTTATGGCCAAGTTTAGTTAAATTTGGCCCAGTAGTTTCAGAGAAGAAGATTTTTCTAAAAGATTACTAAGATTTACGAAAAATGGTTAAAAATTGACTATAAAGGGCAATAACTCCTAAAGGGGTCAACTGACCATTTCGGTCACGTTGACTTATTTGTAAATCTTACTTTGATGAACATTATTGCTGTTTACAGTTTATCTCTATCTATAATAATATTCAAGATAATAACCAAAAACAGCAAAATTTCCTTAAAATTATCAATTCAGGGGCAGCAACCCAACAACGGGTTGTCCAATTCATCTGAAAATTTCAGGGCAGATAGATCTTGACCTGATAAACAATTTTACCCCATGTCAGATTTGCTCTAAATGCTTTGGTTTTTGAGTTATAACCCAAAAACTGCATTTTACCCCTATGTTCTATTTTTAGCCATGGCGGCCATCTTGGTTGGTTGGCCGGGTCACGCCACACATTTTTTAAACTAGATACCCCAATGATGATTGTGGCCAAGTTTGGTTTAATTTGGCCCAGTAGTTTCAGAGGAGAAGATTTTTGTAAAAGATAACGAAGATTTACGAAAAATGGTTAAAAATGGACTAAAAAGGGCAATAACTCCTAAAGGGGTCAACTGACCATTTCGGTCAAGTTGACTTATTTGTAAATTTTACTTTGATGAACATTATTGCTGTTTACAGTTTATCTCTATCTATAATAATATTCAAGATAATAACCAAAAACAGCAAAATTTCCTTAAAATTATCAATTCAGGGGCAGCAACCCAACAACGGGTTGTCCGATTCATCTGAAAATTTCAGGGCAGATAGATCTTGACCTGATAAACAATTTTACCCCATGTCAGATTTGCTCTAAATGCTTTGGTTTTTGAGTTATAACCCAAAAACTGCATTTTACCCCTATGTTCTATTTTTAGCCATGGCGGCCATCTTGGTTGGTTTGCCGGGTCACGCCACACATTTTTTAAACTAGATACCCCAATGATGATTGTGGCCAAGTTTGGTTTAATTTGGCCCAGTAGTTTCAGAGGAGAAGATTTTTGTAAAAGATAACTAAGATTTACGAAAAATGGTTAAAATGGACTAAAAAGGGCAATAACTCCTAAAGGGGTCAACTGACCATTTCGGTCAAGTTGACTTATTTGTAAATTTTACTTCGATGAACATTATTGCTGTTTACAGTTTATCTCTAACTATAATAATATTCAAGATAATAACCAAAACCAGCAAAATTTCCTTAAAATTATCAATTCAGGGGCAGCAACCCAACAACGGGTTGTCCGATTCATCTGAAAATTTCAGGGCAGATAGATCTCGACCTGATAAACAATTTTACCCCATGTCAGATTTGCTCTAAATGCTTTGGTTTTTGAGTTATAAGCCAAAAACTGCATTTTACCCCTATGTTCTATTTTTAGCCATGGCGGCCATCTTGGTTGGTTGGCCGGGTCACGCCACACATTTTTTAAACTAGATACCCCAATGATGATTGTGGCCAAGTTTGGTTTAATTTGGCCCAGTAGTTTCAGAGGAGAAGATTTTTGTAAAAGATAACTAAGATTTACGAAAAATGGTTAAAAATGGACTAAAAAGGGCAATAACTCCTAAAGGGGTCAACTGACCATTTCGGTCAAGTTGACTTATTTGTAAATTTTACTTCGATGAACATTATTGCTGTTTACAGTTTATCTCTATCTATAATAATATTCAAGATAATAACCAAAAACAGCAAAATTTCCTTAAAATTATCAATTCAGGGGCAGCAACCCAACAACGGGTTGTCCAATTCATCTGAAAATTTCAGGGCAGATAGATCTTGACCTGATAAACAGTTTTACCCCATGTCAGATTTGCTCTAAATGCTTTGGTTTTTGAGTTATAACCCAAAAACTGCATTTTACCCCTATGTTCTATTTTTAGCCATGGCGGCCATCTTGGTTGGTTGGCCGGGTCACCGGACACATTTTTTAAACTAAATACCCCAATGATGATTGTGGCCAAGTTTGGTTTAATTTGGCCTAGTAGTTTCAGAGGAGAAGATTTTTGTAAAAGTTAACGACGACGGACGACGACGGACGCAGGACGACGACGGACGCAGGACGACGGACGCCGGACGCAAAGTGATGGGAAAAGCTCACTTGGCCCTTCGGGCCAGGTGAGCTAAAAAACAAACCAAAACACAAAAACTTAACAATAACCACTGAACCATGAAAATGAGGTCAAGGTCAGATGACACCTGCCAGCTAGACATGTACACCTTACAATCCTTCAATACACCAAATATAGAAGACCTATTGCATATAGTATAAGAAAAACAGACCAAAACACAAAAACTTAACAATAACCACTGAACCATGAAAATGAGGTCAAGGTCAGATGACACCTGCCGGTTGGACATGTACACCTTACAGTCCTTCCATACACCGAATATACTAGACCTATAGCTTATAGTATCTGAGATATGGACTTGACCACCAAAACTTAACCTTGTTCACTGATCCATGAAATGAGGTCAAGGTCAAGTGAATACTGTCCGACGGGCATGAGGACCTTGCAACGTACGCACATACCAAATATAGTTATCCTATTACTTATAATAAGAGAGAATTTAACATTACAAAAAATTTTAACTTTTTTTTCAAGTATTCACTGAACCATGAAAATGAGGTCAAGGACATTGGACATGTGACTGACAGAAACTTCGTAACATGAGGCATCTATATACAAAGTATGAAGCATCCAGGACTTCCACCTTCTAAAATATAAAGTTTTTAAGTTAGCTAACACCGCCGCCGCTGTAGCCGCCGGATCACTATCCCTATGTTGAGCTTTCTGCAACAAAAGTTGCAGGCTCGACAAAAACTACATAATAATTTTTTTCTTACACCAATGGTTTATTTCTTTGGTTTTCTAATAGCTAAAGACTTCTTTTAGAACTAAGATCACATTTTTGATTATTTGTAATCATTACTTCTCATGTAAACCAATACAATATTAGCACTTTTGTTTCACCACTAAGCAATAAATGCCAGCCTTAGGAAGCTAAAGCTTTGACTCCACATGATTTCAAGACTGTCTAAATGATTTACCTCTGGATCAATTTTAAATCTGAGCCAGTCATCCAGATGTAATGATGTCTTTGATACTTCTCCATCTACTTCTTCTTCACTGTCACTGGCAGCATCAACATAGTCATCATAATGACGGTACTCTGGAAAATATGGTAAGGTATGTACTAATAAACTGTTCCAAACATTGCTGATTGTTGAAAGCCGTACAATGACCTATATATATGTAAATTCTGTGTCATTTGGCCTCTTGTTGAGAGTTGTCTCATTGAGAAATATACAACATCTTCTTTTTCATATTTATCATACATTATGTTACATTGCTATCAAACTGCTTCTGATTTTACTAA
The DNA here is from genome assembly GCF_965363235.1 of Mytilus galloprovincialis. Classification (NCBI taxonomy): domain Eukaryota; kingdom Metazoa; phylum Mollusca; class Bivalvia; order Mytilida; family Mytilidae; genus Mytilus; species Mytilus galloprovincialis. The sequence goes on from NC_134841.1 coordinate 2,242,934, forward strand.
CAATACATAATAATGGCAAAAAAAATCAAAAAAACTTATATGGAAAATCAGTCAACTAGTCATGAATATCTCTTTTCAGTTGGCTTAAATGAACCATACACAAAGGACTACTAAAGGTAAAGCATGAAAAACAATAAAAATCAAATAATTAAGAGTGAAATTAACAAATCTTTATCACTATTTACTGCATTGACTTCGGCATGAAGTTGTACATCTAATAATTACATCTTTTTATGCTGGTTCAAAAATTCTTAAAAAAAAATTAAATAGAAATATAAGATGTTTACTTCTTTAATTTTTTAACTGTCTAAGCATTACATACCTGTATCAGCATCCTTGATTGCATCAGGAGAGAGTTTACTAGGACCAGCAAACAGGGCTACAGTAGCTGAAGACACCAGTGTAGAACATCTGACAAATGCCAGTCTTTCATAGCGAGACATCTCATCATACATTAGATAATCTGATGGCAGATTTCTGACAATGTTCTTATGTGTGGCATTCTTATTGAGACAGCCAGAGTTTGGTAAAGTGTTTAATACTGATGACATGTGGAACTTCACTTTACCTTCCTTACTGTAAACAAAGATAGGATAGTAAGAATCTTTATACTGAAAAAAACATCAAAACCAGAGAAATAACACACCTAGGGCACACCTACATTATATATAAAGTTATGTTTTATATGTGAAAATGAAAAGTGTAAAACAATTTACTGAATAAATTTTCAAGCAAACCATATAACTGTCCAAAATAGTCTTTGCTTGTCATTTGTTAATGTAGTCCATAAGTGTTGTGCTTTTTTTTTTAATGTAGATTAGACCCTTGGTTTTCCTGTTTGAATGGTTTAACACTTGTCAATTTTGGGGCCCTTTGTAGCTTTCTGTTCAGTGTGTGTCAATGCTCCCTGTTGAAGACCATACTTTGATCTATAATGGTTTACTTTTACAAATTGTGACTTGGATGGAGAGATGTCTCATTGGCACTTGTACCACATCTTCTTATTTCTTTTTTTTTATGTTGAAATAAGTTTATCCTAGTCTGTTTTCTAAGTTTTTTTTATCAATATTATATCTTACTATGACAGAAGCTGTGACTTTTGCCTATCCACCCTGATGATATTAGGGTACATTCCTGCACACAATGATGCCTTGACCACTGCCCAGTTCTCAGAATTAGTATTCAGATCTCGTATATCTCCTCCTCCTCTGGCTCTCACAAATCCTGAGGCTCTTAGCTGACCCAACAGTTGTGCCCTACACACAAAATAATATTTCTTTATAAGTGTTTATTTGTGTTATGGTAATATTCAAAACAATAATTTCTGTTATGGGTGTTATATTTACTTAACTTTCTCCAGTAAAACTTTAAATGTTCTTTAATGACAGCATAATCATTATTTGTTCTTAAAAATGCTAATCGTGTAGATTTTTTTTAACACAGTAAAGTTATCAATATAGTGGAATTGTCAAATTGGTGCGTTATATGAAATATACATGTAATTGTGTATACTGTGCAATATGAGAGAACAGAAAACAATTGAATATGTTACATGCATTTTAAGTAAGTGAATTATACTGTGCAATATGAGAGAACAGAAAACAATTGGATATGTTACATGCATTTTAAGAATGAAGTGAAGTAAATGAACTATAGGACTTTTTCTGCTTTGTAACTATTTTAATTGCATGGATCATCAGCGAGTAGATAACCTTTAACATTATATTCAAAATCTGATTATGAAAGTTCTTCAACATGATAGACTATCTTCTCTGATTACAAATGTTTACCTCATCCCAACAATCATTTCCATGACGGCAGATGACAGGTAATTCTTATGACAGAAACTTCTATCCCACCCATCAGTCTTAGCTTTCTGCCATGCCTAAAATGTCAAAATACATTAAATATTGTATTTCTAGACGATTTTTCAATCTTTTAAAGAAGATCCTTTATTTCAGAGGCACAGACCAGAAAAAATAATGCCCCTCTACTATCGTAGGTGGGGCATAAAAAATATATAACAGTCATTTCTTATAATTTAATTGTAAATTCAATTTATACTGAAGTAAACCATGAAAAAACCTTGATTACGTCACGGACACATGACAGTTATGTCTATGAGCTGATAAACAAAACAACGTCAGCCAATCAGAAGACGTGTTAAATCCAAAATTAAATTATTATTAGGTATTATTTAAAAAAAACCTCTTATAACAACAACCCTCCACAGAATGTTTAGTAATTTTGATTGGATTAACATGTTTTGGTGCTCAGAGTGATCAGAAACAATACAAGGACTCAATATTTTACTATAAACCCATGAAGTGATATTACACATAACAGTGTTACCTTGGCATAGAAATAGAAGACATTAATAGAAAGTTTGGAAGACATTCTTGTTTTATTTTCAAAGGATTGTTTCTGACTATCTCAAACACCATTTTTGTAATTATATCAGAACCTCTAAATAACTCAGATCATAAATCTAAATTGATTTATTATCGGTGAAATAATTACCATTTATTATCGGTGAAATAATTACCATTTATTATCGATGAAATAATTACCATGTAAACGAAAGTTCAATTTACAGTTTCATGTCTTGTAGAAGAATCTGTGAAAGTAATGGTTAAATCCTATCAAACTGTTTTCAAGGAGTTGCAGACATAGACAGAGGACTGCTGTGATCCCTATACATTGCTACAGCTTTATGATCGGTGAAACAATTACCATGTAAACAAAAGTTCAATTTACAATATGTGCTGTTAATGTTTTTACAACTCTTATTTGCACTCATAACAACCCTGCACATCTATGATATCCAATTCAGGGATTCTATCAAATAGTGTTTTACCAAATATTGGTTCACTCGTTTTTCACATCAATTGTTGAATACAGGAATAAAATTCAGTCAATGGTATAATTTTCAACCATATTTACCTGAAAAGCTCTAAGTAACGACATATGATCGCTGTAAGTAGAGGATGAAAACTTATGTCTAGACATGGTAGCTGCTCTTTTCTGTGATGGCTGTGCTGGCAACATAACTAAAATATAATGAATATATTATCATCTCTGAATCACTTAAATACTTTCAAATGAGCTAGGTACCTGTTTACTACATAATTGAAATTAAAAAAAATAGGGAGAGTTTTTGGCTTCAAGTTACTAGTATAATGCTGTCATATTTTACATGTCCCTGTCCCTAGTCAGCAGCCAGTATTTTTTCACTGTAAATATATTTTGAAATGCTTATTTTGTAAGACTTGCAAAACAACAAAAGGTGTAAACAATGATCAGATAAACACACCAAACAAATTGAGAAATGACCAATGAAAATAAGGTGAATGATCCTTGCCAGATGGACATGTACATCTAATTATCTTCTCATTAGCAATAAAGTGTTGACCTACTGCTTATAGTGTCGGGGAACCAAACATAATCATGAAAATTTAATGCTGAACAATGAACCATGAAAATGTCAAGGTCAGACAGATTTGTGCATCCAAAGAGTGCACTTTTTGATTAACAAGCCTCTAACTTACATGGATCTTTATAAGCCAATGAACACACAATGGTCAGAATAGGGTCTAAACACTTTAATACAACAGCATATAATACCATCTTCCCAAGTCTTGGCTCTATTGGCATGTCTGCTAGGTGATGTCCTAATTCTGTTAAATCTTCAAAACTGTCTAATGCATCCATTTGCTATTTTTGTAATACAAAAGTTATCATGTATGACTTTATGATAATTTCTTACACATTTTAAGACTAGCAAAAATTAAAAAAATAATTGTTAAAAATTACAATTTGATGTATAATGACTTGAAACACCTGACAATCCACATAACAAAAAAATGAAGTCAATAATTATGAATATTTTATCATAAATTCTGAAAATTTAGCATACTGAGCTTTCTGAGTATGAAATGAAACAAGTTCCTTTCAAATTTCACAAGCAATGTTTATAAGAATTGGAAGATAGATTAAAAAAACCAACACATACATCAAAATAAAATTCTTTTTGAAATACCATGCAGAAAAAATACATAGGGCTACAGGACCAGCCTAAAACTCTTAGTATCATGTAGACTGTATATAAATATGTATAAAGAAATGCCAATTGAATTCTAAACAAATCATAGAACAATAATTCAACAGACTGCAAGTCTGAGTATAATTTGAGATATTTAATTGATATTTACCTTTAAGATATGTACAGCATTCCTGGTGACTAGAAATGGTGGTGGTTCTGGTGCTTTCCCTAAGAAATCGGCTATACTTATATTAGCTGGAGCTAATAACTTTGTGTGTAGACATAACTCCTAAAATATAACTTAGGAATCACATTTTGTTTTTTGTCTGCTCCAAATATGATCTGGATTCACAACTATAAATGGTATTGGGTGAGGTTTGTATGATGCAATCATAGTTACTATAAATAGTATTGGGTGAGGTTTGTATGATGCAATCATAATTCTCTGTTTAGTTTTGGTGGACAGTTGTTTCTGTTTTCTTTTTTTATTTTGGACAAAAGTTGTTGTTCGTGTATTTTATTGAATTATGGTTTTGATTGTACCCTCAATATTTTCTCCCCCTATTTTGTAAAAGGTAGGGGGAGAAAATAATTTTTTTTTGCATTTCCAAAATAATGTTTTGAGCACAACTCATATTGTGAATCAAGCACCTTTAGCATCTTGTAGTTCGGTAGTAAAACGAACACATGCACAATTCTAATTGCAATAATGGTAGGTGCTTGTTTTGTTATTATTACTATTTATACACAAGATATTTTCTCATGTACATATATATTCCAAATAGTTTTCATCTTGTTAAATAAACCTACACACTTTTAATATTAGTTGACATAAAATGAGTAAATTTTTGTTTCTATGGTAACTACTGTGGATTCATTATTAATCGTTGGATACTAATTTTAGTGGATTTCGTGGATACAGATGAACAACGAAATTAAGTATTCAACGTAATACAAATTTTCTTTTAGGTAATAGGCAGATTTTTGCAAAACACGAAATCAAATATCCACGAATATGCAAGTTTTTAATCCATGAAAATTGGTACCAACAAAAATAAATGTATGCACAGTATCCTTATATTTACCTGTAAAGGATATCTGAGTATTTCTGGTGCAGGATAATCTATAAGGGAATTAAACCTGACAGTACTCATTAGATGATAACAAGATCCTGGACGACATCTACCAGCTCTGAAATTCAATAAGTATTTTTATGATATGTCATTGTTTCGAGCCAACTGTGCAACCCTCATATGCCAATTATTATTCGATGATATTTATAACATCATAAACAAAGTAATTAGAAAAAGATATATATTGTTTTTATGTTATTAGGTTACATTTGACATTATAAAAAATACTGAATCTTCATAAATATCCTGCACATCTTGTTTGCCTTTTCCGTTCGAAAAATATTAATTGACTAATAATCATAAAATGTAAAATGAAACTGTTGCAATACTCAAATGGATATGTTCAGGTCATCAAACTACTACATTATCTATTTAAAAAAAACACTTAAACTGTTTGTACATTTAAAGCATAATTACTGAATGTTAAGATACACACATTAGTTATACAACATACCTCCCCCTCCTCTGTATAGAACTGGCCTTAGAAATCCAATTACTCTTCAACATACTAACATTCAATAGGGCATCAAATGTTTTCTTCAATAGATAAAACAATTTAATTTTGACATGATTTACAAATGTCACAGGTAAGTTGTTGGTTAATTTTTTTTTACCTTTGTTTACATTTTGATAGAAAATGGTGTTGAGATTTAAAATAATAAGAATTGTGCAAAAATATCTCACTAGTTAAATCACAATTGAATTTGTATCTATTAGTGTTATTTGGTCTCATACAAACACATCAAAGATATATATTAGACTTATAATTCTGTATGCCAGACATGCTTTTCATGTACAGAAGACTCATCAGTGACACTTGAATAAAAAACAAGAATGTGTCCATAGTTAGGTGCTAAATAAAATTAATAAATCTTATCAAATAAATAATCATTAGAACTTTGGAACTATAAATATTTGGATACGAATTGAGATTTTATTTACCTCTTTGACTTTTCCTGAATCAATAACAAATACCACATCATTGATAGTAATGCTGGTTTCTGCTATGTTAGTAGCTAAAATCTGAAAACATATCATTTTTGTTAATTATGTTACATCTTAATATGAAACCTTACAACTGATTTATTAAGTTATTGAAACATATAAATGGAGTCAAGCCAAGGGCGACTGAAATGTAATATGGAAACTTTAGACGTAAGCCAAACTGTTCTACTTTTTAAAAATAATAATCTTTACACAACTAGTTCACCCCCTAACTGCCATCAGATTGAAATACATATCCCATTGAGCAAAATTTGTTGCTGACAAGATTAAAATCTTTTAAACAATCTCATTACCTAAATTTTGATATATTCAACTACACTTGGTGCAATAATAAATAAATATGAATGCAAGGAGATTTAAATCAAAGGGAAAAAGTAAAAGTTACAATTTCTGAAAAAAGTTTCTATTGGTACTGATGATATAATTGTATGAATTACAATTTTTTATAGGTATTAGTAACAGACTCACAATTTTCCTTACACCAGTTGGTGGTGTGTTAAAAACTTTCTTCTGGTCTGTAGATTGCATGGCTGAGTGTAAAACATACATCACATATCTATATAATAATTAAAACATAACTTTATTGTACATGTCCCCTTATAAAACAACAAAACACTGAGTATCATACATGCAATATAATTTGTATTTAGGTTATCCCAATAATGTCATGACAACAATTGAAACTGCGAGCTACTGCTCACTGATGATACCCCCGCCGCAAGTGGATAATATTAATAGTGTAAAAATATGCAAGTGTTCGGTAAACAGGAAGTTGTCGAGTGATGAATCTGAAAACGCATCACACGGTATAGCTGACTTATATAAATCCTGAAACCAAATTTCAGAAATCCTTGTATTGTAGTTCCTGAGAAAAATGCGACGAAAAATATTCATGGGACGGACGGACTGACTGACTGACGGAAGGACAGACAGAGGTAAAACAGTATACCCCCCCTTTTTTAAAGCGGGGGTATAAAAACCTTACAGTGATTTCTAAGTACCACATGTTACCATCAACCACTCAAGTCTGTAAAATTAAAGACTGAAAAACTTTTTAAAATTCTTAGAACACAGGTTCAACATTATATTTTTACCAATTACAAATCATGTCCCTGGATGTTTCAAATTAATATTGATGATGCAAAATAATGAATGCAATCTCTACTCTAAATCGTGCATTTATAAATTAACAAATAACTCACTTATAATTTTCGAAGAATCTGTCTTCATAAATCAAGTCCCTTATTTTTACAATGTCATCATAACCAGGCAAAAATATCAATACAGCACCTTAAATGAAATAAATGTTTCAATAATAACTAAACTTCATAATATGTTGACAGCAAACATAAATATATTATCTTAATGAAAGCACATCAAGCATTCTTAAATATCTCAAGGTATATACCTAAAGAAAAAGAATATCTGAATACAATATTGGTATTTTGGTTCAACATTGTTCAATATCGTTTCACTAATTAAAAGATTGAGAATATTAACATTTGAACTAACTTTGGTACACCTCTACAACAACACTTAAGGATGTACTTAGGTGAGGTTTTGGAATTTGTGTCAAATGTTCGGAATCCTTGATGTTTTTCCATACAATACAATGTAAAATATTTTGCCCCATAACACCCATTTCTTTTTTCATATAAGACTTAATAGCTCAAGAAAGGTCATTTACCAAAATTTTAGAAGATTCTTAATTTTCTTTCTTTTGTTTTGAGACCTAATAATACCAATGCAAATATAAGGTAAAAGTCCGAGTCAGCCTTTTCCCGCCATATTTTAAATCTCAAATATCTCGAAAAGGAGGTCCATGACCTATCAATATTTTTGGCTTATTTTATTCCTTAATTGATGCTCTACCAGCTTATAGTATCAATTTTAACTTCTTAATTTATTAATTTTCACCTAACCTCACCTAAGTACATCCTTAAGTAAACTGCATCTTTTATTATTATGTTTCCCTGATAAGATTGGCGTCATCAGGACAAATTTTGGAACAGTACAAAATCTGGTCCTTCAATTTCTCTTTTCCTTTGTTTCTTTTAAGAACTAGAAACATTTCTTAAAACCAAAAAACCTAAAAAAAACTAGTCATTTGAGGGCAAGCACTCTTTTAAAGAGTAGATTCACTAGATTTCAGATCAACAGAAATAATTGTAAAAAAAAAATCCATTGTTTTTCTAATTATCAAGAGGCTTTTATTTCCTAGCTGTTATATCTTTTAAGATATAGGATGTTATCGCACTGCAGGTAAATTATCACGCTGTGATTGGTTTAAGCCCGTCACGTGGTGACCCCCTATGAGACCGTAGGGGTTTAGTAGTTTCATAGGGGGTTCATGACGTGCGTTAATGGTGACGTCATCTATTAATATTGTTGTGTTTCATTGTCTATTTTTCAACAAAACGCAGCAGAAAAACTCCAGTGTGCGATAAATTCGTTATACAGTAAGCTACTGACCCAATACAGATCCATAGAGGGTGAATAAAATCCATAGGGGATTCGACCTCCCCCCTCAACCCCTATGGATTTTACTAACCTGCTATGGATCCGTAGGGGGTAGTAGCGAACCATATAACTTATATTGTTTGGTTGGTTGTTGGTGTTTGAAGCCATTTAACTTTTAGCTATATCATTGCTGGCAGTTTCCATTGGTGGAGGAAGCCATTTAACTTTTAGCTATATCATTGCTGGCAGTTTCCATTGGTGGAGGGAGCCATTTAACTTTTAGCTATATCATTGCTGGCAGTTTCCATTGGTGGAGGAAGCCATTTAACTTTTAGCTATATCATTGCTGGCAGTTTCCATTGGTGGAGGAAGCCATTTAACTTTTAGCTATATCATTGCTGGCAGTTTCCATTGGTGGAGGGAGCCATTTAACTTTTAGCTATATCATTGCTGGCAGTTTCCATTGGTGGAGGGAGCCATTTAACTTTTAGCTATATCATTGCTGGCAGTTTCCATTGGTGGAGGAAGCCATTTAACTTTTAGCTATATCATTGCTGGCAGTTTCCATTGGTGGAGGAAGCCATTTAACTTTTAGCTATATCATTGCTGGCAGTTTCCATTGGTGGAGGAAGCCATTTAACTTTTAGCTATATCATTGCTGGCAGTTTCCATTGGTGGAGGAAGCCATTTAACTTTTAGCTATATCATTGCTGGCAGTTTCCATTGGTGGAGGAAGCCATTTAACTTTTAGCTATATCATTGCTGGCAGTTTCCATTGGTGGAGGAAGCCATTTAACTTTTAGCTATATCATTGCTGGCAGCCCTAGTTTTAGCTGTTAGAACTGTACACATTATTTTTATAGCTTTAACTTTACACATTATATTTAATTGTTTGACTATTTGAATATAACATGTTTTGGCTTGAACTCTAAATATCTTTACCTGTTTGACTTGTACATAGTATTTTGATGAGGAGACCAAGTATAAGATCAGCATCCACTAATTCATCATCAAAGCTATGATGATATCTACTAAGTAAATCTTTGTCCTCTGGTGACATGACATTAGAATCTAAATTGTTATCTCCCCCTGGACCCATTACAGGAACATCCCTAAAATTAGAAATATGTCACTGTAACAACTGTAGTAAAAATACATATTTTCATTTACTAACCATAGATGATGGTTTTGCAAAAGATTTCACAGCTTGTGGCCAAATCATGTCGGTTAATTCTTTTGATGTACCAGTATGTATTCTATAGATATAGGAAGATGTGGTGTGAGTGCCAATGAGACAACTCTCTATCCAAATAACAATTTCTATGCATATATATATATAGCATGGTCAATGAAATAATATATTTAAAAACTAATTATCCCTACAGTAAGGGTTTTACTCATTGTTGAAGGCTGTACATTGACCTATAGTTATTAATTTCTGTGTCATTCGATCTTGAGTTATCTCGTTGAACATTGTACCTTCTTAATTATATATACTGTCAATTCATAACTTTTTGTTAGATATCATTTTTTGTGAATTTTGTAGTAACCTGTTAACCCACGAATTCCAATGTCCAAGGAATTACAAATTTTTTATAAAATGTATGCAGACTTCGGCAAAACCACAAAATCAAATATCCACAAAAATTGCTATCCTCGAAAAAAACTGAATCTACAGTATACTCACATATTTGCCTCTAGTAATTCACAAATGTCTTCGTGCTTGAACTTCTGTGCTAGATAAAGAGCAGTCCAATCATTGGAAGCTTTCACGTTTATATTAGCTCCCAGATTCAGCAGCTGTTCCACTACAGATGTAAAGCCCCGACCAGCAGCTATCATTAATGGTGTTATACTGGTATGGCTGTGTTGGTAATCAACTGAAAACAAATATAACAATGTTACAAATATGTGTCTACGGTAGCAAAACAACAACCAAAGATTAGTAAGTGGTGTTATGCTAGTAAAGCTGTGTAGGTATTTAACTGAAAACAGATATAACACTGTAACAATTATGTTTTTCTGGTTGTAAAGAAACAACAAATGGTTATCAAGTGGAGCAATACTGGTAAAGCTATGTTGATAAAGACCTCAACATGATGCAAATAAAACTGTATTAATATTATTCAGGTACTTGATCATGCTTTTTTATGTGTTGGAAAAATGAATAGTTCCTACTTACGGCTGACATTTTCACTGAGAATTAAATGAAATATTTGTGAGAAGACATCTTCTTTGCCAGTTAACCATGCTTCACTCAGCAACTGATCCAATTCATTTATTACTCCGGGTTCTAAGTTCTCTTTCTCTTCACCTAACTGTAAAACACACAATTCATTTATTACTCCGGGTTCTAAGTTCTCTTTCTCTTCACCTAACTGTAAAACAGACAATTCATTTATTACTCCGGGTTCTAAGTTCTCTTTCTCTTCGCCTAACTGTAAAACAGACAATTCATTTATTACTCCGGGTTCTAAGTTCTCTTTCTCTTCGCCTAACTGTAAAACAGACAATTCATTTATTACTCCGGGTTCTAAGTTCTCTTTCTCTTCGCCTAACTGTAAAACAGACAATTCATTTATTACTCCGGGTTCTAAGTTCTCTTTCTCTTCGCCTAACTGTAAAACAGACAATTCATTTATTACTCCGGGTTCTAAGTTCTCTTTCTCTTCGCCTAACTGTAAAACAGACAATTCATTTATTACTCCAGGTTCTAAGTTCTCTTTCTCTTCGCCTAACTGTAAAACAGACAATTCATTTATTACTCCGGGTTCTAAGTTCTCTTTCTCTTCGCCTAACTGTAAAACAGACAATTCATTTATTACTCCGGGTTCTAAGTTCTCTTTCTCTTCGCCTAACTGTAAAACAGACAATTCATTTATTACTCCGGGTTCTAAGTTCTCTTTCTCTTCACCTAACTGTAAAACAGACAATTCATTTATTACTCCGGGTTCTAAGTTCTCTTTCTCTTCGCCTAACTGTAAAACAGACAATTCATTTATAACTCCGGGTTCTAAGTTCTCTTTCTCTTCGCCTAACTGTAAAACAGACAATTCATTTATTACTCCGGGTTCTAAGTTCTCTTTCTCTTCGCCTAACTGTAAAACAGACAATTCATTTATTACTCCGGGTTCTAAGTTCTCTTTCTCTTCACCTAACTGTAAAACAGACAATTCATTTATAACTCTGGGTTCTAAGTTCTTTATTACTCCGGGTTCTAAGTTCTCTTTCTCTTCGCCTAACTGTAAAACAGACAATTCATTTATTACTCCGGGTTCTAAGTTCTCTTTCTCTTCGCCTAACTGTAAAACAGACAATTCATTTATAACTCCGGGTTCTAAGTTCTCTTTCTCTTCGCCTAACTGTAAAACAGACAATTCATTTATTACTCCGGGTTCTAAGTTCTCTTTCTCTTCGCCTAACTGTAAAACAGACAATTCATTTATTACTCCGGGTTCTAAGTTCTCTTTCTCTTCACCTAACTGTAAAACAGACAATTCATTTATAACTCTGGGTTCTAAGTTCTCTTTCTCTTCACCTAACTGTAAAACAGACAATTCATTTATTACTCCGGGTTCTAAGTTCTCTTTCTCTTCGCCTAACTGTAAAACAGACAATTCATTTATTACTCCGGGTTCTAAGTTCTCTTTCTCTTCACCTAACTGTAAAACAGACAATTCATTTATTACTCCGGGTTCTAAGTTCTCTTTCTCTTCGCCTAACTGTAAAACAGACAATTCATTTATAACTCCGGGTTCTAAGTTCTCTTTCTCTTCGCCTAACTGTAAAACAGACAATTCATTTATTACTCCGGGTTCTAAGTTCTCTTTCTCTTCACCTAACTGTAAAACAGACAATTCATTTATTACTCCGAGTTCTAAGTTCTCTTTCTCTTCGCCTAACTGTAAAACAGACAATTCATTTATAACTCCGGGTTCTAAGTTCTCTTTCTCTTCACCTAACTGTAAAACAGACAATTCATTTATTACTCCGGGTTCTAAGTTCTCTTTCTCTTCGCCTAACTGTAAAACAGACAATTCATTTATTACTCCGGGTTCTAAGTTCTCTTTCTCTTCACCTAACTGTAAAACACACAACAAATACTTCTGCTTTAATACAACAAAGCATCGCCATTATTTAAATAAAGAATTTTTTACTGACTGCATTTAAAACAAAAATGCTTCATGGACAAATGGATATCCTGACTGATGTCTCAAGTAAGAAAATGGTGTTAGGTGCTCTTTTCTCAACAAATGCCTGTCCTATTGCCAAGTGGTTAAAGTAATTCATACTAAATACTAATAGTATTTTTACAGCTATTGAAGACTATTACTATTACCTCATACACTAGTGCATACCTCTGTAATGTTGTCAGTATTACTGTGTACAACACTGTCATCATTATCATCCTCTAAATCTTCTTCATCAGCACATATCTGTGAACACCATTGTTTTAGTTCTTCATTCTGTTTTTCAACTTGATCTTTTTCTTTCTTCAGTTTATTCATCACTTTGTTTGTATAACCAGACCTTAAATTCAATTTTAGTAGTAAACCAATTGCTTGAAAATATGTGTTTAATACTGAATAATAGGAAAACCACAGTTTATCACTAAAAAAAGTTTCAAAAATATCTCTTATCTCTCATTTAGAAGTTGTGTATACAGAAGAAAAAATAATGAGAATGATGTTAAGAAATTCTCCTTTTTTTTTAGTTAATTATTTCAATTTGATAATGCCAATGAATACTGTTGAGTGAACAATCTTACCATTTTAACACATCTTCTAGATAATATTCCTTTACTTCAAACAGACTTCCTGGAACTGAAAGAGGAAGAGTCACAATTAACATATTGTGCAGGTAATATGCTATAGATGGTTTTGTTTGCTAAGTTGATTGTCTTTTTAATTATATGGTTGCAATGTATGTAGAAAAGGTATAAAATAATAGGAGATAACTCAAGAATTCAACACCATTTAAATAAGATGGAAACTTGATAATTCAATGACACTCTAATCAAAATTTTAAATTGATTTTTCATTTGAAAACTATTTAAACATACACTTATAAACATGCATGCCTTTTAAAATTTTATAAACAGGTCTAACCTGACACTACAGGACAACCATTCATATATTTAACAAACAAATCAATGTTTAATGCTGCACTCATCAAAACAACTTTCAGACCAGGATATTTCTCAAGTAAGTCTCTGACCGCTATTAACAGAAAGTCACTGAATCTGTCGCGTTCATGTATCTCATCCTGAAAATGAAAGCAGCAGACTAAAGGTTCTGAATAAGATCATTATACATTATGATAAAACAGTCTGTTTTTTTCTGTGCATTTATTAATGTTCAAAGGTGATTAACATTTGCAACTATGAAGTAACTCTTGAAGTGGAATCTAAATCTTACTTTTACATGAAATGAATGTACCAAAATAACGTGCGCAACCTTTGACATCAAATCAATTTTCCACAAATACGTTGTTTAATATCTGATATCAAATAAACTTATAAAAAAAGTATGTAACCACTGGCAACAAATAAACTTACCAAAATAATGTGTGTAACCTCTGACATTGATTCTGTTGATCCCATCAGGGTTCTTAACAATACACCGTTAGTACAGAATGTCAGTAGTGTCTTGGGTGATACTCTGAAACATATGACAACATATTTTTTTAACTAATGGTTCATTAAAATTTTGCAAAATCTTCCCAATAAAGAATTGGTATATTTCTAATATTTGAAGAATTTCCTTGCGACTGGAGATCTTGTTTTCACCTTTTCATTTATCTATAAATATTTCACCAAACTTAAAAAGTGATTTTTTCCCCCCTTCTTACAGAGAATACAACAGTATGCAAAACAAAACTAATATATATTAGACTAACTTGCTTTCCAATCTGATCTGATATCCAACAGTTTGTCCTATTTTTTCTCCCCTCTCAGCAGCAACTCTCTCAGCAATACTTAGAGCAGCTATTCTTCTGGGTTGTGTACAGAATATTCTACACACTTTATTTTCCTCCTGGCAATAGTCTAAAATCATCTGAGGAACCTAAAACAAAAGTGAAATTTAATTAGTCCAAAACACATAATTTTGAAAAAAATTACCAGAACAGAACCAAATGTTAACTCAATAAATAACTCATCATAGAGGACTAACAAGAATGTGTTCCCAGTACACGGATGCCCCATCCACACTATTATTTTCTATGTTCAGTGGACCATGAAAATTGGGAAAACATCTAATTTGGCATTAAAATTAGAAAGATCATATCATAGGGAACATGTGTACTAAGTTTCAAGTTGATTGGACTTTTATTTCATCAAAAACTACCTCGACCAAAAACTTTAACCTGAAGCGCGACAGACGGACGGAAGAACTGACGCACAGACCAGAAAACATAATGCCCATAAATGGGGCATAAAAATAAGCTAATCAAAGCACCAAAGGGTGCTATAGGCAGTTAATCAAAAACCCAAAGGCAAACTTGGCCAAGTTCAGATGAATAGTGTAAAGAATTAGTCAAAATATTTATCTCAGGCATTGTTCTCAGCTATTTCTAAAGTATCAAATAACATGAATAATGCTTGTACAGTAATGTTTATGTTATGCAATCCTACCACTTTCAAAAGTTATTTCCAGTTTATATTTATAAAGATTCAATGTCTGAGAATATACACATACACTGTCCTATGTTAGGGGAGAGTGTTGTGCCAGTTAAGATGTTTAAGCTGCCACATTCTGTATGCACCTGTCCATAGTGAGGACCCACTAATGTGGTGATTGTTGCTGTATATCATATTTATTTTTCATAATTGTTTTGTACATTTTTTTTAAATTTTAATATCTGTGTATACTTCTGATTTTAGTGTATATCCAAGTTATTGTAAATGCTCTTTTGTTCAGACGTTGGAAAGTTCCGGGCGGAAAGAACTCACTAGCCGAAAAGTTCCAGAGGAACTTATTATTATGTGTTACTTTGTTCTTCCTCTGATTTAAAAGTTCCACCGGAACAAAATGACTAGTTGAAATAGTATACATTTTCTTTATTATGTAAAGGGGCCAGCAAAAGCAAATCCTTTGGGTGTAGGAGTTTCTCCCTGCATTAAAGATCCGTTGGTAACCTTCGACTGTTGTCTGCTCTTAGATCAGGTTATTGTCTATATGACACATTCCCCATTTTCATTCTCAATTTTATTAGGCACTGGCTACGGTTACATGGAAATGTAACAACAATAAAAATATTATTGTTACACTGGAGACTAATTGCCGGAATGTAAAGTTGGGCGAGGAACCGATTTATTATGAATGTAACAATAATTACTGAGGCTACGGTTACATTACGCTGAGATTAATAGTAATATCAGCATTACGTTATTGTTACATGAAAAACAGCAATGTACGCTAGATTTATTAAACTTAAATCTTCTATAGTTGTATTGCTTAATTCTTTCATACATTTTGTATATACTTAACAATACTTGTATAATACCTCATTGGCGGATCCAGGGGGGGATGGTTCCGGGGTTTGCCGATCAATGCATTTGAATGGGAGCATATAGTTGGAACCCCCCACCCCCCTTTATCAAATGGCTGGATCCGCCCCTGATACTGATAAAAAATAATGGTTTTGTATTCTTAAAGATACTACTCAAGATTAGGAGTGCCAAAGGCGAAAAATATAGTTCAATGGTTTCACTTTTTTAAGTATTTAACTGCACACCTTCTCTTATTACTGTCATTATACTTTGAACCAATTTGTTTAGGGTGAAAAACATTAAAACTTGGGATGCGTTTTAAACGAAACTAAAACAATATGAAGACATAAATTTCATACAGCTATACAATTTGACGCAAATTGATACATCAAAAGCAAAGTTTGCTAACTGTCACTTAAATACTAAGAACTTCTGTATGTACACGTATCAGTGGAGGACGTAATTTCGTTCATCAAAAATGTGTCGGACCTTAAAAAACACTTACTGGATTTGTAGAAATTTTCATTGTAAATAAAAAGTTACAGTAAATAAATTGTATGTAATAAATGTAAGTATTGTAAATATAAAATAAATGTCTTCAACTTTTATTATTAGTACATATTTCTAGTCCCATCGTACATTACTGTTTTTCATGTAACAATAACGCAATGTATAGCCTCAATAATTATTGTTACATTCGTTATTAAACAGGTCCTTACCAAACCATGCATTCCGGCATTTAGTCTCCAATGTAACAATAATATTTTTATTATTGTTACATTTCCATGTAACCGTAGCCAGTGCCATTTTATTAACGTCTCAAATTATAACTGAATTAAAATATTTTGATTACGGTTTAACTGTCTTCCATTACTAATATCATAATAAAAAAAAAAACATGTATTTAAACTTTTAATTAAATAACTGTAATAGTAGGAATTAAGAAAAACTTGTTTGTAACTTCAACTTGTTGAAAACATAAACGTTTCTCGAGCCTCGTTAGTCGTTACCTTTTTATCGTATCATGCGATTTCTTTTCACATTATTTTCATGGGGAAATCGTTTACCAGCATAAAGTTGCTGAAGGAACCGCATAGAATTGATTCAAGAACACTTAACGAGTGTTTAAATGTGAAAAATTATAAAAAGAAACATTATAACAAAAAAGTCGTATTTTTCTGTACCGGAAATCGAAAAGTCCTTGTAAATCAAAAACAATTACGGTGTGATACGCGTCACAGATTCGGACTTAATATTTTACAGAATATGCGACTTTGGAAGTTAAATAATGCCGTCCGAAAACAGTTGTTAAAGTTTTAATCTCAATATTTATTGAAGCACATTGAGCTAAATCAAAGCACGTGTAGCATTATGTTACATTGTAACACCAAAGCGAAACAATCTTAAAATGACCTTGACATCGACCAATCAGAAAACTACAATAACAACAACTTTATTTGACAAGCATGAAGGAGGTCATTTGCGAGATAACGGAATAATATTAACAAGTATACAAGAGCATACATTTAAGATTACTGAATTGAGATGATTTAAATAATCTAAATCATTTCAGACAAAAAACGAATAAAATGATAAAGTACCTATGTATCATCAGAATCCTCCCAATTTAAAAGGTACGTAAATTTTGTCTTCTATGTAATTTGAAATTGCCGCCAACTTATATCAGCTGATTAATAGACTACTGACGT
Source organism: Mytilus galloprovincialis (assembly GCF_965363235.1). Classification (NCBI taxonomy): domain Eukaryota; kingdom Metazoa; phylum Mollusca; class Bivalvia; order Mytilida; family Mytilidae; genus Mytilus; species Mytilus galloprovincialis. The sequence continues at coordinate 2,260,775 of NC_134841.1, forward strand.
ATGTAATACGTATCGATGACAAACAATATTCCTACGACTTTTGCCATTTGGGAAATGTAAACGACTCATCTTTATAGATTTTCGGCGATCAAATATTTCATACAATTGTTCTTTGACATCTTAACCAACAGCACAGGGAATAATAAACTATAGAAGAATTTCTATCAAGCACTACTTCCTATGTGCAACTTCAAAACTTTTGGGAAAATCGACGACCATTTAACGTTTTTATGGTAATATTTTTAATATTCCAGAATAAAAAGTATGAAAAAAGTGTCATATTAGTTGGTAAATAACATGATAGCCAGCCAGATAATAAAAGTGGCACATATTTCAGCATTTATTGGGTAGAACATAAATCTAGGGTGCTCGCATAAAGCAGCTTAACTGCTTAAAAATGAGAAAGCGTTTAGAAAAAAAGTCGGTTTAACTGTTTGCTGCCATCTCTTGACCATCAAATAGTTTTTTTTATAGTGTTTGAATATATCTAGTAAGTGAAATAAGATTACCTGTGTAGTTTTACCAGACCCAGTTTCACCAGAAACTAAGATGGCCTGGTTACTGTTCATAGCCTCCATGATTTCTGTTTTAAATTTAAATACTGGTAAAGTTTTTCTGAAGGTATCAAGATCAGAACTGCCACGCTCTGGTGGTATTTGAGCTACTCCATTATTTAATTTACCAATTGTTGTCTTGTTGAGTTCCTTTGTTACTGAAAAATCAATTTAATTTTTTCTTTAATTTACATTCAACTTATTCTAACTACAAAGAAGAAAGTTCAATATATCTATGCAGCTATTAATGTGTAGCAGAGTGATTTTTATGATCATTTTATATATTGTAAAAATCATCTATTTAATTACTACATTTATGATAAAAGCTTAATTATATATTTTGAATATTGTATTAAGTTATTACTTGCAAACCTTACTTATATGTATAGTAATATTCACGTTATTTTCTATGAATATTCATTAGGGATTTACTTAAATCATTGTATCTGATTGGTTGTTAATATTTCGCGGTCAAGTTTAATTTCCTTTGTTTTGTACCTGTATATTTCCACGGACGATAGCCATGACAGTCCATTGAATTTATATCTGTTTAATTGACCACATAGTTTACCTGTAAACCTTATATATTTTGGACAATATAATTAAAGAATACTGTAAGTTACTTCGTTATTAACATTATTTATATTTTTCACGTAAATGATATTCTAGTAAAGTTCTATTTGTCTTATAACGTTCTCCTCATATGGCATACATGTAACACAAGTACACAAGATGTACATGAGAATATTTTATTAAGCTATAAGTATATGATTTTATAATCTACGGTATATTTGCCACGGTAGAATTGTATTGTTAATTTGCGTACATTACTATTTGATTATTGTCATGAATAGTCTATATTTTATAAATGATGGCTTATTAAGTAAAAGACGGAAAAGTGTTTCCATTTATTTTAAGTAATAGTTTTGTAGTAAATATTTTTTATCAAGTACAAATATGAATGAGTAAAGAATATTTGTTACATTGTATATTTTTATAATTAGAGTCTGAGTATTTATGTTCGTATTTTGGTTTCAGGACTCCATTTAATGTGTAATTGGACACATGATTACGTGATGTTTATATGATGTGCCGTTAACCTTACTAGTACAACTCACTCCACAAGTGGTAAGAGTATATTTATTTATAGTTTGACATTGTTTATATTGTATTGTAAACATGAGTTACCTCCCATTAATTTGGAGCTTTTAATAAATCAATAATACTGACATCATTAGTCTTTATGATTATTATATTTGCAACTTTATGATTGTTGTATGATATTATGTATTTGATTATTATACGTATTATATATTTTATTGAAGTTATTATTAATAAATGTAGATATAACGTTTGTCAAACCAGTAGTGAATACATATACACAGATACACATAATCTTTAAACAGTGCATTCCAATGTAGTGTATATAATAATCTTATTGTAACAGTACATGTGACACCCGATGTCAATTTCATTGAATGTTAACATTGAACATTTTCTACTTGCAATACATTTAACTCTCTATACATTGTTAATTACTAGTATATGTAGTAATTTGTCATTATAATTCCGTATTATATTATAATCTGTGATATTCTGTAAAAGCATATATTTATGTTATATGAAATAGCTTGTTATTTATATATGATGTATTTCTATTTCAGACTCAGGGCTTTTCCTTGAAATTGAAGTAGAAGGCTCAATTAAAATTATAGGCAGCTGTAACATGCGTTCGTTACAGCTTGGTGCCTTACGGCAGGGGGTCTGGGCTCTGGCATAAATGGAGCTAAATCCTGCATTCTTGCAATCTCCTGGCACCTAATTTCATCTTTCAAATGACCATTTTTTCAGTATGAAATTAAAGAAAGAAAAAAAAATCTCAAAGAAATTTCATTTTTTTTTTATGTTAATAGTTTTTTTTTTTTTATTACCTTATGCTTAAAATTCATTTACTTTTGAAGGAGTTTTATTTCTTTAATAATCCGATTTGTTAGAAATCTTGATCGATTTATTTTGCATAACTACGTGCATTTGTAAACAAATGATCCCCCTTTTCTCTCTAAAAACTGTTACTCGTATTTAAATCATATATTTATTTCTCAAGCATTGACAGAAAATTGATATATCCTCTGATTTCTCTTTTTTTTTGTAAACTGTTCAATAAGTCTGATACATAAATCATTTGGAAAATGTTATTTATTTGAGGTTGAGTCGACAATATTCTACTTCGTTTTTGACCTTGATTCTCTGAACACCACGTGGGCTTTGAAACATTAACTTAAAAAGATAATGTTTTCCAGATTCTGAACAATATGATCTACTACACTTTCTTTAATTTGACTGATATTATTCCATAACATAAGATTGTCATCCTATCTGATTGTCTTCACGTTTTAGAAGCCAAAAAAAAAGCCAACGAGTTAATGACCATCGGAACGTCTCTATTGTTATCTTTCAATGATTACCGGGACGTCTCTCTTGTTATCTTTGAAAAGAAACGATGCATTTTGACTTTAAATAGACAACCAATCAGTGACCTAAATTCATGTGATCTATATTTAGCCGAAGGTAAACACTGACTTTTCATCCCTTGTTTATCGTGACCGCGACTTTGCGACAATACGTCTCTCGGCTGGCTGTAAACATTTGAAAAAGATATTTTTTTCTTTTTGAATTTATATTTTTGTATAAAGTGAAGTAGCCGGCACTTGAAACCACCGTAAACGGCGGATTACCGCCGGCTACTGGCTTCAATGGAAAGCCCTGCAGACTTGTTTTTATCTACCGGTACAATAAAGCATCAGAACCCTTAGCTCTATTTAGTTGTTATTTTAAGCATAGAAAACAACCTACTACAAATGTACATTATGAAACTGTTCTGTTTTAATAGGTATTGACCAAGTATTGGTCATAAAATTCCTGTTTTTACCTTTTACTGAAATTCATGACTAATGAAATAAATCAAATTGCATCACAAGCTGTTTTTCTATAGCTAGTTACTAGAATATTTGGAGAAATGTAGAATTAATTTTTTTTTTTTTTTTTATAAAATATGGATTTGCCTATAGTCAGTTTTGTTTCTTTTTGTTTTAAAGTGGCCATACTCTCTTTTCACAGTAATCTTTTGATTCTGATCCTTGTTTTCAGTGATGTTTGATCAAACATAACCGCCTTGATACGGAGGCCATGCAAATATTTCATGATAACCAATTTAATAAACATCTACATCAAAAATCAAGATTGTGAAAAACAAGAATGAGATATCTTATGATTCTCTTACCTTCATTGACAGAAATTCTTTCAGTTTTTGGTAACAAGTCTTGTCTTTCTTTACTTGTGAGAGGAAATCTTTGAAGAAGGCTATGTATTTGTTGTCTTGAATTTCTGACCATGTGAAGACTAGCTGCTGACTGAGTGGCCAAACTCCCTTCCTTCTTATAAACAGTTAGGTACCTGCTCGACCTCTTCCTATAGAATACTCTTAATGATCAATTTCTTCAAACAGCACAATATTCTAAGATATATCAATACTTTAAGGAAATAGATTTGTTGTTATTATAAAAGAAGATGTGGTATGATTGCCAATGAAAACCTGTAATTTAGTGGTTGTCATTTGTTGATGTGCTACATATTTGTTTTTGTTCTTTTTTTTGTACATAAATTAGGCCATTAGTTTTCTCGTTTGAATTGTTTTACATTGTTATTTCCGGGCCTTTTAAAGCTGACTATGCAAAATGGGCTTTGCTCATTGTTTTAGGCGGTACAGTGACCTAAAGTAATTTCTGTGTCATTTGGTCTCTTGTGGAGAGTTGTCTCCTTGGCAATCGCATCACATCTTCTTTTTTATATTCACCACTAGATGTCCTTTGTGTATTTGTGATCTTAAGTTACTACCACATTGATTATAAACCACATCATCTTTTATTCATACAAATATCCTGATGCAGTGCTCTAGCTAGAAATCAAAAGGGGCAGGGTGCCAGTGGAGGGCAGGGCACTTTTTATGATAAGAAAAGGCACTGCTCATTTTTTAGTCTACGTTTCTGTGTGTATCACGAGTTAACGAATCTCTTTTTTTTTTTTACTGTATATGTTGTTTTTTTTTAAATAAAGATGCTTTTCAACTATAGTCTTTATTTCATTGTGTGTGTAATTATGATTGATATAGTATATCTTCATCAACATATTATGTTTTTACAGTTCAACTTCACTCTACCATTAGGCCAACTAAAATTAATTAGTAGATTTTCATCCAAATTTTTAAAAAAAATGGGGCGGGTGGGAGGATTTTATTTTTTAAATTTTATTTCATATGAAACCCTCGTCACAAGTTCTTCATACCGCAGGGTATAAACTAGTGGAAAACAAGCTTGTATAATGTATATACATGCTGTATGAGGAATCCTACACTATTTTTTAAACTCTTAAATAAAAATCCCTGATTGGCAACCATTGTTATACATGTAATTGCCGCTTCAGAAACCTATTTATAGTATACATCAAAAAGAAGAGAAATTCTCTCTTAAGTTGGACTATACCTACACCAAATTTATTTTGCTTTCTAAGCAATGGTTTGTAGTCCCCATAAAATCAATAAAATGTATTGGTACAATTGTATGCAACACAAGTATTATGAGTACAGAATAAAATGTAAACTCAGTATGGTAAAACATGAACTTAACCAAAAAGTGGTTGTTGTTTAATGACTAAATTGAGGGTATTGGGACAGTTGACAGTTACAGAGGGTGTTTGCTGTTTGTCAACAAAAACAACAGCCATGGGTATTATAATTAAAATGCGTGTTTGTTGACTTTTTTTTTCTCAATATATGGTCATAAATCAAACAAGTTTGTGCTTGTGTCAATGTCTTTAATCCAGTCATGTTTTTTTGTACCAATTTGTTCTACGATTCTTGCGCTTTGGATATCATTCACATTCCAAATTTCCTGACACAAAGTCATTGTATAAATACAGAAGAAACACGGTTTTCGAATCACTTGTGACTACCGCAATTTGCGTTCAAGGACAAGGCGTTTTACTCGTAACTCGAATATTTCATGCCCTTCTCGTTATCAATCTCTTTTCTCGGTAGATGATGTTGTCATCATAGAGCAGCAGAATATGTTGACTTAATCATTTTCGTTAGATTACTCGAAGAAATACAAAAACGAAATTTGAAACAGGAAGTTTTGAATGAAAAGAAGTTATCGATGGTTCCCGGTAACGGACATGAAGAAAATCCGGAAATCGTATTTGTGTTAAATAAAAAAAATCGGGGCGGGACGATTTCAGAGGGGCGGGCTGGGATGAAAATCTAGCAATTAATTTTAATTGGCCTTATCAAACAATAATTACATTAGATGTATGTTTCATTACTATACGTTATTCTGATTGGCTAACGGCACATCATGTGTTATTCCTTAAGCTGTTGTATCACTCATTAAAACTTCTCATTCATGATGACACGAGGTCCCACAATAAAGTGCACAGGTAAATGAAATAAAAACTTGATAAAAGGCGTGTTTTCATGATCCTATAGGTAAAAATGTAATTATAAGTATTGAATGCTTTTTTTGTAACTTTATAGGGTTTTAAAAGCGTTGACGTGTGCACATTTTAAGTATGAAGCGCTTCCGCGCTTCATACAAAATGTACTTCGGTCAACGCTTTCACACCCCAATAAATTTACAAAAAAGAGCATTCAATTCTTAAATATGTGTTTTTTTTTTTTTTTTTTTTTTATCTATATAGGAATTATAGCTTTGAGTACATCATATGTTTTGAAACAGAGAGCATTACTAATTTAACAATGTTTAGAACATGGATTGCTAAAAGTATAATTATCACGTAGAAATTGCAATATATATTTTTTAATATGTTCAAAGACAGTTAATATCTTTAAGGTAACATTATTATGTTATTATATATTCAATTGGTAATTTATTCCTTTTTTTGGTACTAGATAATATTTTTAGAGCACAAATTTGTAATAAGCTAAAACAGGGGAAGTAACTCCAAAATCAATTTCCACCACGTTTGGGTTAATTAAAAACTGTGCTTGTTGCTAACAAGTTGAGATGGAAGGCATTTCTGTAAAGGCATAGTTTTATTTTGATGACTTAAATTCAATTCTAAAGTCATGAAAGTCTTCATTTATATACGCTCTTCCATTGTGACTTGGAGATCGAAAATGCCAACCCAAGCTAAACACACTCGCTGACACATTCATCAAAAGTATGACAAAAAGATACATTGTCCTAATTAAATTACCTAGTTATTAACACCTTTGAAGTCTTTATCATTGTAATTGATTGTAATGACATGATTAACCTGGGGGCAATCACACAGGTGTCATATATGTAATTAACTTGGAGATCAGAAATCGATGAAACAAAATTTTACCAAAACGGCACAAGATAATTTTGGAAAAAGACGTCAGGGCAGAAGGGCGCAGATGAAGGCACCCAGGGCGCAGCTGAGGGCACCCAGGGCGCGGCGCCCTTCTATTTTGGGCTAGCAAGACCACTGTGATGCCTATATAACCCAACAACAGATCACATGACTTACCCACTACTTTTTGTATGAAATCCCATTCCCTGACACAGCCTATGAACATAGGCTCTTTCTGTGGCTGTTAATGAAGATGGAAATTCCAGTACTACAAAGAAAATATTAACATGTATACTATAGTATAGTAACAAGAGTTAGCATTAAGAAATGTCTCAATCAGTATTATTTATTTTCTATAAAATTCATTTGATATGAAACTGTATATCTGTCTGAAAAACACATTTAATACCTTTCAATACCTGCTTGTGTATCATTTGGTTTGTAACTTTAAATACCTCTTTGAGTGTCCTGTATCTTGAACCTTCAATATGTTTAATACCATTTTTTGCATCATTTAGCTTAAACATTAAATTACCTTTTGTGAATCATTTATCTTACAACTTTTCAATACCCTTTTGTGCATCATTTAGCTTTAACCATTCAAAACCCTATTGTACATCATTTAGCTTTTACCATTCAAAGCCCTTTTGTACATCATTTAGCTTGTACCTTTCAATATCCTTTTGTACATCATTTAGCTTGTACCTTTCAATACCCTTTTGTACATCATTTAGCTTGTACCTTTCAATACCCTTTTGTACATCATTTAGCTTTTACCATTCAAAGCCCTTTTGTACATCATTTAGCTTGTACCTTTCAATATCCTTTTGTACATCATTTAGCTTTTACCTTTCAATACCCTTTTGTACATCATTTAGCTTTTACCTTTCAATACCCTTTTGTACATCATTTAGCTTGTACCTTTCAATACCCTTTTGTACATCATTTAGCTTATACCATTCAAAGCCCTTTTGTACATCATTTAGCTTGTACCTTTCAATATCCTTTTGTACATCATTTAGCTTTTACCATTCAAAGCCCTTTTGTACATCATTTAGCTTGTACCTTTCAATACCCTTTTGTACATCATTTAGCTTGTACCTTTCAATACCCTTTTGTACATCATTTAGCTTTTACCATTCAAAGCCCTTTTGTACATCATTTAGCTTGTACCTTTCAATATCCTTTTGTGTATCATGTGTATCATTTAGAGCTTGTACCTTTTAATATCCTTTTGTGTATCATTTAGCTTTTACCTTTTAATATCTTTTTTGTGCATCATTTAGCTTGAACCATCAATACCCTTTTGTACATCATTTAGCTTTAAGCATTCAAAACTTTTCAATACTTATTGTGGATCATTTAGCGTAAACCAATCCATACCCTTTTTTGCATCATTTAACTTGAATTATTCATTACTCTTTTGTACATCATTTAGCTTTAACAATTAAAAACTTTTCAATACTTTTTCTGGATCATATCTGGATCATTTAGCCTGAACCTTCAATACCTCTTGCATATCACTTAGTCTGAAACTTTTTGTGCATCATAATGACATTTAGTTTGAACTTTTCAATAACATTTTGTGAATCATTTAGTTTGAACCTTGCAAAACATTTTTGTGTATCATTTATCTTAATTCCTTATTGTGAATCACTTGACTTTAACTTTCAATACCTTTCTGTGTATCATTAAGCTTAAACATTTTGATACCTTTTTAGCATATGATTTAGCTTTAAAATTTCAATACCTCTGGTATACCATCTAGCTTCAAAACCCTTTTGTGTATCATTTAGATTGTACAATGTACCTTTCAATACCATTTTGTGTGTTATTAATCATAAAACTTTCAATACCTTTTTGAGTATCATTCAGCTTGAACCTTTCCACTGCCAAATGAACAGAAATCTTCACTTCTTCTCCTATACATATTTCTTGCTTTAGTTTTGGACCTCTAAAACTGTCACCACTACTACAACTTGATGGTCTTGGTGATGAACTGTTTTGTCTTTGCATTATTCTAAAATGAATTGCTAATTCAATGATGCATGGAGGATAATATGAAACATTGATATCGCCGTACTCAAGTGTATTATATAATTACCGATAATGTGTGTAAAATAGTGTAAATAGATGTGGTGGTGGAATATTGACTACTCAAATGAGGTTGTCCCGAAGTGGACGGAGAAAGATTTCCTGGTAAGGTAAGATAGTTAGCCTTAAATAATTCCCATTCTTCTTAAGGTATAGAAAACCATCAACATTTTGAAAATAACATTCTGGCTGATGATTGAGAGAGGTAGCTTAAAAATTTATTACAATTTTTCTTAGATTTTAAAATTTATAAACTTTAAATTTTTTATTGATACTGATAGTGAAACAGGTGTCTGTGAACACAACGTGTGAAATCAACTAGTAAATTTAGAGCCTTATTTGGACGGTAATTTACTGGTCTACCTTCCTGCAATATACCTTTGCAAATAGGGTCCCGTGCCTTTAGACGAATCCATTATATTGTTTCACACACAAATGTTGTCTGCTACACGGCATCCATTTTATTTTCTTCGGAATCGATGTGAATTTTTACCAATTTCAAATATATAAATAGTAATGTTATGATTGTTAATTTTAAGATTTAACCACACAAATTTTGTGTAAAAGTAAAATTTTATATATTCAACTTATAATAGTCATTTAATATTAGAAAAACCCTTATTTTAGAAGCATTTGATTTCCTATCCCATACGGTCTTGATTAATGTGAAAGTAGAAACTTCCGGTCAAAGCACCAAGTTTTGGTTTTGGTTTCTAGTTGGTAAAAACAAAGAAACAATTTTATTCATTAATGAAGTAAATAAATAATTAAGGTAACTTTAAATTTAGAACTTACCTTTAAGTTATCGTTTTCTTAAATGCATCATGAACATTTTTACTTGCTATCATCGTAGCTCCAGAATGCTGATAATATTTGTGTGACTGCAAACCTCTGAAACCTTCAAAGAAGGAGATCTTCCCCTGTCATAGCTGAGGAGAAGACTTTACACAAATAAAATCTCCAAATTTAAGATAATGACCAGTGTTAAATTCATCTACAGAACCACAGGCACTTGTTTTCTATCCATGGCAAGATCTACTATCCCTATATAATTTACGATCGCCTCTAACATTTTGGCATATAAAATTTGGCATCAAATCATAACCAGTTTCCGACTTGTAGGACATGTCATTTCCGACTTTGGACCCATTTCTTAGATAGGTCGAAAACACAAGACGCTTGTTTTTGTCAACAAAGGTGCCATCGATCTAATAAACTCAAATTAAAAAAAAAAATAAAGATCGAAATATATTTCAGATACAAATATGTTATGAACAAGTATACTAGTGACTCAAAATATTAGGGATGTCTATTTTCAATTTCAAACATATAAAAGGGAAATTTCGGAAAAATATTTTAGTAGGTTGACCTCTGTATAACAAGGCAGCATGTATGCCAATTGATCTAAAGAAGAACTTCCTTAGCTAAACAACTAACAACTGACTAAGTATCTACCAAATTTACTAAGGAGAGCAATCCCATCACCTTAGTCAATATACCATCATGACTCTCACACACATACCTAGCTAGAATTGGTATCTAACTACCGAAGTTTTTTTTCCAGTTGGGTCCAAATGTAACTGGAGTGCCAGAGGCGGATTTAGGGGGGTTGCTTATAAATTATAGGGAATCACTGAAGCATGACTGGAGCCGGCCCCCTCTTAGGCAGTCAGTGGGCCCCCACTTATGAAAATTTCTGGATCCGCCAGTGAGTGCATTCAGGATTTTGGGTTTTTAATGCTCTTCAAGTTTGTAATAGATTTGGCCTTCCAATTGTTTTGATGAGAGCATCATTGACGAGTCTTATGAAGATACATTATAAATCTTGTTGTATTTATAAAAGTAACAATATAATATTGTTCAGTATTGTAAAGTCATCATTATTCATTATATTAAAACCATGAGATATTAATGGATAACTTTTTTTATATTCTGTTCGTGATTTTAAAGCCTTTTATATCTTTAAATAAAATTAACTTTATTAATTTTATTGCAGGTACTGACATTTGAAAACACTGGATGAAACAAAATGCAAAATAATCACCAGGGACCACCTATGCCTCCTAACTCTTCATCTAATGGTCCAAGTCCACAACAGATGCCAGGGAAGGTCTATCCCATGAACCAGCCAATGGTTTTTAATCCGTCCAACCCCAACGCACCACCAATTTATCCATGTGGAGTTTGTCATAAAGAAGTACATGATAATGAACAAGCTATATTATGTGAAAGTGGATGTAACTTTTGGTTTCATAGGACTTGTTCAAGACTTACAGAACCAGCTTATCTCATGTTAACACAAGAAGTGTATGCAGAATGGGTGTGTGACAAATGTGTATCAACAAAAAACATACCACCCATTAAAACTAAATCATAGCTTTCATATTACATTCATCTGTAAATTGTTTCATAGATTTCAACATTTTTTAGCTTATAAGTCATGACATATCAAATTTGATCTGAACTTTATTTTCTATTTTTGTTCACATATCATCATGTTCACTCATGTATAATTATAATTACATCTACTTAATGTTAAAATAATGGTAGAAACATAAAGTTTAACATCTACTTAATGTTAAAATAATGGTAGAAACATAAAGTTTAACATCTACTTAATGTTAAGATAATGGTAGAAACATACAGTTTAACAATTTAATTTTAAACATAAATTTGCAGCTTTATAGCTTGAAAGTAAGTTTTCTCTGTATAAAGTCACTGTATTGAAACTTTACTTTAAAGAGGAAAAAAGTCAACTTTGACTCTCAACTAAATTTTAAAATGGAAACTGATGATTTTTGGGACTTATTATTTGTGTAATGGTAATTTTGAAACTACAACCAGCAAACATCCCTTTTATAGTTAAGCTGACATGCATTTTTTAAGTACTGTAACACAGTTTGTACTGCATTGAATATACAAATGTGCTTTATTTCAAATCTATTGTAGTGCAACAATAATTCATGATTTTTCACAATACTTAAATGTGAATAAGAAAAAGCATATCAGTAAATAAATATTTCTTTTTATTTTGAATATTCATTTTCTTTTATTTTAGCTCCATTGTGCCATGTGGGTTATTGTCATCTATCAACTGATGTCTGTCATTGTTAGCTATTAACTTTAATTACACCTTATATAAGAATGCTGGAATTTGATTGGTTGGTTGCCAGTGTATTTTTGCTTAATTTAAATATTTTTCCGCAATTCATGAGAATTGCCTGTTTTTCACCGCTGCTAGTGAATATGCCTTAAATTTCCCTCTATGTCGTGGTATATGCCAATTTGGATATTCGTTTTTTGCCCTTGAAAGGCTCTTCCCACCAAAATTATTCAAAAATGATACATAAAGACAGCAGAGCAACACAAGATTTTTAATTTTTAATCTTTACCAGGGGCGGATTTAGGCGGGGGCGTGGCGGGCTTGCGCCCCCCCTAAAATTTGCAAAGCATGGGTTGACTTCAACATATTTAAGTATCAGAAGAGACCATTCCATCTTTTTAACATTCAAAGTATATAAAACAGCCAGTTTAACAGAATCAACGTTATTACTTATCAACTGACCTACGCTTTATTAAAGTTCTATAAATAACTTCAAAGGAAGGTGTCAAACGCGGAGCTGCGTTTAATGACAAATATAATAGGTTTTTAGCAGTTAAAGTAAAAACAAATGTTACATTGTATTTGCGGTTTTTATAATCAATTTGTTTGATAATCGAAGTTCCAAAACATCCCTTACTCACTTTCACAATTTCATCATGACACGGTCAAGAAAACAGTGAGATTCTTTTATAATATCCCGGCGTAATGAAAGATAGAAATACTGTTTCAAGCGAAGGTTAGTTTATTAATTTGTTTCTCTGTGTCTATATTTATTTCTCACTTGCAACCTAAATATTTAGCCGAATTCTGTACCGTATTACTGTATGCTTGGGATCCCAAGAAAATAAATATAACTGCGTAAATGCATCTCATTCTGGTTTTAGTTGTTTGTGGCGAACACGGTGAAGTCTGGCACGACCTCCGAAAATCATAAAAGTAAAAAACAGATAGTATGAAAGGACAATTAAAAATCGCTGGTAAAAGTAGAAATTTTCGTTTGAAAATTATATTGGTCAGGTAAGCAATTGTGATCTGTCTTGTCTCACTTTGCGTCCGTCTGTCCGCCCGTCTATCTGTAGATTGTTGTCAGGTGTGGATTAAGGCGGTTTCAGCTTGAAACTTTAATTTCTCGCTAATTTTACCACACAATAGTTCGAGATATCTACATTTTACCCCTTTAGAAGAATATTTCAATAGTTTTACCTAAAAAAAACCTCCAAAAATTTTTCGCCTCGCTCTGCTCGCCGAAAATAAAACATTGCGCCCCCCTAACTGGAAATCCTGGATCCGCCCCTGTTTACCAAGATATGCCAAATATACATAGAAAAAAGTCCCGTAAATTCTTACTTCACGAATACTACAAAAAAATCATGATTTGCAATTCCTATGGAGATTTGCACTGAAAAGGAAGATAACTCAGAAAAAAGACATAAATATCAATAAAAATCTATACAAACTTATAACTTTACCGTTTCTATTCAACAGCATGTATTGATTCTTGATATTTTAGTCATCTTTAGGGTATAACAAACGACTCTAAAGATGTTTTCATATCTTTTATCAAGCTACAATCTAGATTTCGAAATTCATTAGTTGACCATTCATTGAATTTTTCAACATGTCAAGGTAAAAAATCTCAAATTTAATAAAAAATAATTAAGCATATATTCTTCTTTTTGTGGTTTAAAACTTCTTTAGACAAAGAAGATGCTGAACAAATTTAATATACAGCTATAAACAATACCAAATTTTCACATTATTTTTTTCAAAATGGTCACAAAGCCACAAATTTGCAATTTCTTTAATGAAAAATGCTCTCAAAAAAAAAAAAAAAAATACCAATTATACTTCGGTTTTGTACATTTCATGAGCAGAAGATTATATATTATAGTCAAATATGAACTTTTAACCCCATCAAAGTATCATACTTTACATAAATTTTAAGAAAATTAAGCAAAAACTGACATTTTTGCAGAGTTATCTCCCCTTCCAATGTCGATTTTGAGTTTTCCTCAAGTTAGATTTTATGGGACTTTTTCTGTGTATATTTAGGGATTAATGGTATAGATTAGAACTAAAACATTTTCTGTTGCAATTAGTTTGAGGTTAAAACTTAGGTTAACTGGACTAAATGTGTATATATGTAAGAACACGTATAATTCCCACAGTATTTGATATTTATCCTCAAAATAATGCATTAACATGTTTATGGATTAAAGTATACAACTAAATAAAATACTTCTCTTCAATTGTGTAGAGAGTTTCAATCAAATTCTATTTGGTATAATTAAACAGATATACCAATCTTGGGACGAAATTCTCTCCCCAGACTGGTGTTTTTCACAAATACCTTTCCATAACATGATATATATGTTCAAACAAGACCACACACATTAAAATGTCTTGCCTTCTTTTATAACCATTGATATTATATTGATAGTCCTAAATATATATACAATATTAAAGGTCAATGTCAGAAAATTATAAACTATTAAAATTATTATTTTTGTATGAGGCTGAGAAACTGGGGAAGGGCGAGGTGTTGAGAGTCCTTCCCGAGTTTTGTGCCGAATACAAAAAAGTTTATATTTTTCTGACATTGACCTAATATTGTTTTTATACTGCAACTTTAATTAATTCATTGAAAGCTTTTTGAATCGTAGCAGATGTCAAACCTATTTTCATCCCAGATTGTGAAGAAAGGATTGCATGAGGAAATTGATATTGTACAAAATACAGCTGTGTTACTATACTTAGGAAATAAACCTTTACTACAACTATCCAATCTATTTACCATGATCCATGAAAATGGGGTCCAGGTCAGATTAACCAAACTGGAAATACATGTACACCTTACAATCATAACAAACATCAAATATGCTTTAAATTTCGTTGACCTATTGCACGTAACAAACAAACTAAACCATAAAAACTTAACATCGTTCAATGAACCATAAAAATGAGGTCACGATCAAATGAAACATATCAGACTAACATGTACATCATAAAATATTTTCATACACCAATCATAGTTGACCTATTGCACACAGTATGAAAACAACAGACCAAAACACAAAAAACTGAACTTTAAGCACTGAACCATGAAAATTAGGTCAAGGTCAGATTACACCTACCAGATGAACATGT
This sequence comes from Mytilus galloprovincialis, assembly GCF_965363235.1. Lineage (NCBI taxonomy): Eukaryota > Metazoa > Mollusca > Bivalvia > Mytilida > Mytilidae > Mytilus > Mytilus galloprovincialis. The sequence goes on from NC_134841.1 coordinate 2,276,063, forward strand.
ACATCTTACAATCATTCCATACATCAAATATAATAGACCTATTGCATACAGTATCAGAAAAACTTAAACAGACTAAAACACAAAAACTGAACTATAACCACTGAATCATGAAAATGAGGCCAAGGTCCCATGACACCTGCCAGTTGGACATGGTACACCTTACAATCATTACATACACCAAATATAGACCTATTACTTATAGTTTCTGAGATATGGACTTAAACACGAAAACTTAACCTTGTTCATTTATCAATGAATCAGAAATAAGGTGGAGGTCAAGTGAAAACTGTCTGACAAGCATGAGGTCCTTGCAAGGTAAAGGTGTAATACCACCAAATCATGGTACGTCACATCCGGTTGTATACGAAAGTAGGTTGAAAAACATATTCCCTTGAATTTGACAGTTGTAGGTAATTAATCCTACATTTTATTGCAGTAAAACCATTTCTGTGTCATAAACATATGTCTTGGGTATTTCAAAACACCATTATTTTTTATTTGGGATTTCTATAGAAAATTTTGTAATCTTGAGGTTACATGGTGACTAAACCTTGTACACAGATAAAATAAGGGGAGAAATTTGATTGGTTAACTTTCAATGATGGTTATTTTCTTATATGCAATGAAATGTTATGTGATATTTTTTTTTCTATAGAACTGGACAGGATAAAACTTTACTCATGCCAAGTATTTTTTTATTTGAAACAAAGATAAATTCTGCACATTTTTTGAAAAGTGCAAATTTAACAAAGACTAATAGGGGAAAATCAATGGTGGTATTACACCTAAACACATATCAAATATAGTTATCCTATTATTACCTCAGAATTCAAAATACTTAACATTTGAACTTTTTATTTGTGTAGTCACTGAACCATGAAAAAGAGATCAAGGACCATATGACTTACAGAAACTTCATAACATAAGGCATCTATATTCAAGGTATGAAGGATCAAGGTCTACTACCTTCTGAATTAAGAGGTTAGCTTCAAAGCCACATTGGATCACTATCACTATGTCAAGCTTCCTGCAACAGGCTCAACAAAAACTATAATAGATAGTAAGAATCTGTAAATAAGAAAAAGCATTTACATAATCAGATCTACAAATAAGTCAATATATTAAAAATCATTGATAACTCTTTATAGGAGTTACTGCCCTTGAATGATGATTTTATAATCATCCTTCTTTGAAGGATTTTTTGCAGATACTATTGTAAAAGGCTTGTTTTTATTATAAACTTTCTATATGTTTTGTATTAATATAACATGATTTCGAATTAATTAGTCTAGTTTATTCTTGTGTCATGCTGTTACACCACTGCCTTAAGTTAGGGTATGTTTTTGCATACATATAAAACTCTGCAACATTTTGTATGTGCTTGTCCAAAGTCAGGAGCATGTAAAATTCAATGGATCAGGTTGGTTGCTGTCTATCATCTTCTTTAGTTACGGTAAGTATTTGTACATCTGGCCTTTGTTATTCTTGTAAGATTTTAAATTTTAGTTCATTTATATGTTTTTGGGCCTCCATTATAACTGTAAAACATTTTTGTTTAAAGGCTAGCTGAAGCACCCCTTTGGCTGCAGGGTTTTCTCGCTGTGTTGAAGACCAATTGGTGGGCTGCGGTTGTTTTCAATCTTTGGTAAAGTTGTTGTCTCTTTCTTACATTCTCCATTTCAATTCTCAATTTTATTTACTTATAATAACAGTCATTTCATACACCAAATATATGGTTTGGCCATTGCTTGTAGTATACAAGAAACTGACATTATCACCAAAATTTGATCTTAATGAACGAATCAAACATTACAATGAGGTAAGGTCAGAGGAACCTGACAAGATTAACCATTACAATGAGGTAAGGTCAGAGGAACCTGACAAGATTAACCATTACAATGAGGTAAGGTCAGAGGAACCTGAAGGGATTAACCATTACAATGAGGTAAGGTCAGAGGAACCTGACAAGATTAACCATTACAATGAGGTAAAGGTCAGAGGAACCTGACAAGATTAACCATTACAATGAGGTAAAGGTCAGAGGAACCTGACAAGATTAACCATTACAATGAGGTAAGGTCAGAGGAACCTGACAAGGTTAACCATTACAATGAGGTAAAGGTCAGAGGAACCTGACAAGATTAACCATTACAATGAGGTAAGGTCAGAGGAACCTGACAAGATTAACCATTACAATGAGGTAAGGTCAGAGGAACCTGACAAGATTAACCATAACAATGAGGTAAAGGTCAGAGGAACCTGACAAGATTAACCATTACAATGAGGTAAGGTCAGAGGAACCTGACAAGATTAACCATTACAATGAGGTAAGGTCAGAGGAACCTGACAAGATTAACCATTACAATGAGGTAAAGGTCAGAGGAACCTGACAAGATTAACCATTACAATGAGGTAAGGTCAGAGGAACCTGACAAGAAAAAACCATTACAATGAGGTAAGGTCAGAGGAACCTGACAAGATTAACCATTACAATGAGGTTAGGTCAGAGGAACCTGACAAGATTAACCATTACAATGAGGTAAAGGTCAGAGGAACCTGACAAGATTAACCATTACAATGAGGTAAAGGTCAGAGGAACCTGACAAGATTAACCATTACAATGAGGTAAGGTCAGAGGAACCTGACAAGATTAACCATTACAATGAGGTAAGGTCAGAGGAACCTGACAAGATTAACCATTACAATGAGGTAAGGTCAGAGGAACCTGACAAGATTAACCATTACAATGAGGTAAAGGTCAGAGGAACCTGACAAGATTAACCATTACAATGAGGTAAGGTCAGAGGAACCTGACAAGATTAACCATTACAATGAGGTAAGGTCAGAGGAACCTGACAAGATTAACCATTACAATGAGGTAAGGTCAGAGGAACCTGACAAGATTAACCATTACAATGAGGTAAAGGTCAGAGGAACCTGACAAGATTAACCATTACAATGAGGTAAGGTCAGAGGAACCTGACAAGATTAACCATTACAATGAGGTAAAGGTCAGAGGAACCTGACAAGATTAACCATTACAATGAGGTAAGGTCAGAGGAACCTGACAAGATTAACCATTACAATGAGGTAAAGGTCAGAGGAACCTGACAAGATTAACCATTACAATGAGGTAAAGTTAGAGGAACCTGACAAGATTAACCATTACAATGAGGTAAAGGTCAGAGGAACCTGACAAGATTAACCATTACAATGAGGTAAGGTCAGAGGAACCTGACAAGAAAAAACCATTACAATGAGGTAAGGTCAGAGGAACCTGAAGGGATTAACCATTACAATGAGGTAAAGGTCAGAGGAACCTGACAAGATTAACCATTACAATGAGGTAAGGTCAGAGGAACCTGACAAGATTAACCATTACAATGAGGTAAGGTCAGAGGAACCTGAAGGGATTAACCATTACAATGAGGTAAAGGTCAGAGGAACCTGACAAGATTAACCATTACAATGAGGTAAGGTCAGAGGAACCTGACAAGATTAACCATTACAATGAGGTAAAGGTCAGAGGAACCTGACAAGATTAACCATTACAATGAGGTAAGGTCAGAGGAACCTGACAAGATTAACCATTACAATGAGGTACGGTCAGAGGAACCTGACAAGATTAACCATTACAATGAGGTAAAGGTCAGAGGAACCTGACAAGATTAACCATTACAATGAGGTAAAGTTAGAGGAACCTGACAAGATTAACCATTACAATGAGGTAAAGGTCAGAGGAACCTGACAAGATTAACCATTACAATGAGGTAAGGTCAGAGGAACCTGAAGGGATTAACCATTACAACGAGGTAAGGTCAGAGGAACCTGACAAGATTAACCATTACAATGAGGTAAGGTCAGAGGAACCTGACAAGATTAACCATTACAATGAGGTAAGGTCAGAGGAACCTGACAAGATTAACCATTACAATGAGGTAAAGGTCAGAGGAACCTGACAAGATTAACCATAACAATGAGGTAAAGGTCAGAGGAACCTGACAAGATTAACCATTACAATGAGGTAAGGTCAGAGGAACCTGACAAGGTTAACCATTACAATGAGGTAAGGTCAGAGGAACCTGACAAGATTAACCATTACAATGAGGTAAAGGTCAGAGGAACCTGACAAGATTAACCATTACAATGAGGTAAAGGTCAGAGGAACCTGAAGGGATTAACCATTACAATGAGGTAAAGGTCAGAGGAACCTGACAAGATTAACCATTACAATGAGGTAAGGTCAGAGGAACCTGACAAGATTAACCATTACAATGAGGTAAGGTCAGAGGAACCTGACAAGATTAACCATTACAATGAGGTAAAGGTCAGAGGAACCTGACAAGATTAACCATTACAATGAGGTAAAGGTCAGAGGAACCTGAAGGGATTAACCATTACAACGAGGTAAGGTCAGAGGAACCTGACAAGATTAACCATTACAACGAGGTAAGGTCAGAGGAACCTGACAAGATTAACCATTACAATGAGGTAAAGGTCAGAGGAACCTGACAAGATTAACCATAACAATGAGGTAAAGGTCAGAGGAACCTGAAGGGATGAACCATTACAATGAGGTAAGGTCAGAGGAACCTGACAAGATTAACCATTACAATGAGGTAAGGTCAGAGGAACCTGAAGGGATTAACCATAAGAGGTAAGCTTGGAAGCAATAACTATTATTAATTCAGAAAAGCAATACATATATCACACTTTTTTCTAGTTTAAGCAGAACACTACAATTACATCAGTTCAATCTTAAATTTTATTTCTTATTGTCAACATCAATAATTTTCCACTTCTTATCCATTCCTTTGGCTGAACTGTTGGTAATTTTTTTCAATCTAATAAGTATCACTTTGAGAAACAATGATATTCAGTACCAATAAGTCTTTCCTGGTTTACGATCCTCTTTGATACCCATTTGATTAAAAATGTCTTCTTCAAATGATTTTAATGATGGCTCAAATGTTACTCTTTGTAATTCCTCTTTATTGGTATCCTTATCCCCATCTAAAACACAATAAATTAATAATGAGGTTGTTGTTTTGCCATCATATATTGAATATCCTTTTTCTCAATTCAAAATCTAGTACATACCCCTCCCATTTTTTATTATTTATTTTATATTGTAATTAAAGAACCTTAGTGAGCACGCTCACATACCCCACGTCCCCACATTGTCATTGGAGAAATTAAATAAGTATAAGAAAAAAAAATTGTATAAGAAAAAATATTGAATAATAATTTCCTGTCAATATACATAGTAAGTCCTTATTATCTACAAAATTTCATGAAATTCTGTTGTGTGTTTTCAGAGGAGTTGAGATGACAAACTGTTGCAGAAGTACATTGAAGCAAATAAGTTCAAAGGCGCTTAACTCCTAGAAAAAATATTGAACCGTAATTTCCTGTTGATATGCACATCTACATAGTATGTCCTTATTATCTACAAAGTTTCGTGAAATTCTGTTGTGTGGTTTGAGAGGAGTTGGGATGACAAACTGTTGCAGTAGTACATTAAAGTAAATAAGTTCAAAGGGGCGTAACTCCTAGAAAAAAAATTGAATCGCAATTTCCCGTTGATATGCACAACTACATAGTATGTCCTTATTATCTGAAAAGGTTTCGTGAAATTCTGTTGTGTGGTTTGAGAGGAGTTGCGATGACAAACTGTTGCAGTAGTACATTAAAGTAAATAAGTTCAAAGGGGCGTAACTCCTAGAAAAAAAATTGAATCACAATTTCCCGTCGATATGCACAACTACATAGTATGTCCTTATTATCTGAAAAGGTTTCGTGAAATTCTGTTGTGTGGTTTGAGAGGAGTTGCAATGACAAACTGTTGCAGTAGTACATTAAAGTAAATAAGTTCAAAGGGGCGTAACTCCTAGAAAAAAAATTGAATCACAATTTCCCGTCGATATGCACAACTACATAGTATGTCCTTATTATCTGAAAAGGTTTCGTGAAATTCTGTTGTGTGGTTTGAGAGGAGTTGCGATAACAAGAAACAGGACTGACGGACGGAAGGACGGACGGGTCAAAAACATTATACCCTCCGCAACTTCGTTGCATGGGGTATAATTATATAGAGTCATAGCTCAAATTTATTCCTTCAGTGTATGTTTTTCTTAATATATCTTTTTGATTGAGTTAAGGTAGATTCATGGTATACCGCCATCTTGGATTGTACAATCACAGTACAAAATCGGTCTAGTTATTTGCCCAAATCAGCAAATTTGGAAACAGATTTGCAATTTAATGGTTAGACTGTTTATTTATATAAAGAAAACTTGCTAATTTATTGTATTATTCAAAATATTTTAACAAATATCAACCTTTTTGGTTTTTAAAATCATTTTTTGTCAAATGAGCCATTTAAGGGGAGATAACTCTTTTAGCACAAAATTTATACTGGGCTAATAGGGAAATTTTTTATTTTTACTTGTGGCAAGAAAACAAGTTCGGTGACACCATGTTTTCTTTTTATTTTCTAAAAACATATTATAAAACCTATCTTCTCACAATTTTTTTCAAAATTCTATCTCATAGAATTTTTTTTATTCACTGTTATGTGTTTTTTCATGAATAAACTAACCAAATTTAGGCAATTTTCAACGACTCATAGCTTGAAAAATAGCACGGTGACCCATACTTTTTATTATATTTTTGAAAACAGCATAGGAAAATCTTCATTTTGTCAAATTATAAGAAAATTTTGTCTCAAAAAACATTTACTTATGATCTACCTTAAGCTTTTTCAATTGATATTTTATAGAGTGTTTTTCTATGTTGTAATGTTACACTACTATTTCAGGTTAGGTTGAAGGTTGGTGCCTGTTTAAACGTTTCTAAACACCTGTCCTAAGTCAGGAACCTATGATTCAGTGGTTGTCATTTGTTGAAGTGGTTAATATGTGATTCTTGTTTTTATTTTATTTTTTATATAAGATTAGATTTGATGGTTTTCCAGTTTGAATTGTTTTGCACTAGATTTGTTGGGGCCCTTTATAGCTTGCTGTTCAGTATGAGCCAAGGTTCCATGTTGAAGGCCATACTTTGACATATAATTGTTTATTTTTTACACATTGTGATTTGGATTGAGAGTTTCCTCATTGGCTCTCATACCACATCTTCTTTGTTTTATGAATTTTTTTGATTTGATTTCTGTAACTGTTAAAAATTAAAAAAAAACTTTTAACTGATTCATAACAAAAAAATTCAGCCTTCCATGAAGTTTCAAATTGTTTGCTAACTTGTTAATGTTATCTAAGCATGGAGTTATTGTAGCTATCTTTTCTAACTTGTTAATGTTTTCTAAGCATGGAGTTATTGTAGCTATCTTTTATCAGGAAAGTGAGTTTTGATTTATTTTTATGTTGTTGGGTTGCTGTTGCATTGATCTTTATTCAATATCTAGAAAATAAAAAGTTAAATATGAAGCTACCTTATCTAATAAAATTCACAAAATAATTGGTTGCAAATATTTTATCAGCATGTATTTTGCAGGGGCGGTTGTTGATGTAGATTCACTGATCAATGACTATTTTCCATGTGTAAGCAGATAATACCTTTATAACTACTGATTTGAGTAAAGTCATCATAATAATCTTCTGCAGCAGCTGGGAGAGGTAGAATACGACCAGATCTGACAGATACCCGCACTTTTTTACCATCCTCTGTGTACTTCCATTCTATATCTGTTGGTTCACTGTCAATAAAAAAAAGCCAGTTTTATTACTTGTATATTTGTACACCATTCGAAATACCTAAACATCTGTGACTTCAGAATGATTCAAATAAATATGATTTTTCAAACATTGATGTTCTAAAAATATTTAAGTACAATTTCTCTCTATCTAGGCTGGTTTCCACTAAATACACATAAAATTAGGTTAAAATATTCACTCAATGGCTTTAACTCCAAGTTGAGTAGAAATTATGATTTTGAAAAGGCCTACTTATTTGCTGAAATCAAATTTAACTTTAAGTTTCACAAACACTTAACATTAATAAAGTTGCAGGAATATGAGGTAATAATTAGATGAATCATGCCAGACAACCTACACCAAATATAGTGGTCCAATCTCTAATATTACCTATAAACCAAAAAACATTTACCATAATGAACCATGAAAATTAGATCAAGATTATATATAAGAATCTTAAAAACAATTCTGTTACTTTTTCATGCACACTTTTCTTTACCTTAAGCAAAACAAGTTGAACTATGAGCTCATTAATGACAACCCTCCTTTATTTTAAAGTATTCAGTAAACAGGAGGTTAATGAGGGATTGATGTAAAATTGCAGTACACCATTTTACATGACCACATTATACGAATAATTTCAAATTTCATAAATAGTTGATTTGTAGTTCTTAGGAAACATGCATTCATGCATTGTTGTATGATAATTTAACAGTTGGAAGTGAATTATTTTCAAGGACAATTGAGTATCTAATAGAATGACCCAGTAACCATGTTGATCACATGACTTACTTGTCTGCAGGATCCACTAATCTGACTTCTGATGTAACAAGTAATGGCTTCTCTGTCTTTTTCAAAAGAGGTTGGCCTTCAAATTCTTCCTCAAGTTTATATTCCTAAATAAAAATTTAACATAATAAACTATGTATGCATTAACAAATTTTAATCCAAAAATTATACATCATTTTAAATTTTAATAAATTTCTTCGCCAAGCACAGCTGGATACCACTGCAGAGGTCCAACCGTGCACAGTTGGGGAAAAAATGGACACAACATTTGAATTTGATACACATCTGAATTTGGATTGTAGTTAAATATTTCACACACACATAATAGGTTTCTTACACTAATTAACTGTAGTAATAGAACAGAATTTTTAGCTATTGTGCAATACACCATGCTGTTGCAAATTGCCCTCCCCCCCAAAAAAAAATTTAACCCCCACTTTTTTTTTGCTTTTGTGCAATACACTATGCTGTTGAGAATTGCCCCCCCCTTTTTTTGGCAAATAAAAACAACATTTGAAGAAATTTTCTTTTAAATTTTTGAAATCTTGTCCCCCCACAATTTCTTTTTATGTCAAATATTTATCAAAGGTACCAGGATTATAATTCAATACACCAGATGCGCATTAAGTCTACAGAAGACTCATCAGTGACGCTCAGATCAAATACCTTGATAAAGGCCTGCAACTTAGAAAATCCGAAAATTAGTCAATTTAAATACTCTAAGATATCAAAATTATCTCCCCTAGACCACTGATGTTATTTTTCTTTAATCACTCTGTAATGTTTATGTCATGTTGTAATTAATGTTATGCTCTTAATGGGCCCTTTAATTTGGAAAATAAAAATATCTTATCTTATCTTATCTTAAAAACAGTTATAAAGCCAAACAAGTACAAAGTTGAAAAGTATTGAGGATCGACTTGTGATGAAAAAAATTCAGCATACCTTTAATTGCATGTTACAGCACACTTGATCCTGGAAGTTTGGTAGTACAAAAACAGGTACTTTTTATCTGACCAACAGGGCAAATATGTCTTATTCTAGTTTAATATATTTTCATATTATTCAAAAGAAAATTCTAAAGAGGGTTCTACAGTGATCTGTAACTTTATAGCTATGGTATTATCCTCCTCCTCTCTTGGTTGAAACGTAGTTATCCAATTATTGTATAAACCTAACAATATAATCTTATTTCTTCAGCAATATTTCCATCAAATGGGATCTTAAATCATAGTTCAGTACATATTATATGTTATTTCTTCAGCAATATTTCCATCAAATGGGATCTAATTATATTGTTCAGTATATGTATGTTATTTCAGGATTTTTTAGTATGACTTGGTGGATTACAAATACACGCAATTTTTGTTTTGTCAAATGACAGTAAATAAAACCAGCTAAATAGATTCTTACACAATTAAGTCCCTCAACATAGCACCAGTTTCTCTCCTTGATAATAAAATTCACCAGACCATGTCTTCCTTTGTCTTTACCTATTAACACTTGTACCTGAAACAAAATGTTATAACATTATTAAAATTCTAAATATTTTTGAAGTATAATTTTTAATTCAGGTTAAATGAAAAATTTCCAAGGTCATTTACATTGCTGAAAATTTTGATACTTGAACTCATAATGTTTTTTGCAATCATTTGTTCCAAATAAATGCAGAAAAACCCTTTTAGAAATTATTATAAAAATTTGAAAGGTTTCCCAAATCTAGCTTATTCTGTGATTAAGTCAAAAGCTGATCAACCATATTGCTCCTTTTAACAATTAATAGGATCAAAACAATATTTTAAAGAAAAGAATAGGTTTTAGAACTATTTAAAAGGCAGAAAATGTAGTACATAGAAAACTATAATTATATATTAATTGCAATTGTCTAACTCAGAGGTTGATTGTCAAAACTAGAGGCTCCAAGGAAACTGAAACACTTACCTGACCAACAATATATGACATATAATGATTGTTGGTTGCCTAACTTCCAGTGGCAAATATTTCATGCATTTTCAGGATGTTATGACATAATAAGAATGAATCCTGATTCAAGCACCCAAGAGGCAGTGATCTTTTACCCAAGAAAGATTATTGCCAGGTTGTTGTACAATGTCTAGTTGGGCCAACAAATAATTCCAATCATCAAACTTAAGTTTCTGAACATTATATATATATATATATATATATGCCTTACAGTTTCAGAAGCAGATTGAGAAAATATGCAGATCAGAATCTCAGATTCCCATTGATGCCAATGGCGTCCACATAAGGATCATCTATGGAGAACTGTCTAAATCTAACTCTTAGGTTTGGCTAAAATTGGCTGAAAAGTTTAGACGACATAAAGATATATAATTTCCTTGTGATTTCTAGAGGAACTGTATACCACCAAGGCCACGTGATCATCTTTGACTACGGAGCATTGGTAAAGTTTTTTCCCAATGTTTACTTATAATTTTGCATAAAAAATATCTCTCTAAATGTCTTAATTACTTACAGTGAAACATGCTAAAAACAATATTACAGCATACTATATTACTTATAGGAATGTGCATCCAATATATACCTGTAGTGATCAGCTACAAGACTAATTATAATGTAACTATCTAAATGAACTGACTCTACATGTTTGTGATTCTTACATTACATCATTCTGTAACAAATATGTACTATTGTTCTTAGTTCTGCTTAGTGGGACAAACTTGACATACAATTGCACTAAAATTTAGACTTAAAATATAAGCATCTCTTTCAGTAGTTACAGAACTGAGAAAAATATTTTATTTTGTGGTTTTGCAAATTTCCATGCAAAAAAGTCTGCAAATCAGTATGTAGAAAATTTGTTCTTGGATGAACATTTAAATAGGTATCTAACTCACCCATGAAATCTATGAAAATTGGTAACACACATATAATAATTAATGAATAAAGGGTAATAGACAAAGACTAAAATAAACTGGTAAAAATGGTCATTAAAGGGCAATTACTCTAATAAGGAGTCATCTGATGATTTCAATCTTTTGACTTATTTGTTGATTTGGTTTTGCTGGTTACTATTATCTTCATGTATTATAAATGCTTTTCAAGGTAATGGGCAAAAATGCAAAAAACTAGTACATATTGTCATTTAAGGGCAATAACTCTTAAAGAAGTTGTCTGACTGTTTTAATGTATTGAATGGAGAGTTATATAGCTCTCAACCTTCTATACATTTCTGCTATGTCAAGAGTTTTCTACATTGGTTTTAAAAGTTAGCAGACAAAACTTGCATATACCCTCATGATGTATTTGATGCCATGTCATCCATGTGGGTTAGCAGACAAGGTCATGTTCAACAGGCACACTTTTCAAATGAGGTACCTCAATGATGATTGTAGCCAATTTTGGTTAAATTTAGCCCAGTAGTTTCAGAGGCGAAGAATTTGTATAAGAGCAGACAACAAGTAAAGAGAAAAGATCACTTGGCATTAAGTTCAATTGAGCTAACAATTGATGTTAATACAAGAGGCTGTCACAACGACAGCAAACCGGATTTATTTACATTTATTTGTGTCCTGGCAATATCACAAGAACCATTACTGATGAATGGTGAAAGTGAAAATCATCAATATCAAATTTGACCTCTATTTTGTCATCAGTATCAACATTTTGAAATAATAATATTTGAAAAGCTTAGATTGAATGGTTCATGAGTAAATGCAACAACGTGAATGGAAACGCCATTTTACGATCTTTCAAGAACCATAACTCCTGAACAGTAAAAGTCAAAATCGTCATTATGGAACTTGACCTCTATTTTGTCATCAGTAACAACATATTAAAATTTCAAAAGCTTTGGTTGAATGGTTCATGAGAAAATGCATGGACACGACGGGAAACACCATTTTTCAATCTTTCAAGAACCATAACTCCTGAACGGTAAAAGTCAAAATCGTCATTATTGAACTTGACCTCCATTTTGTCATCAGTAACAGCATATTAAAATTTCAGAAGCTTTGGTAGAACAGTTCATGCATAAATGCACGGACACGACTGGAAACTCCATTTTTCATCTTTCAAGAACCATAACTCCTGAACGGTAAAAGTCAAAATCGTCATTATTATACTTGACCTCCATTCTGTCATCAGTAACAACATATTAAAATTTGGGAAGCTTTGGTATAACAGTTCATGAGTAAATGCACGGACACGACTGAAAACTCCATTTTTCAATCTTTCAAGAACCATAACTCCTGAACGGTAAAAGTCAAAATCGCCATTATTGAACTTGACCTTCGTATAGTTGTCAGTAATAACATACTAAAATTTTAAAAGCTTTGGTTGAACGGTTCATGAGTTAATGCACGGACAACATTTGATTGCCGCCTTTCAAGAACCATAACTCCTGAACGGTAAAAGTCAAAATCGCCATTATTGAACTTGACCTTCGTATAGTTGTCAGTAATAACATATTAAAATTTTAAAAGCTTTGGTTGTACGGTTCATGAGTTAATGCACGGACAACATTTGATTGCCGCCCGCCCGCCCGCCCGCCCGCCGTACATCCCCAAATCAATAACCGACATTTTTGTCACAAAAATCCTGTTAAAAATGTGAAATAAACTTCAGCATGTAAATTGAAATACTATTGTTATGCGTTTACTTTTCTACATTGGCTAGAGGTATAGGGGGAGGGTTGAGATCTCACAAACATGTTTAACCCCGCCGCATTTTTGCGCCTGTCCCAAGTCAGGAGCCTCTGGCCTTTGTTAGTCTTGTATTATTTTAATTTTAGTTTCTTGTGTACAATTTGGAAATTAGTATGGCGTTCATTATCACTAAACTAGTATATATTTGTTTAGGGGCCAGCTGAAGGACGCCTATGGGTGCGGGAATTTCTCGCTACATTGAAGACGTGTTGGTGACCTTCTGCTGTTGTTTTTTTCAATGGTCAGGTTGTTGTCTCTTTGGCACATTCCCCATTTCCATTCTCAATTTTATTCCCTGTATTGTTACTGGCATTCAACTTCCCTGTATATTATGTCATACTTCTGTCAACATCAATCAGACAGTGACACAAATGATGATAGAGAATACACAATTGCTGAATAAGTGGTCTTACATTTTTGTTTTATACATACCTCTGATTGATACAAGGTTAAATTATGTAGGCCATTTCAATCATCTTTGACAACCATAAAGTTAAGTGTAATCTGATATTTGTATTATAATTCCATATAAATTATGTAAACCATTGAGGAAATCTCATAAAGAAGATTCAAGAGAAGACAAAATGTCAGGTTACTGTAAGAAGTTTCAGACCTTTAACTATCATACAAAATGTCAGGTTACTGTAAGAAGTTTCAGACCTTTCACTATCATACAAAATCAACAGTTGGTTTTTTCCTATATTATAACAATTGTTAACCTGTTGATACATCATGTACATGCATAAATTCAATTCTATATGAAGGTATATATCAAATTTAATGCTTTTTTCATTGTACATGTTGTAGGAATGGGATGGCATATTCGGAATTTGCTTTTCCAGGATGCAGCTTTGGAGCAGTATATTTTTGCTCACATTTTGCTTATTTGGCAAATTGTTATGCAAGAAGTCAGTTCCATTTTAATTTCAAGAAAACTGTTCCAACAATATACATGTAAAATCCCCAAATTGCTAATGTTGAACTCGTGTTAATTAAATGTAATATAAAGTCAGAACCTGATGTTCAGTAGTTGTTTTTTGTTGATGTGGTTCATAAGTATTTCTCATTTCTCATTTTTTATATAGATTAGACCTTTATTTGGTTTTCCCATTTGAATGGTTTTACACAGGTCATTTTAAGGGACGTTTATAGTTTACTATTTGGTGTGAGCCAAGGCTCTATGTTGAAGATTGTACTTTGACCTATAATGGTTTTTCTTTTACAAATTGTGACTTGAATGGAGAGTTGTCTCATTGGCACTCATACCACATCTTCTTATATCTATATACATCCTTCCTAACATGACAAATCTCTCATTATTGGTAATCAATCTCCCTATTTTCATATGATTTTTGTCTGATTCCTTCTCCTTTTTATGAATAGATTTTATATATATTTAGGTGAATTTGTTCCCACCCTGAGTCAGATGATAATATTTCACACCCAGCACAGCCAACAACAAAGTAATTATAAACCCGTACGAAAATTTCAACAGGAGTTCAACTGGACTTCAGCTGGACTTGAGACGTATTCCAGTCTGACTTTGAAAAGTCCAGTCTGACTTGAGCCGTACACGTACTTTTTCTTATACTTCGGTTATTTGCCAGCCGGTATTTTCTTAAAAGTCCAACCGCACTTTTTGTAATTCTGACAAGAAAATAAACACGGCTGGACTTTTGAGGGAAATTATTCTTTCTGTAGAATGATCAGCAGGATTTTTGTCTTAGAAAATTTTACAGTCATTTATGAGCAGGAATTAAGACTTGGAATATTTTCATCAGCCAAATCTGCCCTTACAGAAATAAAAAGTTTGTCACTAGGACTCTGTTCTTGGAAAGGAACAATTTCTTTCAAAATGGAAAAGAGTTATAAATGAAAATTTGCAAGTTATAATAATGATATCATATTTTTTTACAATATACTTTAAGATCAAACTATCAGATGTGATCTTTTCCCCTAAAATTTTCAATTCCATTATAAAATATTTAAAATAGACTGTAAATTGATAATTGAAATTTAATATAGGGGATATAATTTTGATTGAATTATATCCCAGTTAATATGTTTTCAACAATTATTTAACATTTTTACTTTTTCATGAAATAAAACCCCTAGCAAAATTACATCTATTAATAGGTTAAATTTATACATTTTCTAGTATAGTTATATTTAATTAGATGAATGCATAAAATAAATAATTATCATCATCCTTTAAATTAATATCAATTAGAAACTTGAGCCATAACAGTGATTTGATAGAGAGTGCCATCTGTTTTCAATTAACCTCAGTCTGGACAGGTCACAGGAAGTAGCATCTACACAGAGGTTGATCATGGGGCCATTTGAAGGATAACACATTTCTAAATACACATATCTGCAATAACTATCACTTTTATTAAACATTTCTTAATTGAACAAATTAATAATTGATTTTCTTTTTTTTAATATATCACATATTCAAAATTAAGACATATGCAAGAAGTCATAAGAAGAAATTTTTTCACAGCTCCTCAAACAACCTCATGTATTGCAATACAACAAAATTTGAATTTGGAATAAACAGGAAGATGTGTCTTCTTTCTTAAACAAAATGAGAAATTTACATTGGATGTAAAGCAAATGTTTGTTCTTTTCACATTATATTAGAGAAGATGGATCCTTCTGACTGGCATCAATTTCAATTTAGGAAGATTGCTGTTTGCATGTATTTTGGATTGCATATTCTGGTAAGTACAATCTGATGTGCTCTTTTTTCTTCAACATATTAATGAAATGATTACAACATTATAAATATATATTAGCTTAATTTTTATTTTTGAAGAGTAAAAAGAATTAAAAAACTACATTAAATACTTAATTATGCAAAATATTTCAGTTTGAGTGATTTTCAAAGCTTTACTTTATTTTATGCACTTTAAATTTATTTAGTCTTAATATATAATCATGATAACTATAACCACACACTTTTAGGAGTAAGCATTTAGCTTCACAATTCCCCGTTTCTTGATTTTGCCAGCAAGACAGAAGAAAAAAGAAAAAGAAAAAAGCGTTACATATATGCATAATGCCATCTGTTTTTTTTTTTTATTTTCAGATTATAACAAGGGATGCATATCAAATCAGAAGAATCCACCATCTAAAGAAAAACTAAGCAGAAGTAATCAAGAGGGAGGGTACTGTGGGGGTGGAACCCCCCCCCCCCTAATTTTTTTGTGGATCAGCCCCTGCTGAGATCATCTTTAAAGGTCAAACAGAACTTTTTGAAGTCCAGCTGAACTTTTATGAGTTCAGCTGGACTTCTTAAAGTTCAGCCGGACTTTGAACTTTATAGAGGCCTTTTTTTTTGCCAGAAATGCCGGCTGGATTTTTTCAGACGTACTTTTATGAAAGTCCAGCTGGACTTTCTGAACTGGACTCCTGCTAATTTAAATATTTCGAGCCGGTTTACAGCTAATTTCGCTGAAAGTCCAGCCGGGTTATCCATTATAAGACATTCAAAGAAAAGTCCAAATGATTATTATAAGTACGGTCTCAGTACGGCTACTGTCCAGCTGGAGTACGTGTCATGTTTTTCGTACGGGAATACATGTCATTTCCACATGCATGTGTATGAATCGTAAAATTACAGAAGAAAAAAAGCTGTTTATTTTAATTACTTTAATATGATGTAGCTGTTAATCAAAAATATGTTATAATATTGTAAAGCTAAAGTTTCAATAAAATATATCACTAAAACTGTATAAAAAAGGCAGTCATCAATAAAACAATAAAAAAAGGATAATTTTATTATCCCTATCGAAGGCACCAATGAAAAATGTGTGTTTCTCCTCTAATATCCTCCAATGTACATGTACTGAGTATGAGCTGTGGACTCTACTGAATCCATTGAGCAAGGAAAATATCTAACCATGTTAACTTAATTTCAAAGTATGATGTATAAATACCTTGTATTAAATACACATATAGAAGAAGGTTCAAGGACAGATGCTTTCTTAATGCAGTAGGGCAAATCATCTTTCATTAACAATCTTAAGGCAATCACACATGTTCAAAACACTACAATAATAACTTAAATGCAGCACTCTTGTATCTCTTAGGGTCAATAGTGGAAGCAAAATGAAAATAAATTAATTTATCTATTGGTTAACATGGTTAGATAGATAGTATCACACATGAACATTTATATCTTTTCTTTAATATTTCTTTTTTTTTTGTAAATAAATATATAATGTAAACCTTCATGACCCCCTTTGTAAAAATTGGTAATTAAAGTTATAAATTTAAAATGTTTATAAATATCAAAAGGTTTCCCTGTTAACAACTTTATACTAATAGAACAATGGCATGTACTAAAAGGTTGAGTGGAGTGGAGTGGAGTGGAGTGATTATATATATTTCATTAGACATATTTGATTATTCATCAAAGTTGGACCCTGTTTTGGGTAGCATTTTATGTCAGCTCAGTTGTCTATCTAATTTTTTTGTTACTGTTTTGAATTGAAGTATATTTCCTATAAGCAGTGAAAGAAAAGCAAAGGTTAAGTAGCCTATGCTATTTAAATTAATTTTGGACAAGCTCACAAAACTTTTATTAAAATGTACATTGTGCTTACATGTATGTTAGTTTTAACATTGTGGCAGGTTTATCCCCTAGTTAAAAAATGTATGTCTTATTCCTGGAAAAATATGTCTGAATCAATCAGGTCAATAAGATTTGATAACTAGTGACTGAAAAATTATCTTGTCATAAAGCAGGAGCGGATCCAGAACTTTTCCTAAGGGGGGGCCCGCTCCAGTCATGCTTCAATGATTCCCTATATAATCAACCAAATTTTTCCCACGAAAGGGGGGGCCCGGGCCACCCAGCCCCCTGGATCCGCCTATGTAAAGATATTAAAACTATTAGGCCACCCTTAAAAAATTGTTTGTTTGGCATTGCCGACCCACACTATCAGCAGGTGGGTAGGTAGGTAGGGATTTTTTTTTTTTTTTTTTTTTTACATTTAAAAGCCTTATACATGTAAATCATGAAGTCTCCAGATCAATGTTGTCTAAAGCATTGCAGCATTGTTATGTGTACATGCTGGTGGTTTCTTTGAAAGGGGTCAACCATCAATGTCACATTCTACATCATATGGATTATTTCATGCAAGACAGTCAGTTTTATTGGCAAAGTTAATAAGTACCCAGAAAAAAACACAGAACTGAGGCAGGAAACTGACAAATTAACCATATAAAATGTATGACGTGAAAATTGAACTTTTATTGTGGGGCTGCCCATTGAACAGAGGCCTGATGTCACATCTTGAAGTTGTGGTCACAGTTTGGTAAAATTACCATAAGTTAAATGGCTCAACCACTACGGCCCCTTGTACAAATGGACAAAGATTTAAAACTTTGCTTTGGTTTTATAAACATCACTTTCTACACCATATGGGTAATTTCATGGCAGTCAGTTTTAGTGCCGTACTAAACCGTAGTACTTGAAGGAAAATGCCAACCTGTGGGATTAAACTGACTAACCTTATCGCATCTGACATGAAAATCAAACCTTAATTTTGCAACTGCCCAACTAGGGCTCAAACCAATACCTGGAGGCTAGTAATCATACATGTAAGGTGTGACGAACTACCATACAAACATGCCTACTTCCCATAATAAGTTTTGAGGATAAAGGATCTGTTCCAAATTAGGATAGCAAAATATTAAAAATTTGGAAGGTTGGCACAAATAGACATGGTGTTTATACTAATATTATCCAAGTGCAAGGTTTTTCAGGGATAGGTTTAAAACGTATGATAAATTCAAAATGGAAATATGCAGCAGGACAGACAATCTGTCAGTATCTTTTATGTTTTAAGAATTATCTTATTCATGTTAAGAAGAAAGGCAAGAAAAGGGGGAAGTACTTCAATTGACACAAGATGCTAGTCTTTAAAATATGTATGTTTTGTTCCAGGCTAGCATCTACTGGTACAAAACTACTATAAACCTGTAAATCATTATGGTCTTTAAGCTTTGGTGCTTACAGCCATAATTATCTTGAATGCATCATTGTGGTTCTGACTGTAGTAAATACTTTGTTCTCTGGTTCAAGGGAAAATTTGTCAATGATAAATTTCAAATATTTAATAAGTTCATCAAATGTAAGAGCCACGCATATTTGTTCTGTGATGTCCCGGTGAAAAACTTCTATCTCATGAAGCGACAAAGTCAAGCAGAAATCATCTGTTTCTGCTTTACAAAAGATAAAATTGAGTCCTCTACAAGGTCTCTCAGAACGTTTCTTTCAAAGAATAGCTGAAATTTGATTTTTGATAAAATCCATCTCCCTTAACCAATGCATTGCAGCATAGGGAGATGCCTTCCCCTGCCGGCCTCTTTGACATTACTTTTGGCAGACTTTTTCTATTCCATGTCATTTAAATGTTTGCTCCCAATACAGTGTAAGGCAAACGCTTTTAAGATCATGATTTGAAATAAGTAAAGCCAGGAACAAACTCGACGGATACGATCAATTTCCGGCACAATTTCGATTTTTTTAAATAAAAAAAAATAAGTTTCTGAAACGCAAATAAAATTATTTGGGCGGCAAGTTTTTCAGTGGGTCGGGCGGCAATGCCAAACAAATGAAATTTTATTTTAGGCCTTAATATTTTTGTAAACAATTGACTATGATTTAATAAATTTAATCATCAGTGAGTATTTACACTTTGATTTCATCATTTAAAATAGATTGTTTCTTCCAATTGAAGATAGATAATGAAAATGTATCTAACCACCGTCAACTGTCAATAGAACCCATAAAACTGTCATTAAATATACTTTAACCTCAGAATAAAATATATATTTTTTAATATACTTGTAGTTTATTATTACATTAACTTTGCATGTAAAATTATTTACACCAGAATGTTGTTAAGGTTTATGACCCCTTCTGTAGCCATGTGGATTACAAAATTTTCAAACTGCAATAATATCAAAACAGCAAAGATAATGAATAATAGAGATGGGCCATTTTGTACATTTACCAAGGGGAAACTTCCTTCAAAGCATTTTTATTTAAGGGGATTTTGTGTCAAATAAAACCAAGATATTTGTAGAAAATCCTCAGACTTTAATACAGAGATTTTGGTTATAAAATTTAAAATTTAGATTACTGAATTGTTTTTCTATGATGTGCTAGCGTGTATTGTTTACAAAAAGTCCTAAACAACCTTTAAATACAAAAAAAAACTAATGCTAAGTCACTAAAGTCGAGTGCACCCTTGAAGGTGTACTTGAATTGGTCCATATTTATATTTGTTTTGACCAATATATAAATTTATAAACTTGTTTTAAGGAAATCGTTGCTAGCACTGCATGCAATAATTCTCTATGTATCAAGCACCGATTAGCCAAATATGAGAGTACACAGGAAAAGGCTGTGGATTTAATAAAATTTCAATGTTTAGCATTGAATCAACACAAGGGTACATAATCCTTAACTAAGGTAAAATTTCTGGAAGACTCCCTCCTAAATTATAGAAATCTATCATTTAACATTAATCATAATATTTTGTGGTTTAAATTATATACAACTACTCGGGCTAACACTGCATGATGGTGCATAATATATATCTTATACATTTCAAAACATCTTTAAATATGTGTGACTGCATGTTTGGAGATATAACATTAAAGCATACCCATGACACATCTAAGCGTAATTATATTGGTATAATGGACATGAATGCAGTTGAGACCAAACATTTAAAAATATTAACCCCACAACTCAACTACACTCCATTTCCCAACACCATGTTTTCACACCATGACTCCACAACTCCATCACTACACCACTCCACTCCACTCAACGTTTTAGCACATGCCTAGAACAATCTGATTAAAGTCAAATCGTTCACTCTTCTCGATATGATTTGTTTAACAATAGTGCAAGATCTGAAAACATTTCATAAGGGGTTCTTAACATCAAATTAAAACTTTTTCTTCCAAATTTTCTGCAGTTTTTACTTTTTAATATAAATATAGTAGTCCTTTGTTAATTTGATTAGTTTCTTTTGTTACCTATTCTGACATCAGACTCAAACTTCTTTTCAACTGAGTTTTACTTTGCATATTTCTGTGTGTTTCTTTACTCTACATTGGCTAGAGGTATATATAGGCATGATAGGGGGAGGGTTGAGATCTCACAAAACATGTTTAACCCTACCACATTTTTGTGCCTGTCCCAAGTAAGGAGCCTCTGACCTTTGCTAGTCATGGTTAGTCTTGTATGTTTTTCAATTTAGTTCATATCTGTTTTGGAGTTTAGTATAACATCCATTTTCAGAATTTTTCACTGAACAAGTAAACATTTTTGTTAGGGGGCTGGCTGATGACTGCCTTTGGGTGCAGGATTTTCTCGTTGCGTTAGGGACCCATTGGTGACCTTCGGCTGTTTCTTCTCTTTGGTCAGTTGTCTCTATGGCATATTCTGTTTCCCATTTCCATTCTCAATTTTATTCAAGATATTGTTGGCTTTTTCTGCCAAATATTGTTAATATAGTCAGGGGATTATCAACCTAGCAGTATTTTTAAACGAGGGTTCCCAACCCAGGATCGAGGGAGGGGGGTGGGGTTTCAAACTCCCAGAACCCTCCCCCTGGATCGACCACAAATTCTATGTCCTCACCAATCACTTCTATTTCATTTCAACCTAAATGTTACCATTTATCAACTTACCAAAGCAGTATTATGTTTCATTGTTTTATTCATTTTGTAAGTTATTTATCACAAGTCTGTTTAACATTTAATCATATACCAGTAAAATTTTATTTTGATATGTCAATCTACAAATGATCTATGTCATGTATGTTTGGGGTAAATATTCGTTTTCAAAGTGGCAGCAGGTTAAAGTGATTGGTTTAATAAAAATTTGCATACAAAGTTATTCAACCTCTTATGGAACGGTTTCAGATTCAGATTGTACACCAGCGACAAACAAATCTAACAGACTAAAGATGCTGATCTGATTTTAATCAGATGTCTGATAGACTTCAAGTAAAAACTGCCCTATAAATAACCATTATTATTTGAACTGTGGGTGGTCAGGGAAGTTACATCCGTAATGCTGAATTACAACTTTAGATGCATTATTATTTGAACTGTGGATGGTCAGGAAAGTTACATCCATAATGCTGAATTACAACTTTAGATGCATTATTATTTGAACTGTGGGTGGTCAGGGAAGTTACATCCGTAATGCTGAATTACAACTTTAGATGCATAAAACCCACACTCCATACAAACGTCAAGTGGCTTGTTCTTAGCAAGCTGAGATAAAAATCCACCAACAAATGCATCACCACAACCGTTAGTATCTTTAATTAAGTCTTTCTTCACTGGAACAATTTGAAATTCAGTAATTTGTCCGTCCTGAGCTAGTATGGTTGGTTCTTTACCCTGAGTGAAAACAATCATTCGTTTACGTTTTTCGTTAAGTTTTGGCAGTGCCTGAGCTTTGAGTGCTATCTCCTTAATGTCTGATGTGTTAAATCCACAACAACTACCGAAGGCTTTGGCTTCGTCTCCATTTCCAAATAACACATCCACATACTGCATCAAGTTAAGGTCAGGATCAGCAAATTTTTCGCATAAAAATTTAGCATGTAAATTCATCACAACAATTTTATTATTCTCAGCAGCATGCTTGGCTGCATGTATAACAGCTTTAGAACTAACAGGAACTATAAATCCACCGATATAAAAAATCTGAGCTTTTTCTACCAGCTGCCATATATCTGGTTGACTTAAAAAGTTTGCTGTGAAATGTTCTGCTGCTCCCAGATCTGTCACTAAAGACCTGTCTTCCCCCGTAATTATAGCACCACATTTCCCTGTCGATTTATCATCATGAATTTCATATTTAACATTCACACCAACTTCTTCAGCAGTTTTTAATAAAATTTCATGAAATTGATCATTTCCAACACCACCAATAAATGAGGTTGCTTTCGGCTTCTGTAAAAGCCACTGAGCCACCCTTATGCTGTTCTGAGTGGCTCCTCCTGCGAGGTAAATAGGTTTAAAGTCAGTCACCATTTCCTCAAATAAGGCTGTATGTTTTTCCAATGCAATGATAGCATCATTTGACTGTAAGCCATATTTGTCTAAGAAACTCTGGTCTGCACTAATGGTAATATCCAGTAGAGGATTCCCTATTCCCAACAATATACCTTCTGGTACCTGGTCACTGTTGGCCATTTTAAACTGGTTCCCCTGGAAAGTAAAACATCAAAACTATAGTGTTATTCTTGAAATATATACCGGTACATCAATCAGAATCCATGTGTTGAACATCATCAGATCTAATTTCCATCACATGTTATCATTACATATCTTACAGTTATCTAAAACACCCAATCAGGGAATATGGTTAGAAGATGCAGACAGGTATAATCATATGTTGTTATTACCTGGCATTCTAGTAATAAAATACATAAACTGTCTGGATTTAAACAATTGAAACAAATTGGACTAATTTAAATATAATTAGTATTTACATAATTTATATGTTCTCTAGATCTGTTAACATTTTGTTTTAAAGAGAATAAAGTATTTAGTAAAAAAGGATTGTAATTTTGCTTTAAAATTCAGAGAGACCTTGAAAATATAGATCTAAATTGATTGATAGGTTGTTGGTTGCTTAATGTCCAGTTGCAAATATTTCATAAAATTGAGAATGGAAACATGCATGATCTTATTATAAACTCAGTTTATAAAAGAAAATGTAGAATGGTTACCATGCTTTAGCATTTAGTTTACATGAATAATAAGGGATTGTGTGTATATGGCCTCAGATCACAATTATTTCTACTTTTGGTAACATAACAAGACCACAATCCTTTTAACCACTGGTTACAATGCATTTCTATGTAAAAGTCAAATTGAATTAAAAAAATCCCACTGGTTCAAACATGAAATAAATTTTACTGCTAATCATGCTTATAGACCATTATTATTCAACTAAAATATGCTTGTCCAAGAAAACGCAAATGGTAGGGGTTGATACTTGAATAAATGCTAATTTCTATACTTCTTTCACTTAGCTATACATATAGGGGAAAAATAAAGCTTTTCAACAATAGACACATGTCTATACAATATATAAAGAGAATTTCCATCTTTAACATGTAATAAAGAACATATTCATTATACATATGATTATCATTAGGAAATATTCATATTATGAGAGATAGTACACTGTATAACTGACACACAAGTCAAATAATTTATGTACAAAGTAAATATTAACTCCTGTCATGAGATAAAGACAATATGTTAGGATGCAGATTGATTTAAACAATATTCATGAATGTAAACTTTAACTAGAATTTATATAGATGATCTAGTGAATAAAGCTTTCACAAAAACTTGTTAGTGTAGTGGTAAATTGCAAAACAAAGTTTCAGAATATTGGGTTAAAATTTTACATTGTCTAAATAGTACAATGTACATGGAACCGTAAAAATCTAAATTTTAAGGTAACCTAAATAGGGAAAATCAGCAAAATCAAACTTGACCAGTATTCTATGATCAATGACATTGTGTTTAAATTTCAACAGATTTTCAAACAGTGCTTACATTATCACCTGGTAACCAAGTTTATATAGTTTTTAAGGAATCAAAGTTGCATAACTCTTTAATAGTAGATGGAAAACAAATCAGAATGCCTAATTCAAATGATTTACATGTTTAAACTTGCACTTTATTTATTTAAAAGTCTTCATTCCCTATCTAATTATAAATTTTATTAAAATGCTTAAAATAATGTTAAAAAAAACCTGATTGTTCAACTGATTACAGTGTTCTAAATTTATACATGACGTTTTGTTATAAAAGAAAATCAATTTTAACCTATATTTGTAACATATACATATCAAAAGGATTTGTGTCTTTTCATTAAAGATTTACTTTTTACCATCTGGGACCAAAAACATAACTATACATTACTAACAGTACAAAAAATGTATACATGTATGTGTTGTCATTGATTATTTCATTTAACTCTGACCCAAATGTAATTGTAAACAAACAAGGTTACAAGCAATTGTCTTTTATCATGTTTATATCCTCAATCATGTCAATAATGTAGTCCAATTTTTCTTATTTTTATTCATAAGTGTATCATGATGGTAATAATGTGAAATTTATTAAATTATTTGTAGAAATTGTATGCTTATTTCTTTTTGTATAAAAATGTAAATTGCAAATGATACGTATACAGGTGGACATAAAAAAGTTAAGAAGACTGTTTAATGTATCATAATAAAATATATTCTAACGTTAGTAATAATATAAACAGTTTGTATATACCTTAAACCAAACATCATTTTCATTCTGTTTTAAATGCAGCATGTTAAGTCAATCCTCAATCAAATATAATTGATTAAATTTTAATCGACACCGTAACTATCGTTCTCAATATTGACATTAAATAAACAACTGATACAGTGGATTTCGATACTTGTAAAAACAAAAATAAGCTTACCTTGTCAGCTGTTGTTGAATAAAAACTTCTTCTCCATGTGCAATTATTAAGAACACTTGTCGAAATTAACTTTAAGTGGATGGGTCGTGAAGTTCCAGCAACTTGCAAGGCCGCCTTGAACTTGCTGATGTTGCAAATTGGACGTAAATAAGTGATATATCTTATCGTAATCATTGTCACTTATACATTACATAGCACTCATCATAATTCGTGTGAATTGAAGTGTAGTCTTATACAGTTGCCAAGAAAAAATAAAACCGGTGTTCTTCTACATACGACCCGTAAAAATATTCCGAGCACCTGTTCCGGATAAATTACGGTACGCACTGAAACCCGGACCGGACCGGACTCCGGACCCGGACTTTGGTATGAAACCCGGACCCGGACCCGGACTGGCCGCCGGACCCGGACTGAATGCCGGACCCGGACTGGGTAAAAATTATGAATTTTCTTAGAATCACCTTTTCTTTTTTTAATCAGGAGAAGGAAGAAAATTTTTTGAGAACTGTAACACAGTACATTATAATAATGATAAGATAATCAAATTTTGCTCTTACTCTTGTATAGTCTAGAAGAGAAGACAAGCATGCAAGTTAGCCTTGCAATGATTCTGTATCTTCAATTGACAGTTGTGCAATTACTTTAAAAAAAAAAATCATACATACAGTATGAATGTTTACAAATGACTTTAAAAAACATGGAAATATTTTTTTATAAATTATAGGGAGAAAGTGGATTTTCATAGAATTATTTTTTCCGTTTTTTATTAAAATTATTCAGAAGGAAGTTAATTTTGGCAGAAATAAACAAGATGCATTACATATATAATAATTATGAAAATTAATCAGACCTGTATAACCGGCCCCATATACTGAAATATACCGTGACAGTAGTTTATATGGGCAGCAGTGACGCGATGCATGAACACGCATTACGTAATTGTGTACTATATGTGTTTTAAAGTCCGACAGGAAATCACTAGAATACCTGGTCATGTCACCTCACAATAACTCTGGCAATAATTCCGTTAGTCATACTAATAATCAAATTAGGGAAGGACCGAATCATAAACAAATGTATTACATAAAAGTGTTATGAACAAAATGATATTTAACTATGAAATGATTTAAAAAAATAATCTTATTTATAATCCCATACATGTATTTGAATCATAAACTTAGAAAAAAAACCAGTTTAAAAACGACTGACTATAGTTGGCAGTAGTCCTTTTGTGACAGTTAATATTTTCAAGGGTATCATTTGCGCCATTTTTTCTTTCAAATATATCAATTGCGCCAATATTCGGAAATTATTTGCACCAGTTTACTTGTGACACATTTGTATCATACATAATAACGATAGACAAATATTTGATGATAGTGCGTTGGTTTCACCATCCGTAAGTGCTAAAATCCCATCTACCGAAAGACGTATGTCAGACGCTACGCACGGTATTGGTGCCACTTAGCGTTACACGACGTTCCTAATAAAACGACAATTTTGACGCTGTTCCACGGAAAGTTTCAAACGTTGACCTTATATTCTACTCATGTGAAATGCCGCTTAAAGTACAGAGATTTTCGAAGTTGCTTCTTTATATGGTTTTATTTTTTCAAGCCGGTGCAAATACAAAATTCCATTGAATTTGAACAAAATTTTAAATACATGAACAATTTTTAATTGTTGCGAAGAATTATAGATGCAACAATAACACAAAATAACAATTTGATGTCTTGTTATATGATTGAAATATATAAAAAGAAGATGTGGTATGATTGCCAATGAGACAACTCTCTACAAGAGACCAAAATGACACAGAAATTAACAACTATAGGTCACTCTACGGCCTTCAAAAGCAAAGCAAAAGCATAGTCTGCTATAAAAGGCCCCGAAATGACAACGTAAAACAATTTAGACGAGAAAACTAACTGCCTAATTTTTGTAAAAGAAATGAACGAAAGAGTCTGTTTTGTACATATTTTGGGGCGTTTTTTTTATCTTCAAATTGTTTTAAAACATTAAAACTTAAGTTAGTATGATACTATGAGTGAAACAAATGCAGAACAAATCTGAGGCGAATCTCTTTACTCTTAGGACGAGCGTGCTTACAACATATCACATTGGCTGTCTTTGCTTATAACCTTAAGCAGTGACTTATACTTACATTATAATGCATATTATTCATTTTAACGTATAAGTAAGACCACAATCTTAACATGAACCACGATTTTATGGAAAACGTTAAAAATATTATATTTCAAAAATCTCTAACGAAAAGCTTTATAAAATGAAATAACAATCGTTTCTACCAGACTTTTCACGTGTACCTTTTCTGATATATAGTCTCATCTGTCTGAAAGTTTCAAAGCCATTGTCCTCGAAGAATTCCAAATATATTCCTTTTCTCTATGTTAGATATGTTTATTGACTGTACAATCGCTTGCACATCTTCTGTACAATCACTTGGAGCTTTCATACACAATCGAATGACCCAAGTTTTATTAAAAGCATAGAATATGCATTTCATTGGTTGTTCCTTGTCTGTCCTATAATATTCATCTATGGTGTTTGAAATGAAAATTAATTTCTGACACACAGGTATAGAAAACTTCAAGCTAGTGTGGGGTCATGTCAGGTCACAGGCCGGACTCACCTGTTCAAGATTGTGTATTGCATGGTTGATTGCTGCTTTAGTGTCTTTTATTGATCATTCCGATCATAGTCAAATAACTACAGAAATAGAGACATAAATGAAGAAAAAAGAAAAATGAAAAATGGAAATACAATCTTTCAATTAAACACTTAATACAGTATATGTATATATAACTCGTATACTCCCAGTCCGGGGTTAATTCAGGTCACGGTCCGGACTCGCCTAGTATTATTTCGTTGCTTCTCGGATAAAAGTCTTTTGTTAATTTTTTAGATGACAATTTGATAAGGAAAAAGTTGAATGAATAAAAATGAATAAGTTCGTTTCATCAAATAATGTGTGAAGTTTTATAGCTCTATCGATGTCTATAAACATGTAAAATTTTGACAGCTCCGATACTCACCAATATTTTAGGTTTCCTACAGGTTCAAATTGTCCCTAGTTTAATATTTTTTGTTCCATTTTGATAGATAACCCTTTACAAAACACTCATAGTGAATGTACATTGTATTTATTAGTTTTAACAAAACAAATCTTTTTTGTTTCTAAGGCCGCCAAAAGCGGTCACATGACAAGTATAAAAGTCACATGATCAAACCGGAAGTTGATAAAAGAAATCAAAACAAGAAAATCTTCAGAACAAAATAACAACACTCTGCTACTTTTCCTTTATACTAACATGGCTATTTCAATTTCCTGTACTCCTTGGTAGCCGGGGAGACGAAGATAAAGTGAACAAAGGTATATATATTAAAGATTTAACATATTTTATTGTACAAAATTAAAATGAGACTTTACTATACTTTACTGATCACATCCTTTATATTGCTCATATGCCACCATGCAAACTTCAAAACCATCTTTGAAAAAGAGGAAAATGAACATACACATGATCAGAAAACACTCAGTTCAATAACAAACTTAGCAAGTCTGAAATTAAAAGTAAACAAATGCAGACCAGTTAATAAATATTTATTCATAATCCTACTTGCAAATGCCTTCGATACTGAAACAAACCCAGGGCCTAGAAGTCCTAGATGGCCATGTGGTACTTGTAACAAAGCAGTTACCTGGAAGCACAAAGCTGTATGTTGTGACAGCTGTGATACCTGGTTCCATATTAACTGTCAAGGTATACACTCAAATATTTACAAATTTATGGATGCAAGCAACATCTCGTGGGAGTGCTTACAATGTGGTATGCCAAATTTTTCAACATCATTATTCAACTCCACATACTCAATAGATACAGAAAATCAGTATTCTGATCTTAGTAAATGCTCAGACTTGAGCAGCCCAGGTGTACCAAATGCAACATCATCACCTATAGAATTACCGGTACATAAAAACAACAAGGGCTCACAACAGAAAAAGCAAAAATCCAAAATAAGAAAACCAATACGAGTAATCAATGTAAATTTCCAATCACTTTGCAATAAAAAACCTGATCTACTTGAAATAATCAATTCATGTAAACCAGACATTATCATTGGTACAGAGACATGGCTAGACAAGTCAATACCATCAACTGACTTTTTTTCCTAGCAACTTGTACAATGTATACAGAAATGATAGACCAACAAACAACAAAAATCAAAGCCATGGTGGTGTTCTAATAGCTATCACCAAAGAGTTTATTAGTTCTGAAATTGTAGAACTAAAAACAGATTGTGAAATAGTATGGGCAGAAATAAACATCTCTGGCACAAAAAAGATCTGTGTTGGTAGTTACTATAGACCCCCATCAGATAAAGGTACATCTCTGGAACAACTCAACATCTCCTTAAATAGACTAGATAATACAACAACCACAAATATATGGTTAGGAGGGGACTTTAATCTTGGACACATAGACTGGTCAATACCAGCATTCATCTTAGGCAAACCAGATGCTAAACAACATCAGCTGTTACTAGACATAATATCAAATCATAACTTGCACCAAGCCACAGACAAACCAATACGTAAAGACAGAATATTAGATCTCATTCTTGTAAACAATCCAACTAGTATAAACAAACTCAACACTTTACCACCTATTGGCTCAGCGGATCACGATATAGTTTATGTAGAAATGGACACCTGGCTTAAAAGAGTAAGAGAAACACCAAGAAAAATACTTAAATATAAAGAGGCAAACTGGAACAACATAACAAATGATCTTATTACAACACTTAATACCATCAATAATATATATGACTCGAGTGATGCAGATACACTATGGAACACCTTCAAAAACGATCTTCTCAAATCAATAGAGTCAAATGTACCTCAAAAAATGCTCACATACAAGCATAGACTACCATGGATAAACAACAACCTTAGGAAACTCATTAACAAGAAAAATAAGTGTTATAAAAACAGAAATAAAAATCCTTCCAAATACAAGAAACTAAAACAAACAGTTCAAAAAGAACAAAGGAAGGCATACTGGAACTACATAGAACAAATTATTTGTGATTTACCAATCAATGAACCGGACCAACATCAGTCCACAAACACAAAACCAAAAAAGCTATTTCAGTTCATCAAAAGCACTAGAAATGATAATACAGGAATTGCACCTCTGAAAAAAGAAGGTGTACTTGTTACAGACACTACTGAAAAAGCAGACATTCTTAACCAACAATTTCAGTCAGTATTTACTAAGGAACCACCATCTAATATTCCTGATAAGGGTCCAAGCCCATACACAAAAATGCCAGATATAAACATCACTACACCAGGTATCGAAAAATTGCTACATAAACTAAATCCACACAAAGCAAGTGGTCCAGATAACATCAGTGGACGTGTATTAAAAGAACTAAAAGCACAAATAGCACCCATACTTACCACCATATTTACCAAATCTCTGGAATCGGGAAAAACACCAAAAGACTGGAAACATGCAATTGTTGCACCAGCATTTAAAAAGGGTGAACGATACAAGGCTGAAAATTATAGACCAATTTCACTCACTTGTATTTGTTGTAAGTTGATGGAACATATAGTGACAAGTAACATCATGAACTATTTAGAGGCAAATAACATTCTTTACGACCTCCAACATGGTTTCCGAAAATCCAGATCATGCGAATCACAACTTATTCAATTTATACAAGAACTTCATAACAACAACAGCAAAAATATACAAACAGACCTCATTATTATGGATTTTGCCAAGGCCTTTGATAAGGTTCCCCACAAATGTCTACTCTATAAACTAAAATACTATGGCATTCGAGGTAACACTCTAAAATGGATTCAGGCTTTCCTATCAGACCGTACGCAAACAGTGGTAATAGATGGAATAACATCAAATACAGCACCAGTAACATCAGGTGTCCCCCAAGGAACTGTCCTTGGGCCTATACTCTTTTTAATATACATTAATGATTTTCCAGAATACCTGGAACACAGCAAACTACGACTCTTCGCTGATGACAGTATTATATACCGAGAAATAACATGTCAACAAGACTGCACAAATTTACAAAAAGATCTTAACGCAGCAGCGAAATGGGAGGCTGATTGGCTCATGGCCTTCCATCCTGGAAAATGCACTATCGTAACCATCACACAAAAAAAACAACCATTTAAACACGATTACATCCTTCATAACCATACTTTAGAACTAGTAACATCTGCAAAATATCTTGGCGTAACCCTACAGTCTAACTTAAAATGGAACATTCACTACAACAACATCGTATCAAATGCAAATAAATCTCTTGGCTTTCTTAGGCGAAACTTAAAAATTTCAAACTCCAGTATCAAATCCCGTGCTTACCAATCAATAGTGAGACCAAAACTCGAATATGCCTGTAGTCTATGGGATCCACACACAGCAGATTATAAAAATAAGCTAGAAATGGTACAGAGGCGTGCGGCCCGATATGTATGTAACAATTACCACAACACCAGTAGCGTTACATCCATGTTAAACGAACTACAATGGCCCTCACTCAGTGAGCGCCGCCTCAAAACCAGACTTATCATGTTCTACAAGGTCATCCATGGACTCATTGCAATCCCATCACTAGTCCTCATACCATCAGATACTAGAACAAGAAAATTACATACTCAAACATTTCGGCAAATATCCACCTCTAAAGACAGCTACAAATGGTCATTCTTTCCGCAAACAATCATTCAATGGAACATGTTGCCACAAGTTGTGGTAGCAAGTCAAACCATTGAAATTTACAGAGATCAGTTGACACCAACTGTTCTCCACAACACAATTTAATTCTATAAATAACAATGTACATATTTTTTAATCACTTGTTGTTTTCTTTCATGTAAATATCACCAAGTATTCTACTAAGTTAAAGATAAATTTTTGTTCATATTTTTTAATCATATACTCCGCGCATGCAACAGTTCGTAATCTTCAATAATAATGAAGCTGTAACTGTATATCAGAAGAAGAAGAAGAAGTATATTTTGCGAATACACCTAGTCCGGGGTTACTTCAGGTCACCATCCGGACTCGCCTATTACATTTCATTTTTTCGTTAAATGTCGGATAAATATCTTATAACTTTCTTATGTATTACATGCTTGATCAAATGTCCCGTCAATATACTTTACAACAATAAACAGTTTACATAGTTAGTCATCGTAATGCAATACACGCAGGTATAGTAAACTTCAAGCTAGTCCGGGGTCATGTCAGGTCACAGTCCGGACTCACCTGTTCAAGAATGTGTATTACATTGTTGAACGCCCTTAAGTGTCGTTTGTTGATTTTTCCGATGACAATCGAATAACTAAAGAAATAGAGAAATGAATAAAGGAAAAGTAAAAAGCAAAAAGGGGAAAAAAATCTTTCAATTAAACAAATAATTTAGTATATTTATATACAATCCGTATACTCCTGGTCCGGGGTTATATCAGGTCACAGTCCGGACTCACCTGTTCAAGAATGTGTATTACATTGTTGAACGCCCTTAAGTGTCGTTTGTTGATTTTTCCGATGACAATCGAATAACTAAAGAAATAGAGAAATGAATAAAGGAAAAGTAAAAAGCAAAAAGGGGAAAAAAATCTTTCAATTAAACAAATAATTTAGTATATTTATATACAATCCGTATACTCCTGGTCCGCGGTTATATCAGGTCACAGTCCGGACTCGCCTGATATTAATTTGTTGATTCTAAGGTAAACGTCTTTTATTAATGTTTCCGACGACAATACAATAAGGAAAAAGTTGAACGAATAAAAATGAATAAGTTCGTCTCATCAAATAATGTATGAAGTTTCATAGCTCTATCGATGTCTATATTTTGCGAATACACCTAGTCCGGGGTTACTTCAGGTCACCATCCGGACTCGCCTATTACATTTCATTTTTTCGTTAAATGTCGGATAAATATCTTATAACTTTCTTATGTATTACATGCTTGGTCAAATGTCCCGTCAATATACTTTACGACAATAAACAGTTTACATACAGTTAGTCGTCGTAATGCAATACACGCAGGTATAGTAAACTTCAAGCTAGTCCGGGGTCATGTCAGGTCACAGTCCGGACTCACCTGTTCAAGAATGTGTAT
Organism: Mytilus galloprovincialis; assembly: GCF_965363235.1. Lineage (NCBI taxonomy): Eukaryota > Metazoa > Mollusca > Bivalvia > Mytilida > Mytilidae > Mytilus > Mytilus galloprovincialis. The sequence goes on from NC_134841.1 coordinate 2,309,977, forward strand.
TACATGGATGATCTATCGCCGCTTAAATTGTATTGGAGCAACTCCAACTTTGTATCATCCAATCAGGAGCCGCAGAAGATTTTATTCAGAGTACCATCTTGGGGTAAAAAATATCCCGGTTAACGTATACGGCCTTGTAAACTTTTGCCACTCATTATATATAACACAAGATTATTTCTGTATATCTTACCAAAGGAATACTACTGATACGGAGATTACGAGTGAATAATTCATAAGCGATGTATCTTAGTTTATTTTGACAATGGCTGCTGAAATAAAATTATTTCACTATATTGAACATTTTTATTTATTATTTCATTATATCTCGGAGCTAATGCCCCTTTAAATCTAACTTACATATATGCTTGATTATGATTGCTAGTGTAGTCTTTGACACCTTTTGCGTGAAACATTGGATTGTCGAATTATTTTAATAGACTTTGTGATGACAATCAAATGAGCAAGTAAATCTTTATTTTTATTATTATTTTACGGCAGAAAAAAATAGAGTAATTAAAATAACAAGAAATTTGAAAAAAAGGCAGGACAGGAGTTTTGAGTAAAATAAAATCAAATGGTAGATCCCTTATTTAAACACTGAATTACCAATAGCCTTAATGTAATGTATTTTGTAAGTAATTCCTGGTTGTGTCTTCTTTTTTCTTTTTCTTTCAATTAAACCAATATTCTAAAGCGAGTGTAAACCTTTGTCAATAATCTATTCTGAGGAACAGTATTAGAGATCATAAGAATTTAGAGAAACAATTAAAAGTCATAAGAATTCGGAGGAACAATATAAGTCTTAGAGATTATAATAACTCGGAGGAACAATAAAAAGTCACAAGGCTTCTGAGGAACAGCAAGAGATCATAAGAATTCGGATGAACAATCAAAAGGCATAAGAATTCGGAGGAGCAATAAAAAGTCATAAGAATTCTGAGGAACAATAAGATATAAGAATTTGGAGGAACAATAAGATATCATAAGAGTTCGGAGGAACAATAAGATATCATAAGAATTCGGAAGAACAATAAGAGATCATAGGAATTCTTATGATACTAGTTGACAATTCATAACATATGTACAATTGGCTAACGAAAGAGGTTTATATTGATGAATAGAAAGTGACATTCACCTGCAATTTACCTGTGCACAATCGGCGCAAATGAAAGATCGAAAGGTATAGAGAAATACATATTTACAATATATACAATATTCAATAGATACAATTTGTACAAGACATGTTACAAAAATAATTAATAGGGGTGGCGTCACACTAGATAAAGCCAGGAGTTGACACAGATTTATTTATAGTTTTGATAAATTTGCAGAGTTTAATCAACTTTACCTTCTTTTTTGATGACATTAATAATTTATACTTTAAAATATTTGGCTTTGTGTAGCTATACTTTTCTATGTAATTTTTCCTCTCCTTTTAAAAAAATTGGCATTCCAAAATAAAGTTCATTGTTTTTACACAGAGTACAGTTTCTATTTTGTCTGCTTCAATGGGTAATTTATGATTCGTCTTTCTAAATCTGCAAAATTCTACAAGATTTTTGTTATCAAAAATATCTAAATAAGCTTCAGAACTAAAATTATCTTTAAATACTTTCTTCTAACAGTAAGTGCCAATTCTGTTCAAATTGATCTTTTAGGTTTCTACTAACTGTAAGACGTAGCCAATTCAAATTAATAAAAGTTTGTGAATTCCAAATATGTTAAGCCACATTCATTCAAAATATTTTTTTTTATGTTATCTAACCATACAAATTTGTCTCCATTTACAAATGACAATTGAAAACATAAGTTATAGACAATTTTTGACAATTTTGACTCCTTTCCAGAAAGAATTTTACCCTAGAATGATATCATTCTATTTTTTATGTCAATTTCTAAAGCACAAGTTTAGACTAAATTCGTAAATTTCGATAAATGTTTATGAAGAGGGAGAAATTAACCGTCATATACTATTTATAGACGTAAGACAGAAAAGTCCTAATAATTTCAAAATCTATTTATACAGTTTCTTAGAGAAATATAAACACACCGGTGAATTATTTAGAAAAGTAGGAATTCTATTTTTCCCTTAATGTCTAGAAGAAGAAAACAATACACAAAAAAAATATAACCTCAAATGTTTCAAACTACTATTGTGCTTTACTCTTCCTATGAAAAGAATTTAATTTGCTTTCATTGATAATAAAAAGATTTTATTAATTTCCATAAAACAATAACGACAAAGGAATTATTATATATCTCTTTCTTACTTTACTTTACTCTTTTTTGTTCAATTTTACGCTCGGAATGTGGATTGTTTTTAATTTATATATACTGTAACTTATTATATGACAGTCATCTTAAAAAAAATCAAAGTGGTAAAAAACCCACAGTCCGGGTCCGGCATTCAGTCCGGGTCCGGCGGCCAGTCCGGGTCCGGGTCCGGGTTTCATACCAAAGTCCGGGTCCGGAGTCCGGTCCGGTCCGGGTTTCAGTACGTACCATAAATTACGACGTATAATTGCTCAAAACAAGTTTTACTATACAAATACTTGTTCAAACGTAAATTCACTGAAAACTGCTGCTTAAAAAACATTATTACTGCCTGTATGGTGCTGTACATTTTATCAAGAATTTGTCCTTGATTTCTAAAATAAAATAATGGGGAATGTGTCCATAGGGACACAGATGATGCCCCTGCTTGCCTATAATGTTATAAAGGGACATACCTCAAGAACTGTAAAAGTGGAGCTGCCAATATTTGAACTTAAACTGATATTAGTGGTAATAAGCATTACATATAAATTTCATAAAATTTAGTTGAAACAAATCAAGTTAAGAGAACAGAAACAAAAAAACATCAGCAATTTTTCCATTTGTAAAGGGGCATTACCCTGAAATGGTAATACAAGTGCTTGTGAGTGTAAAGCAAAATATTGTCCTATGAAATATTGTACCACAAGACAACATTTCATAACTATGTAGCATGAAATATTGTGCTTGTCTATGGAAAAATGTCCAGAGAAGGACAAATTTTCATAGCAAAATTTTGTCTGTATAAAGACAATATTTCACAGATGAATGTTATGGAATTTTGTCTTGTTAAAGGGAGGTTATATTTTGTGTGAATTAAGGCAATATTTCACAGATAAATATTATGAAATTATGTCTTATTAAAGGAAGGTTATATTTTGGTTATATTTTGTGGGTATTGAGACAATATTTCATAGACAGATTGTCATGGAATTTTGTCTCATGAAGAAGAGGTTATCAACATATATTCGTGTTAGAGAAGGTATATAGGATTTTTAAAAAGCATTGATTGTAGTTGATTCAGCTTTAATCATGGACAAAGGTAGCCTGGATACCTGGCCCAATCATGCTGCATCGATAAGTATCATGTAGCTGAGCAAATCAGCAGACAGGATCCCAGGCTAGGACAAAGGAAGATAACTCAAATTAAAAAAACTTGATTGATATTTTTGAAATTTTTCAGCAATTTTTCCATTTGAAAAGGGCATAACTCTACAACAGTAAAAGAAGACAACCCCTAAATTCAAACTTGGTCTGTATATGGTACAAATGTAGTAATAAACATTGTGTATACGTTTTACAACATATGGTTGAGGAAAACTTAAGTTAGAGAACAGAAACGAAAAATTTAGCAATTTTTCCATTTGTAAAGGAGCATAACTCTAAAACAGTAATAATGACACCACCAAAATTCAAACTTGATCTGTATTTAGTAGTAATAAGATTTGTGTATAAGTTTCATATCATTTGGTAGAGGCAAACTAAAGTTAAAGAATGGAAACCAACTTTGGGACGGATGTACTTACAGAAGGACAAGGGTAAAACTTAATGCCCCCGCCACTACAGCAGGGGCATAACTATGATAACTCATGTTGAATGTAACAGAAATCCATATATAGAATGATGAATGGTAAATAATAAATTATATCTCGAAAAATACAAATCTGAACTATTCTTTATGACTCATCTTTTAATGTTGTAACAAATTTAATAAATTCAAAATATTGTGTCTCCATATTATCCCATCACTGAAGACCCTTAAGGTGTAATACCACCAAATCAGGGTACGTCATATCCAGTTGTATAGGAAAATAGGTTGAAAAAAAATATTTCCTTGCATTTGATAGTTGTAGGTAATTAATCCTACATTTTATTGCATTAAAACCTTTCTGTGTCAATCATAAACATACATGTCTTAGGTATTTCAAGCAACATTATTTTTTTTATTTGGGATTTCTTTAGAATATTTTGTAAACTTGAGGTTACATGGTTACTAAACCTTGTTCACAGATTAAATAAGGGGAGAAATTTGATTGGTTAACTTCTAGTGATGGTTATTTTCTTATATGCAATGAAATGTTATGTGAAATTTTTTCTATAGTACTGGACAGGATAAAACTTTACTCATGCCAAGTATTTCTTAAATTGAAATAAAGATAAATTCTGCACATTTATTTGAAAAGTGCAAATTTAACAAAGACTAATAAGAGAAATTAATGGTGGTATGACACCTTAAAAACAATATAACACACAATGCTTTAATTAACATGAGTACACTGAAATGTCTCGCTTTCTTTACTTAAATTGATAGTCCTAAATATAAAGCGTTACTACAATATCACATTAACTTAACAGGACCCAAAAATATGTTAAGGTCATATAAACTGAACAAGAAAAACATGTACACCTTACAATCATTCAATACACTAAATTTAGTTGACCTATTGCTTCTTGTTTCTAAGAAACAGACTTAACCAAGAAAACTAAACATTGACCAATGAACCATGAAAATGAGGTCAAGGTAAGGTGAACCATGCCAGGCAGACATGTACACCCTACAATCCTTCCATACAACAAATATAGTTTATCTATTGCTTACTGTTTAAGAAAACAGATCAAAACACAAAACCTTAACACTGAGCAATGAACTGTGAAAAGGAGGTCAAGGTCAAATAAACCAGGCAAGACTGACTTGTACATCAAAAAATATTTCCATACACCAAATAAAGGTGACCTATTGCATATAGTATCAGAACCAGATGCTCCTCAAGGCGCAGCTTTATACAGCTTCAAATAAATTGAAAAGTTTTAATTTAGAAACTTTTTCAAAGAAAATTCTGTATAAGTTTCTATTTTTAAAGGATTTACTTTTTATTGTGGTTGAAAATTGTTGCCACTTAAAATGGTGTCTATTTGAAATCACTGAATTGAAGGTGATGAATAGTGTCAATGTGTTTTATAAACAAGTCTATTAGAGATAAATCATCTTTATTGAGATAGGTTTAGAATTTGACTACCATGTTATCTCATTGTTGTAAAAACAGCCAATGTGATATTTTTTCATAATATTTGTGTTTAAAACTTGTAGGTCAATCAGGACCACTCTTAACTATCGGTATACAAACTACAACTTTTAAACTTTAAAACTTTTGAAGTTAACATTTTATATCATTTAAGGTTTCATATAAAACATAAAACATTGTAGTACAATGAAAAAATAGACAATATTAACAAACATTATGGATAAAAACAAATTAAAATATTTACATAAAAAAAAGGATGTTGTATGCCAATGACAGAATTGAACAGGAATGTACAGTATAGTTACTTCAATATACATGATATATAGACTTTATTGTTTTACAGAATTTGGAAGAAATCAACAAGATTTTATTGTTACTATTCATTAAAATTCATAGAAATTATAAAAAAAAAGAACTTTAATTCAGTGGTTGTCGTTTGTTTATGTGTTACATATTTGTTATCCTCAAGCATTCACACAGTGTGCCGCGCACACTGCTCGGATAGTTAAGTATAATGTTGGTGTCAGTTAGTTTACATTCAACGCTTTTTATTTACTGACACCAAGGAAGTTTTCTGTAACATAACGTGTTGCCCTTAAGCTTTTTCGTTCATCTTTTAATATAAATAAGGCCGTTAGTTTTCTCGTTTGAATTGTTTTACATTGTCTTATCGGGGCCTTTTATAGCTGACTATGCGGTATGGGCTTTGCTCATTGTTGAAGGCCGTATGGTGACCTATAGTTGTTGATGTCTGTGTCATTATGGTCTCTTGTGGACAGTTGTCTCATTGGCAATAATACCACATCTTCTTTTTTATATTTACATGAACTGTGAGTAAATAGTTCAATATTTGATTATCTCCCCTTTATTGTGTTGGACCATGCCCAGTGTTATATTCCTTACAGCACCTCTCCATATAGTATTTTACAACTGTGTAAATTTTTATAAATTATCAGTCAACTGTCTTACTGTTTAGGAGGATGTGACTAAAAAGAGACTATTATCATATATTGCAATATTGAAGAAAGTTTGAATGTGTTAGATCAGGATTATAAGGAGGATTATCTCCCCTTTAATTAGTAGCACTGAGATAACTTCCTCAGGTAGTATATGATAACTGTTTAACCTTGTACCATTCGCATGTGTATGTAACAATGTATTTGATTTTAGCTACAGAAATTTATGTTCTACTGAAAAATTATTACACCAGAGTTTTCGATATTACAAACTAGTCTAAACATTTACTAAATTTATCATCGGTACAAGGACATCATTCGTAAATATAACTCAACATGCAGATATCTTAAAAGTTCAGGTATTTCACATCCAATCTTTTATGGTAATATTCTATACAAAGCACAAAAATGTCATTATTCACCTCAAAAGCCAACATAACCTTTAAACAGACTTATTAATAGGGAAAATAGTTAGGATACTGTTGTCAGGTCATTAAAGATTGCATATTTTGGCTTTAATATTGATTCACTTATAGGGTATTTGCATCGGAATTCTACACATTTATTCTAAAACCAGTTGTTGGCATGACACAGGTTATGTTCTTCTTACATATTTTATGATGGTATAATACTTAACCCCTAACTGGAAGGATTGTGATTGATATTCACATGATGAAGACATAATCTTTCAATCAGTTTAACTAAGGTCTGGAGCTGGTACATTTTGTATGTCAGTAACTGCTAGTATTCCTTTGTTAATTTATGTATTATTGTGATTTTGTTTAGTTTCTTTTGTAACCTATTCTGACATTGTTTTTTTACATTGGCTAGAGGTATACGGGGAGGGTGGAGATCTCCAAAAAACATGTTTAACTCTGCCACACTTTAGCGCCTGTCCCAAGTCAGGACCCTCTGGTATTTGTTATTCTTGTATGACTTTTTTAATTTTAGTTTCTTGTGTATAATTCCGAGTTTAGTATGACTTCCATTATCATTGAACTATAGTATTATACATATTTGTTTAGGGGCCAACTAAAGGACTCCTCCAGGTGAGGGAGTTTCTTGCTGCATTGAAGACCAATTGGTGGCCTTTGGCTGTTGCCTGCTCTATGGTTGGGTTGTTGTCTTTTTGACACGTTCCCCATTTCCATTCTCAATTTTATCAATATCTGTCTGGCCTTTTAGAAAGAGTTTCCCTTACAAGACATATGGACAGAAAAGGTATGATTCCTACATAACACCCCCCCCCCCCCCCACGCCCTTAAAAAATATGATGTCAGTTGTCAGGGGGTATAAATATCAGCTTTGACAATTGTTAACATACTAAAATGCATACTTTATTTCCTCATGGGTTCCACGAAGTCATTTTGATTATATACTAGAATACATACCCTATCTCCTCTAAATATTTTCCAGTCTTTTATAGGTTCCACTAAGTCATTTTCCTTTGATGTTTTATTTATCATTTGTCCTTGAGCTGATAAAGGATGAAACTGACTGTATTTCCAATTCCTTTTTCCTTTCCGGACCCATCCATAAATGGGAACTTTATAATCTACTCCAGAGCTTTGTCGCATTTCATATTCGACATATCTTTTAAAGTAATTACATAAAACTCTTGTCACCCGCATTCTGAAAAATAAATTAAACTTTATAAATTAAAACATAAACCAGACATTCTAACTTATCAGAGAGCCTGCAATAGACCACTTATGGGCTATCAGTCCTTCACCAATAAAATTTGTTAATTATGTGTACCTTTATGACGCCATTTACCAGATAAAGGGGAATGCCTTTATCCCTGGACTATTAAAGGTCCTAAGGCGTATTCATGATTTATAGGATAAACTATTATAAAAATTTAATTTGATAAATAATTCATGCAATATAGCATCATATTAATCATCCACTCGCTCAACAATGGGAAGGAAGTGAAGACCCCTTTCAACGCACCAATGATGTTCACTTTAACTAAAATTTTTGACTGGAAATGCAACAAACTATTTAGTTTTTGACGGAAATGAAACTAAAGAGAAAGTGGTCTATTTCCATAATATTTCCTCAGTTGCAAATATATACATTTTTGTAGAACTTTGAAATCAATGAGAAGGGGAGACAAACATAAACATTTAGTGGTTGTTCTCCATTATCAGAAAAACCTGTCGAAGAGCTGCCAAGATACAGTGGAATCCATGTACACTCCCTATGGGGATTAATCAGGATGGGATCAAACCCTCTATAAGGTGTTTATACCTCTATCTAAAGAGGGATAAAATGATCCCTCTATAAAGGGATATATTTGATTTGAGAAAAAAGAAGATGTGGTATGAGTGCCATTGAGACAACTCTCCATCCATGTCACAATTTAAAAAAGTAAAATCACAAAAATACTGAACTCGGAGGAAATATCAAAACAGAAAGTCCATAATCAAAAAGCAAATTCAAAAGTTCGAACACATCAAACAAAAGGATAACAATTCTCATATTCCTGGCTTGGTACAGGCATTTTCTCATGTACATAACAATGGATTAAACCTGATTTTATAGCTAGCTAAACCTCTCACTTGTTTGACAGTTGCATCAAATTCCTTTATATTGACAATGATATGTGAATAAAACAGACATAATAGGTAAAAATGTCCAGTATAGGGGTACATCGGTCAATATTGTGTTATAAATAATCTTAACATAAGCAAAAATTAAAGACAATAACACAATCAAAGAGCTGAAAGCTCTGAGGAAAAATGACGCCACTGCCTCTAATATTGGGATATTTTTATGCAAGTCTTGATTTTCACATACCGTAATAAGTTTAACATTGCAACATGTCTCGTAAGCATATAATTGATATTCGTATATGTGTGTGTGTGAAGTAAAGATGAAAAATGACTGGTTTTTTTTAGTACAAATGAATAGGTCAAGAGTCAAGACTACTTGAATGATCTACAGTATCCAATTACTACTGGCTGTTCTTTTTTTTTTGTACAAATAAATAGGTCAAGACTACCTGAATGATCTACAGTATCCAATGACTACTGGCTGGTTTCTTTGTACAAATAAATAGGTCAAGAATACTGGAATGATCTACAATATCCAATGACTACTAGCTGTTCTTTTGTATTAATAAATAGGTCAAGACTATTTAAATGATCTACAATATTCAATGACTACTGGCTGTTCTTTTGTACATACTAAATAAAGACTACCTGAATGATCTAAGAGTTCTAAGTCATGTGTAATTTTTTTCTTGCAATTACATTTTTCTAAATCAAGAATCATTGACAGACTACTAGTATCCTTTTCAAACCAAATGATTATGAAGAGCCTGTTGTAACAAGCTCTTATACCCCACTAGTCCTATAACAGTCAGGGTACTACTTGTACAAGTGTATTTTATTTACTTGAAGAAGTAAAAAAAAATATACACATATAAGTAAATTTGTATGATACTTATACAAGTGAATTTTATTTACTTGTATAGGTAAAAAAAAAAATGGCTAAGTTATGTCCCTTAGGCATTCAGAATTTTTTACTTGTATAAGTAAAAAAATCATCCTTTCTTCTTTTCTTGAATTCTTAAGATTTCTTTGCTCTAATAGAATTTTAAATTGTGTACCCTTTACAGATGTCTTTACTAATCATTTAGGTGTAATTTCATGGACAATGAAAATCCCATTTGTCTGTCATCTTCAGAACACTGCTCATTTACAAGCCCCAAAGGAGCAATTTTTGAAGGCCTTGCGCAAATATACAAGATCTTTGCTCAATCAGTTTCTTTGATGAATTAATGAGATGAAACATTGAACTTTAATGAAAAAATTTGAGCAAACCTGGGAAAAATCATTAAAGGCATGATTTTACATCTCAAAACTTAGAAAATTAAGGGGAGATTATTCAAACATTATTTATTTACTTATATGTGTATATTTTTTTTTACTTCTTCAAGTAAATAAAATACACTTGTACAAGTAGTACCCCTGACTGTATAATATATGACTTCGCATTCTTATTCATTTTTTAACGTTTTTATACTGATATTTATTATTTTTATTTTTTGAATACGAAGTGTGGCATATTGATAGTAAAAAAAATTTATCAGAACAGTAAATAGAAATAGTAAATAATGCTCCCGAGGTCATATGTTATAGGACTAATTACCCACATACTCGTTAAATAAGTTACTACATGTAGTGACATAGTTAAGTTATTTCTGTTACTTGAAGCAAATTCTATTTCTGTAGATTTACACAATAGCATAATATTGTTATACTAGTTTAATTTCACCTTGAAGATTAGACAAATAGGGATACTGATATAGTATACTCCTTTGATTTTGTTATTTCATGTCAATCAGGTTGCTTTATATGAAACTAGAAACCACTTCTCTGCCATATTGATATTTTATAACAACTCTGCCCATGACCCATGTAATTGATATTCATTCTTTAACCATATATCATAGTAAGCTATATTTTTTTATTTTGCACTAACCCACCATCTTTAATGTCAAATTTCTGTCTCCATTTAAGTTTATGCTATTGAACCATCATGGTATTAAACACAATTCCACGTAATTATGCTGATTTAGTGGGTCACCATATATTCAACTTGGGTGGCATTCCAGTTATTGAAATTTGTGTCAGATTAGAAGAATGAACTAGACCTTTAGGAATGGATCTCATAATTAAATATGGAGCCATAGTATGCAACCCCTGCCCAGTAACAAAAATAAACAAGCTTGAAAGGATACATGTCAAGCGGCAAAATGTATCACCAGAGATTACAAGTCAAGAGAGGATGAATACGTCTCAAAAATGCTTGCCAAACTGAAACTACAACAAGATCTCCAGACAGGAACGAACAAGCGTTGAAGCCAAAATTAGTATTTATGAAAAAAGTAGTTGAGGAGCTGATTCACACTATTGAACCAGACGAATTCCTCAAAAAAGCATGTCCGAAGAGCACCATAACTGCCGAGAAATTTTCAGAATACCATGCAACAATTGTTGTGGAAATGCAAGTGAAGTATAACTCTGATGTCAACATTAACTGCGAGTGTATTGACATTCCACCAAGTAAAACACCGTACAATATTCAAACTCATCCTTCGTAAGATAGTGATCGCGTCAAATCAGTTAGACGACACTATTGTGCACACATCAAACATAGAGAGCTTCAAATCTAGCTGTTCTCACGCCCCGCCAATAAATCGGCGGCGCTCTCTCAAAGCCAGCATCAATATCGACAATTTATTCACATGTCATACAGATACAGTCTGTTACAGACTCTGCTGCTGTAACTTTGAAAACAAAGTTTGAGTCGGGAGTGACCCAGTATGCCCCAGACTAGTATTAAATTTTTAACTTGGACTAGTCCCGACCAGACTTACGGATTAGTAAGAAATATAACGTCCTTTCAATGTTATTTGAACATATTTGAAGTTTAGATTGACAAGTAATGCAGAAAAGATCGTCAAATTAATGCGTACAAACGTAACGAGTTCTAAACTATCGAGATCGATAATTAAACATTTATTCTGAGAAAGTGAAACAGAAACGTAAACAAGTCGCAATATTTCGATCTGTCTTATAACCAGTAGAAAGTGCCATGGATACACCAAAATGAAATTATATTTTACCATTTTATATACTGGATATAAAATCTACGGAAGATTCTGATTACATACATGTACATATGCCCATATATGACACAAACAGTAAGCTTGATATTGCAAGAAAGCAATGAAAAGGGGATGGTAAAATTTATAAGGGCAAATTTTAGTATTTTTTCCTTACCTTTAGTATTGCTACCTTAGTAACAAAAGTTCGGGAACAAAAATCAACTTTGGGAGACTGAAATTTAAGAGTAGTCAAAATAATTAAAATCTTTTTATTATATTTTTGACTAAAAATGTTACAAACAATACCAATTTGATAAATAAAAACAACGTCTGCGATCTGACGGCAAGGAAGGCACGTTTTCCAGAGAAATCTTTGGGGAATCCAGGTAGGTCAATTCATTTATTTATAGATAGCAGAAAAATGGTGTTGAGTTAGTTGCCTTTTTGTTTTTTAGTATGGATAGTAAAATTTGGTATTTTCTCTGAGTCGTTACAATCACTGGAAACTAGGTGAGACATGCACAGAAGTGATAGATATGTATTATAAATATAGAAAATTTAATATTTTAATCAACAACAAAAAATTAAAAAAAAATATCTGTATCATGTACCCAAGCATGTTTGTTTTTTAGTATGGATAGTAAAATTTGGTATTTTCTCTGAGTCGTTTAAATCACTGGAAACTAGGTGAGACATGCACAGAAGTGATAGATATGTTTTATAAATATAGAAAATTGAATATTTTAATCAACAACAAAAAATAAAAAAAAATATCTGTATCATATACCCAAACGCCTGTGCCTGTGGCCTATCGGGGTTATACCAAGGATTTGTATAGTACTATACAAAGTATACATGTACAAAATTATCCTTGGTTATACGGATCGAAAATTATAGAAAGATTAGATGCCCTTTAAGCGTCTTTTTTATCGATCTACCTGTTTGAAGTTAGTCTTTGTTCGATTTGATTTTATATCAGAATTTAATTGACTTATATTGCATGGCACAGAAAATAATATTCATATTAAAAAAAAAAAGGAAAAACACCTTGAGCTGTTACCGGAAATTCTCATCAGGTGGAAAACTTCAAACAAAAACGGATTCGAGTTTCCGGAAGAGTCCAAAATGAAATTTTCAAGTATTTTCTATCAAAGTCATACATTACAGTCAGTTTAAATTGAGCTGTGAAATTTGTAATATAAGTCACATTATGCTCAGATAGGATGTTTCTGACTTCAAATTGACTAAGGATTAAGAATGAAGCAAAGCAAAGATTTCTGAGCAACTTTTTTGGCACTTTAGGTGTCAGACCACCAGTTACTCCCTCCAATTTAGAACGTATGTAAAAGTAGTCCTACTTTGACACAAAATAGTGCTTTTGATGTCATTGTTTACTTAAACTAACCAACAAATTTGCAGAAATGAAACTTTTGGTGAAAGGGAAATATATTTAGACCATTTTGAGCCAAAATTCACTTGTCTATGAGTTTGCATTAAAAATTCAGGATTAATGCGCTACATAGTACACTAATTTAAGATTTCCAGAAAACCGGGAGTTATTTTGGTAGTACCTGTCTTTTCAAAATCAGAAATTTGTTACAAGACTTTAAACATTGGTGGAAAATTGGCATGTAGGAAGGTGATACATGTACAATTCAGGATATACCTGGTTTCCTTGAAGTTAAACTTAAGGTAAAATATTTAGAAAGCTGTGAAAATTGCAAAATTTGGTTGAACAGATAGGGATTTTTAATTGGTGGTCTGACACCTAAAGTTGTGAAAACGTATAAATTTAAAATCTTAGAGGATACTTTATTCAGTAAAAGTTTAATAAGTGCGAATGAGCTTAACATCTAAAAAGGTACTTTATACATTGCAAGTTTAGCGGGAATGAGCCTCAAGCTGAAATCATATTTTATACAATGCAGGTTAAGCAGCTATGTTAAGCTTAAAATATGAAAGGTTACTTTATACAGTATGAGCTGGGGGTAGAAAGCATCATAATAAATTTCCAAATTGTTGTCAGCATACGACAGAGTATTATCATCAGCATTATTACACCATGCTTAATACAATAGAATATGTCATTTATAAAAGTATTAAATAAATCTGAGACTACTATAACATGTGTTTGTAATTTCCCGTGTCCCGCTATGGAAAGCCAACCGGGGGTCAAAATTCTGTAAGATGGCGGCAGGTAGTGGCGGACTTAAAATTGCTCTCCTTATTTTTGGATTTTTTGCACGTTTACAGCCAGAGAAATCCCACCATTCAGATCTCAATGAGGTAAAAGCCGAAAATCTAGGTTTCTACGCCTGTTCACAAACTTCAAGGGAGTCATCCAAATATTTTGTCCTAGCCAACTAGACTACTCACAACATGGCCGACCAGAAAAAATTTCACTTGAACATGGGAAGATCAAAAGTTCATCTAAATTCTGTTTTATATTAACAATTTTACTATGTGGTGATATTCACATATCCAGGGCCTATCAAACACCCCTGTACAGATTGCAAAAAATCAGTGAGGTCAAACCAAAAGGCCTTTCAATGTGATTTTTGCGACAACTGGACACAAAAGGTTTTACACTAATCAATTTTGGGCCCTTTATAGCTCACTGTTCGGTGTGAACCAAGGCTCCTTGTTGAAGACCGCACTTTTGACCTATAATGGTTTACTTTTACACACTGTGTCTTGGATGGAGAGTTGTCTCATTGGCTCTCATACCACATCTTCTTATATCTAAGACTATTTATTTGGAAATTGATGTCTTCCACAACATGTGAATATGTGTAACCCAAGAAATATAAAATAAGAACCACACAAGGATTTGTTAACTTTTTAGAAAAAAAATCTAGACATGAACAGACTTTCTAATCCTTTCAATATTATTATTTCAAAATTGTTTTACTGTCTCTTAATGGAATTTTCTTCCTCAATTGTTGTTTTTCTACTGGTTTTGCATACACATCTTTTATTTTTATTGCAATGTTTTAATATTTGCACGCACAGATATGGTTTTGAATGAAATCTGATGACTTAGATACCTAATAATGTACCAGAATGTGTTCTGAATTCTTCAATTCTTAATTGTCTTACAAAAAATCCAACAAATCTTCAATGCCTTCAGTGCTTTTTGATATTGTTTACAAGCCATTGTTTAACTAAACATTTTTCAAGTATCAATGAAAAAAGAAAAGAATATGTTATCGATCTCAAATGTTCTAACGTGAGCACAAAACATGGAAGTTTTCAACGACCTTGACTGGCTATACAGTCCTTGCACGCTCGGCCAACGAGAGCAAACACAACGGATGCCACATATGGAACATTTGCTGACCCTCCTAGGACACCTTAGATTTGACCCAGTTATTAAGTGGGATTCGTCTGTCTCAATCTCTAGTTTTCTAGATTGTGTTTTGTAGAACATTGATGTTCTTAATCTTTCGATGTTTTTCGATTTAGGAATATAGCGTTTTCAGTTTGTTTTCTATTTGTTTGAATACACTTTTTTTAATATATCTGCTTTGTACTAGTTTCTTGACTGCAATCAGAAATAGTAAAAACTGCAAACTTTCCATTAATTACTAATTAAGGGCCAGCAATCCAACAACGGGTTGTCTGATCATCTGAAAATTTCAGAGCTGATAGATCTTAACCTGATGAACTTGTCAACCCTCATGTCACATTTGATCTAAAAGGCATTATATTTAGAGATATATTAAGCCAAAAACTTTTTTACTCGTATGTTTCATTTATAGCCATGTTGGTTGTGTTGTTTGATAATCGGGGATTAATGAGACAGATTTTTTAAACAAGATACTCTAATGATGATTGTGGCCAAGTTTGGTTAAATTTGACTTAGTAGTTCCATAGGAGAACATGTTTCTGAAAGTTAACAGACGAAGACGGAAGACAGTCGCCAAGTGATGAGAAAAGCTTATACTTGGCCCCTTTAGCTAGGAGAGCTGGAAATTGACAAAGAAAAGAACAATAAATAAAGGCAACAGTAGTATACCGCTGTTCAAACTCATAAATCAATGGACAAAATACAAAATCGGGGTAACAAACTAAAACTGACGGAAACGCATAAATATAAGAGGAGAACAACGACACAACACTACAATGTAACTAACACACACAGAAACGGACCAAGCATCAGACAAAATCCCACGAGAATAACAAATATAACATCAAAACCAAATACATGAATTTGGGATAGACAAGTACCGTGACACGTCTTATCGCAATGTCAATTTACACTCAAAAATAAGAGAAAACAAACGACGCAACGTTAAATTGTAACACACACAGAAACGAACTATAATATAACAATGGCCATATTCCTGACTTGGTACAGGACATTTTTAAAGGAAAAAATGGTGGGTTGAACCTGGTTTGTGGCATGCCAAACCTCGCACTTTAATGGCAATGTTAAATATAACATAGAAATGACAACATAATAATACAGGATTACAATACAAATAAATAGGAAAACGTATTAGACAAAGAAACAGATGATTAATGAATAACAAAAAGCATCAGGTTTAAAATTTAATAACAGTGCTTTGACAGGAGAAGCGTCTCCTGGCGAAGAGGGATCACCCGTCATAGGCAGATCTGCTTCAGTCCATTTAAAGCTATAAGTCAAAAGATGCAAGTAAAACGAATCATGATAATATACTTTGCTTTTTTTGGGAACATATGAAAAAGAAGATATGCATGTGTGACGAGTGTGCTTATTGCAAACCCTATTTTGCCTAACGTTAAGTATTTTATCAGTAAAGGTAATGAAAGAGCTTTAAGTGTTAAAACCTAGATTTCTCCAAATGTGGTCGAAGTTCTAAATCTGATTTTACGGCAAAAAGTATATTTGCAAAAAATCAGGAGAAATATTGTGTAGAGTTCTGTCAAAAAATGTCAAGATCTGTACTTGTGTGAATTGGAAAAATTCAGTAAAATGTATTCTTGATTATTTTAGCATTTTGTAAAATGCCTAGACAATTTAGTTATTATGTATAATGACTGAATCTTCCAGGCATTTTACAAAATGCCTAAATATAGAAAATGCCTGTAAAAATATACACCCTGGTATTTTTTAGCATCCGAGCAGCCAAAACCTTCTGCGGTAAAATATGGGCCACAGTCGTACATTTTGTTCATTAACACGACTTATATCAATACGAAAAAATTTAGAAATGACAGCTTTCCTGACAAACAATTTAATTAAATGACTCTTTTGATACTGTGATCACTAAATACCATAATGTATATGTGTATGTCTATTTGAACTATTTAAAATTGTACTTCAATGATCATATCATGTGTTTTATTGTCTTCATTGTTTTATTTATTTAATTTATTCAATTGAAAGAAAAACGGATCCTGAAGGTAAGCACACATACATTAACGTAACTTCAAATTTAAACTACAATCATGTTTTTGTTATTCAGTAATTTGTCCATAAACTCAACCATAAAACCAATATTTCTACAATGTAGTTTATCCATATTCTCAATCATCTGACCAAAACATCAATCTTCGATGGAAACTATATTTCAACTTGATTGTTCGTCTGTATTGAATGATTCTTTTCCTTGATGTTTCAGTTTTCTCCTCCCTTTTCAGATGTTGTCTTACATTTGTGACGGGATTTCTTCCTTTGAATAGAAGCCAGAGAGAATTGTTTTCGCTCTTTCGATTAGAACTGACTTGTAGACAGAAGTTCAAGTCTCGTAGGAGACACTGTTATTTTCGGATATCAATCATATGCTCTCCGGTTACAAATCTAACATCTCATAGCATCTCGAGTAGTGTTGCCATATCGTCGGACTGATGCTGTTATGATAGAAGTACACGATGGCTTATAATCGTCTCTTTGTAATATTTGCTTTGGCACACTTTCTTATCTGCAGCTTTCTGCTTTTAAAAATATTTAACAATAGAACACCAACAAACAGCCCGATAGATTACGGTGTTGACGAAATACGCCCGAAAAATGACGATATTGACGAAATACGCCCAATAGATGACAATATTGACGAAATACATCCCAGTTTATTTGATGACACCAATGAGTCAAGGAAACCAAATATGGTTGAGGTAAATAAAGGAAAAGGAGAAATTACAAGAAAACCAAAAATGAAAGGAAACCTGACATTTAAGATAGTATCTCCGAAAATATCAAAAGTGATAAAATTATTGCCGACTACCCCAACAAAAAATGCTAACAGAACTGGTTTTACAAGAACTCCAATCATACCAGACGAAGATGCCTTCGAACAATGGATGTCTTATGCAATAGAATGTTGTCATGGCTATATTATTTCATATGCAAACTTATTTTTTGAACTATCATTGGTTGTTATAAATCCAAGATTCAGTCATGGAAACAAAGGAGGAGAAAACATAGAATCTGTTTTGAACCAGTCGGAAGAAAGAGAATACCTCACGTTAGAAAATGGATATTTTCAGATTCCGTGTTTAAACTGTACAGAGATTTCAAAAGACACATATGGAAAAGATGACCCTAAAGCCAGATGGGTTAAAGTTATACAGTGTTCTAATAACACAAATGACATAAGTCTTACTAGGTTTTACGATTTTGCTATTGCATTAACTAGGTTTGAATATGCCAATTTTTATCACACAATGACAGACTGGTTTAATACTTTTTTAATGGCAAAACTTTTTAAGAGAATGACACGGAATTTAACGATACTATTGATAGACGCACATCCAAAAGGTATTTTAGATGAAACGTGGAAGACTTTATTTGGAACTATTATACAAACAAGTTCTTTGAGCAAGCCTCTTACAGCAAAGAAGTTGATATGGAGTATAAATGGGTACGACAGTTTACTCAACCAACATCATCTGTCATTTATTCCTTATATAGAACAGTTCAGAAAGTTTTTCTTGAAATCTCATTGGATAGATGATTCCCATAAACTTAACTGTGACCGAATCAACATTCTTGTAATATTAAGACATGATTACATCGCTCATCCAAGGAATCCAAAGGGGAAAGTAGCAAGAAAACTGAAAAATGAAAACGAAATTTTGACCAATTTGTCCAGTTTTTTTCCTAGTGTTGATGTAAAAGGAGTTCAGATAGACAGTTATCAAATGAACAAACAATTAGAAATGATATCGAAAACGGACATTTTGATTGGTGTACATGGTGCCGGTTTGAGTCATACTCTGTTTCTCCCAAAACATGCGGGAATTATAGAACTTTATCCTTTAAAGGTCAGTCTAAGAAAAGAGAATTTCAAATCATTTGCTAGATGGAGAAAACTAACGTATATGTGCTGGAAGAATTTGGAAGTAGAAAATGAAGAAAACGATTTTACATATGTTCCACCAAATGATCTTACGGATTTGGTTGCTAAAATGTTGAAGACATTAAGATCAAAATGCTGAGTAAAGAGAACCACCAGTGCAAACAATCTATTTAGAAACAAGAGGGAGATTAGAAGAATACAGAAGCAACATCATCTAAGGGAGACAATGCCGATAATAAATGAACAGACATTATGCAAAGAAGATACAAAAGTCTTGAATAAAAAAATATATACTATTAGTAAACACAAACAAGACTTGAAGTAATCTGACTAAAGTAAAGCTGGGTCAATACGAATCATACAACTTTCACGGAAATAGACAGTCAGGTAGAAAAGTATTTTAGGCCCGGTTCCTTGTCAATAGAAAATGTACCACGAAGCAATTTAATAAAGATGCATTATTTTTTGTAAGCCATGTTTCATAGTTGCACTTTATAATCATATTACCATATAAGGCCAGTATTAAGACTTAACTGAACGAACACTGATATTAAAACACAAATTTTCTACATTTGAAAATGCCTGTACCAAGTCAGAAATATGACAGTTCTTGTCCATTCGCTTTTGATGCGTTTTGATATTTGATTTTGCCATGTGATTATGGACTTTCCGGATTGATTTTCCTCTAAGTTCAGTATTTTTGTGATTTTACTTTTTAAACACTTTGGCTCTAGTATTTCCAGATATCAAGGACTGTATCAAAACATTAACAAAAAGGAGATTTCTTGTTCGGGTCCGTTAATATTTTGACATTTGAAATGTCTTTCTGCACATAATACCTTTCAGTAAAGAAATATTGACTATAGTCCAAATAATATTAAAACTTGCAACAATTTTCCAGCTCAACAAGATGTCCAGATGGAAAAATTAACGAAATCCAAAACAAAACAACAAGCCAGAATCATGCAAATTAACTCATCATAGATACTAAAATTAATTTATTTAAGTTATGATTAAAATCCAAAGCAAATGCATTTTAAGATTTATTATATGTTTAAATATATAGTCAGCTATGCTATCTAGAATTCATCATACTTTTCTAAGACTGCTTATGACATATTACATCAAATCGGTTGGATGTGTTACCAGATTACTTTGGCTGTATTTGACAAAACTTTTAGGATTTGTTTGTCCTCAATGCTTCTCACCTTCATACTTTATTTGGCCTTTTTTACTTTTTTGGATTCGGGCGTCACTAATAAGTCTTTTAAAGACGAAACGCGTCTGGTTCAAATTCAAATTTCAATCCTGGTTTCTATGATGAGTTTATTGGACAATAACTGTTCATACTTAAAGGTAGCAATATCTAGATGTTTAACTAGACCAATTTTATTCAAAGACATTTATTTAATCTATAATTCACGTTGGTGAATATATTTTTTAAACTGTTATCAATATTTAATTAATTAAAACAAAATAAACAGGAAACTAAAAACAACTAAAAAGAAAACATCAATAGCAGATAACATAAAAATTATGTTGAAAATCTTCAATTGACGAATTGTAGAATGTCACGAGAAATAATATACAATCACCAACAAGTCAAGCAATAGCACGTTTTTGTGTAAAAGTTGTGCAGCCTTCCGTTAATCTTTCTTGATAATTATGGAGTAAATCAGCACATTAAAATACCTACAAATTGAAGTTAGTTTGAAAATCGTGATTAAGTATGCATATATATACATGTTCGGCTATATACAAGTTAATCAGATGATTTTTTGTTTTTCGACGATGCCGTATTTACAGCATATGTTGACATTCGTCCGTTAAGATAGTGTGGATCTTTCTTAGTTGAACCCATTGTGTTTTCTCTCCTCAATTGATGGTGTTTAGGTCCACTGATTTTATAATTCTCGCCTTTGTTGTTGGCATTCTGAAAAGCTTTGGTTAATGCTTTGATATCTTTTGATTGGCTAGTCAGCCTATCCATAAGTTCTTCGCAAACCCCATGAGTTTCTTGTTGCTGTCCCCTCAGATCTTGCATGGCCTTTGTATGCTCACTGTCAGTTTTTCTCCTATCATTCTCCATTCGCTCTATCGCATAGTCTTTCAATTGTATTTCCTTCTTTAGGTAATCAATATGAGAATTCAGATTTTGAATTATTCTCTCGAGTTCTTCATTTTTTGTGATGAGCGCTCTGATATCACTATCTCGCTTGCCTGTGTGTTCTTTGAGTTCCTTTATATCTTCTAGTGTTTTTATTCTTTCCACATGTGCCTCTTCAACCTTCTCCGACTTCAGTAGAAGTTGGGCCTCTAATTTGTTGACCCGGCTAATTAAATCATTAATGGTTTCGTTTTTCTCAGAAATATTTTCTTCCATTGATTCTAGTTTCCATTCTTCAGCGCCTATAACAAATACAATCAAAATATTAGTATATGTAAAATTTTTCTTTATTTGGGATCATTTTACCGAATATGTCTAATAACATAATTAAACGAGAATGTGTCCATAGTACACGGAAACCTAATCGCACTATCATTTTCTATGTTCAGTAGACCGTGAAATTGGAATCAAAACCCTAATTTGGCATTAATTAATTAAAAAGCTCATATCATAGGGAACATGTTGTACTAAGTTTCAAATTGATTAAAATTCAACTTGATCAAAAACTACCTTGACCAAAAACTTTAACCTGAAGCAGGACATACGGACGGACGGACATAATGCTCATAAATGGGGCATAAAAATATATAAGGTGCTGTCAGGAAAGTGAAATAACAAAAAAAAGGAAATCCGAGGAGAAATAAAAACGACAAGTCCCTAATTAAATGGCAAAAACATAAGCTCAAACACATCAAATGATTGGATAACAAGTGTCATATTCTTGACTAGGTACAGGCATTTTCTTATGTAGAAAATGGTTGATCGAACCTGGTTTTACAGTAAGATAAACCTCTGACTTGTATGACAGTCGCATAAATTTCAAACAGATTGACAACGATGTGTGATCAATACAAAAAGACAAAATAGGTAAAAATGTCAAAAATAGGGATACAGCAGTCAACATTGTGCTATAATCCTAGTTTCTTTAAAAACAATCAAATATGTAATAAAGAAACAGAAAAGTTAATAGTTTCAACTTATTCGAAATATACTTTTTTGGTTTCATAATGTTGATCAATTTCTGTATTTAAGAATGAATAATTTAAGAAAATATAATTCAAATGAGAAACACATGATTTTCCAATTAAATTGCATTCGAGATACCTAAGATCACCTAAGTAACTGGTAAATGAACATCATCTTGACTACCAGTCATATATTTCAGATTTTATCATTCCGTTAGAAAGTGTCAGTATGAAGATATAGTATTAATTATGTACCTTTTTCGTGCGTATTCTTTATTTCCTCTGCAATGTGATTATTTCCCGAAGAAGTTAATGCCACCAAAAAATATTCATAACATTTCCTTCCTCTCCGAATCATAACATCTAGAAGATGTTGGCACTGTTCATCTGAAGATTTTTCCATACCAATTCTGTTCCTTTCATCCCAAGTCAGACAACCATACTGCAGTAAAAAATCCAGTACCTCTCCAAGATTCGTAATATTTTTCTTCAATATTCTGTTACATTTTGAAATAGCTATTTTTTGTGACGTCTCCATAGCAAACCATTTATAGAACCTCTGACACCAAACAAAAAACCACAACTGAAGAAACAAGAACTTATAATTCTGTTATAATGATTTGAATCAATTTCAATATATGACCGTTCATAAGATCATACAGGATGTGTGACTGTAACAAAGAGATAGTCATCTAATCATATCTGTCATCTTTACAATATACATTGATTACATACATGATAACTTAAAGATCTCTATCATTGGAAATCCCAGAAAAATATATCACAAGAGTTAAAATTAACAGATGACCCTTAAATTATCATGTAGAATTCCACCTACGTTTACCGCATTTTGGGCAAATATCGGTAATAGGAGATCAACTTAATATCCGATGTATGATATGACGAATGCTGTAAGGGCGACTGGATCTCAAAATTCGGTTTTACGGAAAGAGAAACAACTAACTTAGATTTGAGAACCAAAGTTTAAGGTCAAGGTCACAGAAGCTTTAACTCTAGTTTATGTATTCGTGCGTGACTGAGGTCGAAATAATAAGCCTGGATTCTTTGGTTAAAAGTAAAATCACCAAAAATACTGAACTCCGAGGAAAATTTTAAAAACTTTTAAAAGTCCCTAAACAACTGGCAAAATCAAAAACTCAAACACATCAAACGAATGGATAACAACTGTCATATTCCTGACTTGATACAGACATTTTCTTATGCAGAAAATGGTGGATTAAACCTGGTTTTATAGCTAGTTAAACCCCACACTAGTATGTCAGTCGCATGCAATTACATCATATTGACAACAATGTGTGAACAAAACAAACAAACATTATAGGTAAAAATGTCAAAAATAGTTTCTTTTGCCATATCAAGTTCACAATATTTACCAGACTTGGTTTGATGATAATCCATGAGACGAAGAAGACGTCTATTTAATTGATATTTGATGGATGCTAAAAAGTTTGTGTTTTAAAAATTTAACTTAAAGGGATGAATAGGTTTGATTATTTTAATTATATTTACATTTGTCAATAAAGACAAGTTATATAGAACATTCCGGTGACAGGAGCGGAGCAGGACATTCGGGTCCTCTCGAAACATCAGAGTTCATACCGGGTTTAAGTGTGGTTCGTTTAGCTAACTCTCTAGATTAATTGATTTGTGGGAATACGATAGTGTATTTGTGTCATTTGAATATACATGTATAAAGATGTTTTCTTATATCGACTGGTTTTTCTTCCAGACTGTTGTAGAATGTATAAAAACTGTCTTTAGTTGCAGTGTATGTTGAGCTTTTTGTATTCACGTCTTTTGATTTACTTATCTTATTGACAAAAATCACCTCATAACCCTCCATTAATCGTAAAATTATATTAATTAAAATTCTAGAATGATCTACTGTGGATTCATTTATTTTCGTGGGTACCAATTTTCGTGGTTTGGGGAAAACTTGCATATTTGTGGATATTTAATTTCGTGGTTTTGACAAGATCTGCATACATTCCTTTATAAATTTAGTATCGTTGAACATTTAAATTCGTGGTTCCCCATTACCCACGAAATCCACGAAAATTAGTATTCAACGAATCATAATGAATCCACAGTATGTTGCCACTGTAAAAGGATACTACTATCTATCATTCTTACCAACTCAAAAATACTGATTCGTTAAATTTCGCAAGGTTGTAACCCATTACACAGCAGTAATGATTAAATTCATAAACTATATATACTGCACGACACGTTCATTATTATTTGCTGTTTGTTATGTATATATTTCATATAAAGCTTATCAAGGGATTAACCTTTAAATGATATGCGATCTAAAACAATGACGGGATGTTTAAAACTAAAATATCAAAGAATGTACGACTACATATAGATGACATTTGATTGTATAGTAGAGTCTAGATTTAAGAAATTCCAATCAAAATGATCTTATCTTTTTCTGGTTATAAAATTAAAAAATGATTTACTGAAAATGTTTCCTTCATAACAACAATCAATTGAAACACTAAAAATTCTGTTATGCTATCTTTCGATCCATAGAGCAGAAAAATCAAAGCCGATTAGTTAAGGTTGCGTACAAGTTATCATTTTACACAGATTATAATTTGTATTTTGACTTTGTGCAAATTGTAATTTGTAC
Organism: Mytilus galloprovincialis; assembly: GCF_965363235.1. Classification (NCBI taxonomy): domain Eukaryota; kingdom Metazoa; phylum Mollusca; class Bivalvia; order Mytilida; family Mytilidae; genus Mytilus; species Mytilus galloprovincialis. Next base: position 2,334,963 of record NC_134841.1, read on the forward strand.
AAAAAGTGCACGTCAAAATTTGACTAAAATTTTCTTATAACTTGTACAATAATTTAAAGTATAGATTTTGTTATAAAAACATTAATAAACACTGTAGAATATTCATTCAATGACTACACAATAATTCTTATTTTCCAAATTAAAAAATTCCCAGATGGAGGACAGGAAATGTAATTGATACATTAATGCCAGTTAATTTTGATAGTACAATAGAAATTAGGCTCATAGATAGAATAATTCTTATATGATTTGTATATAAGGGAATACGTTGATATGATTGGTCGAGAGGACTTCCGGTTGTTGATCTTAACGCTGGTTATTTGTCGTTACACAACGTTGACCGAACTTCTTTTCGTAACCAATGTAAACAAAATGGCAACGATATTAACGTTCTCAAAATTTATTTTGACTGTACGTTAATCGGTAAATAAAATGATATACAAAAGCCTTCGTTTGAATGATAATAAGAGTTTTTGCAGTTTACTTTTTATCAGATAGCAAATTTCATTGAGTACACATGTTTGCGTAAACCAACAAATATATTCATGCGCAATGTCTATTCAATGGCATAAATATACAATCAGGTAGCAAGAAAAATTCACGCTCTGATTGTCCATCGTTCAATTCTAATATCGACTCCTAGGAGTCGACAATTTACGTGTGATAGAGGTAACGAGTGTGGAAAAACATATTCCCCATCTCCAATTTTAGAATATCATAAGGAATTTATTGGTGTATAAACTGGACCAAGTCACTCACAAACCGGCATATTTAGTATTTGTTTTGTGAGTAAATTGGTCGATTTTATACACCAATAAATTCCTTTAAAAAGGCGTTTAATTCTATAATAATTAAATTTGGCCCAGTGAATATTCTGATAGTAGGATAGGAATTCGCTCCTGTGACAATTCTGAGAGTATAATAGAAATTGACCGGAGTGACAATCAGGATGGCACTGACGTTGACACACCAATTAAACGTTCCAGAAATAATACGCTGTCTTGTTAACAGATCCAAGCCGCACATTTAATCAATAAAACGGGAAAAAAACGGAAATAGCCCGGACTTGCTACATGAGATTATGTCGTTATACCAATTCCTTTGTGTGATCGTGTCCCATATGATCCTGGAAATATCCCAGCGGGCACAAAACGTTGTATCAACGTTGATCCAAAGTCAGTCTTCAACGTTGTTACAACGTTGAAATTTGGGTTAGTTTTGAAAGTTGTAATGACGTTGAAATTCTGACGTTGAATCAACGTTGCAGTTTCAACGTTGTATTGACGTTGATAACATGTTGAAATCGGGTCCAGTGACGTTGAAATCAGGTTGGGTTTAGGTTGAAATCAGGTCGAGTTAGGTTGAAATCAAGTCTGGTTTAGGTTGAAATCAGGTCGAGTTAGGTTGTAGTTGGGTCATTTGTAGGTTGGTTGAAGTGATGGTTTTGGGGTGTACATTAATCCTAATTGGCACGTGTTCAAATACAATAACAAAATACCTGAATTATGAAATGAAAAAGCCACTTTCAAGTTTTATTTCAATTTAGTGTCCATCAACAGTTCCTTTCTCATTAAGGGACTCCAGAAGGGAATAGTAGACAATAACAATCAGAAACAAAGAAAGAGACCGTTACAATATCAAAATTTTATTTAAAACCAAATATATCAATATTAACAAAGCTTACTTTTCTAGCACATCAAATTTCTCAAAGCAAAGGAAAAAAGAAAAACTTACTACAGCACACTGGTTTGATTCTGGTTGATCAAGTTTTCCAACTTATAAAAAAAATAGGTAAATGCAGCAAGTTTGACACAGTGACACAAAATGCCTCCTTTGTTTTATGTGAATACATAGCAGGTCCATTAAAAAAAAAATGTTCTCATTTTAAGTTTTTGTAATCCGATATTTCATGTATTTACTTCTTTTTTATTGTCTTTTTTTTCATTTTTATTGATACTTGTTGATCTGAAATTTGACTTTTTGAGGGTATACCGTATGTTTTTTTTTATAATTTATCTTGAAGGCATTTGGAACAAACCATACCATCACCAAGCTGTTTACTCATTCAATCATTTTCTATACACCCGATACAACTGAGTAAACCGGAGAAAAAAAGATGCACCAAATAACGTATTTCTAAATGTCACTGCCTTTTTTTCCTGGCACTAAATTAACTATAGACATGATAGAAATTAAAAAAAGAGGTTTTTAAAATGAAAAATTTCTTTTCTTTTAATGATTTATTCTTTTTGCCTAGAAACTCCTTCTGCTCTCTGTGGGGCACTCTTCAAATGTCCTGATCACTGCTCGGATATTTTGGATTCTGGTGTCTCTCTGTGGCAAACTAGAACAGCATCTGAAAGCATGGAAAAGAAATAACATAAATTTGAATTACATAAATAAAGTTGTGTACTTTTACAAGCTGGAAATGTTATCAAATTCTACCAATTATAAAACAATTATTTCAAATCATAGAAAACAACATGTTCATTTGAAACAATTGTACCAGCTTGCATAATAACAAGACAAAGCATGAATCCTTTAAACCAGATCTGTGTTTTGCAATAACCATAATGTTCATATACAGATCAAACTATCAAAGATGAGAGATATTTAACGAAAAAATATAAAAGACCTAAACAGTGTTTAAGAGCAGACCATTTCTATATGTGTCAAACACACCATATCGAGTTGTATTGGAACGAATGGCTAGTGTTCAATGACACCCCTCCCCCTTTTTCTGATATTACTGACTCTGTGCATGGCTAGATATGTTTTATGTTAGTTTGCTAATTAGAGGATATATATGCAATTATGTTTCGACATGAAACTGAATTAGATTCAGTAAGATAAGATCTTCTCATAATTTCTGTGAAGGTAAACATGCAGATAATCTGATAAATAATTTGAATGTGTTTGTTTATATTATGATTCTTCGTTAATTTAACTGTAAAATAGACTTACGCTAATATCAAGAGGTTTATACATAAAAGTCTTCTATCTTCTTTATATTTCTTAGACGCAGTTGTTCACTATTTGTTCATCAGTCTGGTGCGATAATTTCTCGAGGATGATTTTCAAAATTTTCTAAACGGATGTTAAAAAGAGGTGCGCGTGCTTGCGTGCGCATCCAAATATAAATATTCGGAACTCCAGTTGAAAAACCGCGAAAATTTAAAAACTTCTCAATTATTATGATTACATTGTACATCGATGATATTTTAAGTTTATATTTTAAATATCAATCGGTAAAAATAATTTATTAAATATACCGAATAATTTCACCTATTTATTTAATTGAATGAAAGCAATTAAAAAAATCGATTTGATTAAAAAAAAATTTAAACTAAGATAATATCATATTTATACAGATATACATATAATTAAAATAGCATGAACAGGTTTTGAGATCTCCCAAAATATAGATAATTAATAAACCAAAATTAGATTGGTTAGAATTGATTTTTTTAAAGACACTTAAAAAATAAACACAAAACAAAATTAATTTGAAAAAGCCGATTTGTTATTGGTGATGTCTCCAGAGTCCTGACCACTTGTTCTTGTCCAAAACTCCTTTCCATGCATAAACAATGCAATTCGTTCTACCCCCTTTTTTATGGGAAAATGATTGATTATATAGGGATCATGGAAGCATGACAGGAGGAAACCCCCTCACGCTTATGGCAGTCAGTGGACCCCCTTATAAGTATTATAAATTCTAAATTAGACACTTATTATCCAATCGTTTATGACGTAAATTCAACGTTGAAACAACGTTGTGAAGTCAACGTTGAATACCATGACGTTAGATCAACGTTGAATTTAGGTCGATCAACGTCACGACCATATTTCAACCAAATTTCAACGTTGTCACAACGTTGAGTGCCCACTGGGATCTTAGAGGTGTAATTATTTAGTCTAGAGAATGTGGGTACTACATTGGAACAGCTGTTATAGTTTTAATAGCATATTTGTCGAGAAATAAAATTGAAGCTGTTGAAGACACATCTTTATTAACAGCAACAGTTTCGAAACTCCATCTTTAGCTACTTTAGCAGTTTAAAGCTTTCATAAACTCATGTTCAGGGATTTCTTTCATGTACATGCAAACGGGCCTGCATCACTTCTGAATGTAAACGTAAACAGCAAAAGGTGTTGTGCATTTCCGTTGCCATAATCCACTCACATGCTCAAATAAATTATACAGAACTATTTTTATATTTTGGAAATAAGGTTTATTTGTGTGGTCATTGATTAAAAATTCTCTAGTGTGTATCAAAAAGTAAAATAACAAAAATACTGAACTCCGAAGAAAATTCAAAACGGAAAGTCTCTAATCAAATAGCAAAATCAAAAGCTCAAACACATCAAACGAATGGATAACAACTGTCATATCCCTGATTTGGTACTGGTATTTTTTTATGTTGAAAATGGTAGATTGAACCTGGTTTTATAGCTAGCTAAACCTCTCACTGCATCAAATTCTATTATGTTGACAACGATGCGTGAACAATGTGAAATGGCAGATGTTATCTTATAGTTCTTTTCTGTGTGTGTTGCGTTTTCGTTTGTTTCTTTGGTTTCCTCTTGTAGTTGATGTGTTTCCCTCAGTTTTCCCGTATTTTTTCTCTCAATCGATTTATGACTTTTGAACAGCTGTAGATTACCTTAGCTGTATTTGGCAAAACTTTTAGGAATTTTGGTCCTCAATGCTCTTCAACTTCGTACTTTATTTGGTCTTTTTAACTTTTTTTGGATTCGAGCGTCACTGATGAGTCTTTTGTAGACGAAACGCGCGTCTGGCGTATATACTAAATTTAGTCCTGGTATCTATGATGAGTTTATATACTACTGTTGCCTTTATTTCGCTAATCTTTGTGATTCCACGACCTCTGTACCGTCAGGGCATATAGTTTCATCAGCAGGACTGTTAGCAGCCTAATAAGGTTGTAAAACAGCCTCGTCCCCAAAAAAGTTGACATGATAATATTTTTGAATTAGAACAAATTCGTTGCATCCTGTTTCGACCCTCAGAACATGATTAAAAGTATCAGTAAGTTTTAATCAACACTCGTTTTTTTATCATTTAATGTGTTTTTACGGTACCATAATACTGTTGTTTAAGTTATCATTTTTCTATAGTTATCAATTAATTACTTGATTAAATTAGTTAATACTTTACATATTTAGTGAATGTAGTGAACGGCCTTTTACTACAGGTATAACATTCTCTTAACTATTATCTAGTCCAAGGTAAAAATGTTGAGGATTTTATGTTCATAAGACAACGACCCACAAAACATAAAATAGGTATAATCTTGTGTTTCTATTTTGTAAATGTTTTACCGAGCGAGTATTCGAGTATCGCTCGGTAAATGCAACAGGCACTCGGTTAGTAAATATACACCGAATTAATATTCCTAATTTATATACTTGATTATTAGTTGAGATACATATAAACTGTATAATCTGTTGAGATACATAAACTGACTTTACATATGCTTACAGACAAAATAGGTAAAAATGTCAAATATACAGCAATCAACATTGTGTTTATAATCTTAATTACTAAAAAACAAGCAAATATGTAACAAAGAAGCACAAAATAGCATATAGACCAAGCATATTAGCAAAAATTAAAGACAAGAATATACAAATTGGCCATCTTACAATAACAAAAAGACAGGATCTATAAGATCAGAGCCACGTCATAGACTTTTTATAGAAAAATCCATACTATAAATTTCGTACAAGTGATAAGTGAATTAAAGTCAAAAGACAAAACGCGCGTCTGGCGAATTAAATTATAAGCCTGCAGGGGCGTGTCCAGGATATTTGAAAGGGGGGCGTAGAATAAAATATTTTGCCGAGCGAAGCGAGGCGAACATTTTTTTGGACCTTTTTTGGCTTAAAAACATAAAATAATAGAGAATTGCACTAATGTAACGGTTCCTGACTTGGAGCATGTATATTTTATAGTTAAAGTGTCAGGGTGTGACATTTTTTATGCCGAGTTTTCTTCATTAATTGTCTATGGTATATTAAAATGATTGGATGGATCTTAACAGCAGTAGACCAATAACGAGAAATTCTAAACTCAAGGGTATAAGGAGTAACTTAACATTTCAATACCTAGGCCAGTATTTTATGAACGAGAGGCGTGATTACGGTTGAGGGTCCATGGGGAAGCTCAGAAGCTCCTGAATTTTAACAATTTAGCATCAAATTATGAAGTAATCCCTCTATTTTTGATTAAGTTCGGGTTTCGTTGAACGACACACATGATACAAGACAAATAAACACCGAAGAATAAAGTTCTTTCGTTCTGAGTATTGCTTTAATGTGGAAATATACATATTTCTAGTATACATGTACCTTGACGCAAAACCTAAAATGAACACAGAAAAATACTGACGAACTCTCATTTTCAATTACTAGAGTGGATTCATAAGAACCATTTTACGTGGATTTCTCATGGCGTAATCGTCAATAATTTTATCAAAATCAAGTTTCTCTGTGTATCTGTGAATAATAAAACAACCACAATTCATGTATTATACTGATTTACTTACCGTTTTGGTTGTTTAAAAAAGGTGTCCAAGACACCTTGATACGATTTTAAGGTCTTTTGACGTTTTGTTTTTGACATCGACATCTTTGCGAATTCTTTATCAGATCAACAACAATGGATACTAATCGCAGAGTCGAACACGCCGGACTCCGAGAAACGAAATTTTACGGTTGATGATGACCCATCAAATTGGGGAATCCGTATAAAAAGAAATCAGAGTATGTGTTTAATTAATGAATATGATAAATTGCCATCATTCAATACAATACTAGCAGATTATAATGATAGTTTTTTTTAAAGGGGGGGGGGCGTACGCCCATTACGCCCTTACCTGGACCCGCCCCTGGCCTGGTACCTTTGATAACTTTTGTGGACCCTGTAAAATAATTAGTCATATCAATTTTTCTCATAAATAGTCTCTTCAATAGCTAGTTTTAAAAGTCTAATGATAAAATACAAGTAATTTCAAAAAGTACTTTTGTAGGCAATGGATATTTCTTAACTATTTGCTTTGGTGAAAATATGATTTTTCTAGTGCAGGGACGACCATTTTATTTTCTGAGATGGAGAAGGAGTTGAAATGTGTAAATGAGCGACCCTGGAAATCCTTTTTTACTTTTTTTTTTATATAATTAGAGCGTCACTGATGAGTCTTTTCTAGACGAAACGCGCTTCTGGTGAAAATACAAAATTTCAATTCTGGTATATATAATGAGTTTATTTAAAGGTGGTTTAAAAATAAATAGTATTACCTTCTTCGTATTAAATTTCTTCTTCCGACTGTTCTGATCCTGCGCCACGGAAGAATATTAATCTTATATTAGGGTCCGTTTATCATTCCGGAGCATATAAGATCACAGTTGTTATTGGGGGTTCGTGTTGCTCAGACTTTGTGTTTTGTATACTGTTGTTTGTCTTTTGGTCCTATTTTCTTTTTTTGCCTTGGCGTTGTCAGTTTATTTTTAACTTATGAGTTTGAATGTCACTTTGGTATTTGCGTCCTCTCTGATATAAAGACGAAATGCTAATTTACATAATTTATTTGGCTTCCACTAACAAAAGTTCCATTTAGATCTACTGTGTTTAGAGATCTCTCAGTATACCATTACTATATACTCATCTGATATTTTCACTGTAAAAAAAAAACTCTAAGCGAAAGTCTAGCAAAAACCTGAGCTCGGTGAGCATATATAATACCTGAGGTGTTTACTATTGTCCTAAACTCTTACAAGGGAGTATGGAAGTTCGAAATACGGTTCCCATTGTTCAGAACCCCCGTCTCATTGTCTCATTAGCACTCATACCACATCTTCTTATTTATTTTGGCATATACTATATTTTTTTTTTTATTAATTAGTATAAATCCAGAGCATGATTCAGAGCAAGAACGTCATAAATAGTATGAGAGAAGCTTGACCGAGTTTTTTAAGAAATGCATGAAGCGTTCAATATAATATACCGCTTAATATGCAATCATCATTGTATCTACAAAGTTGACAGGGGATTAACCATTAATGATTTGACAATTTGAAACAATGAGCAGATGATTAAATCTTAAACATAAAAATAAATTATGACAACGTATAGATGGCGCATATTTGATTGTATTATAGTTTTTGGAAAATCCAATAAAATTTATTTCATTTGTTTTAATAATAAATAATGATGTCCAAACAAAATATATTCCTTCACAGCAAACGATCAATCAAAAGCAGTTTTTCGTCCAATTATCTTTCCATCCACAATCTCGAAAATAGTCAAAGCTAACAAATATACAAGAACATGCATTTAATGAATTTGTGTTTTTTTTTATTTCAAAATATATTACCGGTTCGACTTTTTGTTTTTCCACGCTCCTTCGCCAAAATTACAGGTTGACACTTTATGCGGCAATGTTCTGAGGCTTTTATTGACAAGATTTTGTTTATCTCGCCTTGGCTGTTGAATTCTCGGTGTCTCGTTTGTAATATCTATTTGATACTGTCTTGGCTGTTCCTTTGGTTGATTTGTTTTTATTTCGGCATGTAATGAGACGACTGCTTTTGTTAGAGCGACAACATTTTCCGATAATTTTTCACACGTTTTCTGTGTTTGGTCCTGTTTTCTTTCTAAATTTTGAATAGCTCTTGTATGTTCAGCTTCCAGTTTTCTTTTTTCATCCGCTACTCTTTTTAACGCGGCATCTTTCAGCGTAATTTGTTTTTGTAAATAGTCAATTGTTTGCTTAAGTCTACTGATTTCCCTTTCCATGTCTTGATTTTTCATTTCCAGTATTCGTATTTCTCCTCCTTGATTGTTGGCCTTGTCTTTCAACTTCTTTAAATCTTCGAGTGCCCTAATTTGCTGGTCATGCACTGTAGACAGCTTCTCCTTTTTATTATTTAACTTTTCTTCTAATTCAATAACTCGCAATTTGGCGTCATCCATGCATTTCTTCCTATCTTCAAAGAGATTTTCTGCTGATGGGAACTTTCTACCACTGTTGGCTGTAAAAATGAAATTAAATAATATAATGATTTTAATTTATCTATAACATTATATTTCACCCCGTAACTGTCATTGTTGGAATTATTTCATCTCCTTTGTTCCAAAATATTTTCTGTTAAGTGAAGTTTTTACCTTCTATTTTCTACTAGAGTTATTTTCCCAAAAAACTTACAGAAAAAAATGTTTAAATTAAGAGCTATCAAGAATGATAAAACAGGGCATGAGTATTTATCAAACGGTATTAGTCATTTCACTCGGTTTCTATTTTCAAAAGAAAATAAATCAATTGATATCCAGAAGTATATAAAAGTCGTATTCAACAGAATTCTACTAAAAAGAGACATCTGAGTATTTTACGTAAAGAAGTACATGGTATATCATATAAAAACAGCCTTCTTACCAATTTTTTTGGCGGCCATTTCAATTTCATCTACAATATGGTTGTTTCCTGAAAGAGACAAAGCATCCAAAAAGTTATTATAGTTGTTTCCACCTCTTCTTATCAATATTTCTAGGAGAATTTGACACTGCTCATCGCTGTCTTTTTCTAACCCAATTTTACTCCTTTCGTCCCAAGTCAGACTGTCATCTTTGAGTAAATTGTCCATCACTTCACCAATGTTTGTGATATTTTTCTTTATAAAAAGATTGCATTTTGAAAGTGCTGTTTTATAGTTCGAATCCATTGTTTAGAAGCGTGGGCACCAACCGCTGTTAATATCTTAATGAACCACACATTTAATATTTCATAGATTAGTCATAATGAAGTAATAGCTTCTTTTATCTCAATTAGGTATTTAAATCTTTATTATAAAAGATCATGTCATCTGCAAGTCATTCGAGAAGAAACGAAGTTTTAATGTAAAGTTTCGGTACATTACGGAATAGTTAAAAGACATAAAGAATTATGTGCGTAGAAACTATTTGTTTTAATTATCAATGTACTACGTTTATGTATTTTCTTTTTTGACCGTGCCCGATCAGGTTAGGTCTTACAAATTCTGTCCAAATTATTTTTGCTCAAGCCGGTGCGAGGCCGTCTTAAACTTGTAGTAAATTGAGAGGTTTTTTAAAGCTCAATGTTTAAGACCTCATTGTGACTCGCAATGAAGAACAGCAATAAAAGCTTTTTGCTTTTTGTGTGTTTTTGTTGTTCATGTACTTATTTTGTGTCATTGATAGATAACCCATATTCGTTGTTTTTCTTATACAAAAAAAAATCACTACCAGTATATAAATAAAAAATAAATACCGCAGGCTTAAACATCTGTATGTTTGACGCGCGTTTCGGCATCAACAGATTCAACAGTGCATGCATGACGCTTTAAAAAAAAAGTCCAAATCAAGTACGAAGTTAAAGACCATTATGACCCGAAATTTGAAAATGTTTGCCAAAATGCAGCTTCTGTAAACAATCCAATCCTTTGCATTTTTTGTATTTCTAAAAGTTCTAAAGAAATGGTTTTGATTGGTTATAGTTAATAAAGTTTAAGGTCAAATTACAGTAAATGGGCTATGCAAAGATTTTGATAAATTTAAATTTGGTTGTATATAAATTTCCTTTTAAATGATGTGGAATAATGATAGTGTTCTTGGTGTCAAAATTACCACAAACGTCGAAATAAGCGTAACTTCATTCCATTTTGGGTCGTGAAACGTGTCGATGTTTACGTATTTTACTTCCAACTACTTTAATATACGAGTATTTCATAGCAAAGATAGGAAAGTTTTGTATCAACAACAAGACATATCTATGTATTTGAAATTGCAGATGTGATGGTTTTTAAGACAAGTTTACGAACTTTTTCGCTTATTCATGTGATTTCTGTACAAATACTCACCTTTTTAATAATAATTCAGTCAGTAATATTTCACACATTAAAAGAGATAACATATTATTTTTAGATTTATAGTTCAACGAGTCAAAGTAGATGTAATAAAAGAGATAACATATTATTTTTCGATTTATAGTTCAACCAGTCAAAGTAGATGTTACCAAAATCTTTGACCTTAAACACGCCTTGGAATCTCCTTTATATCTGCTAAATGTTGGACAAGAGAAAATTTTCTGGTGATATCTGTTTGCGGTCATTGAGTTGTTTGAAGTAATTCTGTTCCATGCAAATGCTTTTTAATCCTTTCTTTAAAATTAATTTATAGCATTTTACGCCATGTAAAGATTCTCACTGTTAATTGAAAGATAGACAAATGATAGTTTCGTTTACTTTTCTCTACTTCTCCATTTATTTTTTCATGTTCAGAGCTTTAAAATAGTTATCAAAAGTACCAGGATTATAAATTTATACGCCAGACGCGCGTTTCGTCTACATAAGACTCATCAGTGACGCTCAGATCAAAATAGTTAAAAAGCCAAACAAATACAAGGTTGAAGAGCATTGAAGACCCAAAATTCCAAAAAGTTGTGCCAAATACGGCTAAGGTAATCTACTCCTGGGGTAAGAAAATCCTTAGTTTTTCGAAAAATTCACATTTTTGTAAACAGAAAAATTTATAAAAATGACCATATAATTGATATTCATGTCAACACCGAAGTGCTGACTACTGGGCTGGTGATACCCTCGGGGACGAAACGTCCACCAGCAGTGGCATCGACCCAGTGGTGTAAATAGTTATCAAAAGTACCAGGATTATAAATTTATACGCCAGACGCGCGTTTCGTCTACATAAGACTCATCAGTGACGCTCAGATCAAAATAGTTAAAAAGCCAAACAAATACAAGGTTGAAGAGCATTGAAGACCCAAAATTCCAAAAAGTTGTGCCAAATACGGCTAAGGTAATCTACTCCTGGGGTAAGAAAATCCTTAGTTTTTCGAAAAATTCACATTTTTGTAAACAGAAAAATTTATAAAAATGACCATATAATTGATATTCATGTCAACACCGAAGTGCTGACTACTGGGCTGGTGATACCCTCGGGGACGAAACGTCCACCAGCAGTGGCATCGACCCAGTGGTGTAAATAGTTATCAAAAGTACCAGGATTATAAATTTATACGCCAGACGCGCGTTTCGTCTACATAAGACTCATCAGTGACGCTCAGATCAAAATAGTTAAAAAGCCAAACAAATACAAGGTTGAAGAGCATTGAAGACCCAAAATTCCAAAAAGTTGTGCCAAATACGGCTAAGGTAATCTACTCCTGGGGTAAGAAAATCCTTAGTTTTTCGAAAAATTCACATTTTTGTAAACAGAAAAATTTATAAAAATGACCATATAATTGATATTCATGTCAACACCGAAGTGCTGACTACTGGGCTGTGAAGGAGATTTTGATGCCTACGTCTTTGTTACTCCGCTTCAATAACATTTGATAAACACTTTTGGTTGGCATACTGTAAAACATGGTATGGTACGATGGTACGGTATGTGTTATGGTATGATGGTATGGCACGCAATTGCCGCAACTATTATTTGTTTATAAATTTTTCCATCGAATTCAAATGCATTGTTTTCTAAAATGATTCTCAACAAATGTATTAACACATTGACTGCGGAGCTTCATTTTTTAAAATTGTCATAGGCTCGTGTAACAGCACGTTTGAGGAAGATTATAGTAAACATATGTGTTATATTATACGAAACCAAAAGGCTATTTGCCTTTATAGGTTCTAATTTCTCAATTATATTAATGAATGATGTAGTATCCTTTTTATATGTAGATTGATTTTGTACTATAAGTATCAACATTATGACCTATAAGAGGGGAAGGGACAATACCTTATTGTGTTAAAATGTTTTTGCCTTTTTCAAGGTGTTGTTTACTGTTATTTGAGATAAAATTAAACTGTTAACTGTTTCAACTTACTGGCTGTTTGTTATCTGTTCTGTTAAAATTTTCAATGTTATTAACTGTTTTTATGAAAATGTGATTCACTGTTTTTGGACATAATTTGTCTAGGTGAACTGAACTTAACTGTTATTTACAAGAATTTTAAATATTCACACCAATCACATTTCTTTCTTTACGGTGCATCCTCAAAGGAGTAATATAAACAGCATATATGTAACTGTCTTTGAGTATAGTAAATCCATGATAAAATTGAGAATGGAAATGAGGAATGTGTCAAAGAAACAACAACCCGACCAAAGAGGAGAAGAAGCCTTAGGCCAAAAAAATTAGTCTTTTAGACAGCGAAAAAATCATGCACCGGGAGGCGGGCTGAAGCTAGCTCCTAAGGGAGCAATCATTCAACTTAAAAAAAGAGGGGGTAGAAGTTAAATGGCCGTTTTCTGGGGGAAAATGTGTACCAACTTATTTAAAATGAATGTCACAATAAACTCCGAAACATATAAATGAACCAAAATTTAAAAAAAAAACAAGACTAGAGCAGAAGTTCCGGACTTGGTACATGTTTTGTGAGATCTCAACCCTCGCCCTATACCTCAGTCTAACCAATGTAGTTCATTTCTGTCTCCTATTTATAGCTAATCCCAAAGTTAGCAGGAGTGGTCACTTTTAGACCAGCTAAAACCCTGGTCAGTCCCAAGATAAAAACTTAATGTCTTGGAAAAATTGAACCAATGAATATTTTGTTTACATTGTTTTCCAACAAATACTCTTGTTCCTGTTTCTTTTTGAAAAAAAAACCAGTTTCTTTTTGGAATAGGTCAAAAAAAAAGAAGAAAAGAAAACAGAAAATTAATAAAATCCTGTTTCAGAATAGGTTTATTAACTTATTTCCTACTTCGAAAAACCATACCATGCTTCATACCATCAAGTTATACCATGCTATAATTATTTGTACCATGGTATAGTAATTTTTACCATACCATCAAACCATACCATGGTACCAATCATGCATACCATGGTATGATGGTATTCATACCATACCACAATACCATAACATATACCATACTATTGTACCATACCATGTTTTACAGTATGCCATTTTGGCTGAGGTTAGGAAAATAATTATACGGCTATGTGATTGGTATTCCTGTTAAATGTATGATAAAATTCAAAGCTTATTAAAAATACATGTTATAAAATATATGTAGGGTTCAATGTTAAACGGCGGCGGCAATGTTGCAATAAACCGGATTTGTGTTTTCCCAATCGATTTATGAATTTCGAATAGCGGTATATTACTGTTGCCTTTATTGAATGTATAGTCACAAAACTCCAAATATGAAAGTCAATCATATAATGAACAATTCTGCCAAGATTAGTTCAATTTATTCAGTCTTTCAGAGAAGACAATTTTCAAATAAATAATCATTGATGCTGGAAATCTGTTACTGTAGCCAATCTTTTCAATTTTCATCATATTAGCTTGCTTGTGGATCTTGTAGTATGACAGTTCTATTATGCTGTTTCGGCGTTACTATCACACATTTCCAAGACAATAAACCAAAAACAGACTTGGTAAAAAATCATGGATTAAGGACAGTTACTCCATAAGGAGTCGTCCCTATCTATTGTAGTTTTTGAGATCACGTAAAAAAACACTAAAAGTATCCAAAATAAATAGCAATGAGAAAACCCAATACCGTTTTTCGGCTATTACAGGAAATTAAGAGAAGAAAAATTTCGGAAGGCGGATTCCAAGCCATTAATTAAGCTCCCCTGGCATTTAAGGCCAGGTGAACTTAAAGGAAATAAACACACATGAATTTTACGACAGAGCACAATCTGCACTCAGATATAAAATGTTGTTCATATAATATTGATGACATATCATTCCCTTCTACGAATCTTAGTTCGACAGCGTGCAGCTGCTACTCAGACTTTTTTCAACGTTACCAGTGGCTGAGCAGAAAGTTGATGAACCAGGGGTAAATCAAATAACTTTTTCTAAAACAGTTCATCGGAAGGTACCAAGATCTTGATAAATATTCCGTATCAATTTGACAAATAATACACGTTGGTCTAATAACTTTTTCTAAAACAGTTCATCGGAAGGTACCAAGATCTTGATAAATATTCCGTATCAATTTGACAAATAATACACGTTGGTCTAATAACTTTTTCTAAAACAGTTCATCGGAAGGTACCAAGATCTTGATAAATATACCGTATCAATTTGACAAAAAATACACGTTGGTCTTGGAGTATAGACTCTGGATACTGATGTTGTTTATTATCTTGATAACGTGTTATATGATTCTTCTATTTGTCTTTGTAATAAATTACTTTTACTGTTAAGTCAATTTTTGGTAATATTCATTTGACGTGGCTCGGTACTTGTACATCCCGTCATTGTGTTATTGTGCTATGGTAAATTTTCAGCACTGTTATCTTTCTGTTTTGCTAATTTGCTTTGTCAATATCTCTTTTTATTTGTTTTTGTTGATGACATTTGTTTGTTTTTTTAATAATTAAGATTGTAACACTGTTTCCCCTTTATTTTACATTTTTATGTCTGCTTGTTTTGTTCACATATCGTTGTCAATATAATGGAATTCTATGCAACTGTCATACAAGTGAAAGGTTTAGCTATAGATATAAAACAAGGTTTAATTCGTCATTTCCCAAATAAGAAAATGTCCGTAGTAAGTTAGGGATATGACATTTGTTATCTATTTGTTTGATGTGCTTAACCTTTTTATTTTGCCATTTAATTACGGACTTTCTGTTTAGAAGTTTGGTATTGTTGTTATTTTACTTTTTTCAATTATAAAATAGGCTTGATAATGCAGAAAATTTTGCTGAAACTTATTAATCTCCTCTTTCTTAGCATTTTATCTATTAGTCTGATGACGCGCGCTTTCTTTGTTGTTAGTTTTTCGTACATTGCTTAAATAATGGACCAAAAACAATATTTTTTGTTTATTTCATCTTTTAAATACAATAAATAATCCACAAATCACCGTCTCGAGATCAAATTGAATATCAAGATAATAGTTCATGATCATCTCAAATGAGAAACACTATTTAGTTTTATCCATGCAATTGTTACGTCAAATCTTTCACAAATGAACGAATTCAAGGTGATGCGGAATAAAAGTAAATGAGTCGGCAAATCAAAGAGGAAAACCCAAACGATGTCAGTTTAAACACGAAGTTAAGTTCAGATTAACGAGGTGTTCTTGCGTTTCTCCAGTCAGCAGCATCACTAAAATTACAGGTAGATAATCCCCGTCGTCTCTGCCGGCTATTAAACTTCTTTGGTGGGGACGGTTTTTGAACTTCGTCTTGAGCTTCTTTTATGGCTTGAGCTTTTTGGTTTGGAACTTTAACTTCAGCTTGCATAGGGAAATTCTTTGAAAAATCTCTCGCAAAAGCGGTGAAATTTTCACATAACTTATCGCATGTTTTTTGAGTGGCATCCTGCTTTCTTTCAAGATTTTGAATAGCCCTTAACTGTTCATTTGCAGTCTTTTTCTTTTCTTCCTCGACCCGCCTGAGTTGTTTCTGGATATTTTCAATAGTGGTTTTCAATTTATTTATTTCTTTTTCTAAGTCATGATTTTTCCTTTCTAAAATTTTTATTTGCGAATCTTTTTCAGTATTTTTCTCTCTCTGTTTCCTAAGATCATCTAAAGCTCTGCGCTGCTGGTCTCTGAGCAACTTTAGCTTGACGTTTTTATCCTCGAGTTCCGATGTTAGCTCATCAATCCGTACTCTAAGATCCGTTATTGTTTTGTCTTTTTCGTCATCGGTATCTGATTCAGACATCAGCTTGTCATCACCTGAAAGTAAATTTATACTAAACCTTTATAATGGCGGCTATTTATTCAAAATGGAATGCTTATTTGGAATATGATATTAGGTTACCTTCAAAGAGTTGCAACAAAGCACTATCAAATAAAATATTTAGTCAATGTCCATTTTGCTAAGGCTATTGAATCAACTAAAGTCAAAACAGCTTTGTAGTTTGTAAAAAAAAAGGGTGAAATATTTAAATGCAGGTGATATACATTTAAATCATGCAGATGCTAATATTAAAACATAGATGCAATAAGATAGCAGACCTAATATAATTTAGGTGTCTTGTTTTTACGTCTGAAATATGAAGAATTTGTTTTAAATTATTTTCTAACGGAATCAGTTTGCTATCTGTAAAACTTTTATCATTTTTTTCTTCTTAATAAGTTTTGTCATTTTATTCATGTATTACGGTACATATTGTTACCTTTACGAACGGAAAGAGCATCTTCAATTTCTTTCGCGATATGTTCATTTCCAGTAGACTTCAGTGAATCTATGAATGTTTTATAGCATATTCCGCCTCGTCTGACCAATATTTCCAGAAGAGTCTGGCATTTGTCATCTGAAGATTTTTCGCCACCACTGAACTGTATTCTTTCGTCCCACAGCAAACATCCCTCTTTTAATAGAATGTCAAGAATACGATCTATATTGGTCAAATTTTTCTTTATATAAAGATTGCATTTCGTAAGCGCTGTCTTTTGAGTTGGGTCCATGGTATACCACAACTAACTATACATGTTATTGTACTGACAACGGTAAAGCAATATTTAGTTTCGTGTTCTTATCACTTGTAACATTGCAATCAACACCCATTCAATTTTATTACTTAAATGTTTTATTTCAATCTGTCAAATACATCTTTAACATTCAAGTTGTTAACAAAACAGTTGGCTTATGTGCATATCACATGACATTTTCTTAACAATGCTACCTATCTACCTTGGAAGTTTGATGATCGAAAAGTGATAATATTTGCAATAATTACAATCATATATCATTATATTAGATGAATAGAAACGTTTAGTCATTACGTATGTGATTCCTAACCGTACTATAATCGTTTTGTCATACTTCTAGAAATAGCAGTTATGGCAAGATCGCACTGTAAATCATTTTTTTCTGTCGATGTTATCTTATCTTGGAATAAAAGAAGTACTTCAAACCTTATTGTAAATTAATTACATGTTAAAATATGTTTTAGTTATTTATTAATATGTTGCATGCTAGTGGATAGTGTGTATAAATTTATAGGTCTTCTGTCTATATCTAATTGGAAGTTTTGATCTGAAAACCCAGATTTTAGTTTTGACAGCCAAATAAATTCAATGCAATACCGCTGTGAATTGGAGTTGGAAAGGCAGTGGGTGGGGTTATCGGTTAAAATAATATTGATCAAATAACCTTTCTTAAATACATTATCATACATGGATCGCTGCAAAAATAGAAAACCAATTAACACATCTTTCCGGAGTAAATCCGATGAAGAGATGCTCTCAGTGCATTGGTTTAACAGAAACGTCTCCAAAATTCAATCCTTGAGTGAAGAACGCGAAATGCCGTGAAATCCATACTTGCACCTCTTTGAAACCCCAGAATGCATTTAGATCACTCCGATCTAATTTGAAAAAAAAGGAAAGTGTTCCTCTGTTCCAACCTTAACGGTGAAGTTATCCCTCTAAAACCCTTTAAAATATTGATGATGTCTGTATACTTATTCATATACATTAGAGCTATTGAAAATGTATTTTACCCGAGTTAATAGAGGTGAAATTTATTGTAAGGCTGCAACCATTTGATTTTCGGGGGGGGGGGGGACTATGGTTTTTTTTGGAAAAAAAAATTTGTTTCCAGTTTTTGGAGAAAAAAATAGTTTGTTTTTGATTCTGAGAAAAAAAAATGTTTGTTTCACCCTCAGCTGCCATTATATGTAATGCTAAAAATGAAAGAAAAAAATTTGTTTTCGACTTGTCGCGAAAAAAATTTGTCCAGAAAAAAAAACAAACCCATAGCCCCCCCCCCCCCAGAAAATCAAATGGTTGCTGCCTAATATAGAGATCCGCATAACATGAAGGAGATGTTACTGAGTAGTCCTGTATCCATCTATTATTATCCTACAACTTCGTATGCGCTTATTGTGTAGGGTCAACTGGTAGTATATTTCCTTTACACCCAAAGCCTGATTTTACAGAACAATACTTGACATACTTTTGTTTACATACTAGTATTTAATTTCATGGGGTGGTAGTGGTGTTGAATTCAACTTTAATTTCAGATGATGAAGTAAGTTTTTTATTACCTTGACTGGCTATTCAGCCCTCGCACGGTCGGCAACTTAAATTTTGACAGATTGAGTGAGAGTCAATCATCTTGGGTTGTAAAATAGCAGAAACAATATCGGTTAAGATGTTTTATAAAAGTTTGCAAATTTTGAGACAGACATGAGATTCATGTATTCTAACGTTACATCAAATAAATCAAATCATGCATGTGCTTTGTCTCATGATTATTTCGACTTTCGTTTTACTGCTACAAGATTTTTCTTATTTCATCGTTTTTTCCCCTCATTATTCATTAATAAAAGGGAGACAACTCAAATTAACTTATTATATAAAGATTGGTATTATGCCCTTTATGGGCCCTGTAATTTGGGAAATAAAAATAGTTTATTCTATTCTATTCTATAACGGATGTACAGTAAATTCAGCGATTTGACTATATGCTATTGAAAATCATGATATAAAAATGCATAGTATCCAATTTCATTTAAGGACATCTTGGCGTAAAACAGAATATAATCAGAATATTTGTTTTACATTAAGAATGAATGACCAATAATCCATGTCTTGGCCTCTCAATGTTATGTTTCCCACTTAACCGTGTTGTCGAGTGTTACGAATTTACAATTATAAAATTCAGAATGGAAATAGGATATGTGTCACCAACAGGTTTTCAATGCAGTGAGATATTCCTGCACCCGGAGGCGTCCTTAGCTGCCCCCCCCCCCCCAAACAAATATATACTCTAGTTCAGTGATAATGAACGCCATACTAAACTCCAAATTGTACAAAAGAAACTAAAATTAAAAATAATACAAGACTAACAAAGGCCAGAGGCTCCTGACTTGGGACAGGCGCAAAAATGCGGCGGAGTTAAACATGTTTTTAGATATCAACCCTCCCCCTATACCTCTAGCAAATAGAGAAAAGTAAACGCATAACAATACGCACATTAAAATTTAGTTCAAGAGTCTGAGTCTGATGTCAGAAGATGTAACCAAAGAAAATAAACAAAATGACAATAATACATAAATAACAACAGACTACTAGCTATTAACTGAAATGCTAGCTCCAGACTTCAATTTAACTGATTGAAAGATGGTGTCTTCATCATATGAATATCAGGAACAATCCTTTCCGTAAGTATCATAACATAACCCGTGTCATGCAAACAACTGTTTTTTTTAAATACATGTGTTCAATTCCGATGCAAAGACCTTATAAGTGAATCAATATTAACGCCAAAATATGCAACCTTTAATGACCTATCAACAGTATCGTAACTATATCCCTTCTTAATAAGTCTATTTAGTTATGTATTTTCCAGTACATCTATGAATTTCCCATTTGATCTTTTTGTCATTGAAAACAGCATCGAACCAAACTGACAACGCCATGTCTAACAAAGAAAATCCAGGTGCTCCGCAGGGCGCAGCTATATACGACCCCAGTGGCCGAATCCTGAACAGCTGGGGCAAATATGGTCACAATATTAATATTCTAGCTTGATACTGTCTGAATTTGGATTGTGATCAAATTATTTACATAATATGAGTTTTTGTCACAAAATAATGTGGTCAAAGATCTTACAAATCTATTGCACAATACTGTGCAATTGAATATTTCTTCTTGAAACTTTTCAAAATTTGAAATTTGAAAATTTTTGAAAAAAAAAGAAATCCCTTAAAAAAATGGTAAACAACCCCCCGCCCCACTTTTTGAAACCCCCATTGGAGCAATAACCCTTAACTCAATCCCATGCTTTCTTTTGTAGTATTGAACTTTCAGAGAGATCTCTTTTGTAGTATTGAACTTTCAGAGAGATCCACACACTTAAACACAAGTTATCATCATGACTGTTTAGAAACTAGAAACATGCTTCTTTTTGGCCCTTTTTAGGCCCCTTAATCCTACATATTTCGGGCAATTAACCACACACTTAAACACAAGTTATCATCATCATTGTTTAGAAACTAGAAACATGCTTCTTTTTGGCCCTTTTTATGCCCCTTAATCCTACATATTTCGGGCAATTAACCACACACTTAAACACAAGTTATCATCATGATTGTTTAGAAACTAGAAACATGCTTCTTTTTGGCCCTTTTTAGGCCCCTTAATCCTACATATTTCGGGCAATTAACCACACACTTAAACACAAGTTATCATCATGATTGTTTAGAAACTAGAAACATGCTTCTTTTTGGCCCTTTTTAGGCCCCTTAATCCTACATATTTCGGGCAATTAACCCAAAACTTAATCCCAGCCTCCCCTTTGTTATATGGTACGTTGAGGTACAATTTCAGAGAGATCAATACAATTACACACAAGTTATTGTCTGGAAACTAGAAAAATGCTTGTTTTGGCCCCTTTTTGGTCCTTAATTCCTAAACTTTGGCCCCATATCCCTGAAAATGAATCCAAACCTTCTACTTGTGGTTTTAAATATTGCGATATAATTTTAGAGCAATTAAAACACTTGTACACAAGTTATTATCCTGAAACTAGAAAAATGCTTGTTTTGGGCCCCTTTTGGGCCCCTTTTGGGCCCCTAATTCCTAAACGGTTGGGACGATCATCCCCAAAATTAATCCCAACCTTCATTTTGTGGTATTGAACCTTCTGAAAAAAAATCATAAAGATCTTTTTACTTTAACTAAAGTTATTATCCGGAAACCAATGTGTCTTCGGACGACGACGACGCAGACGACAACATCATACCATTATACGATCCAAAAAAATTTTTGGGGTCGTATAAAAAACCAAATAATCAAATAATAGTACACAAGAGTCAACATAGAAAACTAAAGACGAAGCAACACGAACCCCAACAAAAGCTGGGGTGATCATCACTGGACGGCAAAAAGACTAAGGATTCAAGTTTGAGATAAAGGAACATACACCAAAATTTCTCCTTGTTCACAAAGAGGACACAATTTTTACCTTTATTGCTAGATGTTTTGTGATGATTTGTGTTGTTAAGTTGCTGTCTCAATCACTTATTTTCCACATATCATTTAACTCACATTGATGAACGCGTGACCTTAAACTAAAAAGCATTACATATGATGTCACTGTCAATTCGTATATTTTGTAAAGACTACAGATATGTGTTATTAGTGGCTGACATGATGAATGTACTTCCTCTGACGCTAAACACTACAATATATCTACATAACATTTTATTACAAAAGATAAGAGCAATTACAAAAGTTTACAATTGCAGATTACGATCGGTTAAGCCTGGTTGTGCTTTTAATCCACATTTATGTATCAGTGTTTCTTAAAAGATTTCACAATCATTTTGTTCAAGTAATTTCCAAAAGTTTCATTTTGAGGACAATACTTGATAGTGTGAGCGTTGTCGCCATTGGAACCGCACATCGGACAAGTGTACCTCCTCAGAACTGGACACAATACTTTTCCATTAGAGTCTTTCAAGATATGACTGTTATAAACTGAATACGATTCCTTATTGTTTTTACAAAACACACAGAAATTCTTCGTCTTCTTTCGATTTTTCGTGGTAATGGTAGGTTGAATGATGTGTTGTAATGGATTATTTAGTATTCGGTTCTGCATTTGGTAACGGTCAAACTCGTCTAAATCACATTCTCTGCCATTTAGTCGAAATTCCTCAAGGGCACCAGAATTAACTTCATCGATGTCTTTCACAGAGAAACATTCCAGTCCTGGATTCGTTAAGCTTTCATTCAAATAGGTTTCACTTTTTCTCCAATCATTCGTATATTGACTACATAATTGTCTGCTAGAGCTCTTCGTAGTGTATCTGGAATTTAACATTTCCATCCCTTTTAGCAGTTT
Organism: Mytilus galloprovincialis; assembly: GCF_965363235.1. Taxonomy (NCBI): domain Eukaryota; kingdom Metazoa; phylum Mollusca; class Bivalvia; order Mytilida; family Mytilidae; genus Mytilus; species Mytilus galloprovincialis. Next base: position 2,357,801 of record NC_134841.1, read on the forward strand.
GCAAAGAAAGATCCGTTGTGACTGCATTTGAATTGACCGTAAATTTTACGGTATTCCCAACTTTCTAATTTGGGTGATTTGACCATAACGTTAAGGTTACAGTTGCAAAATACTCTTGGCCCACTTTACATAGAATGATAATTTATTATTTTTTCAAATTTTTATAGGAGAGTGAGCTTGGGGATCAAAATATATAACAAATTACTTTAACAGTATTCATAAGAAATTCGTTAATACAACTGCGTGAATCCAAACAATACTTTTAATATCCATACTCATGATACTGATTACGTGAAAAAGTGATCATTTGCTGCAACAAAGTTGTTTGAGCCCCTTGAAATGCCCTCTTTGCTGGTGGTATGACCAAACTGTTTATCAAATGACACATTTACAGGTTGTTTATTGCATCCTTTTTTATTTGTGTGTAGAAATGAACGTTGACAGAGATGCTGAGGTTCATTAAGTTTTTATCTGGAGAAAAATTAAACAGCATTTTCCTTGATTTACTGATGTTTCTACTAATATTATTTATATCCTGTGCTGTACGGTAGAATGCAAGGTTAACGATAAAAATGTCCAAATTGTCAAGATGGCACGATTGCAAAACAAATATATTGTTCCGTTATTTTAGATTTTCTAGACTAAACAACTTTCTACACACACATTTACCTATACATTACAATGGATATTATTTTTAGTAAACTTTTTTTTTATTATTTTATCTGGGATGCTCGGAATAAAAGCTTGGGACAGTCGATAGTCGCTTTATAACGACATTGCACTAAACTGTTATAGCCAAATTCATCACCCGTCCTTACATTGCCAGTCTAAATATAAAGGAGGCAATGTTAACTCATTAAAAACTGGATTTTTTGGGTGGTGACTAGCTGTTACGCCGATTTCCTTCGTGTACGTTTCTTGTCATAATACAGTAAATGAACTATAGCGGCTATGCAGTGTAAATATTTCATGCATGTTAAAATGACGACAGAAAATTAATTGTAAGAGGAAATTTAGACCGCTAATGGAACTCGAGTCTCTAAAGAGCCTGTGTCGCTCACCTTGGTCTATATGATTAAACAAAGGAAGCAGATGGAATCATGACAAAATTGTGTTTTGGTGATGATGATGTGTTTGTACGTCTTACTTTACTGAACATTCTTGCTGCTTACAGTTATCTCTATCTATAATGAACATTGCCCAGTAGTTTCAGTGGGAAATGTTGGTAAAAATTTACAAATTTTATAAAAATTGTTAAAAATTGACTATAAAGGACAATAACTCCTTAGGGGGTCAATTGACCATTTCAGTCATGTTGACTTATTTGTAAATCTTACTTTGCTGTACATTATTGCTGTTTACAGTTTATCTCTATCTATAATAATATTCAAGATAATAACCCAAAACAGTAAAATTTCCTTAAAATTACCAATTTAGGGGCAGCAACCCAACAACGGGTAGTCCGATTCATCTTAAAATTTCAGGGCAGATAGATGTTGACCTGATAAACAATTTTATCCCATGTCAGATTTGCTCTAAATGCTTTGGTTTTTGAGTTATAAGCCAAAAACTGCATTTTACCCCAATGTTCTATTTTTAGCCATGGCGGCCATCTTGGTTGATTGGCCGGATCACGCCACACATTTTTTAAACTAGATACCCTAATGATGATTGTGGCCTAGTTTGGATTAATTTGGCCCAGCAGTTTCAGAGGAGAAGATTTTTGTAAAAGATTACCAAGATTTACGAAAAATGGTTAAAAATTGACTATAAAGGGCAATAACTCCTAAAGGGGTCAACTGACCATTTCGGTCATGTTGACTTATATGTAAATCCAAATTTGCTGAACATTATTGCTGTTTACAGTTTATCTCTATCTATAATAATATTCAAGATAATAACCCAAAACAGTAAAATTTCCTTAAATTACCAATTTAGGGGCAGCAACCCAACAACGGGTAGTCCGATTCATCTGAAAATTTCAGGGCAGATAGATGTTGATCTGATAAACAATTTTATCCCATGTCAGATTTGCTCCAAATGCTTTGGTTTTTGAGTTATAAGCCAAAACTGCATTTTACCCCTATGTTCTATTTTTAGCCATGGCTGCCATCTTGGTTGGTTGGCCGTGTCACGCCACACAGTTTTTAAACTAGATACCCCAATGATGATTGTGGCCAAGTTTAGTTTAACTTGGCCCAGTAGTTTCAGAGGAGAAGATTTTTGTAAAAGTTAACGACGGACGACGACGACGACGGACGACGGACGACGGACGCCAAGTGATGAGAAAAGTTCACTTGGCCCTTTGGGCCAGGTGAGCTAAAAATGAGGTATATTGATAGGGACATACATTTTGCCTTGCAACAAGGCTCCTCGAGGAGTTTTTGCAGACCGGCGAGCATAAATAACATTTTTTTCTATTCCGTCATACTTCAGCCAGGGTTCTTGAAAAAGATGTAATCTTTACTGGGGCGGATCTAGCCATTTTCAAAAAGTTGGATTTCAACTCAGGACTGAAAGGGGCCCAACCATATGTCCCCATTCATAATCATCTATAGATCATCATAGAAGGGAGTTTCCAACCACCAGACCCCCTTTTTCAAAGATCCGCAAGTTCTGCTTTACATATATATATCAAATTATAAAACGTTTAGCGAGTATTTTATTTAATTAATTTAGATTGAGGGTGTATATGTAAACATAGATATATAATGCAATATTATAGTTTTCTAGCTTTTAGTTAAATGGTTGTCCCGTTGTAGTTTTTTCCCAGCTTGGACCAATATTAGAACTGCTTGTAATAGTCCTGTTCATTGAAATACTCTAAAAAAAATGTTTCCGAATTACACCCTGGCGTGTAGACTTGCTACATGTCCCTTCCTAATTATGTTTTTTCTTCTTTTTTTTCAATTTTGCCCCTCTAATAATTTTACTGCTATAACTAGGAGATTTAATACAATTATACTGACATCTCCAAGGGCAATCATCAGTAAACAAATAAATTAGTAAGAGTGAAATAATAGAAAGGGAATTGTAGCAGATGTCATTTATTATAATTGTAATCTTCTAGTTATAGCAGTAAAATTATTAAAGGGGCAAAATTGAAAAAAAAAGAAGAAAAAACATAATTAGGAAGGGATATTTAGCAAGTCTACACGTCAGGGTGGTTTCGTGCGTTAGAATAGAAGCTTCCGGGTATAAATATATCACATGCACGAAGCGTCATTGGATACAAACGAGGAAGTAATTTAAATCAATATGCGACTGACAATTTACATAAAAAACTAAACGTAAGTTAATTCGGACGGGTGTTTGCACTTCAGATTGTCGAAGGCATCGAAAATTAACAGAAAATTTCCTGCTAAAAAGTTATCCAAATATCTCACATACACTTTCTGTGTTCAGTTTGTTGCAGATATTTGTTTTATTGTATTATTTTAAAAGACACTCTGGCCTTTGTTAAGACTGTTTGTTGATTGTTATTTGGGTCAGTAAAAAGCTGCTTCGTTAATAAGCTGGTTCTCGACTTTACCAATGCATCTCACTTTTAATTTGAATATGCAGTCGCAGTCTAAAACTTGAAAGACAAAAAATATAAAACTATTGAAACATAACTGAAATAATTATTTTGCAATAACTTGTTACTTTAATGGTGAAAAAATATCATAATTACCCAAAACTCATGACAATTTAATCATAAAATTGAGAAAGGAAATGGTGAATATGTCAAAGCGACAACCACCCGACCATAGAGCAAACAACAGCCGAAGGCAACCAATGGGTCTTCAATGTAACGAGAATTCCCGCACCCGTAGGTGTCCTTCAGCTGGCCCCTAAAATATGCATAATAGTACAGTGATAATGGACGTCATACTAAACTCCGAATTATACACAAGAAACTAAAATTTAAAATCATACAAGACTAACAAAGGCCAGAGGCTCCTGACTTGGGACAGACGCAAAATTGCGGCGGGGTTTAGTGTTTCCTGCAGCTTTTAAAAAGGGCAGGGTAATTGTTAGCTCAGAGGGCACATTAAGCGCGATGGACAACAATTTTAGGGCACTTACTTAACATAAACAGGCAATTTCTATAAAATGAATTCATTTAAAACATACTAGTTTAATACTATAAAAAGGACATATACATCTGTAATCAATCATTAAAACAAATTGTTAAACAAGAAAAAGTGTTTAAAACATATATATATGAAATATTTAAAACAATAAACACAATTAAAAACAAAATCAGTTCTTTAAAAACAAGAAAGCACTATGTCATATACATGTATATAAAAATATTGCTTTGGTCTTATCAATTGTCATTGACAAATCCTCCTTTTTTTCCCTAAAAACAGGTTGACACATTCCCTGATATCCAGGGTCATTTTTAGTAACCAAAATTTATTAAATTACAAAAAAAAAATAACTTTACAAATTAACCCCTTCCCCTCTACACCCTTTTCCAAATTAAATTAATATAGATACAACAAGTTTTACTACTTTCATGGCACTACCATATCAGCTGTTTATTTTAAATGTCTATAAATAGCCAGACATAGTTGTCTGTTACTTAGGTGTTTTCCCAAGTATTTTTCCCGCCTAAAATGATCATGTGACATGTTTGTAAACAAAAGAAAACATTTGATCAAGGAATTCATTTATTTTCTGGATTATTCTGCTTTTAATAATTTAGTTTGGATTTTTATTCATTTCATTTAAGGTACAGTCAAGCATTTGTATTTAAAAAATAGTTTGCAAAGAATTTTTACTTTTCAATTTGACAAATGTCTCATGATCGCCGTTCATTGGCTTGTTCAACCATGCAAACAATGTAAATTATGTAAATTTCCTTACTGAATTGTTTTTTTCCGCGACGTTGTGTGACCTGATCAAATTTCCGCGCGCAGTTTGCCTGGCCTGAATTAATTTGACGTGTGAATGGGAAAAAAATGACGTTTTAATAAAAACGTGTGTATCTTTGTTGTTTCTCATCAAATCAGCTTCAAACTCGATATTGTTACACTTAAGTATGAAAGGAGTGTTGCAATATAAATAAATTTACATGACAATACCTACTTTTGATTTTTTTTAACCTTTTGTGGAAAGAAAATGACGTTTGATTTGAGAAATCTATTTTTTTTTTGTGACCGGTTTATATTTTTGCCTCCGATCTTCTAAATTAACAATACAAATGGTAATTAACAATTTCGAGTGTTCCTTTATCATAGTTTTATAGAAAAAATAACTCCAGAGTCAAAATTCTAGCTTATTAGTCAGAATAAATACGAATAAAAATGGTTTGACAAATTCCGCGGCGGCCATTTTTTTACCTGTACAATGCAATCACCAGATAGGAAGTTGTGTCCCTGGATAAGTTGGAGTTGTCTTTCTTAGTCCGATGTTTTCTTTGAATTTTTGCATGAATATTGATCTAAATTGACTATTGGGATCTTTTGTGGAATTTTTAATATTTTAATGGAGATATCTAATGATATTTTTTTCTGGTAAAATCAAAACTTTTGAGATTAATATGTGCTTTTTTTTTTAATGTGCAAATATTTTTTTCTGTTTTTTTTGTATCAAACCACTGAGTGCATGGAAATATTAATTAAATGTAAGATGACCTGACACACTTATCCATGTACATTTAACACTTTAATAATGTGTTGATAAATTAAGTGAGACATAATTAAATGTTGAAAGACAATCATGAACTTTTAAAAATATAATTACTTTAAAAAAGTCAATGATTTATTTTTAAAATTATTTATTATAAGTGTCCTGACTCCATGGGATGCTAGAATTTCCACTGTCTTTGGTTTTGTATTGTTCAATGATGAAAATATTTTAATGTTCCTTATTAAAAAAAAAAATTAAATGAAAATGTCAACTGTAACAACAAATATAAATTATGAATATCCTTTCAACAACTTATCTGTGAAAACCTTTTAATATCCTTTCAAATTAAAAATTGTAACAAAGTAACTGTTAATTTAAGAAGTTTAATTTTTGACTGAGTGGGAGACAGTGAAGCAATGGGGTAGACAAAGTGGTTTTCTACATTCAACACAACCATATTTTCAAACCTTTTTTTCCTGTGTACCTTTAATAGCTACCCTAGCCCAGCATATGTGACACCTTATCTTGTTTCCAAAAGTCTACTGGCAAACAGAGTTAACCTACATGTGTTTGATCTGTCTTGACATGGTAGATTTCACAATATGACATACACCATGTCTGACGCTACCAAAACCCAAAGTTTGATGGCCCATTTCTTTGTTTTAGAAGGCATGAATTGCTTGAATGCATCCCTCCCTTTGTAAGATATCATGAATCGCCACCTATCGTTTGGGGACATGTTGGTCTCTCATTTTTTGTCTGTTAAGGGGGTCTTTAATTTCTGAGTTTGTAAGATACATCATTATTAGTCTCCCATCTTTGCTCACCTCCCTGGTGCGTAGCAGTGAAGTGAAGATACCTTATTATCTGCATAATTTCGTCCATTTCTTTAAAAAATAAGAGACCATGACTTATATTTTTAATAACTATAAACATGATAAAGCCTTCAAGTGTTGGGATTAATAAATTTCAGGATAAAAACAATATATGTACATTGTCAGAAAATATAACATTTTTGTCCTAAATTCTAAAGCTCATACAATTATATTTTATTTTCCGGCAATGTACAGTTATATTGAATATGAGAATAATTGCCTGTTAAAATAAAAACATAATTGTTATGGCTTTTTTACTCTAATATATGTGTGTGGCTCTGATCTGGCAGCGGTTTAACATCTTAAAATTGAGATGATTATATTCATATTTATATATGATTTATAAAAACATTACCGGTTTTATGTTAATTATCAAATCATTGCAATATTACTTTGCTCTTCATGGGCCCTTTAATTAGAATAAAAATATCTTATCTCTGGAATCAAAATATCCTATCTTTGGAATAAAATGTCTTATCTTATCTAATTATAACTATCAATTATTTGGTTGTCAGATAGAAACATCTGGAAAAAATATCCTTCTTTGGGTCTCATATGTTTTGTGGACCAGTTAGGCAGTTACTTCTGGGATAAATGGGGAAGACCTCTTTCAAATTTCAATATATAAAATTCTTGGTGCCATCAGTCATTGTTGGGGGACATCAGGGGCATTATTTACATCTGTCAGCTGTCTTTATTTTCATCTGAAAGTTCGCTGACCCCTTCTCTTTCAACATCACTTCAGGAGTGATCATGAAATCATCACCGATGTCATTTTGAGGTCAATGCATTTCATACCGTTGACCAAGAAGATCTACTTCTCCCACCAAAAATCCCTCAAACTCGTTCTCAAAACTATCGGACATTTTTATGTCTCAGAATGTTACAGACCATGAAACGACATTTTACTAATATTTACTATAATTATGCGTCCTTGACATCGGCAAGTGAGAGAGGAATGTGATTGGATTGTTTTATTTAGAACTTCCATAAAAGGAGTGCGACCTTTTGCACTCGTGGGAAAAATCCAATTACCGCGCCGACGGAAGTCGGATTATTAATTGATTTTATTCTCCGTGCAATTGTTAAATTCGTTTTTCGTAATTTGTATCATAATGTTAATCAAAATATTCATGAAATCAAATTTAACTTTCCTTCCAAATAACCTTTTCTCGACGAAAAAAGTCACATGTTCGCATCACATGTTTTTGTACAAAATGGCGGCGGCTTATTTTGTTTGTTGACGCTACCGATCTTTCATTGTATTGAAGTATATATAAGGTATCAAATTCAGTCATAATTGGTATTCTTTAACTGGGATATACAAGCTTCCTGAAAACCTATATATGTATAGGTTAAACATAGCTTTACGGGGGGAAATGAGTTAAAAGACAAAAAAAATATGATTATCACGTGATTGTCTATGCCTGAAAGCATTGTTCGGCCTGGCTACGGGGATGCCTCAACACATTGTTCGGCCTGGCTACGGGGATGCCTTAACGCATTGTTCGCCTTGAAAGGGTTATTAAACTGATTGAAAGATTATGTCTTCATCATATGAATATCAGGTACAATCCCTCCCGTTAGGGGTTTAGTATCATACTATCATAAAATATATGAGAAGAACATAACCCGTGTCATGCCAACAACTGTTTTTTTAGAAATAAATGTGTTTAGTTCCGATGCAAAGACCCTATCAGTGAATCAATGTTAAAGCCAAAATATGCAATCTTTAATGACCTGACAACAGTATCGTAACTATATCCCCTTTTAATAAGTCTATTTAAAGGTTTTGTTAGTTTCTGAGGAGAATACTGACATTTTTGTGCTTTATAAAGAATATTTCCATAAAATTTTGGATGTGAAATACCTGAACGTATAAGATGTCTGCATGTTGAGTTATATTTACGAATTATTTCCTTATACCGGTGATAAAATTTAGTAAATGTTTTGACCAGTTTGTGATATCGAAAACCCTGGTGTAATAATTTTTCAGTAATACATAAATTTCTCTCGCTAAAATCTAATACATTGTTATGTATAGTTTTAACAGTTCAATTAATCTAAATAGGTTCATGTAATTATTATAGGAGATGTTAAACTAACATCATTATTATATGCAGATGACATTATTTTACTGTCTGAAACCCAAGAAGGGCTACAAAATGCACTAAATGAGTTAACTAAATTTTGTTCCCTATGGAAACTTGATGTTAACAAACAAAAGTCAAAAATTATAATATTCAATTCTAATGGAAAATCTCATTGTAATTATTTTAAAGTAGAAAAAGAACATCTTGAGACTGTTAAATCTATTTGTTACCTTGGAATAACTATAAATTGTTCAGGAAGTTTAAGTCATTCAAAAAAAAATCTTATGGAAAAAGGAAGAAAAGCTTGGTTTAAAATTAAAAAAAAAGTCTCTTTAGATAATTCCTGCAGTATGCTTGAAAAATTATTTGATACTTTAGTTGTTCCAATAACTCTTTATGGAAGTGAAGTTTGGGGTGTAAGCCAAGTGTTCAAAGATTCAGATCCATTTGAACATTTACATATTAAATTTATTAAAGAAATTTTAGGAGTACAGTGCAAAACAACAAATGTAGCCTGTTTAACTGAGACAAACAGAATCCCTTTGTACTTTAAAATTCACCTTTCAGCTATAAAATTTCTAAACCAAATTGTAAACTCGCCTAACACTTTAGTCCATAAAATATATATTAATGTAGAGAAAACAAGTAAATGGGTTAACATTGTAAAAGACTGGTTAAAGAAATTAGGTTTTGGTCATCTCACTTTTGAGGCCCCTCATGGGGGGGTCCTAGTAATCACATAATCACAATTTTTTTGCCAATATAATCACATAATCATTAAATATTTGCTTATCTTTAGTAATCAAATAATCATAAACTAAAAATACAGTCCTAGGTAATCAAATAATCATGAAATATTTGGCTTAATAATCAAATAATCATTAAAAAAACGGCCAAGTAATCACATAATCAAAAACCCCATGAGGGCCCTCACTTTTAATACTTTTAATTTAAAATATCACATAAATAGTATCCAACAAAGAATCTATGACCAGGCTTATCAAATTATGAATTGTTCTATCAATAAATGTGAAAAATTAAATTTCTTTTGTCATACTAAAAGAATTAGAAAAAGGCCCCCATATATTGATATATGTAAATAAAAAACCGACCGATCAGTTTTCAGTAAATTTAAACTAAGTGCGCATTCCCTAGCAATTGAAAGAGGGCGTTATACCAACATTGAAAGAAGTAAACGCATTTGCTTATCCTGTAACAGACAAGAAATTGAGGATGAATACCATTTCTTCTCAATCTGTCCATGCTATAAATCATTAAGGGATACCTATATACAAAATATTAATAAAAATCTTAATTTCAATTTTATTAAATTGCAGTCCACTATAACACTAAATCATTTGACTGTACTTTTAAATAGCAGTCTACCAGTCATTATAAAAATCACCATAAAGTATATTAATGATTGTCTTTTATTAAGAACATCTGTATAACTTTTTTTAATATGCATCTGTATAATTTTTTTTTAATATGCAACCAAATTTTTGTTTGTGTTCTTTTTTTAATTGTTCATGAACATTAACAATGTGTTAACTGTTGATATTTATAGCCTTTTTCTTCTTCGCTGTGAATACCACTGTCACTCTAATATAATTATAATCAATTTAACTATTGTCAGTTTATTGTCTTAATTTTGTATGCCATGACCATTTAATGTAAATGTGTTTGTGCGAATAAAATATTGTCTATTGTCTATTGTAATGAATTTACTTATCAAATGAACACAAGTAATTGACTTGAGGGGTATAAGGTGCCATTAAAGATGTATTGGACCCTATCATTACTATGACTTTACACTGAAGCTGTAGCAGCATACACTAATTACATTTGATTTATCTGTAGTGTCTGTGATCTCATCTGCAGAACATTCAGTAAATCCAAAGTTCACAAAAACAATACATTATAATGTCAGAATCCAACCAAAACCGATAGATAGAATCTAACCATAGCAGCTTGACAGATTTCAACCAAAACAGCTTCATAAAATTCAACCAAAACAGCTTCACAGAATTCAACCAAAACAGCTTTACAACAATTCAACCAAAACAGCTTGACAGAATACAACCAAAACAACTTGACAAATTCAACCAAAACAGCTTCACAGAATTCAACCAAAATCAGCTTCATAGAATTCAACCAAAACAGCTTAACGGAATACAACCAAAACAGCTTGACAAATTCAACCAAAAACAGATTTACAGAATTCAACCAAACACAGCTTCACATAATTCAATCTAAACAGCTTAACTGAATCCAACCAAAACAGCTTAACTGAATCCAACCAAAACAGCTTAACTGAATCCAACCAAAACAGCTTAACTGAATCCAACCAAAACAGCTTCACATAATTCAACCAAAACAGCTTTACACAATTCAACGATAACAGTTTGACAGAATTCAACCAAAACAGGTTGGCAGAATTCAACCAAAACAACTTGTAGGAATCTAGAAAATACAGATAGACTGAACCAAAATAAGTTGATGGAATCCAACCATAACAGCTTGTAGGAATCTAGAAAATACAGATAGACTGAACTAAAACAAGTTGACGGAATCCAACCATAACAGCTTGTAGGAATCTAGAAAATACAGATAGACTGAACTAAAACAGGTTGACGGAATTCAACCATAACAGCTTGTAGAAATCTAGAAAATACAGATAGACTGAACCAAAACAAGTTGACGGAATCCAACCATAACAGCTTGTAGAAATCTAGAAAATGCAGATAGACTGAACCAAAATAGGTTGACGGAATCCAACCATAACAGCTTGTAGAAATCTAGAAAATACAGATAGACTGAACCAAAATAGGTTGACGGAATCCAACCATAACAGCTTGTAGGAATCTAGAAAATACAGATAGACTGAACCAAAACAAGTTGCCAGAATCCAAACAAAACAGCTTCACACAACTCAACCAAACAGCTTGACAGAATTCAACCAATACAATAAAAAAAGAGTTGTTATGAACAATGATTGCTGAGATTGATTTTTTCTTGTATATGTGATTAGGGGTTAGCTTGATAAAGGTGTCATGCATCATACACGCCAGTATGTAGGTGTCTGTATTAGGGAGCCATTTCAACAACAAGACCTTTTTTAACAATGGCTTTTAAACATTTTAATAATATATGGTGAATTTTGAGTTATTATGGATAAGTACCTCCACTGGCTTTGCAAGGTGTGCTCTCCTCTGATCTTCAGTGGCTAGTATAGCCAGTTTTTATGCAGAATAGTTCTCTCTTGGTGCCTCTTTAGACATCTACAAATACTTATTAGGACCACAATATAGCCAAGCATGCTGATTATGGTGTTCAACACTTATCAATCAATCAAAAGGACAAAGCTATTTACAACCACAGTACAACCTTCAACAATGAGCAAAACCCATACTGTATAGAATTCTCTAAAAAGACCCTTAATGACAAAGTGTTAAATTATTCAGAAGAGAACACCAAAGGTCTGATTTATGCAAAAAAAAATAAAAAAATAAAAAAGGAATAATTAATCAAAGGTTTCTGATTAAGGACAGGCATGCAAATAATCTGTCATGTTGCAATATATTTCTGAGCAATTAAACCTCCCTTAATGTAGGACAGTAGTGTATTAGCACAATATAAGAATATTGAAACTAAAAAAATCAGTTGAAAAAGGCTTGACTCATTAGATTGACATTAAGCACACACAAAAATACTACCACAAGACAAAAAACTCAAGAGTAATCACAATTCCTGATGGTACTTGTACCTTCTTCTCAAACAGATTTTCTTTGAACTTTTTTTCATTGATTATGCCTTAATATCCTTTTACAGATCATATGGACAATTTCCCATATGGGTGCTGCATGTAGCTCAGAGCCAGAGTATAAACATATTCCAGATTCAGCTGTAAAAGAAACTCTCCACCCATCAGATTTACATCAAAATCCTGCGAAAGTAGTGCAAAAACCTCAAGTAGAAAAGAAAGTAAAAGTTGACCAAGATACAGAGATAGATACAGTACCAAAAATGTCTACTTTAAGTCCTGGTAAAGCTCCTCCTAAAAGGACAATTTCTGTCTTGAAACAAATGGGAGACGATGAGCGAATGAAGAGAAATCCTGAAATAAAAGAATTCTTGACAGATTTTATCAACGTTCGTGTATACATAGAAAATCTTTTGAAAAAACAGGTGTGCGATGAGTATGAAGAATTACATAAGATGTTAATGGACAAAATCATTGAACCATTTAATAAACAGACCAAAGACGAGGGAAGATTGTTGATGGGGGATCATCTAGCTAGAATTAGGTAAGATAAATTGTCCTTGTCATGTTAAAGGTGATAAGTCAGGTAATTCAAACTCAAAAAGTCTTCTAAATTCATAAGAACTAGACATCATTTGAATTAAAACATTTCATATTCAGTTAAAATATGTGTGAAATTACAATACGTTTTTATGAAGTTTCCATGGGAGATAATCAATTTTTTTTATTTTCAAAAATCTTTATTCAAATGAATATTGTTTTAGGTTATCTCCCATGGAAACTTATAAACAATGTATTGTTATTTCACACATATTTTACCAATTATAAGATGTTTTAATTCAATTGATGTCTTATTCTTATGAATATAGAAGACTTTTAAAAAAAATAATACATGAAAGCTTAGTTTAGAAATTTTTATAGCAATTCAAAACTACTACTTATCACCTTTAGCAGGACAATCTCTATATAATCTCTTGGAATAATTTTTCACAGCAACATTAAAGGGGAATTAAAGTATAATAGGATTGTAAGTATACTGTTGGACTTTCACGATATGACTGATCAGTTTGTTCAAATTTCTGACCAATTGAACAGTTTAATTGGTTTTATAAAACAAATTGAAACTTGGTTAGAATTTTGATAAATTGTGATAGGTGGAGAGTAACGCTAACATTTAAGTCACAGTAACAACTTTGTCAGCTATATCTAAATACTATCCTGCCAACTTACATGATTTATGAGAGATTTCCCCAATAAGAGATGTTGACATGAATTTTAAAATTTGATGTTTATTATATGAACTGAATACCTTAAACCAGGCATTCAAAGGAGTTAAAAGTGTATTGAAGCACATTCATACTCATTCAAACAATATAGTAGTACTTTAAAACACTTGTGACAATTGAAGAGGAGCATTAGATTCTCTTGCACTTAAAATATCCCATGGAGATTTTGAAAATTTGACAGTAATATGAAATAATTTTCCCTGTGGATCATAAACCTCACTACCAGATATTTGAATGAAATACCCTGAGATTTAACTTCTTTCTTCAAAAGGATTTTATTTTATTTTTAGTTTTGTGAAGCCATTAGTAGAATTATATAATAGAATTTTGGAGGACAGTGAAATCTTCGATGGTATTTCTCCAACTCTTGATGATGATGATGGTGAGGAACCATATCATATAGCTATAAAAGACATAAGAACAATACTGTGGAACTTCTCAGATACCAGTAAAGACTTCGGAATGTCTATTGCTCAAGATACAGATTTCTTTCAGTCTATTGTCAAAGATTTGCAGATTACCTTTAAAGAAGGACTGGACCTTTTGGTAAGAATTAAATTGTGTATATGCTTTTTTTTTTTACACAACCACCATTATAATTCCTGTTTTGATAGTTTTTTTTGTAAATGTATTAATACTGTAATAAAATACTGAATATTTCAGTGGCTGATCCAGAGGTCTTGGGGTTGAAACCCCTCCTTTTTTTTGACGTTCAAGCATTTGCATGTGGACATATGGTTGGACTCCCCCCCCCTCCTTTTGTAGCTCACCTGACCTGAAAGGTCAAGTGAGCTTTTCTCATCACTTGGCGTTCGTCGTCCGTCGTCGTCTGTTAACTTTTACAAAAATCTTCTCCTCTGAAACTACTGGACTATATTCAACCAAACTTGGCCACAATCATCACTAGGGTATCTAGTTTAAACAATGTGTCAGATGATCCTGCCTACCAACCAACATGGCCAACATGACTAAAAATAGAACAAAGGGGTAAAATGTAATTTTTGCCTTATATCTCTGAAACTAAAGCATTTAGAGCAAACTTGACAATTGGTAAAATGTTCATCAGGTTAAAACCTATCCACCCTGAAATTTGCAGATGAAGCAGTGGGCTGCTGCCCCTGAATTAGTAATTTTAAGGAAATTTTGCAGTTTTTGATTATTATCTTGAATTCTATTATAGAAAGAGATACACTGTAAACAGCAATAATGTTCAGCAAAGTAAGATCTACAAATAATTCAACATTCCCAAAATGGTCAATTGACCCCATAAAGAGTTATTACCCTTTAAAGTCAAATTTAACAATTTTTTATAATTTTTGTAATCTTTTACAAAAGTCTTCTCCTGAAACATGTATGTATGTATGCACTTGTAGATTCCTCCAATATCTGAAGAACCCCTCGAGAGCTGCGAGGGTACAGTGGAATCCATGTACACTCCCTATCAGAATTAATGGAGATGTGTCACTAACGTATTTACAATGTTTAATATTTAAGTCGACAATCCCCACCCCATCAACAAGGAGTGTTAGGACACCAGGCAGAGTCTGTTATTATGGTGGAGGAAGCCGAAGTACTCAGAGAGAACCACGGGGCTGCTCGGCGGGAACAGATAAACCGAAGAGATATCAACAGATTGAACTCCAGGTCAAAGTTGGAGTCAATGCATGTGTCACGATGTGGTCCCTAATTTAAGAGAAATAGTGCTGTAATGTATAAAACTTTCTTTTACAGAAAGAAGATGAATTTTCTTTCAATTCAGCTGTAGCCATAATAACAAACTGTGGACGAGCTGGAGTTCAAAAGTCATCTTTCAATGTAGAGGTCGTCAAAAAGGACAACTCTGATCCAGAGTATATCCACATGGTGGACGTTCTTACTCCTTTTCTCAAGTCTAAAGAACAATGTATGTTATTACAGCGGAAATATTATTACCTTAGTATAATTCCAATTATTTTACCATTTCACACCATTACTATGAAAATAAGGAGATGTTGAATAATAAAGATTTCGACACTACATGTGTACTTTTTCATAATTTATTTGTCATGCAGGCCTACAGAGAATGCGCTGTTTTTTTGTACAATTTTTGTAGATTGTAGTTTATATTTTTTACTTTCTGATGCTCTTAAATTAATTAAGAAATAGTTCATAGCAGCCATATATTTGTTTTTATTTAACCATGGGCTTACGCTCGGTATAAAATAATAGAATTTAAATGCCCAACCCATGGTTTGGTCCTAAGACTGGTATTTTTCGCAAATACCCTTCCATAACATGGTATATATGTTTAATTACACCGAATAGATTTGGATTGAAACTCTCTGTACTGGTGAAAGGAAATATATTTTACTAGTAAGATGTAATTCATAAACATGTTTATGCATAATTTTGAGGATAAGTAGAGACTATCATAATACTGCAGGAATTATACATGTACACCTAAGCCCTGTCTTAATGTTATGTTATATCCAAAATTTTGGCAGGAAGAGGCTAGCAAGGGTAAAAAAGGAATATCCAAAATTTCAAATACCACAGCAAAGATGGGAATCTGAGACAAATTTACCGGCAGTGGTGAAAAGTATGCGAATTCGTTTGAAATTAGTCTTTGTTAAATTTGCACTTTTCTGAAAATGGTGCATATTTTATTTTTGTTTCAAATCCGGAAATTCTTGGCATGAGTAAAGTTTTATCCTGTCCAATACTATAGAAAAATGTTCACATAATATTTTATTGCATATAAGAAAATAACAATCACTGGAAGTCAAACAATCAAAAGTTCACTCTTTTTTTTTCTGTGCACAAGCTTTTAATAGTAATTATGTAACCTGAAGGTTCCAAACTATTCTATAGAAACACCAAATAAAAAAAAATGGTGCTTTGAAACACACAAGATATATGTGTATGAATCAGAATTTTTTTATTGCAATGAAATGAGGATTAATTTCCTACAACTGTCAGTATTGTTTTCAACCCTTTTTCATATGCAATGAAATGTGGCGTACTATGATTTGATAGTATTACACCTCTAAGCTTATTATGACAAAATTGAAGCAAACTTGCTGCTAAAAGTGAACTATTAGTTCACTTTTTCACTTTCATTTATGATTAAGCAGAATAAAAATGCACCTCATAAAGAAAACTTAGAAAACGTTGTAGGTCTATTGCACATTTAAAGCATTTTTTAATATATTGTAAGGTATTCATTGGCAAAAAAAATGTTTTTTTCTATAGTATCCATCATTATGAGTTATTTATTTATTTACAGTTGTGAAATTAACCACTTTGTTGGCACTTTCATACATGGTAAATGAAGATCAGAATAGGTTTTTAACTGCAGACCTGTCATTGTTTGATTTCCTTCTGGATATGATTAAAGTAGCCATGAAAGAAAAGGACAGACGTCACTCTGGCTTCAGTGTTCATGAGCTTATAGAAGGACTTGCTGGTCTAGCCAAAAATGATGAGAATAAATTAAAGATCATGGAAAAGAAAGATACTTATCCTCTTCTGAAGAAATCCATTATGCAGAATAAAGCTGAGCAAGAACAGCTAGCTGCAGTCAGGGCTGTATGGGAGTTATCCTTCGTTGAAAAGAACAAAAAGATTTTAGCTGTAAGTATTTGAATCTGACTTATTTGTGGATATATGTTGTTTTTTTTTTTAAGATTCTGAATGGTTGATTGTTCAGAATCAGACATGTCATTTGTCAATATGCAGGTACGGATCCAGGCAAGGTTTTAAAATAACTTTTTATGAGGTATTAATTTTATCCAAAATTTTTTGTATAAACAAATAAAGTTAAGAGAAATTTTATTTTTGACTGGTTGAATTCAGCAAGAATACACAGTTGATTTGTATCCATTAAGCAGTTCATGTTTTGGGCAGGCATTTATCTTTGACCAAGTATGCTTATAAGTACATTGTATTAATTCTGTTTCCCTCCTGTTACAATTAAAACTCTGGGAAATTGTTTCATTCTCAAAGATAATGCGATTCAACAATATTTTTATGATTGAAGTTTTACATGTTTATGATTTTTATTTTTTTGAATTCAGAAAGATAAAGAACTGATGTCAAGGTTAGAGAGTTTGCAAAAGCATGACAATCAAGATATAGCTAATTCAGCAGGAAGAGCATTGTTTGTCATCAATCCTGACAGTGAGTTATCTTTCTGTTGTTTAATCATTAGTGAACTCAATGAAACACTCAAATATACACAATAAAAAAACATAATTTCTATGGTATGATTGCTAATGGGACATATATTCACCAAAGGATAGATGTAAGCAACGATAGGTCACCATACAACTTTCATCAAAGACCAAGACCCTTACTATATAGTCAGCTGTAAAGTTAGTCACCACATAGCAAAATGTGAAATAATTTATAAAAAAAACAAAATACAACAGCAACCTAATTTATGACAGAAAAATGTTGGAAATAAATAAATCAGACAACAACTAATGGCACCCTCTGAATTACAGGCTTCTAACTTGGGACAGACACATAAAGAATGAATTGTCTCCCATTGTTTGTCATGAATTACAGGCTTCTAACTTGGGACAGACACATAAAGAATGAATTGTCTCCCATTGTTTGTCATGAATTACAGGCTTCTAACTCAGGACAGACACATAAAGAATGAATTGTCTCCCATTGTTTGTCATGAATTACAGGCTTCTAACTCGGGACAGACACATAAAGAATGAATTGTCTCCCATTGTTTGTCATGAATTACAGGCTTCTAACTCAGGACAGACACATAAAGAATGAATTGTCTCCCATTGTTTGTCATGAATTACAGGCTTCTAACTCGGGACAGACACATAAAGAATGAATTGTCTCCCATTGTTTGTCATGAATTACAGGCTTCTAACTCGGGACAGACACATAAAGAATGAATTGTCTCCCATTGTTTGTCATGAATTACAGGCTTCTAACTCGGGACAGACACATAAAGAATGAATTGTCTCCCATTGTTTGTCATGAATTACAGGCTTCTAACTCGGGACAGACACATAAAGAATGAATTGTCTCCCATTGTTTGTCATGAATTACAGGCTTCTAACTCGGGACAGACACATAA
The DNA here is from genome assembly GCF_965363235.1 of Mytilus galloprovincialis. Taxonomy (NCBI): domain Eukaryota; kingdom Metazoa; phylum Mollusca; class Bivalvia; order Mytilida; family Mytilidae; genus Mytilus; species Mytilus galloprovincialis. The sequence goes on from NC_134841.1 coordinate 2,376,523, forward strand.
AGAATGAATTGTCTCCCATTGTTTGTCATGAATTACAGGCTTCTAACTCGGGACAGACACATAAAGAATGAATTGTCTCCCATTGTTTGTCATGAATTACAGGCTTCTAACTCTGGACAGACACATAAAGAATGAATTGTCTCCCATTGTTTGTCATGAATTACAGGCTTCTAACTCGGGACAGACACATAAAGAATGAATTGTCTCCCATTGTTTGTCATGAATTACAGGCTTCTAACTCGGGACAGACACATAAAGAATGAATTGTCTCCCATTGTTTGTCATGAATTACAGGCTTCTAACTCGGGACAGACACATAAAGAATGAATTGTCTCCCATTGTTTGTCATGAATTACAGGCTTCTAACTCGGGACAGACACATAAAGAATGAATTGTCTCCCATTGTTTGTCATGAATTACAGGCTTCTAACTCGGGACAGACACATAAAGAATGAATTGTCTCCCATTGTTTGTCATGAATTACAGGCTTCTAACTCGGGACAGACACATAAAGAATGAATTGTCTCCCATTGTTTGTCATGAATTACAGGCTTCTAACTCTGGACAGACACATAAAGAATGAATTGTCTCCCATTGTTTGTCATGAATTACAGGCTTCTAACTTGGGACAGACACATAAAGAATGAATTGTCTCCCATTGTTTGTCATGAATTACAGGCTTCTAACTCGGGACAGACACATAAAGAATGAATTGTCTCCCATTGTTTGTCATGAATTACAGGCTTCTAACTCAGGACAGACACATAAAGAATGAATTGTCTCCCATTGTTTGTCATGAATTACAGGCTTCTAACTCGGGACAGACACATAAAGAATGAATTGTCTCCCATTGTTTGTCATGAATTACAGGCTTCTAACTCGGGACAGACACATAAAGAATGAATTGTCTCCCATTGTTTGTCATGAATTACAGGCTTCTAACTCGGGACAGACACATAAAGAATGAATTGTCTCCCATTGTTTGTCATGAATTACAGGCTTCTAACTCGGGACAGACACATAAAGAATGAATTGTCTCCCATTGTTTGTCATGAATTACAGGCTTCTAACTCGGGACAGACACATAAAGAATGAATTGTCTCCCATTGTTTGTCATGAATTACAGGCTTCTAACTCTGGACAGACACATAAAGAATGAATTGTCTCCCATTGTTTGTCATGAATTACAGGCTTCTAACTCGGGACAGACACATAAAGAATGAATTGTCTCCCATTGTTTGTCATGAATTACAGGCTTCTAACTCGGGACAGACACATAAAGAATGAATTGTCTCCCATTGTTTGTCATGAATTACAGGCTTCTAACTCGGGACAGACACATAAAGAATGAATTGTCTCCCATTGTTTGTCATTAGTATTCTAAAACTGTATTATACCATGGTGGATACATATCTAGCTTTACTTATTTTTACAATTACTGTTTTTTCAAAGGGTATAATGAATAGAAGAAATATATAATTATTGATAGAAAAGCATTTCTTGCATCAGAAAGAGCTGTTATTTTAAAATTACTAGCAGATAATGTAAATCTAGCAGCCAGCACTTTGGTACAAGTATTTATTCATATTATGCTTATACTTAATATATTGTTCTGAAACTTCAATTTCGTTATGGATTTTTTTTTTCTGATTATTTTAGAAGTCCTTTTAGTTTTTTGTATTTAGAATAATACATCTAGGTAAAATGTCTTCTTCAGTGAATATAGACTGCTGATTTTGTGTTCATCTGTTGTAATAATGTTTTTTTAAATTATTAGATGAGAAAAATCTGATGAAATCAGTAGCTGATTCTCACTCTAAACTGGAACACCCTGAACAAGAACATATAATGATAAGTTACCAGTGGAGTAACCAGAAAACTATACTACAGGTCAGTTATCTCCCTTTACCCTGAACAAGAACATATCATGATAAGTTACCAGTGGAGTAACCAGAAAACTATACTTCAGGTCAGTTATCTCCCTTTACCCTGAACAAGAACATTTCATGATAAGTTACCAGTGGAGTAACCAGAAAACTATACTACAGGTCAGTTATCTCCCTTTACCCTGAACAAGAACATATCATGATAAGTTACCAGTGGAGTAACCAGAAAACTATACTTCAGGTCAGTTATCTCCCTTTACCCTGAACAAGGACATTTCATGATAAGTTACCAGTGGAGTAACAAGAAAACTATACTTCAGGTCAGTTATCTCCCCTTACCCTGAACAAGAACACATCATGATAAGTTACCAGTGGAGTAACCAGAAAACTATACTTCAGGTCAGTTATCTCCCCTTACCCTGAACAAGACCATATAATGATAAGTTACCAGTGGAGTAACCAGAAAACTATACTTCAGGTCAGTTATCTCCCTTTACCCTGAACAAGAACATATCATGATAAGTTACCAGTGGAGTAACCAGAAAACTATACTTCAGGTCAGTTATCTCCCCTTACCCTGAACAAGAACATATCATGATAAGTTACCAGTGGAGTAACCAGAAAACTATACTTCAGGTCAGTTATCTCCCCTTACCCTGAACAAGAACATATCATGATAAGTTACCAGTGGAGTAACAAGAAAACTATACTTCAGGTCAGTTATCTCCCTTTACCCTGAACAAGAACATTTCATGATAAGTTACCAGTGGAGTAACAAGAAAACTATACTTCAGGTCAGTTATCTCCCTTTACCCTGAACAAGAACATTTCATAAGTTACCAGTGGAGTAACCAGAAAACTATACTACAGGTCAGTTATCTCCCTTTACCCTGAACAAGAACATATCATGATAAGTTACCAGTGGAGTAACCAGAAAACTATACTTCAGGTCAGTTATCTCCCTTTACCCTGAACAAGGACATTTCATGATAAGTTACCAGTGGAGTAACAAGAAAACTATACTTCAGGTCAGTTATCTCCCTTTACCCTGAACAAGAACATTTCATGATAAGTTACCAGTGGAGTAAACAGAAAACTATAGTTCAGGTCAGTTATCTCCCTTTACCCTGAACAAGAACATTTCATGATAAGTTACCAGTGGAGTAACCAGAAAACTATACTACAGGTCAGTTATCTCCCCTAACCTGAATAAGAACATATCATGATAAGTTACCAGTGGAGAAACCAGAAAACTATACTACAGGTCAGTTATCTCCCCTTACCCTGAACAAGAACATATCATGATAAGTTACCAGTGGAGTAACCAGAAAACTATACTTCAGATCAGTTATCTCCCCTTACCCTGAACAAGAACATATCATGATAAGTTACCAGTGGAGTAACCATAAAACTATACTTCAGGTCAGTTATCTCCCTTTACCCTGAACAAGAACATTTCATGATAAGTTACCAGTGGAGTAAACAGAAAACTATATTTCAGGTCAGTTATCTCCCTTTACCCTGAACAAGAACATTTCATGATAAGTTACCAGTGGAGTAACCAGAAAACTATACTACAGGTCAGTTATCTCCCCTTACCCTGAATAAGAACATATCATGATAAGTTACCAGTGGAGAAACCAGAAAACTATACTACAGGTCAGTTATCTCCCCTTACCCTGAACAAGAACATATCATGATAAGTTACCAGTGGAGTAACCAGAAAACTATACTTCAGATCAGTTATCTCCCCTTACCCTGAACAAGAACATATCATGATAAGTTACCAATGGAGTAACCAGAAAACTGTTCTTCAGGTCAGTTATCTCCCCTTACCCTGAACAAGAACATATCATGATAAATTACCAGTGGAGTAACCAGAAAACTATACTTCAGGTCAGTTATCTCCCCTTACCCTGAACAAGGACATATCATGATAAGTTACCAGTGGAGTAACTAGAAAACTATACTACAGGTCAGTTATCTCCTCTTACCCTGAACAAGAACATATCATGATAAGTTACCAGTGGAGTAACCAGAAAAATATACTTCAGGTCAGTTATCTCCCCTTACCCTGAACAAGAACACATCATGATAAGTTACCAGTGGAGAAACCAGAAAACTATACTTCAGGTCAGTTATCTCCCTTTACCCTGAACAAGAACATATCATGATAAGTTACCAGTGGAGTAACCAGAAAACTATACTTCAGGTCAGTTATCTCCCCTTACCCTGAACAAGAACATATCAAGATAAGTTACCAGTGGAGTAACCAGAAAACTATACTACAGGTCAGTTATCTCCCTTTACCCTGAACAAGAAAATATCATGATAAGTTACCAGTGGAGTAACCAGAAAACTATACTTCAGGTCAGTTATCTCCCTTTACCCTGAACAAGGACATTTCATGATAAGTTACCAGTGGAGTAACAAGAAAACTATACTTCAGGTCAGTTATCTCCCTTTACCCTGAACAAGAACATTTCATGATAAGTTACCAGTGGAGTAAACAGAAAACTATAGTTCAGGTCAGTTATCTCCCCTTACCCTGAACAAGAACATTTCATGATAAGTTACCAGTGGAGTAACCAGAAAACTATACTACAGGTCAGTTATCTCCCCTAACCTGAATAAGAACATATCATGATAAGTTACCAGTGGAGAAACCAGAAAACTATACTACAGGTCAGTTATCTCCCCTTACCGTGAACAAGAACATATCATGATAAGTTACCAGTGGAGTAACCAGAAAACTATACTTCAGATCAGTTATCTCCCCTTACCCTGAACAAGAACATATCATGATAAGTTACCAGTGGAGTAACCATAAAACTATACTTCAGGTCAGTTATCTCCCTTTACCCTGAACAAGAACATTTCATGATAAGTTACCAGTGGAGTAAACAGAAAACTATATTTCAGGTCAGTTATCTCCCTTTACCCTGAACAAGAACATTTCATGATAAGTTACCAGTGGAGTAACCAGAAAACTATACTACAGGTCAGTTATCTCCCCTTACCCTGAATAAGAACATATCATGATAAGTTACCAGTGGAGAAACCAGAAAACTATACTACAGGTCAGTTATCTCCCCTTACCCTGAACAAGAACATATCATGATAAGTTACCAGTGGAGTAACCAGAAAACTATACTTCAGATCAGTTATCTCCCCTTACCCTGAACAAGAACATATCATGATAAGTTACCAATGGAGTAACCAGAAAACTGTTCTTCAGGTCAGTTATCTCCCCTTACCCTGAACAAGAACATATCATGATAAATTACCAGTGGAGTAACCAGAAAACTATACTTCAGGTCAGTTATCTCCCCTTACCCTGAACAAGGACATATCATGATAAGTTACCAGTGGAGTAACTAGAAAACTATACTACAGGTCAGTTATCTCCTCTTACCCTGAACAAGATCATATCATGATAAGTTACCAGTGGAGTAACCAGAAAAATATACTTCAGGTCAGTTATCTCCCCTTACCCTGAACAAGAACACATCATGATAAGTTACCAGTGGAGAAACCAGAAAACTATACTTCAGGTCAGTTATCTCCCTTTACCCTGAACAAGAACATATCATGATAAGTTACCAGTGGAGTAACCAGAAAACTATACTTCAGGTCAGTTATCTCCCCTTACCCTGAACAAGAACATATCAAGATAAGTTACCAGTGGAGTAACCAGAAAACTATACTACAGGTCAGTTATCTCCCCTTACCCTGAACAAGAAAATATCATGATAAGTTACCAGTGGAGTAACCAGAAAACTATACTTCAGGTCAGTTATCTCTCTTTACCCTGAACAAGAACATATCATGATAAGTTACCAGTGGAGTAACCAGAAAACTATACTACAGGTCAGTTATCTCCCCTTACCCTGAACAAGAACATATCATGATAAGTTATCAGTAGAGTAACCAGAAAACTATACTTCAGGTCAGTTATCTCCCCTTACCCTGAACAAGAAAATATCAAGATAAGTTACCAGTGGAGTAACCAGAAAACTATACTACAGGTCAGTTATCTCCCCTTACCCTGAACAAGAACATATCAAGATAAGTTACCAGTGAAGTAACAAGAAAACTATACTTCAGGTCAGTTATCTCCCCTTACCCTGAACAAGAACATATCATTATAAGTAACCAGTGGAGTAACCAGAAAACTATACTTCAGGTCAGTTATCTCCCCTTACCCTGAACAAGAACATATCATGATAAGTTACCAGTGGAGTAACCAGAAAACTATACTTCAGGTCATTTATCTCCCCTTACCCTGAACAAGAAAATATCAAGATAAGTTACCAGTGGAGTAACCAGAAAACTATACTTCAGGTCAGTTATCTCCCCTTACCCTGAACAAGAACATATCATGATAAGTTATCAGTAGAGTAACCAGAAAACTATACTTCAGGTCAGTTATCTCCCCTTACCCTGAACAAGAACATATCAAGATAAGTTACCAGTGGAGTAACCAGAAAACTATACTACAGGTCAGTTATCTCCCCTTACCCTGAACAAGAACATATCATGATAAGTTACCAGTGGAGTAACCAGAAAACTGTACTACAGGTCAGTTATATCCCCTTACCCTGAACAAGAACATATCATGATAAGTTACCAGTGGAGTAACCAGAAAACTATACTACAGGTGAGTTATCTCCCCTTACCCTGAACAAGAACATATCAAGATAAGTTACCAGTGGAGTAACCAGAAAACTATACTTCAGGTCAGTTATCTCCCCTTACCCTGAACAAGAACATATCAAGATAAGTTACCAGTGGAGTAACCAGAAAACTATACTACAGGTCAGTTATCTCCCCTTACCCTGAACAAGAAAATATCATGATAAGTTACCAGTGGAGTAACCAGAAAACTATACTTCAGGTCAGTTATCTCCCTTTACCCTGAACAAGAACATTTCATGATAAGTTACCAGTGGAGTAACCAGAAAACTATACTTCAGGTCAGTTATCTCCCCTTACCCTGAACAAGAACATATCAAGATAAGTTACCAGTGGAGTAACCAGAAAACTATACTACAGGTCAGTTATCTCCCCTTACCCTGAACAAGAAAATATCATGATAAGTTACCAGTGGAGTAACCAGAAAACTATACTTCAGGTCAGTTATCTCCCTTTACCCTGAACAAGAACATATCATGATAAGTTACCAGTGGAGTAACCAGAAAACTATACTTCAGGTCAGTTATCTCCCTTTACCCTGAACAAGAACATATCATGATAAGTTACCAGTGGAGTAACAAGAAAACTATACTTCAGGTCAGTTATCTCCCCTTACCCTGAACAAGAACATATCAAGATAAGTTACCAGTGGAGTAACCAGAAAACTATACTACAGGTCAGTTATCTCCCCTTACCCTGAACAAGAAAATATCATGATAAGTTACCAGTGGAGTAACCAGAAAACTAAACTTCAGGTCAGTTATCTCCCTTTACCCTGAACAAGAACATATCATGATAAGTTACCAGTGGAGTAACCAGAAAACTATACTTCAGGTCAGTTATCTCCCTTTACCCTGAACAAGAAAATATTATGATAAGTTACCAGTGGAGTAACCAGAAAACTATACTTCAGGTCAGTTATCTCCCCTTATCCTGAACAAGAACATATCATGATAAGTTACCAGTGGAGTAACCAGAAAACTATACTACTGGTCAGTTATCTCCCCTTACCCTGAACAAGAACATATCATGATAAGTTACCAGTAGAGTAACCAGAAAACTATACTACAGGTCAGTTATCTCCCCTTACCCTGAACAAGAACATATCATGATAAGTTACCAGTAGAGTAACCAGAAAACTATACTTCAGGTCAGTTATCTCCCCTTACCCTGAACAAGAAAATATCATGATAAGTTACCAGTGGAGTAACCAGAAAACTATACTTCAGGTCAGTTATCTCCCCTTACCCTGAACAAGAACATATCATGATAAGTTACCAATGGAATAATACATGACATTGTTTTACAGATAAAGGATAAGTTGAGACAAAACAATTTCCCAGTATGGATAGATGTAGATTTTATGGAAGGATCTATGCTTCAAATGATGGCTTCAGCTATAGAAAAGGCATCAGTGGTGTTAATTTGTTACTCAGAAAAATACAAGGACAGTAAAAACTGCAGAACAGGTAGTTGATAGTAAAAATTCTGTCATTTGATAAAATTACTTTGTAGTGAAATAATATTAATCTTCAAATAAAGGGTAGTAATAATTTTCTAACACATGACTAAATAACTCAATTTCAACCAATAAAAATCTTGCATAAAAAAAATAAAGAACACAAAAAGGCTGCATTAGATGGCTTAAAAAATTGACTTTGACTTTTGAGTCCTATAAAGTGTGAACATTTTTACATACCTTTGGTTGAAGACCCATGTATGACCCCTAAAAAAAAGACTTTCATTTAAAAGTTTGATTGCAATACTCAGGGTTATTAAGAAAATAATTTACTTCAGAGAGCTGAAGGTTATATATTTTTTTATCATATTATTTTATGTTTTCCGAAAATAAAGTAATTTGGTTTAACAAAAATTTACAAAGTAGCATACCTATTTAACTTTCAAAGTAGCATACATATTAAATGTAAAGTAGCATACCTATTTAACATTTAAAGTAGCATGCCATATTAAATGTAAAGTAGCATACCTATTTAACATTTAAAGTAGCATGCCATATTAAATGTAAAGTAGCATACCTATTTAACATTTAAAGTAGCATGCCATATTAAATGTAAAGTAGCATACCTATTTAACATTTAAAGTAGCATGCCATATTAAATTTAAAGTAGCATACCTATTTAACATTTAAAGTAGCATGCCATATTAAATGTAAAGTAGCATACATATTCAACAGGTAAAGAAGCATAATGAAATTGAGAATGGAAATGGGGAATATGTCAAAAAGATATTAAACATGTTTTAAATGTAGCAGTGTATATTTAACCAGTAAAGTATTGTGTTAATTTTTCATGAAAAGATGTATGTAATTTAGCTTGTCAATTTAACATGTGACATATTTTTTATTTTGTAGAGGCAGAGTATGCTTTTGCTAGAGACAAAATGATTATTCCTGTACTATTACAAAACCGATACAGACCTGATGGCTGGCTTGGTATTCTGATTGGATCTAAGAAATTCTATGATTTTAGTGGAAAATATGATTTTGAAAAAAAGTTTCTGGAATTGAGAGGTGAATTAGAAGGACAGTTGTTACAAAAGGTATAATTTATATCATGTAATTGTGTCTGTTTTATGTTTAAAATTAAAAAGATAGGGGTAATTGAGATCATATCTATAAATAAACACCAAACAGATACAAGGGAGACATTCAAAAATAAAATATCTTAAACCATGAAAATGTCATTGTTTAAAAGGAGCAGTTGGGACAGTATCAAATTTATCAACTACAACCAAGCAGCATAAAATTACAATCCAACTACTATAAAATATAGGATTCAGAAGGATACTGAAATGCTGGTTTGTTGTTTTCTTTAGACTGTTGAATTTATTCATGATTATATTTGATAATTCTATTTCTTTAAGGATTTTAGACCCTCTGTTTTAAAATTACAAGCTTTTTAAATGACTGTATTAAAATTATGAACAGAAAAGTAGGGGTTAAGCTGAAACAATTTTGATTGGAACTACATGGATAAAAATAGAGTATTCTGAGTTATAAACAAAACAGTGAAACACAAGAGTAGTAAACCTACTTAAATCAGCTTATCTGTTGTAAAAAATGTAGTCAGCATTTTGTTTATAATATTTATAATTACAGAAAAGACAGCCTGCAGCAATGAAGGATTTAGTGAATCAAGTTGTTACTGTGTACGAGGATGTGGAGAAAGAAATAGGTGTATTGAGTTGGACAAAACAGGACTTACAGAACTGGTTAAAACAAAATCAATTAGAATCGTAAGTTACCTTTGCAAATCTATTTGGATGGAGAGTTGTCTCATTGGAACTCATACAACATCCTCTTATTTACATTGATCCAAATAAATATTTTTTAGAAGTGCAGGTTTTCTTTGAATTTGTTAAAAGTTAGAAGAATAGGAATTTTATGTTCTTTTCAAATTTTGATAATTGAACAAATTTTGGATTACCCAATAAACTGCATAAATTTTAAATGCATTATCATCAAGTCATAGTTATTTATTTTAAAAATCACACACCATAGCATTATCATAATAACAATTGGCTACAAGTACTAATTTTTGTCATATATTTTTTTTCTTAGGTTTTCTGGCCTTCATTCACTGACGGGTGAACAAATTGGATTCTTGTACAAATTATTTAGAAGGGTAAGCTTTATTACTTAAGCTAAAAACAAAATCTAATGATAAATGCATGCAATAATTTCTGAATTTACAGCAGATAAGAACTAATTATAGCCTCTTAACAAAACATCAACATTAAAAACAACAGGTTAGTGTGTATTTTCCAAATGTAATTTTTACTGTAATATTTACCTTTCTATCATTGTTGTCAATTGTAAGAACTATAATTTTTGATTCACTTATTAATCGCAAGTTTCTGAGGGAAAGGGAATTGTTACCCAGTCACACTTCTCTTTTGTCTGAAATATTTGCCACTGGACATTAAGCAAACAACAATAAAACATTTCTTGTTTTATTTTTATCACTTACCCGTAGTAATATGAAAATGATAGATAAACTTGTTAACCATTCTTTGCTACAATACTTATGAATTTACAGTGAAAACTTTATGTTTTCTTTATACAGGCTCCAGATTTCTTCTACAAATGTTTGGAAGAAAAACTTGGATTGAAGTCTTTAGAAGATCTGATGAAATTTGACAAAGCTTTAGAGAAACTTAGCAGAGACCATCCAGAAATTAACAAGCTTCTTTAATGATAAATCTGTTCATTATGGTACCATGAAATGATGAAATGAAGTTAATAAGATTCAACATCTACTGTGTCATTCTAAATGTGATATGAGCACTCACTAAAGGAGGACAGAGTTAGGGTTTTAAGCCAGGTTTATCTTCAGTTATTGGATAATCCATGACAATGTATAACTGTGCATACACAAGTTACCATTGATTTAAGTTTTGTCTTTCTTGAGTATATCAATGATGTTATTGTCTTTCTTGATTATATCAATGATGTTATTGTCTTTCTTGATTATATCAATGATGTTATTGTCTTTCTTGAGTATATCAATGATGTTATTGTCTTTCTTGAGTATATCAATGATGTTATTGTCTTTCTTGAGTATATCAATGATGTTATTGTCTTTCTTGATTATATCAATGATGTTATTGTCTTTCTTGAGTATATCAATGATGTTATTGTCTTTCTTGAGTATATCAATGATGTTATTGTCTTTCTTGAGTATATCAATGATGTTATTGTCTTTCTTGATTATATCAATGATGTTATTGTCTTTCTTGATTATATCAATGATGTTATTGTCTTTCTTGAGTATATCAATGATGTTATTGTCTTTCTTGAGTATATCAATGATGTTATTGTCTTTCTTGAGTATATCAATGATGTTATTGTTTTTCTTGAGTATATCAATGATGTTATTGTCTTTCTTGAGTATATCAATGATGTTATTGTCTTTCCCTATTGGTGTTATCAATTTGTATAGACATTAATATTATAGTTTTTATGTATTACGCAAGTCAATGTTTTACTAGACACAGGCTGTTGACTAGCCTCAATCAATCAAAATTAATTAGATGTGTAAGAATTTTTTGAAATGCACTGAATTAAAGTAATTCTCATCACATGTACACACAGGTTTAAAATATTTAGTATCGACATACAAAGTAACCAAATAATTGCTATCATTTCTTGTCTGAAAAAAAAACCTATGAAAAAGATCAAAGAAAATTAAATTCTGGTTCATTTCAATATTTTTCCCTTCTTTGTCTCATAATATACTGGTTTAATGTTAATATCAATTAGGTAAATAATAATAATCTAGATATGAAAGGTAACTAAAAACCCTGAAAAATCATGATACATAACAAAACTAAATCTAGTATGTAGAAATATACACCTCTAGTATTTATTCAGGCATTGCCCTCCCCATCTAGAAGCTATTGTTAATGTTTTTGTAAATGCATGACTACGCATAATGTTCTTCAAGTGTAAAAAAAAATACAATTTTAGTTCCTAAACTACACAACGAAATACAAAATAAATTGTTAATATGATAAAAAAATGTTGTCTATGAAAATAGTGCAAAAAGTACTAGATTCTGGAGTTTACTGCAGAATTGACATATGAAAAATAATGCTAAATAGAATAATTGGTATTAAACATTTGCAAAGACTTGCAGTACAATATAATATTTGTAGGTAAAATCTGCCAAATACATGTACAACATTTAAATAGGAGTGCTTTATTTTTTGAGAGTTAATATTTATATTCTTGTACATTAAATGTAACATCTTTGTAAATTGGTGAAACATATGTTTAAGATATAAAAGCAGCTTAATCCAGAATATCAAAGTATATGGATTATTTTAGCAGCTAACTTTTGACAATTGCTGTTTTGCTGTATGTCATAATGATTTGAATTAAGACTGTGATAAATCTCCGTCCAAGTATATATATGGCCAGTTTTTTAAACATTTATTTACATATTATAGAATTGTACACTTTTCATGTTTTAAACCATTTTATTGGTTGATTAATGAAAATTTCTCATGTAAAGAATGGGAGATAACTCTAGTTATTTTATTTGACTTTTTTATCTATTGCTGGTAGCTTAGACCTTTTTCTTGATTGAATTTGTCTTCTTGCTTTTTGTTAGTAGAGAGCATAAGACCAGATTTTGAAGAATAAATTGTATACCCTAAGATGTTGATTTCAACAGTTTTTCTATAACTGAGGTAGATTAAAAAAAACTCTTTCATGTTAATGTCCTGTGATCTTTTAATATATATTGTATAAAAACTTCTGTGATAACAAGAATAAATATCTTTTCTGTGCCTTAATTTTAATGAAGTTATTAATAAATTCTTAATTTAATAGATATTTGTGCAAATTAAAAAAAAAACAAAAAACTGTGTAAATAAATTAAATTTTGTAAAAATGATATTCATGCCAACAGCGCTGATACATGTACCACTATACAAGTGAATACAGTTGTTTTAAATATCTAAGTTTTTTGCATTTCTTGTATCATACATGTACTTTTGAACTTTAATAAAGTTGCCTACTACATGTTTATTCCAATTAAATAATGTTTAGGACTGGACAATAATGGTGATTGGCCCCATCTTCAGTAGTCAAGGGTTACGATCCACTCCCGTTCTCTTGTGAAGAGAATGGGAGTGGATTGTAACCCTTGACTAGCAAAGATGGATTGGCCCTAGACAATGTAGAAAAACTTATTTCTCTTCAAAAAAATTAGTTCATATCATTTGATAAATTTGGAAAGAGGAAATAAGGATAATAAATAAATCAGTATTAACTACAAGCATGATTGGTAAGGTATTCAATAATGATAATCAAAAGTTTTGTTGGATTTGTTTTTCATGTTTTGCATAATAAGTATTTTTTGGGGTCTTAGTATAGAGTAATGTGTGTTTTGTCTTTTTTACATTTTTAAGTAGAGTTATATATACATAGAATTATAATTGTTATTTGACCGCTTGTGACTGTTACATTGTGCCTTAACTTTGTTAATGATTTATTTTATGTTTTATAGATATATATTGTTTCCATTTTTTAGACAAATATATATTTACTATAAAATAAAGAGTTTCATTTAGTTCTTCTGAAGTCAGACATTTGTCTACATCATGCAGATATTGATCCGGCTTGTTGATACATTGGTTTATGATTTACAGACCAAGTTACCCATCCCTTTTTTCCAGTTGACCAACATTTGTCATTTGAACAGAAAATTTCTGAATTGTACTTGTAACTTTTTTTGGAGTGCAAGCAGATTTACAGCTGTTAAATTAGTTCGTAGGTGTATTATGATGACCTGCAGATCAAAGATTGTAGACAAATATAAGTGCAAAATAATGACTTCAGTTGCATTCATTCTTGTTGACCAAATTTTGCCAGACTTTCAGCCAATGTATTTAGAAAAAAAAAATGAAATTGTAATTATTGCCCCATTTGTGGCCTTCGGCTGTTGTTTACTCTATGGTCGGGTTGTTGTCCCTTTGACACATTCCCTATTTCCTTTCTCAATTTTATTATCCAGGTAACTGATTTTTTTTTATTCCAAAACCTGGTGATTTGGTTCTGATTTTTTTATTTATTAGTGTGATGAATAACAGGTCAATTTTGTATTTTGTACTCTCATCTGCCTTTTCCTGATAACACCAAACTGAATAAATAAATTGATAAAGTGTGGCGCTCATATTCGCCGTGGACACAATTTCGACGTTTTATGATTTTGAGGTGTAAAAACTTCAAAGGATGGTTGAAATGGAAGAAATATGCCGTTTAATTATATTTTTATAACAAATATGATTATTTTTGAAAATGAGACTAAATTTCAGCACTTACGGCAAAGGACCAAAAAATGGACAACGATTTTGAGCCAATTTCCTGAATGAAAGAAACGATTTCAAAGAAGCATTCTTTAGTAATTCTTTGACAGATTGCCCTAAATTTCAGTTTTTTACACCTTTCAAATGTCTGCTATTCGTCTATAATGAAATTTATTTGATAAATATTGTTTAAAGCTGCAGTTATTTGGTTTTAAATAGATATGTAAAAACGGCGAATATGTGTCCCTCGTTGACAAAAAAATAGGAAATTTTAAACACCCTTTAATCCAACTTTTCAGATGATTTTACTCAAAAGAAACACGTTTTCAAGCTAAGAATATTTTGCATTTGAAGTTATCTTCATATAGAAATATCAGTATACTTAAAAAAAATAAAGACCTGAACATAAACTGAAGAAAACATGGAAAGATATGGCGAAAATGATCACCCCACTTTAACAGTAAGCCCAAACCATTGACCTAACAGGTATCTAAATGATCTCATTGATTTTTATAAAGTTTTGTTAACAACAATGAAATGCCTATGGTATCCAGGAAACAGACTTGATAATTATGAAAATTGAACATTGACCAATGAACCATGGAATGAGGTCAAGGTCAGATTAACCCTGCCAAACAGACACATGTCACCATGCAACCACTCTATACACCAAATATAGTTGACCTATAGCTTATAGTATCTGACAAATAGACCTTATAAAAAAATATCATTGACCAATAAACAATAATCAAAGCGCGAAAGCGCTGTAAAGGCAGTTAATTACAGGTTGTGTGTATTTCTAGTCCAGTTATATCATTATCTTCCATAGAACAGAGGTGGTTTGTAGAATTTAAGATTTAGAGTTCTTTTGTACCTAGTTCACCTATATCTATAGTCTACTGTTTACAGTATATTTTCTGTGCCTCGCCATGAAATGCATTTTTAGCCATGGCCTTGTCAGTTTGCTTTAAATTTAGGGGTCATCCATAATTGTCAACCATTTTCCAAAGTGTACAAAACGTACACTTTTTCAGACCCCCCACCCTCCTTCAAAAAGTGTACATCAACCATTTTCAGATTTCAAGAGAAGAATCAGTCATTCTTAATAAAAAGAAGATCTTGTCTATTATATTTTAGTTTAATATAGAAATTTGCATTGAAAAAAAACTAAAACATATCTGATTGTTTTATTTGATGACATCTATCTGTGATGCTTGTGTTTTGTCAGAATAAAGAGTACAAAGATGAGTGTTTCCCCTATCACACAGTGGGAATGGTAACTCCAATAAAAACGGGCATCTAGAGCATGCAAAAGATTAACAAAAGGGCACATAAATTATGCTAAGAATCAAAGAAAGGGAAATGCATGGTTATATTGCATTGGTAAAGTATGGACTGATAGTTGTTGATGGAATCAGAGCTCAAGACAGTAATCAATAAAAGTGTAATGTTTTAAAACATTTTGAGTTTTTAAATTTCCCGCCTGTATTTCTATTTAAAAGGTCTCTGTAAATATGCCATTCATGGCACTATTATCGTTGATGTATATATACTGTAACGTGTACATATATTGAATATTTTTTAAGTTAAGGTTAAAATTCATATGGGGGTGTTCCTAATTAAAGGAGGCTTATACTAAGAAAAATAAGTTTATTTCTGGTTTACTATTTTGGAATGCATTACATGGAAATTAATCGAAAGACCAGTTTAAAATAATTTCACAAAATGGCGTCTTGTCAAAATCAAAACATTCAAAGAATTTAGTGTTTCCATCAATTTTGTTTATTAAACAGAGTAGAACAATAACAATAACGATCTATAATAAAGCAGGTGAAATTGACAATCGGGGGTACTGAGAAATGCTTGCAAACTTTTTGTTTAAATAATTTTACTAGTTCACATTTTTGAAAGATTTAGTTTTCATATGATTTGATCTTTTAACCGTTCAATCCCGATTGAGTAGAATTATGATATCGAAATCAATATCATCAAGTGAAAATAATAAAGAAGAAATAAGAAGAGAAACACAGCCAAGCCAATTCTCGATTTTATAAATCGACTTTCCCTACGGAAACGATATAAATTCCGGAAATTAAAAAAAGCGTACGGTAAAAATGTTGATTTTTTAACCCCCTCCCCCAAGTGTACGTTTTGTACACTTTAGAAAATGGTTGACAATTATGGATGACCCCTTATGAGTTTGACTGTCCCTTATGTGTCTTTCGTCCCTCTTCTTTAGACATATAAGAACTTTTCCTTTTCAATATAAATAGACTATTTTTGATTATTGATTGTATACGCATATTCTATGACTCCCATAAAAAGAAGTTCACAAAGATTGACTAGTCTCTGTACTGTGTGTATAGCAAGAACATCAAGTAACATAATGGTAAATGTACATAGTAACACATCAACTTTTTTGATGACCATACCTGCCAACTGTCAGTATTTGCAGAGTATTTCCCCCATCGAGCTCGAGGCTCCCAAATGGAAATTTTGTAAGAGCAATTTTGTCGACTATTTTAAAGAAAACAATTAATTCAACAATGGCAATGAGCTTGTTTATGCACGAAGAAGCCAAAAACCACATTAGAATATATTTGAAGGGAATCCATGACAAATCGCCCCATTAGCAAATAGCCCCACTTTTTCACTAACTCGCCCCACTTTAAAAAAAACTGCCCCAACCTGGATAACCAAATCATCCCACTTGTGAAATGTGTTATATCCCTTAATATTACTCCTGCCAACTTGCCCCAACTTATAGAAAACGATAATATCTAGATAAATATATTATTAACCAGGAAGAATTTACTAATGCCAACTCGCCCCACTCATGTAAAAAGATGTTATCCCGTTGTATATAAGTTAAATTCCGTTAATATTACTCCTGCCAACTGGTCCCACCTAATGGAAATCAGTGAAATCTAGATAAATATATTATTAACCAGGATGAATTTAGTAATGCCAAATAAAGGCAACAGTAGTATACCGCTGTTCAAAACTCATAAATCCAGGGACAAAAAACAAAATCGGGGTAACAAACTAAAACCGAGGGAAACGCATTAAATATAAGAGGAGAACAACGACATAACACCGAAACGTAACACACACAGAAACGGACCAAGCATCAGACAAAACACCACGAGAATAACAAATATAACATGAAAACCAAATACATGAATTAGGGATAGACAAGTACCGTGCCACGTCTGATCTCAATATCTCAAAAATAAGAGAAAACACAAACGACTCAACGTTAAAATGCAACACACACAGAAACGAACAATAATATAACAATGGCCATCTTCCTGACTTGGTACAGGACACTTTTAAAGGGAATAAAAGTGGTGGGTTGAACCTGGTTTTGTGGCATGCCAAACCTCGCACTTTAATGGCAAAGTTAAATATAACATTGAAATGACAACATATTACAGGACTACAATACAAATAAATAGGAGAACATATTAGACAAAGAAAAACATGATTAATAGATAACAAAAAGCATCAGGTTTAAAATTCAATACGCCAAAAACGCGCCTTGTCCACACAGGACTTACAAGTTACGCCCAGATATAAAAGATCGAAAGAGAAAAAAGTACAAAGTTGTACAGCACTGGACATAAGAAGTTGAAAAGGTTTCGCCAAATACGGCATTGTTTTCATGCCCGGGATAAGAACATTCTTATTATATAGAACAATTCATGCTATTGCAAACAGTAAATTTTATCAAATGAATATGAAAGAGATATACATAAAGAAACTGAAGTATTAACTAATTACAGAAAACTAAACCCGAATACATAACGCCCAGATATAAAAGATCGAAAGTGAAAAAGGCACAAAGCCACACAGCACCGAAGACCAAAAGCTGAAAAGGTCTTGCCACTCTCCCCACTTATGGAAAAAGATGTTATCCCGTTGAATATAAGTTAAATTCCTTATATTGCATTATGATACAATTAACAGGTTTCTTTTCAATTGTTATGCAAATAACTAAGCTTCAAAACTTAGTTATTCTTCAACAATACATTTTTTTTTTAGAATTATAATTTCAGTATATCAATAATAGTAATTAAATAAATTTTCGGTTTGTTTGTATTCTGTGTAGATTAGTTTTCATTAAAGTGGTGAGAGTTTTTATTTTTAATTATATATATATATATTAATCTAAATATTACCGTTTTTTTATAAGTAGGGCGGGTTGGCAGGATTAATATTTAACATGATTTAACCAATTTCACATGTGGGGCGATTTGATAAATCAGTTTTTTTTTAAAAGTGGGCGATTAGCCAGTGGGGCGACTTGTCCTGCTTCCATTTGAAGGCCCCCTTGAAGGTTTTGTATGACTATATGAACAATCTTTCACGTAAAACCCCCATGTGCATTTTGAAAAGTTGGCAGATATGTTTCTAACTCCAGGCAAAATCTACCGGTATGAATGAAAAAGAAGTTTTCAATTAAGGCTCTGTGGCCATAACAGCTGTCTCATTAGCATTTTAACCACTTCCCATATTTGCAATTAAAACAATAGAAGAAAATTATTCAACGCAAAAACAAAACTTACTTGTAAATATGAAATTCTCTTTACGGTATGAGTTTTTCTCATTGTTTGAGATTGTACAGTAGTACCTGTAACTGCTTATACCTATTTCTTATTCACTTTTGCTTGATAAACTCACTAAATATCATGTATATACATTGTACCACATCTCCTTATTTTTATATGCATTCCAATAACATGAACAATTGTAATTCAATTCTATATACCAAAGCAAAATGAACTGCACCACTTTCATTCACTAGTATGCATCATTTTGTTTTAAACAGTTCATTGTATAATTATGCAGATGACAATACTTTATCATATTCACACTCTGATATAGACACTGTGGTAAATATTTTAGAAAAAGAAAGCTTAGAGCTAATAAATTGGTTCAGTCTAAATCATATGAAGGCCAACCCTGACAAATTTCAGGCAATAGCCATAGGCAAGAAAACTGAAAATAAAAACATTTCATTTAATTTAGATGGTAATATTATACATTGTGAAAAAGAAGTAAAATTATTGGGTGTAACAATTGATTATCAACTTAAGTTTGATGCCCATATTTCCAATATTTGTAAAAAGGCATCAAGACAATTACATGTACTTAAACGTATTGGTAAAAATTTAACAAAATTAGGTAGACTTACTATATATTATTCATTTATAATGTCAAATTTTAATTATTGTCCTGTAATATGGCACTTCTGTGGTGAGTGTAACACCAGAAAAATAGAGAAAATACAGGAGCGTGCCCTTAGATTTATATATGAAGACTATTGTAGTACCTATGAACAACTATTAATTAAATCAAAATTACCAAGCTTAGAAATTAGAAG
This sequence comes from Mytilus galloprovincialis, assembly GCF_965363235.1. Lineage (NCBI taxonomy): Eukaryota > Metazoa > Mollusca > Bivalvia > Mytilida > Mytilidae > Mytilus > Mytilus galloprovincialis. The sequence continues at coordinate 2,396,323 of NC_134841.1, forward strand.
AATTAGAATGATAGCAATAGAGGTATATAAAATTATTAATAAACAATGTCCATTATATCTACATGAACTTATTGAAATTAAAAAATGTAATTACTCTTTTAGAAATAACAACATAGCAGATGTTCCCAGGGTAAGGACAACTACCCATGGGCTACACTCATTTAGATATGCAGGAGCCAAACTCTGGAACGAACTGCCAAATAAAATGAGGGACGAAATGCCATTGGGTCAGTTCAAAGGTTTGGTTGGTAATTGGGAGGGCAGTTCGTGTCAGTGTTCCTCCTGCAGATCTCAATGAGCTGTAGATCAGTTTATTTATTTATCATGTATACTCTGGCTTTTAAATTATTTGGCATAATTTTTTTTTATTTGTGTTCTTAATGCTTGGATTACTTTTAGTGCTTTATAATTGCTATTGCATGAATGTTAGTTTATCTGCATTTTATGTTTGCTTATATGCTTTAATTGTGCTAATTAATTGTTGTGCTTGATAACATTATTTATTTTGCATGTTTTATGTGTTTTATGTATTGTGCTTGTCTTATATGTATGTCGGATAAAAGCTCTACAGAGCTTATGTTGTATTGTTATATGTATAACCGACTTTAAATAAATCTTTTATGCTTATGCTTTATGCTTTTGGCAAAATACAAGTTCTTAAATGACACAAGATATATTTATTGATAAAAAAAATAAAATTTAGTATACAACTCTTTAACAGGTATTAAAAAAAAGCACAGCTGTGTCATAACTTGTGAAATCTGTGCTGAAAACATAGACATTGATGGTATTTGAGTAATTCCATATGTGAAGCTCAACATTAGCTCGTCAGTTGGTGGTGGACAGTTATAGTTCCTTTCTGCAGGCTAGGATGAATGACTTTTCAGGAAAACCAATTTCACAAATCAAAACTTTCCTCTAGATTTCTCCTACAATATTCATCCAGTTTAGTTCTTTTGGTTTAATTGGACACCATCCTGATTTTTAATTTTGCAAACCATTCAGTCTCTTGCTTGCAAATGGTGCATGAAAATAGGATTAGTATGGCAGTAGACAAGTCTCTTTAAAGTGGGTTTGTGCCCTGAAAAAAAGTTTTATAACTTAAGTTTTTTTGAAACTTGTGCAACACACATACCTAAATAACTATAACATAGAAGAGAGCATCATTCGTGTCAATGTTTTGTTCCTGTTTACATTGTCATTGATATTTTTTCAGAAAGCCTGAGGCATAGCTCATGAATTCCTGTCATTACATCCTAAATTAACATAATTACTGCTAGAATAATTATCAGTATGATATACGTACACTATCATTGTACAGCCCAAGTCTTCAGTATATATCATTGTTGCATTCATTCACTCCTGTGTTCAGTCGTTCAAAAATATTTAAACATCAACAAATGAACTTTAATACTAAAGGACAAGAAAACACTAGAAAAGATACGTACATACAACCCGTGTTTAAGTGTATTTGAAAGAGAAATATATCTGGTTAAACGATGTATAAAGGAGGAAAAAATTGCAGATATTGCATTACGATGCTTTCTACCTAATAGCACGTGGATATGTTTACATATTTAGACTTGACCCAGTATGACCCGTACCTTGTAGGTCACCGCCGTCGTTTAAACACTAGACTACAGTCGTGTATAAGACAATAAAATGCTTAAGCCTGTACTGTTTGTGTGAAGTAAATGTGTTTTTTCTGTACATTTAAATTGTTTTACCTGATAGCAAGGACGTATATCTATCCGTTTCCTTCTCAATTCACTTTGTCAATTTCTTCGAGCTCCTTCAAAACATACGTATTACTGCGCCCGGAAGTGAAAAAAATATTAGAAATCCTCGTAAAATAATGCTATTTTCAATTTTGTGGAATCCATTTTGTAATATTTATTATATAAAGATAAAAAAAAGTTACGATTAATTATGAATTTGCATATCATTATACGGAACGTTTATGGACTATTTTTCCATAGCTGTAAGTCGGTCATTTTGGCGGGAAATCATGTACACATACACACGTAGATTGGCTGGTACTTGATCGTAATGTTACACATCAGATATATCAAATAGCTAATACCCGGAACGTAGTACCGGGAACCAGGATAATACGTAGACAACATACATAACTAATACCGAAATTGAAAACGCTTTACGGTTTCTCGTTTATAAACTGAATTCCGCTTTGAATTATAGAAGATGCAATATTAATCATGTTCAGTCGACTTTTCATTGTTATATCAACGTCTGAACTAATTAAAAAATCTTTAGATCTCAGATAACACTCGAAATTGACCCGACCTCTTTCCACACGGAATACAAATAATGATAGTTTGTAGTCAGGTTGACTGCTTATAATGCAAAATACACATTAATAACAAGTTCTATAAAACGAACAATACACACTGATCGTTTCTTTAGTCCCCAATGTAAATGAAAGAAACAAAAACCATATCATACCATAAAAAGAAGAGGAGAAATTCGAACATTTCCGGATCTTTTCCTGGCCAAAAGACCCCCTACATAGATTGCGTATGAAAAGATTAACCTCATGACTTGAAAGTCAGGCCTTAAAGCACTGCCTTTAAAAACGAGGTCACAGTCAAATGAAACCTACTAGTTCGACATGAACACATTAATTTGGTACATCAAATATAGTTGACCTATTGCTTATAGTATCTGAGATATGTACTTAACCATGTTAACTTAACCTTAATCACTGTTCCATGAAATGAAGTTAAAGTCAGGTGAACACAGTATGACAGACAATTAGACCTTCCACGGAACCCATATACCAAATATAGTTATCCTATTACTTGTGTTAACAGAAAAAGAGAAATTGACAGGACAAAAAAACTTTTCAAGCTGTCACTGAACTATGTAAATGAGAACAATGGACACATGCCAGACCATATAAACATAAGGCATCTGTATACAATGTATGAAGCATTACACATGCCAGACCATATAGACACATAAGGCATCTGTATACAATGTATCAAGCATTCAGGTCTTCTTCCTTCTGAAACATAAAGTATCACATAAAGTTGAAATTACCAATGAATGGTTTCAAGTTTTAGATGAACTCCGCTATTACAGAAATGTACTTGTTGCAATCATTCCATACACCAAATATTGTTGACCTGTTGCTTAGTGTATTCTAGAAAAAGCTCTCACCACAAAAACTTAATATTTACCAATGAACCATGAAAGTTAGGTCATAATCAAAAGAACCCTGAAAAACAGGCGTTTTCCCGTTTGAATGGTTTTACACTAGTAATTTTGGGGCCCTTTATAGCTTGTTGTTCGGTGTGAGCCAAGGCTCTGTGTTGGAGGACGTACATTGACCTATAATGGTTTACTTTTTTAAATTGTTATTTGGATGGAGAGTTGTCTAATTGGCACTCTTCCTATACCTATTAACACTAACAATCACTAAATTCACGGAATATGGTTAACCCCTTGCTCATGGTTTATGAACCTAACAATGAAAACTTAACATTCACCAATTAACCATGTAAATGAGACCAAAGTTGGATGAACCCTGCCACACTAGCATTTGAAACTCACAATTATCCCATACAACTAATAGAGTTGACCGATTGCTCATAGATTCATAGATATGGATTTACTCCAGAAAATATAACATTGATCAAGGAGCTATAAACAGTAAAATCTGCCAGATTGACATAATGCTATTGCAAGGCTCTCATATCTACAAGCACTAAAAATTCTACCACTGACAACTCTATTTTTCTTTGGTTTGTAGACTTTACTGTTGCGATTCAGATTTTGTGAGTAAGTGCTTGCTATAAAACCTGTGTTTTTGTATTGATAAAGATTATGTGTAACTTCTAGATATCAATTTTAAGACACCATACAATGAAACATTGCTGGTCTTTTTCACAATTGACCTGGATTTCATTTCATTTTTATTTGTAATCCTTTGGTCTTATTGATGAAGTTTTTAATAATCAAACTTTAGGATAGACTTTGACCCATGTATATCTCCAGAACCTGAACAAACTTATATTATGATACTACTTATGTGAACAAATAGTATTTAATATTTCAAAAACACATAATTTAGTTTATGATTTTACTAGCTTTTAATAGATTTTAATTGTCTAATGACAAGAGCCATTGTAACTGACTGAAAATTACAATTTTGAATAATTTTCAGTGAGAAAGAAAGTCATAAATTGTCAAATTGTTTTTGTACTTTTTTCTAATAAATAAGAAATTTAACATTAAATTTCAGAAATGTATTTTTTTAATAAGTTGGATCACATGCTAGGCTTTCCTGCCATTTGACTTTGTAATTGTTGGTTGAAATCCTGAATAGCATTGAACACACGTCTGTTTATTGGTCGGAAATCACATTCCATTGTTTTAGCAGCAATGAATTCTTTCATGACGAAATTATTTTGTTCGTGATGTTGCCATTTCCTCTCTAAATTACCAAGCTGCATGTATGTTTCATTATCATCTAGCGACGTTTTCATACCTTCGTATTTAGAGGTCAATTGCTGCATGACCTTTTTAAAGTTTTCTTTGCGTCTTTGAAGTGAAATTCTGTCCTCTTGGAGTCTCTTCCTCTTCTTCTCTGATAGATCCCTTAACTTGTCCAAATCTGAATAAGTTTCTAAATCTTTTTCCATTGTTGAATTCTTTTCTCTTAACATAACTAATTCTGTTGTAATTTTATCTTCAAGCTGTTCCACTTTCTGTAAGTCCACTTGTAACTTGTCACTTTCTGCAGCAAGCCCCAGAGTTGTAGTTTCTGATTTTTTCATTTCTCCTGCCTTAAAAGCTAAATCTTCTTTCATGGTACTGAGCTCTGCTGGGGATGGTAGTGCTGAAAATCGCCCCATATTTCTACTCATATGTTCCAGTATTGCTATAGTGTTCTGCTCCAGTTGTGTCACCCTTTGATGTTCCTGATGTTTAGATTCTTCAAATGAATTAAGGAACTCATCTATTGTTTCCTCCCTTTTCTTTAATTCTTTGTACTTTTGATTTCTCTCCCCTTGATTTTCCTCTATATCAATATCTAATTGTCTGATTTCCTCTTGAACCTGTTCTATTTTTTCTTTCAGATCATTTGTCTGTCTTTCCAAGCTTGCTATCTCCTGGTTATCTTCTTTCACCTGTTTTAGTAACTTTTCTCTCTCTTCTGCTGGTGATGATTGATTCTTTGTTTCTTGGACTAAAGCATCTCTCTTCATTTCAAGGTCATTCAATTGTTCATAAAGACGAACAGCTTCTTGTTTAACTTGGGAAAATGATAGTTCTTCATTTGAATTTTCAATCTTTGAATTAAGAACATCTAGTTCCTGTTGACCTCTTTCTAACTGTTTCAACATATGCTCATTAACATCTTTCAATTCAAAATATTTTTTTCTCATTTTCGGATTCATGTCATTAACAATATTATCCGCCATTCTTTTTTCTTGGTCCAATTCCTGCTCTATTTGTCTGATCTGATCTTCTTTTTGCTTTTTTATTTCAAACAGCTCTTCGATTTTTTTTGCCTCCCTTTCGTTTGAATTTTTCAGATCTTGTAAGTCCATTTCTACGTCCTGAATGTCTTCGTCTGTGGTCAGTTTATCAACCAGTGTGTTATAGTCACCAAGCTCTCCCTGTAAATCTCTTATTTCTGATGCTAATACTTCTGCCCTCTTCTCATAGGTCAGAAAAGCTGAATTTTCTTCTGAATTATTCTCTATCTCTTTATTCAACCTTGTATTTTCACCATTCAATTCATTTATTTTACTCCTAACTAATCCTAGAAAGTAAGTTCTATCCTTGACAGTTCGACCTTGACCTTTGACTCCAGTTTTCATTCCTCCTAACCCCTGTTGTGTCATTGGCCTGTCTTCCACCTTTAACTGAGACTGTAAGGCCCCTCCTCCAGCTACTGATCCCCCTTTGGTTCCTGGTCTAGCTGTACCAGGATTCATTGCTGTTGTCAAGCGGGTAGCAGTACCTCCTTGGATGGCAGTTCCAATAGGTCTAGCACCTGAAATGATTAAATGAAAAAATTACATTGTGTACTTATATCTGATAAAGATCTAGTTGTAAACTGAACATGATTGAAATTATTAGGTTAATATTCATGATTGTGTGCTTATACTTTTAAGTATATTAACTTTAAACAATTTCTTTTTAAACT